>NC_134037.1:5078764-5678764 GCF_965140245.1 Athene noctua
TGCATCCACTCACCCTCCTGAGAAATCCCTAACCCAAATCTGAGACTCAACCGATAAAGCAAGTTCGCAATCGATTTTTTTTTTTTTCCTATACCTCCCAGCACCCAGTAATAGAAGTTTGATGCTGTCATTTATAGGGGTTTGTCACACACCAGGCACCTCCGCCGGGCTGCTCCCTCCTCCAAGGAGCTAAACATTTCAAGATGATATTGAGAGCAAGAACCTCCCAAAGTAAAGTCTGGAGATGGTTGAAGAAAGCGGCACATGCCCAGGACAAGGGGTTTGTCCAGGGACTTACTCTCTATCCCAGTCATATTTCTGTGGATATCTGGGTCTTATGCTCTCATGCATTCTGTAGGTATCAGAGGGGAGAACTGTACTGTGTCCTGGATCCAGCATAGAGAAATAAAACATCAGATTTATTGTGGATGGAACTCCAGGGGTGTCCTCCCCATCCCAAAGCAGCTCAGTGAGGGAGAACAGAGGAGCTTGCTGAAAAAATCCAGTTGTCCTCCTAGATCTGACTTTGCTACTGGGACTGAGGGATGGACAAGTTCTCTGAGGGTTTTTTAAAATTTTTTTTAATTCACATATTTAATCTGGAGTGTTTGTGATTAAAATCCCGACTAGAGAGGACAGTCTTGTGGAAGAAACTGGGAATCCAGTGATGTGTTTTCAGGTTTGCTTCAACTTTCTGCATCTTGCTGCAGACACGGCTCACGGCTGTAACTTCTGGGCAAAACAGAGGGATGCTTCTGTTCTGCTGGACTTGCCTGCTTGAAGCTTTTGGTGGCCGGGTGTATGATGGCAGAGCTGAATGTATGCACACCTACATGGTCAATATCTATTTATGTATGTATGTATGTACGCGTCTACCTGTTTTTTCTGTCTGTCTGTTGATCTCTCTGTCCGTTCGTCCATCCATGCATCATGTATGCATGTCCGTGCACATGGAGGCATGTGAGCAACCTTATATGCATGTCGTGCTTTTGAAAAAGTGGGTAAGATGCAGCCAAGTTGACTTGTTGTCATGGGGAGGTGACTGTTGAAGACGGACTCTCTCCCTCTCCTAGGTGGCAGAGGGAATGGCATACATCGAGCGCATGAACTCCATCCACCGTGACTTGAGAGCCGCCAACATCCTCGTCTCAGAGACACTCTGCTGCAAAATTGCTGATTTTGGCCTGGCCAGGATCATCGAGAACGAATACTTGGCACAAGAAGGTGGGTGTCATTCCAACGTTGCCTCACCAACACATTTCCCTTATCTCTAATCCTCCTGCCATGCAGACGTGCCAAGATACAGGGTGTCCGGGGGCTGGGCTGGGACCACGCACGGGGCACCACTGATGAGGGTGTGAGACCACAGCCCCCACCGCTGCCACTGTCGGCACCCAGGCAGTGGGCAGAGCAAAGATGGGAGCCAAATATTGGGTCCTAGGAGAGGCAGCAGAGCTTGAGGACAATAAAGAACATTGAGGTTTGCAGAGGGAAATGGGAAAAAAAGGCTTTTTGCATTGTTTGGGGGAGTCCTGCTGAATCTCAGGTTGTGTTCCTGGAGAAATTTGAACTTTGCTAAGGAAACCAGCTGCCTGTGGCTACATGTTCACAGTGAGTCAGTCTGAAGGGAAGGAAATAGCAGTGTAACTCAATCATCGCACTGCAGAGGGGAACTGAAGCCACGAATCTGGACCTAACGACAGTTTCCAGATGTCCCAGGCAAACTGAGCCCAGACCAGGTCAGGTCCCTTCCATAGCAGAGGCACAACTTACAAAACATGGGGAGGGGTTGCACCTTGGCAGGTGTTTCTCATGAGAACAGAGTACCTTGAGCATCTAAACCAAAACCAACAGCCCAAACTAGCATACAAACCCCAGTATTTCCCATGTTAACGTGAAATCTCATTATGACTCCACCTGCAAAGCCAAGCGCCTTGCTGGGGTAGAGTATCTGAACTGGTGGTGGACAGGAGAGCCTGGCCACGAGAGGTGACAACTGGTTTAGCTGGTGCAGAGGTCCACCTACAGCTATTTGACAACAGGGTTACGTCAAATTCCTCTGGCAGCAGCTTTTTCTCTGAACTTTGTACTGACCTCTGACTCTGAGGTCAATTATGAGATCGTGTCATTCAGATTGCAAAGAAACTTTATAGAGCAGCAGGGAAAAAAGCAGAAATGATTGACATAAAACAATTAAGTCTGACATAAGTGGCACTTACCAGACGATTTTCAAATTTTGGAAATCTGTTCTCCTCTAGAGTTGGGATGAAGCTAAAATTCCCCATAAAAAAAAATGCTCTGGGGAAAGAAAATGGAATAGATTTATTTTTTTTTCTTATACAATAGGAAATTTTTCTTTCAATTTGCTGTCCAAAAATACTTTATGATACAAATTATACCCATTCCAACATGTAAAGCTATTTCAAAGTAGTAAAAGCTTGCAAATGTAATTTGTGAAATGTCATGAAGGGGTACTGTGAGATTGCTCCGATTTTTTAAGGCAGTTTTTATCCTTAAGAAACGTTTTGTTGAAATCAATATAATTCTGTTAACATACCCAAAGCAGCTACATTTCCAGTGGAAAATAGTTCCTATCAGCATTTTTCCAGGGATCTTTAATCTGAAATAACAACTGCCCCTCTATCTACTTTGAACGTTTTCACTTCATAGATCACATTTCCGAGCCTTGTCAGTCTACTTGTCAGAGTATGATGTGCAAGAACAAAAAGGCACTCACTTCACACTGTGCATTTGGGCTTCCAGTCTTGAAAGGATATACACAAATAAAAATGTGGTTTCCACTGCAGTGTTGAACACTTTTTTTTTTTTCTCTTACTTATCAAGGTGTTTGGGTTGGGTTTTTTTGGGGGTTTTTTTTTGACCTTGGCTAAAGTGAAATAGCAATCTTATGGTCATTGCTGTCCACAGTGTGAAAAACAAGAGTGTGTTAGACAAGATAAAATCAAGCGCCTTTTTTGTTGTTGTTTGTTTTAAATATACATACACAGCTGTTAGAACTGGAGAATTTCTATTTGCTGTATTGTTTATGCACTTTGGCTAAAAACAACCCCTTTCCAGTGAGTGATTTTCTATAGAATAGAATCCTACTGTCGTTGCCCTCTAATAAAGCTACTCGAGCCATTGGCTTTAGATAACACAGACACATAGTCTAAGCTACAGAAACTCACTGATTCCCCACGGCAGGTTGCTACCTGAAGAATCTCTCATGAGAGAGATGCTCACAAGAGCTGTTTGATGCCCAGGGGCTACAACAGGCCCTGCTCGCTCCCAGCATCTTGCCCTCGGTGTGCATGGTACTGGTGGGCCACCCGCGCCACCATTCCTGGCTCCAGTCCTGAGATCCCACTGCTAAACACACAAAAGATGCAAAGGTGTTATAAGACCGCAAAGTCCTCTGATTTAATCGGTAAAATAGTTTACCTAGATTTTTTTAATATGCATACTCTCAGTTACCTAGGGTATTAAGTTTCTCACTATTTGGGCTCTGTGTATCGGTATCTATGGGTGTTTATAAGCGGATACATGTGAAAAAAATCTTTTAAGGTGAAATAGCCTTGATGGCACTGGGAAAAGAACCAAGAAAGGCAAGGAAATGCCAGGTGGAAATGACCTTTTAATAAAAGCAGGAGATAGGCAGCAATTCCCTTCCTCTGGCCGTATCTCCATAACTCCACAGTTCCCTCAGTAAGTCCCATCGCAGCTCCCTGCAGCAGTCAGCAGCCCGCAGGACCCAGGGCTCGGTTTGGGGACCTGCTTGCCCACGCCTGCGGGAGCAGAGGCAGATGTTGTACCTCCACGTGCTATTTCCCTTTGCTCCATCTGGACAGGTGCCAAATTCCCGATCAAATGGACGGCGCCGGAGGCCATCAACTTTGGAGTTTTCACCATCAAATCTGACGTGTGGTCTTTCGGGATCCTCCTGACAGAAATCATAACCTACGGCAGGATCCCTTACCCAGGTACAGCACACTGCGAATACGGGATGAGTGTTCATCGACTTCAAAGCATCTAGTGATGCTTTATGCTTGAAGGCACATACTCAAGCGTGCTCAGACACACACGCCTGTCTCTTCATGCTGGGTTTCCTTTCCCAGGCTCCCAGGAGCCTCAGTTGTACCTGTACGATGTCTAGAGTGGAGCCAGGGAGGGGAAGGAGGGATGGAGTGGGGAGTGCAGCCCTGACGAAGGGATGATTCCCAGATAGGGCCCAGCATCGCAGTCCCTCACACCCTTCCAGCTCTGCCTGGATGTGAGCTACTGGGAGTACTGAGGGTTACCCCCAGAGTGCTGAATAACTCCTGTTGGGCTGTGTTTGCCTCCAGGGATGACCAACCCCGAAGTGATTCGCAACTTGGAGCGGGGCTACCGCATGCCCTGTCCGGACATGTGCCCTGCTGAACTCTACAATATCATCCTGAAATGCTGGCGAAACAAGCCTGAGGAGCGCCCGACATTCGAGTACCTGCAGTCGGTCCTTGAGGACTTTTACACCTCCACGGAGAAGCAATACGAGCCAGAGCCTCTGCAGTAAGCCACTGTCCCATGAACACCCAGGGACAGATCTGGAGGAAAACCATCACCCGGTGATGGATCATTTCAGGCCTTTCCCTTTCTCCTATGTCCCTTCACAATGTATTTGGAGATGGGGAACGAGGAAGGACATGAGGGAGGTGGATGCTGCCAGCTCTGTGGTTATCATGGAGACTGAAAAGGTGACTAAGGGCTGGTACAGCTCCTTCCTCACCCGCCTTGGAGGTCTGTACCCACTTCACAGACATCGCCTCCGCCACTAAGGACAGCAAACTCCTTTGTGACCCACCTGGACACAGAAAATGCCCCCAGCCCTGCAACTGCAGCCCTGGGAAGAGGAGGCCACGGCCGGGATGATGGTGTGGGGCGTGCACAGTCTCTCCCCATCTTCTGATGCCACTGCTGGCAATACTACAACCCCCTTCATGCCACGGGCAGGGGTGGGAATGTGTCCTGTCTGCACCTCCCGGGGCCACACCAGGCCCTCAAGCTCTGGAGCAAACTCTCCCGGCAGTGCCACCCCCTCTGCCCCAAGTCAGTAATAAAGAACTGGATACAACCTTTTAACATTTCTTTATACGGGCATCGGAGCGAGAACGAGCCCCTGTTTTTCCCGTGCCCACCCCCAGATCAGGGAGGAGAAGGGGAGAGGCCATGGGGCTCCCCGGGGCAGCGCGGGGTGATGCTGGGGTGGTACCCAGGGGAGGGAAGGGGGGATGTCCGGGGTACACCCCACCGACCGCCGACACAGGCAGCCCTGGAGCCCGGAGGCAGGAGATGTTCGTGCAGTGGCCACGAGATGTCCCTCCTTCCCCACAGATCTGTGTGGCTCCTGCTATCCAGCTGGTGGGGGAGAATTAAAAATATATGTATTAAACCACCAAAGAAAGAAAAAAAATACCCTCCTTGCTTTGCTGAGCACAAGCTCCTGATGCAGCACCGGTGCATCAAGCCAGCCCCATGGTAGGTCCTGCTCCACACCCAGCACCGGGAGGGTTCAAATGTTGTTTCCCTGGTTGCTGGTGCATCTCTGACCCACAGCTCCCGTGGGGATGCCCACAGGAGGCTGCAGGGTGGTCTCCAATCAGCAATAGCACTGGGTTGGGGAGTGGAGGGTGAAGAAATAAGGCACAGATGGCACACTGAAGGGGTATTAGGACTACAGGAGTGAGCACCCAGGTGGACTCTCCTTCAGGTTATGGCCCTGAGCAGCATCTCCCCAGGGTGCTTGGTCTGCTCTTTCCTACCTCATGAACCAGATTTTGAGTCCTTCCGCAGAGGGTGCTTTCCCTAGTGTAACAAGCGTGCTATGAGAAAGAAAGAGCTGAGATGACCCGTGTGCCAGAATAAATACCCGACCATCACCAACACATGACACGGAGTTACTTGTGCATGGCACTGCTGCAAGACAGCCTAGGAGGAAAGAGGAGTGGGAAGATTCGTAACAAATCCATAGAGATAACAGGGCTATCGGCAGCTGTATTCAGTCCAAGGCCTTGATCTTCAGTGCCATAATGCCCCTGTCCATCGCTTGTGATGAAACAAAATCCCCCACCATGATGCCAGTGGTGTTCCCAATGGGATAACGTGCTTGTGTCAGCATGAACAGCACTTTGCCTGTTTTCAGACGCTGTTTATCACTCCTTTGCAGACCCACAACTGGAAGAGCGAGCATGTAGGGGCTGGTCTAGCGTTCACAGAAGGCCAAAGTCTGTGGAGATGAATGCACAGCTTGGAAATGTCATTCCGGGAATCTTCAGGAGGGAAAGAGGTTTTAATAGTAGAAAATGGGTGTTCCAGACCAGGAGGAAGAGAACTGGATGAGATGCTATAACCTCAGTAATCTTAAATCTACTGGAGAGACCCTAGAGTGTCCAGGATGTTTTCACAGGGCTGGTGGATAGGGGTCTATGGGAGACCTGCACCCCTCTAGGACTGCAGCTGGAGCTGGGTGGGAAACCTTGGGGTGTGGAAAAGAGCATTAGACACCTGTGTTAGGGAGGTGGGATTCCTCCACCCCCAAAGTGTCCAAATCTGGAGGTCAATCAACCCCCAAAGTGTCTCAGAGCTCTTTTCTTATCCCACCCATAACACATCTGATGTACAACTGCTTTCCACAGCAGACCCATGGGCAGCTTCACTCCTCCTGGGAAGAGGTGGAGTTTCTTCCCAAGTCTTTCTGTGAGCTGGCAGAATTCATCTAATTCAGCAGGAACAGCTGGGGAGCCTGGGCATGGTTACACAGGCCTCCTCATCAAACCATCAGCAAACTTTGTGCACCCATCACCATCTTCACAACCTTGTTCCTTGGCCCCCCTGAGCCCAGTGCTAGTAGGTCCCAGTACTAATTTAACATGGATCAAGCTTGGTCCACTTGTTTCAGGGCTCCAAGGAAGAAGTTATATGTGCTGTAACTATACAAATCCTGTTTGATATGAGAAGCAATTATTAGTCATTTATTCAATAGTTTCACTGGAGTTGAAGAAACCGTCTTTCTCCCTGCTTGAAGTCCAGCTTGGGCTTTCATGTTTACCAGGAACTCCATGCAGGACTAGCAGATTTCTATTAATGAGATCACAGAATCACAGCATCATCTAGGTTGGAAAAGACCTCGAAGATCATCCAGTCCAACCATTAACCTAACACTGACCATGAATGACACACTGCAAATAAATATGAATGAAAGATATATGATGCCTTGACTGCAAATACTGCATTGAATTGAAAACTGTGGGTCATTCGTGCTGGAGCAAACTAGGAGGAAGTGTTACAGGGTGTCCGCTAAGCACTTGTGCATTTCATTATCACCCAAGGCCAAAGAGTCAAGTATTGTAGCTCAATTTAGAAAGGAAATGGATATTTTTATGGCCAATAGCAACACGTGGCTGAGCCCAGGCTGAACACAACAAAGAGACTAAGCTGTGCTTCCTCTGAAATGGACACAGTAGCTTTTTTTGTTCATGCTGCACAAACAACCGTTGAATTTTGTTCCCTGCCATGCCTGCGACAAATGGATGGGGCAGATACTCACCTGACCGCATAGTCACATGAGCTTCCACCACGAAGCTATTGCAGAAGCCACTGCCAACTCTTCCTTTGCTTAGGGGAGTGGGACTGGGGGCTGTGCCACCAGCTTGAGTCTTTCCAGGAGGTGGAAGGAGACCATGATCCCCATGGGCAGCCATGGTTTTTACGCAACAGCCACCAAAACCACTGGGAAATGGACCCCACAGCTCCAGCACAGCAGAGGTCATTCAGCTGGAGAGAAAAGTACCTGCACTCCATCTCCGTCCTGGACATGTACATCAGAGACTTCAGTCAAAAACCCAGGTGACAAGTGCGATGCTGTCTCCTGTGACCTCCAGTCCAGGAGGCAACTGTACTCCAGGGGACCAGAATGTCTCCAATGGCCCCAGCAAGCTCTGCAAGAGTCCCTTCATCCCCATCCCTACCTGGCAGCCTAAGAGGTGTCTCTTCACCGTGGGTGAGCTCCAGCCAGAGGCTCACAGGTCTGAGAGTCTCAGAGGAGGAGAAAGGTGGTAAAAGTGACCCAGGCTTTTAAATTTGTGATTCTTGAGTGATCTGCAGCAGGGACTCTATCACTCATGCAAATAGCTCAGTTAAGAGGATCCTGTGAAGCTGCCCAAGAAGAGCGTATTCATTTTGTGCAGACATCAGGCCGTGCAAGTTGTTTTGCAAGTTAAGAGGTCATTCCTGCCATAGACAGAGTATGAACTATGAACGGCCCAGACCAGGATTAAAAGAGTACCCAATGATATATATCTTGCATAACAACCAAAATAGCCCTTTCATTTCTTCCCCAGGTGCCAGGTCGTCTTTCCAAAGACCACTGGAATGGTCTTCCCAATTTTCATATGGAAAGACCCAGACATGTTATCAGTCTTTGCCACTGCTTTCCCTTGCAGCCTTGGTCCTGTTACTTACCCTCCATCTTCTGAAGTTTCATCTGTGCAGGTGATGTCTGGTCTTCTTAATGTTGAGTTCGTCTGCATTAACACCATGTCTTCAAGTGGTTTGAGGCTCTCGAAGGAAGGTTTCTGTGGTATTTCTCAGTTTTCCACCTTGCAGCTGTAGAAACGTCCCCGTGGCTGCTGTGTCAAACCTTCTTCAGGCAATAGCTGTGTGCTGTGACATTTTAGCAAAGCAGAATGTGCATCTGGAAGCCTGCAGCCAGGTCCAGGGTATGAGATGAGGTGGGAGCAAGAAGGAGAGCGAAGAAAAACCAGTGAGAGGGCAGGGCTGCAGGGAGCAGCAGCACTGAGGAAATCAGGTGGGTTCTCTGATGTCTAGTAAGGTGTGAGCTCCAGCTGAGGATTTTCCCATACCCCAGGCATTCATAGAAATGTGGATTTTCTTGTGTCTCATAAAAAAGTAAGCACAGCACACACTACAGGCTTTCATGAAGGTCTTTAGGAAACTGGGTTAAAATCAGAGCAAGACAAGATTAGCCGAGATGGAAGTGCAGAGCAGGAAAAACGAGGGAACACATGGGTCAAACCATGGGTTAAAGACCTAAGGCTCCTCAAGTAAGGCTCCTCTACCCTCTTCTTTCTCCCCATGCTATGTTAACACCCCAATCTGCCTGACTCCGGCTCACACTGCAACCCTGTGTGTGCAGGACTCGGTCAGAACAGGCGTAAAGAAGAGAAGTCCATTCCATTTCCAGATCTCTGGTAAATGGGGGAGCTGATGCCCTTTTTGGGAAGGAGGTTGCCCAGCAGCGAGAGGTCTGAATCTACTTTAACAGGCTACAGCTGGACCCTAGAACTGTGAGGTGGACTTGTTTGGTCGGTGGTAAAGGAAAAACAAAGCAACGATGGAGCAAAGCCATGTTCTGGGAAATGAGCTTGGTTCAATGCCATCCCACACCAGGCTCTTGTTTGGTCCTAAGCAGGACAGCATTGGCAGGCACAACCTCACCAACAGTGCCAGGAGCTCAGGACCTCTCCCAGGGTGATAAAGAGCCTGGCACCCTGAGGGTCTGAGTGTCCCCACCCGCTCTGTGCAGCGCAGGGAGCCTGGAGCTTGCCACGCTGCCACCAAAAAGTGAGGCTGGCCCACCAGGGAAGGGAGGTGGTGAGGAGCCCTCACCTTGCTCTATTTTACCTCCACCCACACAGGGCAGAGCAAATATCCCCTGGCAAATACTGCAGAGCAAACAAGGGCATCAATGCCCTGCCAAGCTGAGCTCTGGTCTCCAAGCTGCTCCACCAAAGGGAACAATGACCACTTTTCTGCCAGGAGGGCCCCCTCCCTGACCAGGCAGCCGCCTAGCCTAGTGCTCACAGCCAAGGGAGACTTCATCTTGCCTGCTTCTCCAAGAAGAATTCTTGGTTCAGAGCATCCCCAAGGGCTGGTGAAGCTCCAGGTTGGGTCTGAAAGTTGTGGGTGGCCGTTCCTGAGTGCCCCCTTACCAAAGGAGACGTTGGGGCCATGTGTCACAGCCACGCTCTGTGGGTGGCGGAGAGCAGAGATGCGTCACTGACGTGAAGCAGAGACAAAGTCCCCAGGATATCTGCCCAAGGAAAGGCCTCTCCATCCGCACCAGCCACTCCATGCAACATCCCATCTCTGCCAGCAGCCAGAATAGTCCTCCGTGGATAACAAAGCTCAAGGGGAGCATTAGCTTTATATGCTCAGGGCCCCTGGCTGCTCCGGAGAGGTTTGTGGGCTGTGTCAAAAACACCCCCTTCAGTCCTGCTGGGTTGCAGGCAGGAGGGCTGGAGCTGTTTCTGGATGATTGCCCTTCCCTCAGAGATTTGAGTCAGGTGTTACGACACCATCCCTGGCTCAGAAAAATCTCCGAATTGCTGATTTCCTTGTTCTGCTGTCCCAGGGCTCTTGCTGCACCCTTCACCTGTTCTGCCCATGGCATCTGCAATTGCCCACCACTGGAGACAGGCTGTGACCCGCCACAGGAACTCCTTTTCCTGCTTCCAGACCTGCTTTCCCCAGAGTTTCCTTCCCCACCAATCTGTTCAAGGTCACTCCCAGTTAAAATTAGCAGCTTATTCAGCATTGGAGAGGAGAGACGGCCAACTCCTCTGGCCTGCTTGTGATCCTGGAAGCTGGCATCAGGGGATGCAGCTCCAACTCCCCTTAAAGGTGAGGGAGCCTATGCTTGCCATCCTCACAGTCATAAGCAAAGGACTTGCAGCCAGCTCGCCCTCTCTGCCTTAAATCTGAGCTCCACATCTGTACCAGCAAAGCAGGAGGAAGGAGCATCTCCTTGGAGTTCCCACCACCACCCTCTGAATTCCAGATGTCACCCTCATTACACCCAAGCCAGATGTTTTGCTGGTCATAACTGTCTCTGTGATAGCAAGAGAGTTCCCCCAGACTTTCAAATCTATATTTAACTCGTCCCCACCTGATCCCTCTTCCTGGCTGCCTTCTTGCCTTTCTTTCCTTTTTTTTTTTTTTCTAGGGCAGGGTGAAGACACAGTGTGGAGATAGCAGAAAAGCAGTTGTGGGAGGGTGATGTGAGTTTTGCTGTGGTCAGTCCCCTGCCTTGGGTTAGGGATGCTCAGGGGTGTGATGTCTGGTCCACCAGGAAAGGGCACAGACGGTAAAGGGAATCAGGGCCTTAATCCTGGCTTGGTGCATAGCCCAGGAAAGCATCCCCTGCCCCATGAAGTGGTAGCGCTCGTGTAGCTTGTCCCTTTGTAACACAGGCACCGAAATTTGATCCCAAGGAGGAAGAGCATCCTTGTTTCCCTGAGGTACCTGTCAGGGCATCTCCTCTAGGCTGAACTCAACCCTGAACTCAAACGTTGGTGCATGAGCCACAGGTAGCCGATGTGGGCAACAGGGTGATGGCAGAAAAAAAGGCAAATCACATGCAGATTGCTAGGAGGAACAAATGAGCATGGCGGCCTTACCTTTGCACGGGGCAGCTGCACGTGAAAATCCCTGTGGTGTCACTGGTTGAGAGAGGATATTCTTCAAAACCGGAGGTGTTTCCAATATTAGAAAGAAGCCAAGAGAAACTGCTGTACCACCCATGACTTATCACTAAATGCCACCTGAAATAGCTGGACAAAACCAAGTTTTTCCCAAAGAAAATATGCTTTCTTGAATTGAAGCTGTCAGGCAGACTCTCAGGATCGACAAACAGCCACAAAAGAGGGGGAGGAGACATTCATACCATAGAAGTTAGGAGTTTGGTGGACTTCTTGGGGCAAAACCTGGATATTTGGGATGCTAAATGCCCAGGCTAGTGGTTAGTGCCTCAGAGAACAGCTATTGCGGTGAAATTCCTGTTCTAAAAATCTACACAAAGGGGAAGGGCTGGAGAGGCTGAAGTTAAGAGAAGCTGTCCTGGATATGCTAGAGCATCATCATCTGGGTCTAGAGAGCAGGGCCTTGGGGACATGGTTCCTCTGAACCCTTGTCCTTCTGTCAGCACTGCTGAACCCTGTATCACCTGGCTTCTGGCCACCCAGTGAGGGAGGAAAGGGGCTGTTGTTGTGGTCCTGATTCCCTGGCTAAAAGGATGAACATTCCAGAGGTATTCTATTCCTGTGAGCTTCAAGGACATGGGCAGCTGAGGAGAAGAGAGAGCCCATGGATGTCCTTTCTGAGGGAAAGCCTATAGCATGAACACAGTCTTTATTACAGGAGCTGAAAGAGATGTTATGAATGCACCAGATGCTGAAAAAGCTTCAGATTGGAGGATGTATCTTATCAGACAACAAATAGTCCTACTGCAAGGACCCTCCCTCGTTGAGAATACACTTCATTCATCCACATTTCCCAAAACACCTCATTTGGATGGAAAACTTATTGGATCTCAGGTGGACCATGAAAATATTTCCAAAGTCACAAAAATACTTAGACAGTGGGAAAAAAACACTTCTCCAGATCTTCTCTCTATACCTTGAATGACCACTTGGGAACTGTCAGTGCTAGGTGAACGGTTGGACTGGATGATCTTCAAGGTCTTTTCCAACCTACACGAATCTGTGATTCTGTGGTTCTGTGATGTGGCCTACCTACAATTTCCCTTACAAAGCTTTGGAGAGCAACAGTTTTATTTCAGTCTCTGGTCCTGTT
Source organism: Athene noctua (assembly GCF_965140245.1). NCBI lineage: Eukaryota > Metazoa > Chordata > Aves > Strigiformes > Strigidae > Athene > Athene noctua. The sequence goes on from NC_134037.1 coordinate 5,091,392, forward strand.
TTGCAGCTTTCATTATGGATTTTCCTTCCCAAAGATGCCACTCTCTTGAGGAAATTCTTCATAGTGAGGTGCAAAATGGAGTTCCCTGGAAGCCGGTCAAGGTGCGGATCCTGTTGGCAGCCAAGCCTGGACAATATGGGCCTCAGAATGGGGTATCTTGCCTAGCTCTCGTGTTGATACTCAGCTCAGGTATTAAAATACACCTTTCTTTTGGCCTCATGAGGACCTGAAACATTATTGCTTCTGGATTTAGACATTGTGGTGGTCATCACTTCTCCACCAAGGGTCAGCAGGCAGTAACAGGAAGGTGGGATGTAATTACCGGCTCATATTGAAGTCTTTGAAGGATAAAACCAATAAATGTAATAAGGAGGGCCACACTTTGAGGAAGGTTCAGTGCATGCAGTGGTGAGGTTGTTCATGTGCACCCACTTGACTAGAAATGGGAGCCGTAGCCATGTTGGTGTCTGGGAATGAAGACACCTAGTTTGGATCTATTTGCTTCCACTGGCATTTGATGCTTGTATCTACATCCCTCTGTGTGTGACGTTAACAGGAATTGCAGTCAGTTTTCTGAGTTTTCTTGGAATCTGAGTGCCTGCTGGGGAGCTCTAAGCAAATAGCAGAGGAACAATTCCAGAGCAGAAACTTCTGTGTATTTCTAAGTGGAGAGCGGTATGTAGGAACCTGACCCGGAGCTGAGCTCATTTGTTTTATTTGGGAAGAAACCCCTGTAAAAAAGATCTGGTCTGGCCTCCAGGTTCCCCTCTGCTAAAGACTGGCAATGTGATGTGCACAACAGACCTTCTTCCCAGTGAGCTCTCCCCTGCCCTACAAGCCCAACCAGGTCCCCAGCTCACCCATAGGGATGTATTTGGAAGGGCAAAGACTGGAGCTATACGGGGCACTGCCCGTTGCTAAGAGGATATCCCCCTTGCAAAGAAGCAAGGCAGAACATAGAGAACCTCCAAGCCACAGGGACAAGACTTGCCTGGGACATGTGCTCTTGCAAGCAGAGGAGCATCCAGCTACTCTGAAGAGGTAAATGTGAGAGCCTTTGCCCACATTTTCTTATCCAGACCAAACCTTCAGAACAACTGGACTGTCCCACCCAGGAGATCAGAAATTAAGATCACAACAAGCCCTTCTGTGCCTGAAATTGGACCCTGCCCTACAACAAGGGTATGCTCTGACCATCCTTCTGCACCAGAACCTCTCCTTTGCCATCTTCATCTAACGTCCTTTGCCTTTGCCACCTTCAACCAAGGACGTCGAGAGCCTTTCTTCTGCAGGAAAAACACTGCTAGGGCTGTTCTGGATGGTGTTGACTCTCCAGCACCTTAAACTTTTGAACCTACCCATTACAGCTCTGCTGGTAAACAAAAAAAATACCAAGTCCGTCCTCTGATGCTGAGGCCAGCTGGCCTGCTCTGGCCACATCCACACTGTTAAACTCACTCAACCTCCAGAGCGAAGTGGACAGATCCAAAATACATTTTGGGAATGGTCCATGGTGTGTGCTGTCTCCAGTCTAATGCCCAGGCATTGTTTGGGTTGGTGTTATTTGAGCTGGGCCAAGCTGATGATGGGAGCATGTTAACAGTTTAGCAGTGCAGATCACCCAATTCATGTCTGTCTCATATTTGCTAGTACAGATATATCCACTAAACCAAACTTTGCCTGAAATTACCAGCATTGGTTTTCACCTGGTGGACAGAGCCACCTTGCTTCTTGGGCCAACTCCACAGAGCAGGTTAATCAGCTCAACTGGGTAGACTGGGAAGAAACAACCTCTGCCATCTATGCACTGGCAGTTATTTATTCAGGGCATTTGGATGCTCTTATAGGTTCCCAGCCCTGAATCCATATGGGCCAGGAGCCCCCTGTGTAGACCGTATCTCTAGATCTCCGCTCCTTGAGCTGTGCAGGATCGCCACACAGCTCACGTCGCACTGTAGGTGGTCCTCCAGCCCCACCGCACGGTCGCTTCCCTCTGATAACTCCGAGGTCCGAAAGGTCAACCCAAGGGCAGCGGGTGGACATGTATCAACCAGCTTCGACATGCTGCACTCCAGGAGTAGCTGTGTTTAGACCCAGCAACTCTCTGATCTTCAATAACCTGGCAGCAGCTTGTAAACAGTGGGCTTGATGCGATAGCATCCTCAGTGAGCAATTTACACCCTTCCCCCCCAATCCCCCTACCCTCCTCTCACTCCCACAACATTGGGACCCTGAGGGAGAGGCATGTTCAGAGCCAGAATTGCTAAGAAAGCCTCAGCTTGTGGCCGAGTGTCAGCTACAGTTGGTTGGGGAGTTGGGGAATGCTGAAGGGGTGGGAGCACTAATGTGTGTGTGTGTGTGTGCTCTACACGCACCCACTTATAGGTGCTTCTAAACCATTGCCTTGGTTTGGTCTAAAAAGCGTATATATTTGGTCTAAAAAGAGTAGGAAAACGGAAGACTGTAAAACTTTCAGCATGTACATATAACATCCTAGCCCCAAGGTGTGACCTGCAAATCAAAAACTATTTGCTGGGATAAAAGCAACACCACGGGGCTGGTGATCTGAACATCCTCCTGTTCCCGAGCCTCAGCTCCTTGTACACAAGGTCTGAGCCCTGGGGACAGGCTGTATTTTACTCAGAGAGTTTCTCACAGCCTTGTCCCCTTGAATAAAAAAGGACGGGATATCAGGATGGTTCACTGCTGGGAAAATGCCCAACCAATGTTCCCTCTGTGGCAGGAGGAGTTCACAAAGATGGACAGAGGGAAAGGGGACCACCACATTGCTCTGTCTCACACTGAAACGTGGAAAAATCCTTTTGAACTTCCACCTCCAAATTTTCCATCCTGCTCAGTCTGGCACAGGTCTGGCTTGTCCTGGCTAGCACTGACCCAGATGAGTCCCAGGCACAGTTTGGGGGTTATCACAGGCCAGGCACCATTCCCAATAGTTATTTTGAATGTGGCCATCCTTTTCTAAAAGTGAAGAGAGCTTAATAGTAGGGATCCAATCCATGCTGGTGTGTTTGCCTGTGGGACCAGGGAGTCCTTCCACCTAGGAAGAAACCAGACTATGAAGGCAGGAGAAATCAAATGGCTCCCCAGCCAAATCCCCCCCTTTCCTTTTCCCCTAGCAAAGCAGCAAGGTGAAGGCCACAGAACAGAGTGCAGCTGTGCCAGCTATTTCCAACGCTGTCTCCCATGCAATCCCTGACCGCGGCCCCACTCCTCCTCCTCCTCCTCCTCCTCTTAGTTGGAGTAAGACTGCAAAACAAGCCGACCGCATCCCCACTCACTTCAGAGCCGTTCCCCGGCGCTCAAGGTAACAGGCAGCACACATCTGTGCCCTGGCTCCTCTGCCCACCCCTCGCCTCCCCATGGGAATGTTCTGTACCCGGGCGCAGGAGCGTCATGGGGGAGAGCTGCCTGCGTCAGGCTCTCCTGCCGCGGAGACCTTGACTTCTGTCTGGGAACAGGAAGGACAGGCAAGGGCTGTGCTTGCAGACAGGGCTTGGGTGCAGGATGGTCTGGTCTAGAGTCCCCTCTCCCAGCTGCTGGCTCCAGGGTGATGTTTCACTGGGGAGTGGAGAGATTGCATTGAAGGAAGCAGACAGATACCTTCAGCAGCAGGATGAGCAGCTCCCATAAGTTATTTCTTCTAGATTCCATTTACCTCCTCCCCTCAGTCATAAAAGTTTGTATTCCTTACGAGACCCCGGTGTATTGCTGTTATAAAATTGGATTTTCTTTCTATACATATAAACATCCTCTCTGTTTTCATGTGGATTGTATTGTAAACCCACGGTGACCTGGAGCCCTGTGATGTCTTGTGGAAAGGATTTCCCCTCGTCCACAGGCCCGGTCACCTGTTAGTGCCAATGGCCTGGATCTGAACGAGGACAAGGAAACATTAAGGCCCTGCAATGCCCAGAGATCAGATGCAGAAGTGCAATTGAACCTGCACACACATTGCACAGGACAATGTCTCAACCTTTGCTGCAGTCCAGTCAGACCACCCTTCACCAGTATTGATGTGGGGTGGGGAAAAAGAGGCTTTTACATCCTAAAGAGAAAGCCGGTTCTTAGCCAGAAGGGTCTCTCCTTCCCTGGTCCACTACTGGCCACAGCCAGCCCAGAGGAAGTCAGGTCGCCTCCTTATTCTTCTTCTCCTTCAGCCTTTTCTCTGGGATGCAACATCTGCAAGGTTCTGAGTGCTCAGCAAGGCAGAATCACCTTCCTCCTCCTCTCTACATGAACTGGAACCTCAGAGCTGCTGGGAGCTCAGCCATGCACGAGCAAAGCAGCCACTTGACCCACGTCCTTGAGAAGAAAACTCAAGGCACCAGGAAGCATCATGATGTCTCGGAGATAAGGCAGGACCTTGGTGGCCACCAAGACACATCTGAGCCCCTAAAAACACCTCGCTGCCCTGTGGCTTTCCAGACAGCATTGTTTCCACATGATCCCTATGCCCTGTGCTCCTTACTCCCAGTCTTCGGGTAACTCCCACCTTATCAAGTCCCCCTCAGCCTTTCCTCAGAGGCACCACGGAGAAGGCTAGATTTTAGGGTCCCCCATATCCATCTACAATGGCCCCGACACAGTGAAGCTCCAAACTCATCTACAGCCTCCAGATACGCTTCAACTAAGCAATCAGTCCTCTAAAGCTCGTAGCACAATGCTTGGTCCACACTTAGCAAGGAAACAAAAATTTTTCGGTGAAATGCAAATGTCTGATGTGCCCAGCAGTGCTTCTTTCTGTTCGCTCGCACCTCCTCCCGTTGTTTCAGGGGATGTCTACATATCTGTCTGGTTTGTGAGCTGCCTTTTCTCAGCACAAGTCAAGAGCAAGAGAGGTTGGCTGCCAGGCTGCTGAACGGATATGGGTAGGCAAGAAACTGTTTGGCAGGGAGAGCTGACATTAACTACTCAGGCTATTTAAAAAGGGTGATTTAATCAGCCGAGGTATTTCTGCCCAGCTCTGTGCACGGTACATTTGGCACTTTGCTGGAATTGGACCAGGGTCTTTTATCAAGAGAGGTGAGGAAGGGAAGGAAAAGGCAAAGCAGATGTGGGTGCAGATGAAAAAAAAAAAAAAAAAAAAGAGGGCTTCCAAGGCTCTTCTATAAAGAAAAGCAAGGAAGAGAAAACAGTTAAAAATAATATCGTGGCATGTTCTGGGCAGAGATACCAGCATCTTAGGAAAAATATACGCGTTTATTTTTTGCCAAGAGGGAAATAAAAGGGAGGATGAGGGAGGATGCTGAGGCTGTTCTTTGATTTGAAAATGAAGCAAGGCCAAAGAGCAGAGCTGGTCACTGGGATTTTTCAGCAGAATTTGCATTATATAGCTAAAGCAAGCTGGGCTTGAAACCTGCCAAGTGCAGAAGTTTGCTTCTAGGGAGAAGGGCCAGATCCATTAGCATCAGGTGGTGTGTTACCAAAGGCAGCTCAAATAGTCCTGTAAAGAACTCTGCACCAATCCTCGGATGGGGGTGAATGGAGTTAGTGTGAACTCTGCCTTTTGCTTTCGGTGGTCATTGGTTCAGTCCCTTCTGCTGCCGAAAAGAGTCGTCACCATATAAGCATGAAGGGCCAATGTCATCCAAGAATTAAGTACTAACTCTCCGTCATTTGAGAGGGAGTTAGGTACATGCATTCCTTTAAGAAGTTAACCATAAAGGCTTGTCTGGGAAGACTTTTGCACCATTTTAACTTTATCTCTTCAAAACAGGTCTGGGTTTTGTCTCAGCTGGCTGAAATTTTTCATTGACAATCATTAATTCACTGAAAAATGCAGGTTTTGGCAGATCAAGTCTCTTTGCAAGTTCAGGCCAAATTTGGCAAGCTGTTTCAGCCAAAAAAAAAAAAAAAAAAAAAAAAGAAAAGGAGAAAACATTGAAGCATTTTGCCCTGACTTTCAAAATGAAATTTCTTGCCTTTTCTTTCTTGTGCAATGGTTTTGCCTTGAAATGAAGCTATGCACCCCTTGTTTAACTTCTTGTGAGATTAATAAACCAAGAAAAAATGAAATGTTTGGTATTGTTTCATTCACCTGAAAAGAATGATCTGAATTCTTTGTGGGAGGAGGGATTTGTCCCCCAAACCAGAAGCCCATTCCCTCCTCACCATTACACCATCCAGTTTACCTGGATGGGGATGCCAGGACACAACACTGGGAAACAGGCACTGTGAAACAGCAAATATCAGCTAAGCCACAGCTTAAAGCTCTGAACAAAACAGACTGGGTGAGAGAGAGTCCAGTTGTGCCGGTATAAATTGCAGTTAGTCTGGGAGTCCTGCCAACACAGTTTTTTTCTAGGCAGGGACCACAGCTCTTCACCTTCAGCTGCAGGAGATGTTATGTGGGCACAGTCAGCATTACAGCCACCAGGACACCATTAGAGTCCACCAGGAGATATAGTTAAGTCTAAGTGAAGGAGCTCACACCACCATAGCTTGTTTCTTTGTGTGCTCCTGTTATCTTCTTCCTCGGTCTCCCGCCTGACTGATGCTCTGACGTCAGGTCCCCTCTGCCTCCGAGATCTGCATGAGTAATATTTGACATTCCTGAAGCCTGGTTTTCTGGTCTTCTCAACTGAAAGAAGAGTTGTTTTCATAAAGATGTTGCCCCTGAGGTGCAGGACTGTGGTGTAATCACATAATACGTGGCCCACCAGGTCCTTGAGGGCACCAGGGATACTTTGGGGTCCCATACATCTGCTTCACACAAGACCATGATGTGGCTGTGAACGGAGGGACTGATAACAGCCCTCTGTCAGCCAGAAAGACCCCACAACATTTTGCTCCATTTTGAGGCCCATCATGCAAAGGGGCACTGCTGGCAGGTGAGACCAGAGACAAGACACCGAGTTTGGCCGGGTCCACAACACAGTATTTTGAGAAACTCACCCATGCTGTCCTAATCTGGCTCCATCTCTTCTCCCCACTGCCTCCATGCAGAGCCTGTTTCCACTCCTGATGACGAAAACACTTATTTCCACTTCTTTCCTGCTGTAAACATTGCAATCAGGACAGAAAGCTACAGTCCCACATCCCACTGCTATATAGACAACAGTGAACTCCTGCGCATTCCTCCCTCCGGTGGTTGTGTTGACTCCTTTTTCAGAGGTAGCTCTTTGCAATCACAGAAGCATAGAATGGTTTAGGTTGGCAGGGATCTTAAAGATCATCCAGTTCCACCCCCCCCTGCCACAGGCAGGCCCACCTTCCACTAGCCCAGGTTGCCCAAAGCCCCGTCCAACCTGACCTTGAACCCTTCCAGGGAGGGGGCAGCCACAGCTTCTCTGGGCAACCTGTGCCAGGGCCTCACCCCCCTCACAGGGAAGAATTTCTGCCTTAGATCTCATCTAAATCTCCCCTCTGTCAGTTTAAAACCATTACCCTTGTCCTATCACTACACTCCCTGATCAAGAGTCCCTCTCCATATTTCCTGCAGCCCCTTTCAGCCCTGGGGGGCCGCTCTAAGGTCTCCCCGGAGCCTTCTCTCCTCCAGGCTGAACCCTTCCAACTCTCTCAGCCTGTCCTCACAGGGGGGGCTCCAGCCCCCCAAGCATCTTTGTGGCCTCCTCTGGACCCACTTGAGCAGTCCTTGGCCATAAGGTCCATGTTCTTCTGATGCTGGGGGCCCCAGAGCTGGACACAGCACTGCAGGGGGGGTCTCACAAGAGCAGAGTAGAAGGGGAGAATCCCCTCCCCTGACCTGGCTACACTTCTCTTGATGCAGCCCAGGGTACAGTTAGAAGAGGGATCCCTCTTTTTGGTGCCTTTCCTAGACTGAATTTTTTCATCATGGCTTTGTAAACAAGGAACGAGTGCATGCACAGGCTTGCAGAAGCTGAAGGTCTCCAAAAATTTGTGAGAAATGAGCAGAACAGGTCTGCACAGTCCTTTCTGATTTGGTCCAAAATAGGAAGTAAAGAATGTGGTTGCATCACAATTAAAGACAACCTTCTAACATCCCTTGAGTAGAAGCAGTAACTGTTATTTCTTTCCCCAGTAAATTTGATTATTCAGCTCAGTTCACTGATGAAGCATCAGCTTCCACTGTAAAATATCAAGGTGGAAAGTGCTGAGCCCCTGATGTCTGCAGAAACTATTGATTTTCTTTCAGGAAAACTTGTACACCCTGAAGTCCTAAATAGCTCCAGGGATTAGCAAAAGGGCAGTAGAGGGAGTCCCATAGGGGCTTCTGGTTTGTTTTCAGCCTAAAATAGCTGTAGTAGAAACCCTTGCATCAGCTCTTTAGCACATAAATGTTGATTCTCATCCATTTTCAATGGTGCTTGATGCTGAGACACAAAAGCTGCCACGCCAGTTCACGGTGCTATAGGCATTTTCAGAGTGCTCCTCCAAAAGATGCCCAGACAGGCTGGGTCACGAGCACAGCCTTGTGGGACTGCACTTCATCAAATACCACTGCACATCTCCTCCCTTTCCCCGATAAATGACACCATCAGGATGTGACTCTCAGGATTGGATCGAAGGATCCCCCCAAGTGCTAAACCCCCGTGTTTAGGCACTTGAATTCAGCATAGTCACTACAGTCAGTGAAGCCTGGAGAGCAGTTCAGCTGGATGCAGAGATTTGCTTTAGCATGACCTGAATCCCTCCAGGCTCTGCTGACTGCCTGGGTGACATGTCCAGTGCCTGTCATAGGACATACCCAACAGCCCTTGGGGAGAGCTGAAAAACTGCTTTGCTGTGATATTTTTCAATGCAAAGGCAATAAATGATTTAATCTTGTCCTTGGTCTGGAGTCTGATCTGGAGGAGGTGTTGAAATGTGTAGGAGGAGGCCCCGTGTCTTAAGATTTGGGAGGCTCCTTGTAGCACTGGGTTTTGCTTGGAGGAAGTAGAAAATCCCCGTGGCTGCTGAAAAATGCCGTGTTCATTACACTGTTGTGGCACAGAGCAGCTCAGAAACTCATGACAACGCAGGGACTAAAAGCCAAGCTTCCCACAGTGGACATTAACTCCTGAACCACATCGTCCTGCTCCCTTTTCTCCTGTTCTGGGCAAAGGTAGGAATCACGACACCACATTATCTCCCAGCTCAGTCCCCCGAGCGCTGCCGTGAGCCTCACAACACCTGACTTGTATCAGCAGTTCCTAAACCCTGTGGTGTGGGGAGAAACCAGAACTATCTCACCACTTCTCCCTGTTACAGCTTCGGTTAAGTCATAATGATCTTTTTTTTTTTTTTTTGTAATTCTGCTTCTGGGGTGTTTTAAGGAAGCCAGCAGCTCCTAGGGGATGCTGAAAGCACCATTTCTCCCACACGGTTCCCAGCATGACCTGCCAGGTCCTGCTGCCTTCACCATGCATGTGTTTATCAGGAGAAGGAGTTGTCCCATAACTCAAGATGCAGTTCAGTGACCTCTGTCTGACGAGAAAGCTGGTTTAGGAGAGTCAAGGAACAGTGTACAGACAGCAGAGGGGAACTGAAGACTCTCATCCTATTGTTTTGAGAGCAGACCTTTCTTCCTTTTTTTAAATTTTAATTTTTCTTTTTTTCTTTTGCTTTTTATTTTTCATATTTTTTTCTTCTCGTTCTTGTTCTTCTTTCTTATTTTCTTTTTTCTTTTTTCTTTTTTCTTTTTTCTTTTTTCTTTTTTCTTTTTTCTTTTTTCTTTTTTCTTTTTTCTTTTTTTCTTTTTTCCTTTTTTTCTTTTTCCTTCTCTTTTTTCTCTTTCTCTTTCTCATTAATCCTAATCATTGCGTGACCTGGTACAGCACCAGAAATTTTGTCATCAGAGTAACTGCAGGTTTTTCACCCTGGGGCACAGACCTGGGGGGCATCACTAGGGCCAGACACCCTTAAACTGGCTTCACATCCACAGAGAGTAAAACTTGGATCTGGGCTCTTAGTGTCTGGATGGGTTTGCTCACAAGCATCTGTAAAATGCTTCTGGCACTGATCAGAAAAACACCTCAAAGAACATCTTCATTTCCATTTCTTTCTTTTCTCCAAACATGGTTGCTGAGGCGAATCCACCCCGTTGGACTGACAGCTCCAGGTAGTCACAGAGTAGTTTTGTTTGTGTTGCCCATGTGATCCAGGTGGCACATCTGCAATTTTTTCACAAATGAATGCAAGGTCAGCTTGTCTCACATCCTAGGCTGGATCAGGGGCATCCTGGGAGCACACAGGCAAAGCCAGGCTCTGTGGCACCTTCCCATGTGCCATACCTCCAGTCCCTGAAGAAGCCATCAAATTAGCATGAAAACCGTGAGGTTTTAAAAACATTGCTGAGTTTCAAGCATCTTTTCCCCTCCTAGAGAATTCTACTTTTTCTCTACAAAGGTGAGGGAGAACTAACAACTTTTGAAGCTGAAAGTGTGGGCTCGTCAGTTTGTCCTGCCATCAGGGGGCTTCCCAGAAAGGCTGAACCAGCAGTGGTTTTGCAGCAAATCTGTGATGGCCAACATCACTTCAGGGCAGCTCCTGAGGCTGCTGGGGAGAAAGACCCCAAGCAATCGGGTCTGTGACCATGTCTTTAGCAGGAGCCAGACCCTGATCGCTTTTGTGATGTCTTTACCTCTTGTTCCTTCCACCTGCTGAGCTCTGTTTCTGGTTGTCACAGGTGCTTTTGGGATTATTTCTCGGGTTAGATGGGTTTGTTTCCAGGAGGGTTAAAGGGAAAATCAGCTCCTGTTTTGTTCTTGGGGAATAACATTCATTGCAATCAACCCTCGGTCACAAGACACAGGAAGAGCAGTGAACGCTGGGGTAAATGAACAAAATTATGATGTTAAAAATGCAGAGGGATTGCCAGGAAACACTCGGAGGATATCTGAAACGCAGCAAGGGAAATAAGATGGAAGCAAGGTCTAATTTAGGGATGAACTATCTAATTTGCATTTATTATCCTCCCCCCCTCCTTGCCTTCCCTTTGGACATTTTTAGATCAAGAATCTTTTTTTAGGTTCTCAGATATTCAAGATTTTTTTCATATTTACTCCAGCCACCCACAGGAAAATGATTCTGCGTGATTTACTGACTGTCCAGAAACCACAGGCGAATGAAATCTGCAACGTACATAGCTTCACCCAGCAGCCCCCACCATCTGGCTGGCTCAGAAAGGTGGTAGCAGCCCCACTGATTCCAAATCCATGTCTAGGGGCTCCCTCCAGATGAGGTAAAGCTGAGTTTCCCCTGGAATTTCAGATCTTCTCCAAAGACCAAATTTCCAAAGACAGGGGAGCTGCAAAACACAGTTGGGCACCAAAAATATTTTCCAAGATGTTCTTGCAGGTTAGGTTTCTCTAGTCTGCATTTTATCACCTTGCACAAAAAGTTCAAATCCCAGAAGACTACAGGGAGAGGGAGTCTCTGTCTATAAACCAGAGACTCCAGCCTCCATCCCCACCATCTTGCTGCATCAGTGCAAATGCACAGACAACAGCAGAGTCCACCTGTACGGGGGAGCAGCCTAAAGATGAAACACACAGCCAGCCTTCCCTCCCCTCAGTTACCTTCACAGTCTACAAGTCACTTATTTTTTGATACAGAGTTGGCCAGCCTCAGCAAGAAGGCTGGACAAGAGGTCATGGCTCCTTGCTGGGAAACAGATGATTTCAGTCTCGGTTTCCTGAGCCTGAAAGGGTCTATGAACTGAAATCTCTTCTTCTCTTCCAAACATCCAAGCCACGGGGCTCTCCTGAACCTTTCCTGCAGTGTCACAGAGAGGGTACCCACTCTGGGACAGTATTTGGGAAAATGGTGGGGATGAGGACCCAAACCCCTTTCACTAGAAAATCCCTCAGTAGCCTTTCAAGAAGGAATTTGTGCATTTTCAGCCAAAACGTGAAAACTTTACAATTTTCATCCATTCCTCATGGTGATAACAAAAAAAATCCTGCCGCAAAAGATGGCAAAAGAAGACTCAAAAAAAAGCATTAAGAAGGAAACTTGAATTCTCAGTCCTGTGTCCCCTTTTTCCCTTCTAAAAACATTTAGAGTAATTTCTGACTGCAGTGCCACCAGCAGAGTGAATGGAAGCAGCTGAGACCGGCCATTTCAGTGCACACAGGCCAGGACTTGCAGCTGGGAAGCACTGAGCACCAGGTCCCCTTCACATTGCTCTCAGATCCCCAATCACTCACCAACAGCCTGAAAAGAGATGCAAGTCATTGCAAAGAGTCTCACTGATTTGGGGGCAGGGGATGGGGCGAAATCAGTGTTTTCTCATAAATCTGGACAACGTGTATATCACTTTAATTGATGTCAAACTTTCAGCCTGACATGCTTTATAAACCCTGGGCAGCTTTGATCTCCTTGTCTTTGCCTATAAATGCAAGGATTACAAAAACATTCCAAAAAACGTCACCAAAAAATGTCTTTCACCGAGGTACTTTGCTCCAGCAGATAAGGCTAATAAGCAAAGAAACCCCAGGTATTAGGAAACAAGGCTTTTCAGGAACATACTCCAGGGCGGAGAGAGGGGGGCCGGAGCAGCTGAAGGATATTGATGCTTATGCTCCCCTTGTCATTATTTCACGATATTGTTTATATCCCCGGGATGTGGATAAAGGTAGCTGTCACTTCTGGCACCGCTCTCCCCCCCGGGAGATTACAGCGAACTGTGGCTGACACTGCCCAACGTTGCGCTGACTGACAGCCCCCCATGGCATGGTTACTGTCAGAGCCCTCGGAGGGCTGGGGGTGCCTGGGTCTGCGAGCCATGGGGAAGGGGAGGGGGGTTTCCAGAGAGCCGTGGGCTCTGCTCAGCCTCCAGCACATCCCCATGCAGGAGGAGGCAGCTCCTCTCTGTGCAGGGCTCGACAGGGTTAGTAGAGTTGAGGGATGGTGTTTAACCACCCCTTTCATCTGTACAAGACGCAAGTCCCAAATGTTGGGGTCCCTCTCAGGTGTTTCAGTGCTCTGCTCCCAAGAGATGCTCAGGGATGTAGGCAGGATGGGGTCCTGCAATGCCTCCATCGAGCAGGGCAGGGGGAGTCTTTGCATGGGGAGAAGAGATGAACATGGACAAGGTAGAAGTGAAAACAGGGCAGAGGAGGCTGTAAGGCTTTGCACACCAAGTCAGGAATCAGTTGTGGATTAAGAGTAATAAATTTATCCAGGCCAGTGTATCCCTGTGAGCTGGATGTCTAAATTCCCTTTATATTCCCTTTATCCCTCATGGTACCCTTAGACATGATTCAGTTGGCCAAACAGAGGCACTGAGGTTGTCTGAAAGCACCTGAGATGTCAACATGGGGTCAAAAGATACGGCACGAGGGTCACACTGATCTAAATGGCAGCAGGATCTCTGGCTAAAATGATGTTAGACATCCATGTGGCCACCAAATCCCACCCCAGCAGTGACTGGAGCCACCACAGCTCCTTGGTCCCCTCAGCAGCAGAGACCGAGGCCTGGCCAGCTGGATGACTGACCTGTGGACTCTGAAATGGGGGTGTCATATCTGCAGACCAAGAGACTTCTCCAGTCTCCTCTCATAATGGGAATCACTGGGAAGTTGGGAAACGTCTGAGACTTTGGGGAGCTCTGTGGAATTATGGCATTATCTTTGAAGTTAGTTATGAAGTTATCTCCTTGGTGCTGGGAAGGTCTCAGCTGGAGCTCTGGGCCCCCTCCTGGGCCTTGGGCTTCAAGGGAAAAAGGGGTCAGACTGGGGACAGCCCCCCCAAAAAATGCAAAGAGAGTGACTAAAGGAGTAGAAACGACAGATGAAGAAGGAAGCACTGAAATTGGTTAGTCTGCAGAGACCCCTGAGGACTGACGTTCCTTCATGAGAGGTAAAAGAAGGGAGGGAGGAAGGGAGGGAAGGGACTTTTAATGGCAAGGACAGGGAAGTCTAGGAAGGAGAAACTGCCTGGAAAACTCAGCATCCTTCAGAACAGCCTCTGACAAGGGTAGATACAGCCAACTCGGCCTTGAGTCAGGAGGATGGGCAAGATGCCCTCAAGGAGCCCCTTCCAGCCCTGCAGTGCTTTGACCCTTGTTGGCTGGGGTTGTGGCAGCTGCCATATGATGTGACTTGCCCCAGGCGTCTCAGGACTTCTGGGGTGGAGCAGGGAAGGAGACCCATCACAGCGGGCACTCACACCACTGTCTGGCTGCAAGGCCACCCTCTGTACCTGCCTGAGTCTGTCAAACAAGCTGATTAAGACATCTGAGAAAAGCAAAACCCATGGGCTGGGACTGTCTTGTGATGGCATTACTTGGGTCACAGTGGGTGAACTCTAACAGGCTTTGTCAATGAAAATGGGGAGCAGGGATCTCCAGCCCTGGCAAACACAGCCCTGGCTGTACTATTTCAGGATTTGCTATGTTTCTCCAGGACATTCTCCCTTTTCTCACTTTGTAGGCTTTTGTTTGCACAAACAAAACCCCTGCAAACTAGATTTTGCACTATCCTTTCCATAAGAGAGAGGAAGGCAACTGAACTGCCCACGTGATGGGTTTTGATAGGAGCATGGGTTTCAAAAAAAAAAAGGAATCAGATATTTACATGAATTAAATGACATCGTTAATTAACATGATTTAAGATGGCAGACCATCTAGAAGGGACGTTAACTCTCCTGCTTCGGGGTTGAAAGCGAACTTCAGTTTTTACAAGTCCAGATAAGTCTACTTTGAGAAATGGGAATTTGGCTCCTAAATCAATTAGGCCTGCCAACTCTACAAAGGGAAATTTATAACTGAGCACAGAATTAACCCTAGACCTTGCAAACTGTATGTCAAGCGCTGAGCACTGCCTCTCGCCTCTTTGCCTACTAGAGTCGCATGGCCTGATGAGAGAAATTACTTTGCGGTAATGCTGTCAGAGAGCAAAGCAAATCTGATGCTCCCAGACATGTGGAGGGCACAGGCCTTGACCTGTGACTGTAACCATCTACAAACAAAGGATCCACCCATCTGAGCATGAGAGGAAAGCAAGGCATGCAGCATCACTGGTTCTCTGCTAACAGCCTCTTTGCAGGACCTGAGCTGGCTGTGTGAGGAGCCCTGGCAAAGTCCAGGACTGCTCTAAGCCCCACCAGCCTGAACTCAGCTCTATACACGTCATCTGTCCTCCTGGAAGATAGAGCTGGGACCTTTCAAGGAAGCATGTTGGACTACTTTGTCAGATATCATGACCACGAAGACTGACGAAGGACGCACATGGTGTGGTTCATGCCTAATTGATCTTGTAAATACGGCTTTGGGTTTGTTTTAAAGCATTTTGCCATCTCTTTTCTAGAACAAATGGGTCACTCAACAGTCACTTGCGGCATGGAAACACAAATCATGGATTGCCAGTCAATCTGGCCTCAACCCTGACTTTGCAGCAGCTTCTTACCTGCTGTGTGCACAAAACTTGGTCAGCTAGGGCCAGACATCCAGAGCCCAAGTCATCTGCTTTGACCTCAGCAGCTTGATTCAGTTGTCCATGAGTAGGCATCAAGTGACATTATAGATGCCCTCAGTCTCCAGCTGCTCTTCAAGACCCGCACAGGTCTCCAACAGATCTGTCATCGTATCTGTGTGACACCAGGAAAATGTAAATGTCTCAGAAAAAAAATGTCTTGGCGTTGGAACTAGATGATCTTTAAGATCCCTTCCAACCCAAACCATTCTATGATTCTATGATAAACCCTAGAGCACCTCAGAGGACACTAAGTGCCTATATGTGTGCAGCTAAATGGATATGTCCATTCAAGCTAATGGCTTCTAGGCTCCCTCTCCAGTCCCTGCAGACCCTTGCAGACGAGCAGGCATGAATCTTTTGACCTCTTTGAGATGCCTGCCTTAGGCTGAGTTGAACTGAACTGCGCCTTAGAAGTCCCTGTCTCTCTTGGCTGACTACAAAGTGAGCTTGGGGTGATTAGCTCAGCTCTGGATGTTTACAAGGCATATGGCAAAATTTGACCAGAAGACTCTCACCCTTGGGCCTTTGCTATTCTGTATGTCCCTGTGTCCCTTCCAAGGTTGGGTTTCTAATAGAAAAAGGGAAAAAAGAAAGACAAAGAGGCCCTCCCACTCTGTCTCTGCTTACATCGTCCTTACACTAAATGGAGAGGATCCTAATAGGATATTTAGAAAAGGTTAACTCTTCAGAAGCCTCTGTCTCTGCCCTCCATCCTGGACGCCTGCCAGAGCAAAGCCAAGGATAACAAACCAGCTTTCGTTCAAGTATTCTGAGCCAATTAAAAAAGACAAATTAGTTTGGCCTTATCTCTCCCTCCTCCTCCCCCTTCCCACCCGAGAGACAAGAAGGGATTCACGGAGGAATGTTTCTCCTCTGTGATGGCTCTGCCTCACTGAACTCTTCAAGGTCTATGATGGATGAAAGCTCTCTCTTCCATTATGCTTCCGACAGCCCGCTGGGTCCTAATGGGACAGGGGGCAGGGGCAGCAGTGGGGGGACCAGAGTGGCAAAATATGGAGAAAGCTTTATGTGGGGAATGAAGGTGATGGAGCTAAAAATGGACATCTCTTCCCCATCCGATCTCAGCCTGAGGATCTCTGCAACCAGTGTGAGATAAATAAGAACTACCCTGTACTATCTGCCCTTTCCTTTTGTTGTTTTTTCTTCCCCTGCAGTTTTTGACATGCGGTTCCATGTGCCGCAAGCAGAAACTCTCCACGGCTTGGATATGCCAGGAAGGCAAAAAAAAAAAAATCACCAGGAAAGGCTTTTGGGAAGAACTATCTGTTTCAGTTCTGGGCTGTTTAAAGATATCACGTGCTGGTTTGACCTCTGCCATGGTCTGAGCTCATCTGTGTGAAAAGCATGGCAAAAACATCTGAGCAGCCGCAGTGAGTCAGAGCAGAGCTCTGTCTGCTTACGCGCTCTTTCCCAACCCTGTCCACTAGCAAATGTTTATGTAAAGGGTTTGAGAAGCAAGGCAAAGGGAGTGATACATCAACAGGCTCAGTTGTGCTGTGGCCACATGCTCGCTCTACCCAGAGGGGGTTCAGATGGGGCATCCCAAAGGACTGGGTGTCCCACCTGGGCCTCATCTGGGTGAAGCAGCATCCCTGTGCTCAGACCACAAAGACGTTGCCCTGTGCAGATTCAGGATGGCTTAGGTTGGCACTAGTTGGTTGGGGCCAAAACTGTGCCAAGCATCATGCTAACAATCAAGTTCCAGTATCTGTGCTTAGCACCGTTTAATTTATTAGTAGAGCTTGTCCTTTGATGGAAAAGACCATCTCATTCCTAAGATCAAAAAATGCACTTGTTCTTGTTATTCATGATAACGCTGAGCTCTTTTCATCCCACTCTTGCAGCTTTGATTTCACAGCTGGGGACACGCATAATGAGACACTGCAAATAAGGGAGTTTAAAACCCAATCCCACTCCTCAAACTAACGCTCTTCCCAGTGGGTAGTTAAATATATCTCACATGTACCTTGGGCTGAAGAAAGCCAAAACATCCAAGCAATTCAGAAGAATAAGACTACTTGGTTTCCATCTATTCTCAATCTCCTAGACTCTAGGGATTTTGCAATATCCTGCTTCTGTGAGTCTAAAAGAAACACTCCAGAAGTATCTCCACAGTAAGACTGGGTCTTTACAGAAGGAGCAAAAAAGAACACTATAGAAACGTCCCCTTCATGACACATCTCTTGGGAAGCAGTTGCGTACACTTGACTCTGCTAATACTCTCCAGTTGTTGGAAATGTGGAGAAACAGCAGCAGACCAGGAGGTATGGGCCCAGCAAGAGGATGGGTTTTCAGAGGCAGAGAAAGGATGAAAATACAAAACAAGTAAGAGGTCATGGAGAAAAGATGCTCATTTGCACTTTGTTAGTTCTGTGTGATTTGGGCTGAGAGCTGGGTTTGAAAGGCTGGGCAGGGATGACAACACGTTCTCCCTTCTTCCTATTTAATTCTTGCTATTTAATTCTTCCTATTTAATCAGCCTGACCAGCCACTGCTGTTGTTGCCAGGATGCCAGAGAGGCTCAGATTTCCCACAGCACAAGCATCTCTCAGGCAACAGCAGTGCAAGACTTCATCGCTGGAGGTTGGCTCCTGGTCTGCATCCCTACGTCTGCCCTGCAGGGACCCTGAAGGCAAGAGTGTTGGGATGGTAAAACCTAGACTAAGGAAAAGAGCTCAGGAATTATCTAGGAGGTGGTAGCCATGTAGAGCTCCTGGAGATGGGAGACACGGACAACTGGGAGGCGTCGCACTATGTCCTCCGTCATGTCAATTTTTTAAGGGCCTGATCTCTGCATAGTGTCTGCAGGGACTTTGCAGAGACGCGGGCCAACGCCAGGCACAGCCTTCCCAGGGCTGAGCTGTGACTACCCCATGGGCAAGGTGCCAGGAGGGTTTTCTAGGAACCACTCAAAGGACCTGCAGGGCTTGAGGTCAATGCTGCAGCATTTTCACGTCAGTCCCGGGGACGGAGAGTGTAAAAGACTATCAGAGGCACAGGAGCAGTCCCTCAGAGGGGCTCTGGCTGGCTATAAAAGGAGCTGGTCTCTGCTAAATTCCACAGGGAGGGAACATGCCGTAATTATGCTGGTGCTGTCTCAATCGACAGTGGCACAAAGCAGAACCTTCCAGTTCTGCGGTGGAGAACAACAGCTGAAAAAATGTCTTGTGCCCTTGAAACAGAGAGCGTGCAAATTAAAGTTTAGTCTGAAGCTCCACTCCTCTGCAAGCTCAGCCCTGGCCTTGGAAAGGGGGTGTGCATGTGGGCTGCTGAGAGAAACAGCGGGAGAAAAAGCAGAAAAGGGAGAGGTGGAGGGGTAGACATGAAAAGGAGAAAAGAAAGATTTAGGATAAACATATCCCAGCTGATAAGCAATCAGGGTCAAGATGGGAGGGGCTGGAAAACCTGCTCAGAAGGAATGAATGGAGGGATTCTCTTTTCTTTTAGCCACGCAATGAAAGGCGTTGTGGCCTCTCTACATGCGAAGGCCTACAGCCCCTCCCTGCCATGCCGAAGGCTGTATACACAGGGCATGAAATACCTGATGCCCCCCAGGGTTGGGAGCTGGAGATGACCAGTCTGACTTCTAAAGGGTCTGGGTCACCACTGGTTCTGTGGTTGTCAGAGAAAGCTAGAAAGAAGAGAGCACAGTATTTCCACTGGTATCTTGCTGGAAGCTGAGTATTTGTGAGAATACACGGTAATTTCCATGAATCAAAGTGTCATGGGGAAAAGGAGGATTTAGCAGAGAGATCTTGCACACAAAAAGATGGGATTGATGGAGGCCAACCACAAGGTGACAGATCAACAGGACAGGAGAAAATCTGCACTGGGGAGAAGAAGAGGATCTGCACTGCAGATGCAAAGCTGAGCGTGAGTCAGGTAGTGCAAAGGAGGTTAACTCCACACCGGGATGTATAAACTGGTGTATAACCTGGGATGCAGGAGGTCCAGACTGCTCAGTGTCCAGTGGAGCGCAGGGTCCAGCTTGGAGCATCACACGGGGCTACAGGAGCAAGTGGAGGGAATGCAGAAGTCTGCAGAAGGATGAACAGGGGAGTGGAAAACACAGACGATGAGAAGCAGTTGAAGGACATGGAGTGTTCTGTTCAGAGATAAGACATGGGGTAAATGTGATATGTACCTCATTTGTCTAGGGAGAGAGTAGAGAGGAAGAACTGTGTCTCTATCACCAGTGGTTTACAAGAACAGGCTGCACAAGGAGGAAAGGTTATGGAGGTCTAATCCAGCTGAGGGAGGAGTGTTTGGACTGGCTGAGTTTTTCAAGGGCCCCTACCTGCTACAATATCCTCCAGTCCTGTTGTCTTTTTATTCCTCTGTTGCCGAAGATTTGCTCAAGTTGCCCTTGGTTGCACTTTGCAGCCCATGGTCTAAATGGTGGTTTAGATCCTATTTAGCTGCTGACAGCTCTCCCCAGTGAAGATCCATCAAGAGCTTTGCTCAGAATGGCAGGCAGAGCTCAGGAAAAGAATTTTTTCCAAGCAACACATTTAGTGAAATCTGTCCTTCAAATTTTCAAAGTGAGAAAACTGCACACTGATAATGAAGCAGCCGGGAGTGAAACATGCCTTTAATGAAAGGAAAAAAAAAAAAAAAAAGTACAAAGTTAAGAAGAACAGAATGAGTGATAAAGGACAAGTCCATTCTGAAGAGGTGAAGTACTAAGTCACACAGCCCTCCTGTTTGCTTATGACCTGCAAACCCAGCAGGACCAGTGTAATAAAACCAGTATAAAAGCAAAAGAAAACATTTCCTGTATTACTCCAAGTTTTCCTGGTGAAAATTCTCGCTCTGGTTTCTCCATCACCTTGATTTGCTGAGCCATTGACCTTACCTTGAGCAGAAGCTCCATGACCACGAGTAAGCTTTTGTAAGCACTTACCAAAGCGGCCAGTGAGTAAGCGCCAGGCCTTCCCCAGCAGTCCTTCCAGGTTTGCCAATGCAAATCCACCTGGAATCTCCATCCAGCAGCTGAGTAACAAAAAAAAAAATCTGCCCACATCACTTTTCATGAATCACAGCATTCAAGGCTTCCGTGGTCTCACCTCCCATGCAACTCAACTCTATATTTCAGCACTGTTAAGTATGATATTCAGATATAGCTCCCACCCATAACTCAACAACTTAAACATTGCTTCCAGAAAGGCATCTGCTCTTAATTTAAAAGTATCCGGGGATGAAGAGCTTGGGTAGCCTGTTGACTAATTACCCTCAGTGGTAACCACAAGCCTGGGTGGTTTGGCTCTGCTTTGCGGCCATGCGAAGGCCATTTTTGCTAGATTAAAGGGATCTTTTGCATCAGGCCTTTTTCTGCCCAAGCAATTCCTCTTCAGTCACCTCTCCATCCCCTTTTCTGATAAGCCGACCAGAACAAGTTTTCTGATCCTGTCATACTAAGGCTCTCTCTTCACTCTTCAAATAATTTCTGTAGCTTTTTTTTTTCCACACCCTTTCTCATTTTTCAGCATCTCATTTAAAGCAACAATGTGGCTTTCTCTCTGGTTTAATCTATGTGGCTGGTTAGAAATGACAGGAAAAGAGCTGGGAGGTTTTATAAAGAAATTAGGATGTTTTCACCTTTCCTTTTCAATATTTTCATTCATTTCTTCCTGTTTCCAGTGAAAAAAATCACAATAAAGTTTTGACTATAGAGTCTATATTTGAGGAAACTCCTATATCTGGGGTGGGGTGTGGCTTTTCACCTTCATTTTCTGAAAAGAGTGGGAGAATTTCAGAAATGGGAACATTTCCTGCAGATTTTTTTATTTCCACCTAGCTATACCAGTTAAATAAACAGGGCCAGGAACACCCGTTGGCACCAGCCCGCAGTCACCCACACCATTGCTAGCAAAATTTGTCATGGCCTTTGCCTTTGACCAATCAGATGAACTTCTCAACAAGCAGTTGAGCATCCCAAGACTTAAGTCTTACCTGGAAGACATGACCTGCATAAGCAAGGATTACCTGCCCACAACAGCTTTGACCCTGGACTGCAGGGATCTCCAGCCCTTTTCCTGCCTCTGGCCCCCAAGAAAAATTGTCTAATTAACAGAAGAGCTGAAGTGCAGTGTTATGCGGTGGAGAGAAGTAAAGGAGAGGGAGATGTTGCTCAGATAGGGACTGGTATGGACGTGTTAGGTAGGCATTTATGCCTCACAAGCGTGGCTTTCTTTTCAGGCCCTCCGTACAGCTACTCTGAGCAGATCCAAGGCAGACCAGGACCACCCTGGTTTTAATAAAGCAGAATATTAGAAGTGGGACCTGGCACTGTTCTGGGACACAGCAAACATGAAAGGTCACCAGAGCCTAAGGAGTGCTGGTTTCATGGGTAGAGCTTTGCAGCTTCCTCTTCTGCAGCTAAAACAAACCCCAGTGAGTGCCTAGAAGTGGGTGTCTGACCTCTTGTCCAGCAATGCCAATGAAATAACGCAAAATCAGGGCAAGGACAGAGCAATGCTTCCCCGACACCCTCTTCCAGACTCTAGCCAGCTGCTGCCACGTGACATCCTGAGCTGGATGAGCTGATCTCAGGTTTAATGGCCCTCAATAGACTGTTTTTCCTCCACTCAACTGTCCAGTTGCTTTTCTGAACCCACATGAACCTCTAGCTGGGCTGGAGTTCAGATTGCTGGGTTTGATCCTGTGCCCCAGTGTCATGAGGCCAAGCTTCTTGCAGACGCTAGGTTTGAGGACGTGGTGGGGGCCAGAGGAGCCCTATCAGCCTTACCCACTGCTGAACTCCTGCTGACACCAAACGGAGCCGGCCAGACTCCCTGGGATGCTGAGCACAGGGGAACTGCACAGGCCAAGTCCCAAACAAACAGGAGGGAAAAGGCAGAAATTGGTCCGTGTAAAAAATGAGAGGGGGAAGTAAGGGGCAAAGTGAGAAGGGAAACGTCTGATTCATTATGCTCTTGTTTTGCTTTTGTCTTCTCCAAGGAGGAAGAGGATGGAGCGCCGTCGAAGACAGAGACAGAAGGATGTTTCCTGGCCCGGCCTGGGAGAGGATCAGATAATGGGCAGATAACAATAGAAATGATGACTGAGAAAAAAACGCAGCCACTTGACAGGCAGAGAGAGCAGCCGCCCCCCCCCACAGGCAGCCAGAGGCTGAAGAGGAAGAGGTGAGAGCACAAACAGCTTTGGTGCATGAGCTGACTGGTCCAGGTAGGACCTCTGCGGGCCAAGAACCCCCAGGGCTGCTACACCCCACTGTATGAGTGCTTCCACATTTTTATTTGGGGTCTGAGGACACAACGGCAAATCCAGACCATAGATGTGTCTGGGGGTGGGCAGTAACCATTTACAATGACTCTGCCCACCATGGTCCATGTTTCTACACTTGCTTTCCCTCCATCTGCACTTCAGAACTGCCACATAAGCACTCTGTTTGCACCCAGATCCGTCAAGTCCCCATCATGGTGGGATTTCCACTAATCTGATTGGTGCCATCTTGTACAAAGGACCAATAAATCAAACTAACTCTGAAGGTCTTCTCAGAAAGACCTGTTTTGGTTTCTCCATTGCAAGTAAAACATGATGTGGTCTTCACACATCCCCAGGCGTCAACATGCAAACATAGTCATCCGGGGTATGCAAACACAGATGCAAAAGTACCGGTAAGCAAATGCCAAAGTCCCAAGCTGAAGTCTGTTGGGTATGGATGAAAAGTGCCGTTGTTCATGTCTGAATTAGTGTTAGACAGGACACACTACCATGTAGAAAGTAATTTCCAACACCAGGCCTCAATGGAAGCTGCTACAAGATGCTGAAGGTGAGTGTATATACCACTCACCTTCTCCTCTGGGGAAAGCACGTTATGTGTGAGCCTTCCTGCAGCTGGAGAACCGTGTCCATCACACCCCAGACAATGGCCCAGAAGATGATGCTCACACATGTGCAGAGAGTTTGCCTGGGGTTAGCTTTTGCAGTTCTCTGTAAGTTCCTCTTGTTTTAAGAATAAAAATCTGAAGGGATGCAAATGGGTCCTGAGTACCTTTTTGGAGCTCTACAGTATCACAGTATTCGGAGCTCCTATATGTGGTAACACAGAAAAGCCTTGAGTCTTACTCTAGCTAATAAACAGGAGTTTAGGGATCTGTAGCAAGACATACGATTGCTTATCCTTCCACTTTAAACAAGCCTGCTGAGCTGACACCAGAGCTGCGTAGCTGCTGGGGTGATGGATGTGCAGCAGACACCTATCTAGAGCCACACAATACAACCCCTCGCCTGGGGCGAGTCACCCAGGAGTTGAACCCAAAGTCCAAAATCAACGCCGTCCTCTGGTCACACTACGAACCAGGCACTACTGAAACAGACAAAGTATGAGTCGTACCAGGTTCTTATTAATAACAGATTAATTATCGTATGGCTTCTACAAGTGACTATACACACTTCATGAGGATGTATCCTGGCTGCAACTTCTTTACCAGTCTACTGGGCTTAAGTGAAGCAAAATAGGAAACGAGCAAATTCATTATAAACAGTGGAGAGCCAATCTGGCACATGTGCCTGCAGACATCTTTTGATCCTACCTCCACACACAGCATCAGGTGGAAAGGATGAAATCCCATCAAGGAAGGAACGGAGAGCACCTGATGCAGTCCACACCCCTCACACCAGAGACTGCTCCAAGAGGGAGTGACAGTGGGCTTCAGAATACTTGATGCTGCTGACTTGGGCCGAAGGATGGTCACACAGCAGGGCTGCTATGTGGGCTGGGGTAGCTGAGTGAAACCAGGTTGTAGTACTCAAGGATGATGCTCAGGTATGGCTCCAGATGGCCTGTGTCCTGGGTTGATAAACTCACTGCTGCTCTTACTGCTTCTGGATAGGCTAAGCCTAACGTGCTTAATCCTACCTGGCCATATACCTCATGTTGCTGTATTAGTGTAAATTCAATGTTCTTTTCTCTTCCTATGTAGCAGCTAAAGTGACTCTGTTCCTGTCGCTGTAATGGAGATGGGTCCTGAGGGCTTAAACCTCAGGAAGCAAAGCCTGCGAGGCCACCTTGTCATGTATTATTTCATGTGGGTAGCTTCATTTGTCCTTCCCATTCAACCCCGGTTTTAAGCCATTAGCCATTAAGGATGCTATGTTGCTGGCTGTTCTTTGAAAATACATGTCTAGAGATGTGAAAAAAATTGGGAAAAAGCCACACTGGGAGTCCAACGAGTACATCAGCCAGTGAAAAGCTGCCCAGGAAAGTACTGTTAGGGATGACCCACACTGCAAGACAAGTCTGGGCTCACCCTGCCACCAGCAGCCGGACCAGTCCAGCTGCAGAAAGCCAGGTCTGCCCCTCCTGGGGCTTGCAGAAGGAACCAGAGAGGACATTTATCTTGACAAGTGGGGACTTTGGTTAAAAACATTGGAGGTGGGGAGCAGAAATTATGTTCATTAAATTGCTGGCTGCAAATAGTTTACTCAGCTTGGGCTGGTAGCCCCCCTCCACCACCCAGCCAGCCCTCCCTCCCCGCTCTGTGCAGGAGAAGGGCTCTATCTCCTGAGAATCCTGATAAACCCTCCTCTCGCGCCCTCCCCTTCCCCCCCGAAATAAAAGTGAGCTGTCTTAGTGCTAGGATGCAGAAACCACTTCCAAGCCAGCATTACATCAACATTGCAGCTGATAAAGGGATGCACAATGGAGTGTTAGACTAATAGAAAAACACAGCTCAGATAAGGCAGGCTCCTGATAGCCTGGGCTGATGTAAAATGCCATTGTCTCCCTTTCTGTCAGCTGAGTCACAGAGTGATAGGGAATTCCAGTGGCAACGGGCAAGTCAGGGGTCAGAAACCACAAACCCCGGGCAATGCAAATCCCCCGGTGTGGGCACCCATGGGCAGATGAAGCTGGGGTGGGAGGATGTGGCTGGGGCACATGTCCCATGGCTGCAGAGATGGGGAGCGAGGATGAAAGATGGAAAGGGTCCGGGCTGCAAGACTCTGCCAGGCTGTGTGTGCAAGGATGTACCCAGTGCAGATCCCTCAGCGCCACCAGGGCTGGCATGGGACCCATTGGGACCCATGGGACCCATTTTAGTGTCTTTCCCTTGCTGTTTCCTCCTTCACCCATCTCTTGTATTTTCCCAAAGTACTCTGAAGTCAGGGAGGGTGGGAAGTCAGCTGGAGAATGCAGGGGAGGGGATGCTGATGGCACTGCCCTGGGTAACTGCAGTCTCCCAAGTTCTTTTGGGTCAAGATCATCTCTTTCATGGGACTTGAACAACATCAGGCACAAGAGAGGACAAATCTCATCTCAAGCCGCTGTCTCACACTAGTCCAAACGATAAGGAGGGAGAGGCATGGAGGAGACCATGCGCGCACCCACCCAGGTGCCTGGAGCCAGAGGAGGATGTCTGTCTCCATCCCTCCTGTGAACTGGAACTCCCAAAGCCCGCCAAGGGCTGTGATTAGTCCCCTGGCTGGCGGGTGAGGGTGTTTTTCCCTCTATGGGCTCTGCTCTCGTTTTCCTGTGCTGCCTTTTGATCTCCTCTCACATGGCCCCGGCCCGTGAGGCTGCCCCAAAGGAGGAACTCCAGATTACGTGACAGGGTTATGTCATTTTTCCAGCGGACGTGCTGGCTTGCCTTTCAGTTGAAAGGGCTTTTTTTAGTGCTGGCACTGCACTCATTGGCCAGATAGGTCCTAGAGAAACCCTGCGGTGGGGATGCTGCAAAGACCTTGTGCCACAGTGAAAATCTGGGCCAGCCCGATGGGACCAAGGACAGGCTCAGGAACCAGCCGTGGTCCTCTCTGAGTTTGCTCACACCTCTGTGGGAATAGAGGGGGTTCAGAACCTGCCGCAAACCAGCTGGTGAAAGATCAGCACTGGCTGAAGCCCCAGTGTAAAGGCAGAGCATGGGTTTTAGCCTGGCAAATGGGTGTTCCTCCTACCCAAGTCCTTGAAGGTGGAGCAGAGCTACAAGGATATTGCACATTAAAAGGATAGAAAACATGAAACTCCAGTGATGGAGAATGAAATCTGGCTGAAAAACTTTCTAGGTTGGCCTTCAGTTTCATCAGAAGTGGAGACTTTCACTGACAAGTAAACAAGAAAACAACAAATTATGTTTGTTTTCAACAAAGGTCTCTTACTTATTTTTCTTCTGAAAAATTTCTGATTAAAACCTTTCTCTTCTCCCCAGACCAGTGGGCTTTCTTACCAGTCTAGACACCTGGAGACCATTTCCTCATTACCCAAAGGTAGAAGCAAAACACAAAATTTTGAAGAGTGCTAAAAAGGAGGACGGAGGCCCATCATCTACATGGTTGTGAAGAAGCCAAGATGGCCAAGTAAAGTTGCTAAAAATGGAGGACTGTGGAGGAGACCCTGCCATGTAAGGAGCTCTGATTCTTGCATCTTGATCCTACTCATACTCTCTTTGTTTCAATAAACTGATTCTGACCAACTGAAGGAGTCCCTCATGTCAGTCCCACTGCAAACTCTTGTGAGTGTGGAAAGACCCAGCCTGAACCTGGCTTCCAATAGCAGATAGATGGATGGAGGGTACTTTCTTGTCGTAGTGCCTGGCTTTAGTACTTAGGTGTGCAAGAAAGGACAGAGATCCTCTCCATTTGGAAGAAGAGAGGTGCAAAGTCTCAAGTCCCCCTTTCTCATCAGGACTGTTAGGGGTGGAGTTTGTGCCTTGGTTGCATTGGTTTGTAGAGGTGGGGTGGTGAAGGACAGAGACAATTTTTCAGCAAGTCCTCCTGAAGGCTTCTTCTGAGTCAGTCAGGATGAAATGGTATTTCAGAGGTTGACTCAATATCCTCCTGGAGGTTCCCATCCCCTGGGGGTTCCTACCTCTTGCTTACCATTGACTGAGAGAAACATGGGCCACAGTCTGCAGGCATTGGCATGTCTCAGGGCTTGTCTGCCAGCACCGATCACCTCCAAGACAGAGCAGGAGAAGAGGTCTAGCTTTGTATGGAAACTCCAGGGAGATGTTCACAGGAGAAATTAATTATCTGCTCTGGAAGAGCACCAGGGCAATGGACTAACACCTCTGTTCCCATGGGGGAATCTTTAACGACCATAGATTTTGCAGGAAATTTTCCACAAAGAAAGGACCATTCCACACAATTATAATTATCAACCCTTCTGGAAATGGTGCCTGGAACAGCCGCCCTCTTCCAGAAGAAACTGTGTCACCTTTGGCTCAAGACTACTTGGAGAAGAGGGGTTCTGCAGTGCCAAACTGCAGCGCAGAAGAGGAAGGTGTTTCCCTGTGACACGTTTCTTTGTTGAAATGATCAAAGCTGCCTGAGGGCTCAAACTACACTTGATATGACCTCAGTGCCGTGCTGTTTCCCTCCCCTGACCTTGGCGGTTCTTAGATGTGGCTTTAAAAGGTAGAAAATGGGTTGTGTTAGCTGCAGACGTAAGTTGAGGACTGGGAAACAGGCTTCAGAGACCCAGGGAGAGGGGAAGTGGGGTAGATTCTGGATTTCAGAAATTTTTCAGTAGGAATAATTACAAAACACAAGAGTCTCCAGACCAGATACTCAAAGATCTTTTGAAGTCAGTGATCTTTCCTTATCAATATAAGTGTAGGGGTACTGTGCTCTCATGAAAAACCCTTTACCTCCCACGGTATAAAACCATCGGGAGAACTTCTTTAGCTGCAGAGAAATGCATAGTGTTTATCTTTCTGCAAAGATCTCACACGAGATTCAACTGAAAGATTCAGGAACCTAAATTCAGGGCTTAAGGTGCTTGTCCTCGTTGAAGATGCTCACATGGGGCGAGAAGGCAAAGAAAATACAGGTAACGCATGCCCTTCTGTCCAACAGCTGGTAATTAAATGGGGATATCCCAAGGCTGACCTAAACCTGGTGCCTAGATTAGGGTGACTTAATCTGCTCTGCCTGCATGGATTGGGTGTCCAGTGACTGTGATGGGAGCTCAGGCACCCAGAGCCTATGGAGACCCCTCCAATGTATGTACCTAGTGCACGTGTCTGATCCTGAAAGCTGAATCGCTCCCTCCATCCCCTTCTGCTAGCACAGGAAGGCCTCAACTAAGCAGAAAGACGCTTCTACCATTTTTAAACATAGTATTATTATCACGGATCTTCCCTCAGTGAAAGCTTGGCTTTTTCCCTTTCCTCTTACCCCTCCTGTTGTACTTGAGAGTAGTTGTCTCCACATCAGTGCAAGGCTTGAAGGCCACTAGAGAGCTCAGACCAGCACCTACAGTGGAGACCCACTGGTCACCTACTCCCACTGTAGGTGTGTTTACATGGAAATAAACCCATTTCTGGGTCTTATTTTGAAGTCAGCTCCAAAACCATTTAAATCGTTCATGTGTTGGGAGAGGAGCTATGAGAACAGACTCTGGAGAGCGGAGCTGGGCTGTTGCAGATGGTTTAGATCCTGAGAGCCAGGATCCCACCTATCAGCTCACCCTTTTTCAAGAGAGACAGAGACTGCTGAGTTTCTGCTGGAGAAGAAAAATAGAGTCTGGCACTCAACCCTTGAAAGGTTTCCGGCCCCTGGATTAGATGACCTCAGTATGCCTTTTTCATATCTGCTGCCACAGATATAGGACTAACTTGAGCCCGCTGGGAATCTTTGGACAAAGCTACTCTTTTTTTTTTTTTTTTTTTTTTTAAATTGAGTAAACCAGTTTGTTTATATTGTTATTATTATCGCCACCATCATCGTTATTATTATTATCATTATTACACTTTTCTATTGAAATGTGAATCCTGTAAAAACTGTCGGTGTTGGATGGAATTTCTGCTCAGAATTATCACATTTCTCACCCTATGGATTTGAAGACCATTACAGTCCATATCAGGCATTTAATTCTCAGTTTCTCAGTACAGGGATCAGCTTTTACTCTTTGCACATCTCATTTTAATGTTTCTCCATGACAATCCGGGGCTAAGCACAAGGGTCTACTGCTTTGTGAATAAATGACCATGGAATGGCCTCCCCACCTGAAAACCATCTCTGGATTTCAGAGAACAGCATGAACCTCTTTTTTTTTTTTTTTAGCCTGTCCTGAAATAAAATCAAAGCAAACATGCTCTCTGTCAAAAAACAGCAGCTTGTGTTATGTCTCATACCCCAACGCTCTTGACCATAGTGTTGTTTTCACATCTTTCTTACTTTTTTCCATATTAGCTGGGGGGCAGAGGAACTGACTGGCTCCAATCCTCCACTCGCCTGCAAGATAGGTTGTGGTTTGCAGCTTATGACCATGTGTTAAAGCATCTTGTCTTCCTCCCCCAAACCCCTTGCAGCTCGGTGGTCCTGGCATCCTGTGCAACACCACGTCCTCTGAAGGAGCCACAGAAAGGGAGGACAGCTGTGGCTTGGAGCTAACTGTGGTGTGAGCCCAGCTCCTGTCCTCAGGGATTAAAACCAGTTCAGATATGAACATTTAAGACACCCGTCAGCTGTGAAGTGCTCTCCTCGGCTTGGTATAAGTCCACTTCTTTTCACCTGCATCTTTTTCGGTATTCTCAGACAGAAGGTCCAGTCTCTATCAAAGTCAGTGGAAAGTCTGTAGCAGAGCAAAGGTATCGTCCCTTACAGATGGTGCCTTTCCATGACCTCTGCCTGAATACACGTGAATACAGCATCTGCTATGATGCTCTGCAATGCTAGGACATTTCCATATTATTTCCTATGAAATCTGGAATGGTTTTCTTTATGGAAAACAGACTAAGAGACCTATAACTGACTTAAAAGATAACCTGTCTTCATTTTGGAAGTGATCAGCTTGACATGCCTTAAGAATATCTTGTTTTCATAGAGGACCAAATCTTCTTGCCCTGAGATGAAATTGTAAAGTGGCTGGAGACGAATCTTCCCAAATGTTTTTTTAAACTCTTGGCCTGTCTCAAGAAATTGATTTTCCGGAAGGAGGCACCTCCTAGTCTAGATATCACCACCCGCAGCCTCCTGAAAGCACCTGTGGGGTTAGGAGAGACACGCCAGTAACCAAAATGCCACTTTTTGTCCTGATACACCAAATCAGGGCTAGCAGAAATCCTCTATGAGATCATTGCCACTAAAAATACACCCTTGTGAAAGCCAGTCTGTAAGTATGACAATGTCCTGTCTGAAGGCAAGTTGAAAGGTCCAGGTTGTTTAGGTTTTGCTTTTCAGGGAGAGAAAGGAGTTTCATTTTCAATCAACATCCTTATGTTAAAGTTTGGAGTCTAAAAGAAAAACGTGTGGCTTGAATCAATTTGGATCTGCCCTTGTGGCAAAGGAACTTTTGCAGCCCAAGAAATTCTAAATCAGGTGTGTTCATTTTATAAATGTATTTTGGAGAAAAGCAATGCCTGTCAGAGCACGTCATTTCATGTGTGCAGAAGGGCATGGAGATATTGGAGATACTGCTGCCAAATTCCCCTTTTTCTGGTCTGACACATTCCTTCCCCACTGCACCAAGACCCATGGGGGTCACGGTGGGACGGGACAGCTGCAACATCACTTTGGGTGGGAGATTATTCCCATCACCCCGACAGGAATATCATCTTCTCCTTCCCATGCTGCCAGTGGGAAAGGGTCCTGGAGCTGGAGGTGCTGGCACAGAAGGAGACCCGGGTGAGCATGCAAAATCAGGGGGATGAGGATGGAAAGAGCAGGGGGAGAGGTGAGCTGTATCGATTGGTGTGTGAAAGGCCTCCAGGGAGCCCCGTTGCTGAGAGACAGCCCTGGGAGATGCAAGGCTGGAATTAATAACTGCTCCATTGGGGCCCTGTTTGCTCTCTTTGCCCAGAGCCAGAGGACTTTGGTCGCAGCTTATCACCCAGCCGAAAGCCCCAGGAATGCAGTCACAGGCAAATGTGCATGTTCACACGACATCTATTAATCAAATGGCTCCCCCACCCTTTAACCCTTTGCAGGTCAGGGAGGGGGAAGGAGGTGAGCATAGCTCTGCTTTGTCTAAAATCAGGGTCCCAGGAGTCTCTTTAGAGCAGCCGGAGATAGGGGTAAGTCTCCGGTGAACTTCAATTAAGATACCATCCCCCTGCTCTGCATCCAGGGTTTTTCTAAAATTACATCCCCCACACCCTTCAAAATGCTTAGGGAATTGATTTTAGTATCTGAATCTGAAGATATCCCCTTTCACTGGCAGCTAAGCATCTAGTCACCTTGAAATGCCTTGAAATTCCCAATCATTGCCTTTAAAAATTACCTCAGACTTTTCTTTCTTTTCACGCTGTTTCATATTTCAGGTGCTGTTTGCACTCACACCATGGTTGTTGTTCCAGAGCTTTCCCAAGCTGCCCATTGCTACTGCTCCTTTGCTGCTGTGCACGTCCGTAGCGGGACGATCTCCACTCTGAACAGCACAGAGCTAATCAGACACACTCTTTCTCCCCAGCTTGGACATAAACCATCACAGGCAAATGCCTACAGCAGGCAGGATTTACCCCAGCTTGGTGTCTCCATGGCAAAACCAGCCACCTCTTCCCTAGCTGTTGGGTGTTTTAGTCTCAGCAGTGTTCAGTAGAGTGTGTTCCTGCCTTGAAACATGAGATTGAGGAAGGTTTTCAGGTTCTTGGCTTGTTCCAGTTATTTAGCCAGCTAAATTAACCAGAGGGTCTCTGTAGGCCCTCCATGGTGAAGGAAGAGACAGTGGAACCTCCCAAGGGCAATTTAGCACACCAAAGTTAGGGTCCTGCTCTGTATCTTTCCCTGGAAGACCCTAACAACACAGATCCCAGGAAGACATCACCTGCTGAACTAAATTCTGCAAGCTGGTCAGGATGGACATTGCTTCCTTGGTTACCCTCAGATGTCACCTTATCCTTGCCAACACCCTGAAATCCACAGGTTGGATCAACAAGTCAATCAAACATAGACAGACACCAAAGAGACCCTTTGCAGGGTCTCCCTTGCAGGGTCTCCCTTGCAGGAAGGCACCAGGGATGCTCCAGCGCTGCAAGGTACATGTGAGCCCAGGAAACATCAGCTGGGCATTAGGAGACGGCTCCGACAGAGGAGTGAGGCTCTAGGATGGCCTCCCAGGAGGAGCAGGTGGGACAAGAATCCCACCCAACCTACAAATAGACTCTGAGCAGCTGCTGGTGTGGTGACCTAGACCAGAGGCTGATGCTGCTCCTCCCTGTCCTCTGTCCCCTGTTCCCGGATAAACAGTGCCCAGCGATAAGGTGTCCATTTGCAAAAGGGGTGGGGACTGAGCAGCCTTGGAGAAGTATGGCCAGTTCCCCATCACCTGAAGGTTGCCACCAGGGTTGGGATGTCCTCACCCAGCGTCACCACCAGCAGCCATGTCGGGTGAGAGGGTGAGGCTGTGGCTTTTGCCACAGGCCAGATCAGACTGGATGATGGGGTGAATGACTTTTAGCCTTCCCGTACCCGGAAAGAAGGACAGATTTTTTTGTGTGTTGTGTCTTGAGAAGTCTTTAGACCTGGATCCTGTCCTATTTACTCCACGTCAAGAGGAGGAGCATGAGCTGAAGAAGGGACTTGAATGAAGACAGAAGGCATCACCCCAGAGGTGGGATTTGGTGTATTTTTCCCTGCACTTGGGTTTCTAGGCTAATTCATGAAATATCCCAGGCTTGGCTCACACAAGCCAAAGGTGCCAGGACAGCAACTCCCTTCTCATCAGGGCAGGTTTCACCTGTTAAGGACAGCGATGGAGACAAAGTTCATTTTTAGTCGTACAAAAGTTTGGGTTCTTCTAGCTGTCAAAGAACAAAGCACATCTTTTGGAGCTGAATCAATTTGTTTCTGAAGCATCACCACACTCTGGTGCCTCTTTTGATCCTTGAAAAATTCCCCCTCAGATCCAACTCTGCCCAAAAGCCTGGATTCCTTTTGAATGAAACTAAGTCAAAAGATGTACTCCAGCTGCTAATGGGTCTTTCTGTCTATGGCACCAGAGGAGAGCTGGCCCGGAGTAAACCCCCACTGAAATGTGTGCAGTGTGGACTTCACGTGCTCAAGACCAACCATTTGGTTACACTGACCCACTTCTACATGGCCACTGCACTGGCTGATGTAGTGTTTCTTCTTGCTTTCCCACAATCTTTTTCACACAGGACTTGCCACGTGTCCGTGCAGCACCCAAAGCAGAGGCACCTAATGCGGCCCGAGCACGAAAGACAAGCACTGTTAAGGACTGATCACATTACAGGATCCCATTCCTTATTCCCAACCAGTCAGTGCACATAAAGGAAGAGATATGAACAGAAAAAAATGCATTATGAATTCTGCAGTGTAACGAACCTCCAGCATACCAGGTATTAAGAAAGGGAAGTTGGGGGGAAATACCCCAAACAAACCACCAAGAAATTTGACACTTCTACCTCTAAATAATTATTCATCCAAATCCTATCGACAAGAACATGACACTGTCCATACAGATTAGGACCCCGATGGAGAAGAAAACTCTTCTTGCTTTCCCTCTTCCCATCAAAGGCCATATCATTCCCAAAGAGTTAACTGCAAAGCAGGTCTGCAATTACCTGGGAATAATGGGGTGTGATTGGGGCACTAAAAAGCTCAGACTGATTTTTTTTTTTCAGGCTTTCAGCCCTAGAAGCCCCTCCCTGACTTCCTGGTAACTCATGACCAGCAGGGTCAATAGAGCAGAAATCCTTCTAAAGGGCCAATCTGTATTTGAATTATTTAAACAATGTAGTACAGCCAAGTTAAATGGGGCTTATCAAATGCTACACCTCTTAAAGCACAATTGGAGACAGAAGGATATTAACTGCTGAATGCTCCGACGCTGGCCCAAGAGGAGGCAAGAAAAAAGGAGGGAAAAAGAAGGAAAAAAAAAAAAAGGGGGGGGGGGGGGCAAGGCAGGCTGATTTGTACAAGGGGAAGAGCAGGTGTCTGCTGCAGTGTCCTGGCCAAGATGGTCTCTTCTTCCTTTGGAGATCTTCCACGCTCACCCAAACTGGGTAACTCTGACTTGCACTATCTGAATGCTTTAATCTGCATCAGTTGGGAATACAGAGCTAGAGGATACGGGTCTTTTTTTTTTTGCCTTTCCCAAAGGAAATGCAAGCAGAGGCTGTTTCCATGTCACGAAAGGCTGCAGGTTCTTATCCCTGTGCACAGCTCGGGATGTGCACTTTGCCCAGAAAGGGCTGAGACATGGAGCCGTCCACTGGCTGCAGTGGAAAAAGGAACTGGAAGCTAAAAGCATAATAACAACATGATTTTCCTCCAAATCTGAGAGCCAAACAAAAAACTCTCTTATACTGAGAGGGCCTAAGGACACTTAGGGAAAGTCCAGCTTGCCGAGCAGCCCTAAAAGATGGCTTCAGGTATTTTTCTCATGAAAGCGATGAGCTTGCTTAGGTTTGGGAGCTGGGAATTTATCCAGGAAAACAGCACTTGACCTTTTTGCAAAGGTGAAAGCAAACAAGAGTACACCTGGACATTTTTCTGGCCATTTATCCTGCATTACCCCAACCCTTTCGTGGTGTTTCAGGTGACCAGCAGCGGATCGGGAAACTCAGAGGGTGCCTGGTGTGTCGTGAGGGGTAAATAGTTCACAGGTAATTCATGCACTGACATTTTCACATGACTTTTTTGACCTGGAGAGAAAACAAATATGTTTGCAAGTAGGAAAACGTGATCTGCCAACAAACTGCAAACAGGCCCCCAAAGACCATGAATTCACTAGATGATGTATGGACAAGTGAGAAATAATTCAGCCACATACAACCATGCAGTAAAGAAAGGATATGGGGGGAAAGGGTTTGTAAATGCTTCACAGATCAAAAAAATATGAATATTGGTTAACTGACCTGCAAAGATTTTACCAGAAATCGAGCCTAAAGCAAAGGAAAAATGAGGAAAAAAATGCGGATTAACCATGCTGTCTTAATGACCCACATCCTTCATTAATATAGCTACTGTGTTACCTCTGAGCTAATTAACCTTCCCAATTAATGGGAATTTACACTGTTTTCTCTGTGCTGTGCACACGGAGGTATCAGCTTCCCAAGAGCTGATTTTTTGGGGGGGCTTTGCTCACCCCTGCGCTGAGCTGCCGTGCCTAGACTGAACCCCCAGCCCTACGGCGGTGAGTGGGGGACGTGCAGTCAGCCAGAGCTGGCCAGGAAAACCCAGAGGGAAACATTTCCTGCTGCAAAAGGCTCTCCCATCCAAACTGGAACATTTCAGGAGACGTTGCTGATTTCACTGAGGTTGTGTATTTTTTTTTAAAAAAAAAAAAAAAGAAAAATAATGAGGGGAAGGAGAGGAACATTTTCCTGACTCTGTTCCATCCTTTTTATCAGAAGTTAAGAATATAAGAAGGTGCCTCGCGGCTCAAATCCAGCCCAGTGCTATCTCAGTATTTGACATTATTTGTCATTTGGGGAAGAATTTCAAAATGTTTAGATTTCGTTACGGTTCAAAATGAAGCCCCAAACTCAACCTTTCCTCCCCCTCCTTGCCAAGCGGCGTTTGCCATCCTTCCCCAACTGCACTTTTAGGGCCATTATTTGCTGCAAACCCAAACAGGTTTTTGGGCCAGTGTCTGTAACCTCCAGCTCAAATAAAACCAGGCGCGGGGTTTGTTCACTCGGGGGTCCTGTCCCCGCCAGCTCTGGACGTCACATCTCCAAAGGATTCTTCGACGTCTCGGCGAAGGTCACCATCTCCAGCAGCCCCTGCTTTCGTACGCTGCTTTCCCACCCTGCGGCACCGGTGATGCTGGAAGGGGACAGGATGATCACAATATTGAGAAAACTCAACCCAAGCAAAGGGAGGATTTATAAACTCCTGGCCTAGCCCGCAGGCTGCAAGGTCGCCCCTTATCTGAGTTTGCAGAGGGTTTGCAAAGTGCTGGCAGCCCTCCAAGTATGTTTGGGAGTTTTTACTCTAACCTAAGGCTGCCGGACTCCCACATTTGACATTTTCCAAGTGCTGTTAAACGACGAGGCAGCGACCAGGAACAATGTGTGATTATAACAGCCGGCTGGGATGGGGAAAGCCGCTAGCTGAAGCCTTCCAAGAGCCGTAGCAAGTGTGAAGGCTCAGCAGCCTGGCCATCTGCCCCGCAGGAGCCGTCTTCATCAAGGATGCTGCAGGCTGGAGGGAGAGCGACAGGCAAAGCCAGCCCTTACCCCTTGAAAGCCTTTTAATTGCAGCCCAAAGGTGGAATAATGAAGTTTGGCCAAGGGAAAAAAGTTGGGATGCCTTTATCAGAGCTGCTCCGGGAACATCCCTGCCTGCTTGTCTCTGCTTTGCTTGCAGATACCCCATAGGCTGCAGCGGTGCAGTGCAAGACCCTGCAGGGGATCCCATGCACTGCTCTTTGCCCACGGGGTCTCATCTGCCACCCCCATTTCACAAAGAAATGACACACAAAGTAGCCGTACCGGTGATTCAGAGTCAGCAAGGAGCTTGTGGACTTGAACCTGGGTTTCTCAAGGTCTACATTAACCCCTGCATAGATTATTCTTCTCCTTTGTGCCCTATTAATCCATCTGTAGCAAGGGCTAACCACAGTTAGAGAGCTGCATTCGTTAATGGATGTGCTCAGCATTGCACAATAATTTAAATGAGCTGAAGTGCCCTAATTCTCAGTTGGGAATATTTCTGTTATTTGGTGAAAAGAAGGAGAGGAGAGGAAATCCGCACTGAAGACAGCTAAAAATATAAACTCACTTACTGTTTTATTTCCCCTTTTTTTTCCTTTTTTTTTTTTTCTTTTTTTTTTTTTTTTCTGGCTGGAAAACTGTGCAAGACAGGGAGTAAAAGAAAACAAAGGAGGAAGGAAAACCAAAACAACAAAGTGCTGGTTTTCTTTCCTTCTCAAGAAAACAAGTCCAGAAAATTTCTTCCAAAAGACAATTTTTCACTCAATAGCCACCCTCCCTTAACAAATATATTTTTGAGAGGGGAAATGAAAGGAGAGGATTGACTGAGAAGAGGGATGTGCTTGAATACAAATTGGATTGGATGCGTAAAGGGGGTTATTAGTCAGATAGGGAAGATTACTTTACATCTCGACCACCTATACAGCCACGCGTGCGACCGCCTAAATGAAATGTTGGCTTAAACATCCTGGTCAAAGTCCTCTGGCTACAAGCAAGGCTTGTTGTACTTGTGGATTAACAGGGGGAAAAGAATTAAGCGATTCTATATACAGTTTTAGGCAGTTTTTCTGGCTTTGGTTAGAAACCCCGGGGTCAGAGCAAAGCTCTGATTTCAAACAACTGTATTTTGAGTGATCCTGTTTATTCCAAGTGTCTGCTGAGGCTTTGACTCTGAGCTATTAATACAAAATAAATAATTTTCACACAAGCTATTTTCCCCCTCCATTGCCAGAAAAATAAAGCAAGGCGGCCACAGCAGTGACACGTGTGAGCAGCAGAGAGGGAGCGAGAGGAGGCCGTGGGCTGCTGTGATTTTCTTGGCTGCTGAATGACACACGGAGCACCGCCTCAGCCAGCACAATGAACGATGCTTCTGCAACACATACAGGGTGGTGGGAGACTCCCAGGGTGTGTTAGACTACGGGTTTTATGGCATCTAAATCCACTGCTGTTTCAGAGGGTGTGTGACCTGCAATAAAGGCAGCTTAGCCTCCGTGAGCAGTAGCTTCAAAGCTGCCCATTGCAGAACCTGCCAGGCAGATGTGAGCCCAGATGATGCAGATGTGCTGGCACAAGACCCTGCGGTGGGTGCAGGTGCATGCAGAGGACTATACTTCTGTGGGGATGGGTTCAAATACGTTTTTTTGGGAAGCAACACCCCACCACAGTGCTACCAAGTGGGGATCCCTCAAGGACTCTCATTCCCCGTGGTGTGGGACCCATCCAGGCTGGCTGGGATGTTCTTGGACCCACAGCATTTGGATTCTCAGGGCAGGGGACCAAAAGGCCAAGAGATAAAGGCAGCAGGTCCCTGCTCAGCAGTGTTCCCATCAGATGCCAGGGATGAGCTGTATTTGCACACCTGCAGCTGAGACCCCTCCCATGCCAATGGTCATACCCTCACACCCCACTTACCTTCTCCACCAGCTGCTTTTCTGGTTCCCTTTTTGCAGTTTGATGTCTTGAGCTCACCAGGTCTCTTTGTCTGGGTACTGGGTTTCAGATCTAGCGGAGTGAAGCAGGAGGGAGGTTCAAACGGTAGCATGCACTCCAACAGATTGAGGGCCCCAGAAGTGGGAAATAATTCTGCAAAGCTTCTGCAGAGGCCATCTGGCCTCCTTCTGTGGTGTACCTGAAGGAGAGCCTTGTTATCTGTCTGCAAGAACCACTTTAAAGTCTCCACAACTTGCTTGTTGTGCATTCCATAATAAGGGGGCTTCACTAGGGTTTAGAGGTTCAGAAATGCTGACATCATCAAGGCAAGGAGAAGGCAGACAGTGAAAGTGCAAACTGATTGTCTCTCAGAATCACAGCCCATAACCTACATCCATGTCAGGCACTCAGAGCTGCTTGGGGAAATGGAGATCTCTGCTCTCTGCTAACACCGCGGTCCTGCCGTTGACATGAGCACCGGCTGGACCAGGAAAGGCTCTCCCACCTCCTGCCTCTGCTGGATACGAATCATTGAGGGACACAGCCTGGCTCCAAGTTATTTTGCATGCTCAGGCTCAAACAGGCACAAGAAAGGACCTTCAAAGTTGACGGACAAAGGAGCTGGTGTCGGAGGGTTCCCCCGGAGTGGACAGGGAATTGATCTCTGGAGAGATGTGGGAGGGTTTGCTGGAGTCTGCAGGGAGAGCAGGTGGCTGGAAGACTCGACCTGTCGTTCACATCTGGGTCCTGTAGTTCTGGTGCTGGTTTTTAAGGATCTGTTAAACTATGTATTGATCAATCTAGCTAGCTAGTTTAAATTAGCGGGTTATAAAAAGCCATGCATTCATTTAAGCTGTAAGATCTCCAAGATGGGACTGTGTCCTACAGAAGGTGAGTGTTGCAGTGAGGTGTAACGTCCCTGTTAAACTACTGCAATGTAGAGGAAACAGAGAAGACTTTAGATACACAGGTATTTCTTAAGGAAAAAAAAAAAAAAAAAGATAAGGATTTAACACATTTATATCGATTCTGGTTTGGGATATTCATCACCTGCAATTTTTTAGAGGCAGGGGGAGTGTACCAGGGGAAAATCACTACAAGCTCACTTCGATCTCAGCTTTTTCCACAGATATCTGCTAAAAGCCACTATTTGCAGTTTGGCAGAAGGAGATATAAACACAGTCCATCACTGTCACAAATTACACATTGCAGTTTTCCATGTTTGGCAAAATCAGGGCTCAGCACACCCCTAGTGCAAAACACTGACTTGATTTTACTGTCACCCTTGGAGACCCCGAGTGGCTGGACCACTGTCATGTTAGTAAGGTCTTGATCTCAGAAAGAGCGCCTGTACACCCCATAAATTAAATACCAATAAAATCCTATGTGTCCTGCCCATCGTTCTTCCTGGGGCTCAGGATCTGCAGTGTCCCAAAGGAAATCTATGAATAACCCAAACCTGAGGTCCCACCAGGACCAAGGCAGGAGAGCAGAGAGGGCCAGCTGGCTTTCCCGAGCCGTGAGCTGTAGACATCTATGAACAATTAGCTTTTTGGCTCCACTAAGTGCACTCAGCCTGACTTGGTTTTATTGGCATCACCCATCTCCCAGTAAATGTGATAAGAGAGTCTGATTAGCCGCGGTGTTCAGAGCGGGCTCTGAGCTAGTCTCCGTCACGGCTGTCTGAAGGCTACTTACCACATGTGCTTTCCACGTCACACTTCCAGGCTCAGGAGGGTCTAACAGAGATTGTCCCTGGACCTCATTGTTTACTTTTAGGCAAGCATCAGAATTAAGACCAATTTAGCTGCCCCTTCTTTTCCTTTCCTTTTTTTTTCCACTGGGCTCAGTCTAAACATGCATCTCAAGAAAGAGACTTTTTTATTGCCAAGACAACGCATGATAAGGAAAGATCATCTGTCTGCAAGAAAATGACTTCTGTGGGGTTCAGAAAGTGGTCTCAGGGGTCTGATTCCAGAATAGGCACAGCCCCTGGAGAACATTAAAGAATTATAACCCCCGTGATAAGGCACTTTCTTTTATAGTTTTTTATTTCATAACAATAGTCACAGCTTCAAGATAAGAACAACATACATTTTGTTTAACCAGGCTCTTGTTCCTTGGTGTGGGGCTCACTGTGAACTGGCATCCATCAAACTCTTTTGTGATTTACATGAATACCTGATTCTTCTGATAAGGGAAAGTGTAAGTCAACACAGTTCTGTTGTAATTGGGTGTTACCTGTTTAGATACTGAACTGCTATCTCAGCATCAGTTCACAGGCAAGCTCCACTTCACCTTTTCTTGCTAGGCGCAGAGAGAATGTCTCTCAGTTTTGCATTGGCCCCCAGGTGTTGCAACAAGCTGCTTGGAAGCATCTTTTCTCTTCAGTCTAATAGAGGCAGCCACAAGATGCTGCAGATGCTAAAAGTCAACGTGCAGTCAGACAGTGATGGGAAAAATGACAGATGAAAAACCCCAAGTCCCCGCTTCAGGTTCAGTATAATCCCTGGCTGCAGACTGGTGGAGACTGCATGGTCTAGCAAAGAGGTACTACCATATCCTTATTTTGCTGATACAATTATTTATCTTAGTGAGCAACATTTCATGCTTATAGTATAAAAAAGATATTACTGATACGTGTATGATAACAGCAATCTCTGACCCTCAGCCTACCAAGACTTCTTTGCACTAGATGATAGAGATACTAAGTCATCTTAAAGCCTGATAAGTTTGCAATCCCCCCAAAAACAGAAAAGGACCCCAGTAAAGGATTTGATGGCTGCCTTGAAGCAGGACTTCTCAGCAGAGAGACCGTAGCTCCTGCCTTGGATCCTACCACCTTTAATTTAGCCAGTGTCCCAGGAGACAACTGCTTTACTTCTAACAAAAATAAGAGCACCTGGTATTCCATAGCAAGAGTAACTAGAAAC
Organism: Athene noctua; assembly: GCF_965140245.1. NCBI lineage: Eukaryota > Metazoa > Chordata > Aves > Strigiformes > Strigidae > Athene > Athene noctua. The sequence goes on from NC_134037.1 coordinate 5,132,765, forward strand.
AAAAAAATAATTTTTTTTTAAAAAAAAAAAGACTGCAAATGACCTGAATCTCCCACCTTCAACCTCTCAGTGCCAGAGGATTGAAGAAACGAAATGCAAATAACTAACCAAATTGTTCATTTTTGATAACAGAGGCTGCCCAGTGTTTGTTGTCTTTCTGCCTGATGTCCTGAGGAGATCCAAGCTCAGGAAACTGAAGCGGGGAAGCAGCATGGAAGTTGACCATTAGCGTCAAGACAATTTCTTGTGCTTCCATCTCAAGTTTTAATATCAGCCTCCAACATTTTGCTATTTCCCTGGCCGAAGCCTTGGGGTGGCAGAGGTGTTGGCAGCAGCACAGGACTGCAGGGATTTGTCAGGAGCTGCTGGCAGAGGGACCAGGAGACCATACATCAGTGAGATGCAGACTGGGAAGATCCCATACAAGGGCTGTGAAGATATGTTTGGATGTATCTCTTTCCCAAACTAGAAGGTGAATTTGGGTGATTTGACAGCTCCTAGCTAGGATAGTACGCAAATGCCCAAAGGTCTTTTATTAGGCCAAATTCTTCGCTTGGTGGGAACCCACCTGTCTGCAGTAAAGGTGCAGCAATGTTTTGCCCTGGAAGGGTTGTTCGTGGCAGATTTCCCCAAACCACAGTGATATCCCACGTGCTAATCCCACACCTCTGCCCAGATGAGAGAAACATTCCTTCCTGCCAGCAAACACTCAGGGCTGGATAAATGAGAGAAGCAGCAGGGCAGACACAGCCTTCTTCTCAGAAGTGGCATCCAGGTCTTCAGAAAGGATAAAACTCAAAGCCTGATCCCTCTTCAGCCTCCCCAAAGCTTCTGATCAATGCAAAGTCTAGGTTGAGCTCCCTTGTCCAAGTGTTGGGCATGCACCACCTAAAGCATCATCTTGGCCATGCTGTGGGTTGGGTGGGCACCTCTCGGCAAGAGGAGATCATGACTCTGTTGGCCTCAGGAGTGCTCAGAGGCTGGGAGTATTCGATATCAGGAGAGACCTCAGAAATGCTCCAACCTGTGTAGCAGAGAAGGCAGCATTGTGTTGGCTTGTTTTTATGAGTTTAAAAGAATTTTTTGGCCACCACACTGTTAGAAGACAGGGATTTTATGGTGGTATAGAGAAAGACAGATATATAGATACATATATATGTAAAATGCTAAATATACTTTTAGCAAGGGAAACCTGAGGTTTAAGAGGCTATTTCCTGGCTTAGTCTAATTCTCTCACTAGACATTTTCCTTCACACTAAGTGAAATTCTGGCTGAATTAAAGAACCGCTTTTCCTCTTATCTGCTGTTCCCGTTATCTAACTCGAAGGCAAAGGCTGGGAGCTGAGAGACAGCCAGGACATACCATTTTACAGCTCTCCTTCCCACCGTTCCCCCGGGCTTGCGTCAAATGCCAGGAAGATTTGTTAAAAACCAGCCTGTCGCTCTCAACCATAAAGGGGGAACTGCAAAATAGGTTGCTTTTCCGGATATCTCGATTATTTATTTTTTTAGGAGCAGTCTCTCAAAACTTTCTTACAGGCCCCAGAGGAGTGGTTGTGCTATGACCAATGTGGAGCATGGACTACACTTTCCATTAAAAGGACAGGTCCGTTCACATGTGTGAGCCTCCAACGGTGTCACGAAAAGGGAAGGAATAAAAAGCATCAGGCCCACTCATTATTTACTGTCACTTCTTGTTTCTGGCTCCTGACCCAGGCTGGTGCCACCAGCAGGAGAGAAGAGACCTCAGATCCCTCCCTGACTCTGCCACTGAATTACTGCTTAGCCCTGGGCAAGTCCCTCCACTTATTTTCATGTATTTTCCCTTCAGCAAAGTCTCTATCTTGGTTATAGAGGTTGACAGCCTTGGGTAGGTTTGCCCAGCACCAAACACAACCGAGGCTCCTACTTCCAGCCGATCCTCTTCATGCCATGGTGAGAACAATACTCGTGCCTAATTAGGGTAGCCCTTAACCAAGAAACCTTTTTTAATCCTTGGATTTTTCATTAGTGCCTTGTCCCAGAGTTATTCACATACCTTTTTCCAGGTTGCCTCCGAATTCTCCCTTATCTTAAGGTATCATCAGCTTCTTCCATGCTTCGCGTTTGTGTCCCAGGTTTCACAGCTGAGTTAGCTCTGCCAAGAGCTGAACTTCTCATTCAAGCCAGGTTTATTAGGTTTTCATTGTCTTGTCTTACACGTCTGTTCCCTAAATTAAGGATAACTGGTAGGCACAGAGGTGTTTAGAGCCCTTGAATCCAAATTAGCTGCCATCCTTTTTGATCACATGAAGGTTCTTTAGATATAGCCTTAATTCAAGGCTACTTGCACCCCACCTCCTTGCAGCATCCTGCGGTTTCCAGCAACACCAAGTAAGAAAAAACAAACAAACAAACAGACAAGGTCTTCCTTGCAGAACCCAGACATCCTTCCAAGAAGGGCCTGGCTCCACAGTCAGCTGGGAATTGGAGCAGTCTCAGCTTCAAAGGCAGTATGGATGCTCAATGCTGAGTCTCAGGAGAAACTGTTATTTCCAAGGTTTTCAGAAAATGGGCTAAGCAATATTTGTATAGGTCTGTGGCAGACTGCACGAGCTGCAGTTAAGCCACTGTGAATTTCTGCCTATAGTGTCTAGACAGGTATTGCCACAGGTAAAACATGTTTGTTACTATTCCTTCCTTATTTTTTCACTATTCTCTTGCACAGCCAGTGTTCACCTGTAGACCGCGAGGCCAGTAAATCTCAGGAAGCAGAAAACGGCAGATTCACCTCTGAGGGAGCCAAGAGGTCTTGGTTTGAAGCATGATCTCATGCTCAGAGAAATAAAGAGGCACAAAGTCCTGCTTGTCCTCCCAGCCCTCTCCCTCACCTCCTGTGGAACTCTAGGAAAGTCTCCTGCTTTGATTTCGCCTCCTGTAAAACAAGAGTGAAACCTGCTTCCTCTGAGATCAGCTAGTGAAAAGAGATGTACTGGATCATAAAATGATGGCCATTAGAATAACATGTCTCTTCCCATTTGAAAGAGATACAGATCTGGCCCAATAATTCCAAAAAAAAATCTCAGCTGGAATATCTTTAATACACTGATCTGATTTAAAAAGAAACAGAAACCTGGCATTAAAAAGCAGGTGGGTTTTATCACCTCTTTTATTATTTAATTTGGCTGGAATGTCTCTCTTTTAAGATGAATGAACCTCCTGCTGACAGCAACTCCCTTACTTTTTGCTTTCAAACCAAAATTGACGGGATTTTAGGGGATTTTCTGCTTTAAAATAAACTTCCTCATAGTGCGTTCAGCTGCTGTCCTGAAAAACTCTGACTAAAAACAACAGTATCCTCCTGGGGAACATTTCTGGTCTCTCCTGCTCTGACAGGTTTAGATGCCCAGCCCTTCAGACATCCACATAAATTCAGGTTACGGTAAGGACAACTTTAGCGTGCCCAGGACCAGGTCAGCATCCCTGCTCGTACCTGCCACAATGCACTAACCAGGGCTTGGACCTCTTTAGAGTTATACTGAATCAGACGGTGTGCACCTTGGCCAATGCCACCCAAGTGTGGTTTCCCACCTAAGCTCCAGAAATCTCTGTCTCTAAGACACACAAACCTTGATACAAGAAATCTTGCCATGGTACATGTCTTCCTAAGACTGAGCACTTGCTCACACACTGCCAGAACATGAGTATTTAACAGCACCACCTGGTGATACCTCCCAAACAACCAGCTTGGACCCATCAACCTTCACTCTCCCAAGTCCTCCCATGTGAATCTGTGGGGCTACTGGCTGGGATAAGACAAGTAGATTCAGCTCCAAGGCAGTATGGCTCAAAGGCAGTATGGCCTTCGCAGATACATAGCACAGAGAGGTTGGCTCACTTTATTCCTGTCCAGCTCCCCAAGAGGTACCATCGCCAGGAAAACATCACGGCTTAGACAAAGATGCAAACGAAGGATAGTTGGTGAAAAATTACCTTAGCGACAGCTAAGCAGGGCTAAATGTGTGGATGCCCAGTATTTGCTAGTAAAATTCTTTTTTTAAGCAGGAAGTGTGTGCCTTTAGCTCTAGACAAATTTCCTCCTGAGCATCAGCATGAGAGCTGATAGTCCATCTAGCAGACCACAGCTGGAGACCTCTGAAACTTTCCTGAGCAACATTAGATTAGCCTGTAAAAAATAATACAGTCACTTCTCTATATTACTTCTAACTCTGCAGGAGCCTGTCCAACTGGCCATTGTCAATGCCATTATTTCGCTCCTCTCACCCTTGGGGGATGCCACTGCTTGGCCCAACAGAGAAGGTCTTCAGCTGACCCAGGAATCCTGTAAAGCAGAGCAGCAACCTGCCAACTCGAATAGAAAATACAGCAAGCAGCTAAATATTGGGGTTTTTAGACAAGGTGTATCGAGGAGCCCAGGCTTTGCTTCTTCACACTGTGTGAATTATGAAGGTTTTTCACGCTGCAGCAATAGCTCGTGCTCACTAGAAGTAACCTCTGCATCTTTAAGTGCGTAATTTGTGATCTCTGCCAAGCAGACAGGAAATTAATGAAGTTTAAATGAAGAGCTGCTCCCTCTTCTAGCCATCTGATTATTTCTTGTGATTTACTCTAATCCTGGCAGGGTGCTCCTGATCTAATCACAGGAGCTTGCACTTGGTGATCCAATTACTGCCAAGTTTCTGGACATTTGTTTTGCTTTGATGGGAACATTTAAATGTGTGAACTTCACAGAGGCTGGCTGAGAGCTCTCGGCTCCGGGATTTCATTTTAATTATAGACCCAGTGGAAACGGGTGAAAACTGATTGTCTCAAAACCTCACCTTGAGAAAGCAGATTTCTCTGCATGGGAAAGCTAGAATCCTTTCATTTTTGGGGAACAAAATAGTATGATTTTTTCCACAGACCAGAATATCTACTTCCCCTTTAGCCAGTCTTGCAGCCTGTCCATAGCTTAGACGTGCAAACAGCTCCTGGCTCAGCATTGCTTCGAGACAGAGTCTATGAATCCCAATACCTGGTACCTCCTCCTACTCTTACCTACAGGTCTCCACCCCTCTGCCAAACCTGGCTTGAACTAATCAGTAAATGTAAATGTTGTCTGGACAAATGTGTAGCCAAGCACACTCACATGGTTTCTTTTTTTAAAAAAAAGCTGCAGAGATAACACTGAGCCTGGTTTCCAACAGCTTTCTCCAGCCCAAACTTGCACAAGGGTGGGCTGAGAACTGATGATTTCATTGCACTTGACGAAAAAGTCCAAAACAACTCCTTTGCACACCGATTTTCCAGCGCTGCCATCCAAACACCATCACGTTTTACCCTCAGATTTTCATGACTTTGGGTTGCCACAGTCACCGATCCCCTCCCAACACCGCCAGTCAGAGAAGCAGCTCCCGGGCTCTGCCTTGTGAGATAGCATCACCCCGCCAGCTCCCAAAGCCTTCCTTCCATGCCGCTGCCACTGCCCAGTGTTTGTTCATGTCCTCACATTGTCCCCAACCCTGATAACTCCCCTGATCAATGTTGCCGTCTTATCGCCGCAGCGGCACTGCCAAGCCATCAGCTCTCCACGTTTCTCAGGGAGGACACGGAGCTCCAGCTGCTGATAGACCTATCTATAGGCCTGTTCAGGATTGTTTTGATCAATGGCTTAATCTCTGTTTGTATGGTCAAATCCCTCCCTCCCTTGTCTACAAGCTGGATGTTGGGATGAATGTCCCCACGGCTACGTGGAGAGCACATCGCAGTCAAAGTTTCACCGTTTGCACCCCGTTTGGCTTTATTACCCTTATTTTAGCAGATAGGCAACGGAGGTGCCAAGAAAGGTGCAGCGGCCTCGCCGAAGTCTCAGGACAATTGAGAATTGAGGTAGGGTTTCCCAAGCCTTAAGGACATCCTTTTCCTCCAACGGCTCTGTAAAGGACTGGCCAAGTCAGGGCGTTACTGTGCTGACAGCCGAACACAGGAGCCTTGACCAGAGACACCTTTCCATCTAAAGTCCTGATATCTTTTGAAGACGTGACCATTTGCTGAGCTTTATTTACCAAGTAAACGTCTTCCAGTCAATGGAGCTGAGATAAGCGCATGCAGAGATCTTGATGAGATCAGGACTCATCTGACAGGGTGGAGAAGAAGAAAGAAAAATAGTAAAAGTAAAAGCTCATTGATGATCCAGGCTCCAAAACAGGACAAATCTCAAGGGCAGAGTTCTCCCCCAAATACTTCTCTCTTTTTTTTAAAAAATGGCAATGTAGGGCATTTGGGCTCCAGCACTGAACCAGCAGCAGAGATTAAAAAATGAGAGCAGAGAAACTAGGAAAAATGGATAAAAATGGGGAAAAGCTCTCTATATATTCACCTCCTTTTATTTTTCCAAACATGACAAATGTGAAATTGGATAAGAATTATGAAAAAAAGAATCAAAAAAAGAAATCCATCACCAACAGAAGATGTCCTCACCCTCCACCATGTGTTTAACATTGGTGGCCAACTTTGTACAAGGAAAGGACCAGCTGGACCCATTTCAGATGTTTCCCAGTGATGTCTAAATTATTATCAGTAACTGACGGAGAGGGATGGTTCCTCCACCTGAGAAGCACCCACATCTCTGACGTGACTGCAGAGGGGCATTAAGCTTACATTATTTGCCGTGGGCAGCTTGCAGCAGAGGTAAGGGAATCTGCCACAGCATCCTCAGCTATGTCAAATAAATTGTGTCAGTGACAGTCAAATAAATTGTGTCAGTCACAAATAAATTGTGACAGTGTCAGGCTTGGTTTTAGGCCAGGTGGTCACATCCATCCTATTAAACTCTTGCTCCCAACTCAGAGTGGCAACAGCCAAACCACCTCGTGGGAACGGTCCTGGCATGTTCCCACAAAGAGTTTGAGATATGTCTGTCTGGTTGTCCCCATGGCTGATGTCCAGCACCCTTAGTCCTGTGTGGCTAAACCTACCAGGACACGTCCTGCCTCAAAATCCGGCAGGAGACTCTTAACAGAGAGCTCACCTTCCCAGTGAATAGCAGAGAAACGTGGACTCACAGCTGTTCACTCCCACCATCTCCTGATCTCCACATTTGATGGGATTCCAGACTATGGGCCCCTGGAGAAAGGGAAAAGACTAACTCTGGAAGATAAGGGGCCTGATTCTGGCCTTGTCTTCACCAGCTGCCCCTCAGCATGGTCCCTGCCTGCAGTAGATGTGGTATGTGCATGAGTTGATTTGATCCTGCTCAGCTGAGCATGAAAGTGGGACACCCATTTTTGAAACTCACAGGAGCGCCTGGACAGCAGAGGAAAGGAGTGGATCAGAGAGATTTCCGTGATTACAAATAAACCCTGAATTATGCCCACAGCCTTGAATGTCTGAAGAAGGCAAATATGGTGGGAGCAAGTCTCCAGGCATCTCCCCCGTAGCCACAGAGCCCAGGCTCCGTCAGATGTGAACAGCTCTGCATGGTGTATTAACTCACATCACCTCCGATTTGGGGCTGAAATCCCAAGGACAGACAAAAATAATGAAACAAGACAAGCACAGCCAAGGGTCAAAGATGCTCTTCGTGCAACTGATCAGCGGAAAATGAAAGATTCTAGGGTGCCCTCAAAAAAACTCTGTGATTTATTCCAAATGGGATATGAAGTGCATCTCGCCTACAACCCAAGGCCAGGGAGGATGTGACACAGCTACAATGCTGAGATTTGCTCAAAGAACAGGTAAGTACAAGAAACATCTGCAAGGGGTGATGATAGAAATATGCATCCAATGCAAATGAGTGAGAAAAAGAACATTGGGGACTTTGTTATCCTGGTATTTGTGGTGGAGTGCTGTGGCTCTTATATTTTTAATAACATTTTCCATGTAAGATGAAAAGCCAGGAAATAGATAGTTAAACAACAAAGGCCACATTGGGGGGCCGTTTTGGCGTTTGTGTTTGATTTTTGCCTGCAACAATACAAAATGTAACATTTTTCACCCATTCCGTGTTTTTCCCACTGCATGCCGCTAAGAGCCAAGGCTTATCAGACTTGGCAGGCACACAGCAAGGAGACAGAATTTTGAAAATGTTCTTTATTCTCTGTACGAGCAACATAAAAGGATGGCTCTGGAAAGAAGGAATACATTTTTTACTGCAAGCTAAGGAAAACGTTTCAAAATTTTTTTTCAGCTGTAATTTGTAAATCCCATCTCATGCTCCCATTATACTGTCCTTTCAAGAATAAAGCCTCAACCTTAAATGTAGCTGAAAACAATTAGAAACGTTAAAATTCCTTTTATAGCAGTTCAAGCCTAGCTTTTCTTTGTAGTGAGTTAAAGCAGCAGTTCATCCAGAAATGTCTTCAGATCTTCTTAAAACAAGTAAACCAACCAAAAGCCCCAAAGTGAAAGTGAAATTAAATTAAATTTAAAAGGAATTCAAACAAAACTATTACATTCGGAGATTTGTTCAGCCAGAAACAAAAAAATAACCTTCCAGTTTGCTGATTTTGTATTTCTGCCTCTTCCTGATGAAATACAAGTGACAGTTTTCTTGATTTTTGGGGAGGATTTTCCACTGAACCAAAAAAAATGCATTTCCTAATCAGTTCTACTTCTGACGTGTGTTTTTCTGGAGTGAACATTAGACATACACCTCTACCACAGTCTGTAGGGAAAGGTGTTAAAAATTGTCCTTTCTGTGTGTCAGAGGAAGACAGTAAATCGAAAGTATGTATTCTGCAGAGGAGCCCTCTGTGGGTGCAGAAAACCATTTCTCCATGGTCGTTAAGGTATCTTTGGGTGTTAACAACTGGAATATGCTCCGATGCCTCCGATGTCCTGCTGGCATCACAGTGAGACTTCACAGCTGTTCTGCCAAAAATACATAATCCCGTGTTAAGGCACGGGACTAAGTGCTCTGTGATAGACGGGTCCTGTCCTGGATCTGCTATCTCCCACAAGCCTTTTAATCATCCTTTCCCTTGTCTTCCCAGATAATGAGATCTACCTACCCTGCAGTGTTGTTGTGAGGCTTAACTTGGTAATCTTTATAAAGTGCCCGGGGATCTTCTGTAAAAGAGAAAAGAAAAATAAAAGAAAAAAGAAAAATACATGATCCAGCCTGATTCTGGTCTCCTATGGCCAAGGAGTGACACAAGCAAGCCCGGGAGAAGCTGTCTCTCTTGGGGATATCGCTGCAGAGCACGGGAGCCGTCCTTCATTTAGCCTCTTGGGTACCAGCAAGGGTGACACTGCAGTGACACATTTTCCCAGCCTGTGCTTTTGAGGTGGCTTTTCTGTTACGTACTAAATCAAAGTCTGCTTTGCTCCTCTTTCTCAAATGCTGTTAGTACATCTTTTCACCAGTACAATATTTCCCTCAGAGTCAACCATGGAGATGGTGGCCACCTAGATGGGAGGGCAAAGGAAGACCTCTGCCTCCACCCAGGACCTCTGAAAGGTCAGAGAACCCTGCTCACCCTAAAAAAAGAGAGGAATCACAGACAAAAGCATAGTTTTCTTCCCCCAAAGATGTCACCTGCTCTAATAAAAGCTACACCCTTTCCCTGCACCCCTGCTCCTTCTTTATTACCGTTTTTATGCTACTAGCAAGAATGCTAAGCCGAAGAAATCTCTGGTTGTGGGGCAAGACCCCAAGAGCAGGTGCAAGATGCAGTTCACACTGTCCAGCTCAAGCAGAGGTTTCACTTTCCTTCATGACAAGAGAGGAGGATCTCCCACTACTTACAGCATCCATCCAGGCCCTGGTACCTGGCCAGGGGAGGACAACACAGGGCTGAGCCTGAGCTGCTCTCCCCTGCAAGCCAAGAGCTATTTAGACCTATTCCAAGCACCATCTGCTCAGTTAGGTTCCCTACAAACACAAATAGCTGCATGTACAAGTGCATCAGGCTTTACCTAAATCTATATCTCTATTTTTTCCACCTGAAACAGCAGATAAATTGATTGATGTATCGATGAATTGATTGACAAACAATAACTAGAACTACACAGACATTCAAATCCAGGCTCCTCCTGCTTCTAACTGGCTTTTTTTAAAAAAACAAAACAAAACAAAACAAAACAAAAAACTCCAAAACTCAAGCAATGTCCAGAAATCTGCCTCTCCTCCTCCTATGCTGCCAGCCCAAGGGCTCACAGCATTGCTCCTGACTTGTATGATGCTAGTGGAGATGCATGAAAATTCAGAAGTGGATCTGTCTCCAAGTGCTAAGAGATATTACCGTTTATCAAGAATAATCAACACTGTATTAATGAACTGAGAATGAGGGATAATTAGATAAATATTTGCCAATATACCTGAGTATTCTTTCCACGGTGTGCTGCACTGGTGACGTGCCTAACAGTAACAATATCATTTCATGATAAAATGAGCTTTCATGTCCATAAAATCATAAAATCACAGAATCACAGAATCACAGACTGGTTTGGGTGGGAAGAGACGTTAAAGATCATCCAGTTCCAACCCCCCTGCCACGGGCAGGCCCACCTTCCACTAGCCCAGGTTGCCCAAAGCCCCGTCCAACCTGGCCTTGAACCCTTCCAGGGAGGGGGCAGCCACAGCTTCTCTGGGCAGCCTGTGCCAGGGCCTCACCCCCCTCACAGGGGAGAATTTCTGCCTTAGATCTCACCTAAATCTCCTCTCTTTCAGTTTAAAGCCATTATCCCTTGTCCTATCCCTCCCTCCTGATCAAGAGGTCCCCCGTCCTCTTTCCCGCAGCCCCTTTCAGCCCTGGGGGGCCGCTCTAAGGTCTCCCCGGAGCCTTCTCTCCTCCAGCTGAACCCCCCAGCTCTCTCAGCCTGTCCTCACAGGGGGGGCTCCAGCCCCCCCAGCATCTTCATGGCCTCCTCTGGAGGGTTATGGTACCTTTTACAATTACAGCATGTTGTGGATTTTCTTGCTTTTTCCCCAAATGACAAAACGCCACCTTCACCCAAGATTTTCCATCCTGGACTGCACTCCTAGGTCAGCATGAAGCTGCACGCTGAGGGTGAAAGCCAAAGCCAGGCTGGGTTTTAGCCGATTTAAGGGATCATCAGCTCTGCTGCTCTCAAGCAATGCCAATGCATCAGCAATAGTAACAGTTGATACTTTTCTTTACGGCACAAACCCAAAAGAGGAGAAGCAGAAGAGCGAGCAGGCTCTTCCCGATGGTAAAGTGAAGCTGGAAGCTTCATTTGTGCAGCCATAGGAATCTCCGCGGCATAGTCTGAATTCCTGCTGCCGTGAGCAAAGATGGGGAAGGTTGCAACATTTGCTTGGCTGGAGAACAGCAGCGCAAGGGGCGCTCAGAGTGGAGTTTTTTTGTAGAGTATTTCTGGAAAGTTGGATGGATTCATCATTAGGAAAGAAGAAAATGCCCATGGTGTGGCCTCAAATCCAGAGTTTGTTGTGTAGATCACATGGAAACTACGTATAATCTAAAGGAGCTCTGGCAGCATCTGGAGATTAATGACTAACTATTATCACCAGCTTTGCTTATCCAGCTTCTGATCCTAAACATCCCCAGTACGCAGGAGCTGGGTCCTTCCCATGTGCAGTTGTCCCAACACCTCTCGGGATGCCTGAGGCCTTTATGTTCCTGATTCCCACAGGAGTTTGGGAGGGAGCTGAGGACAGGAGATTCGGGGGGCAGGCTGCATGAGCATCTGCTGGGTCCCACCCCCATGTCCTGAGCTCAGGGAATTCATCTGTCACAGATCCAGGTGGAGAGAGGAAGATGCCCAGAAATCTCCCAGCTGTGCCTAGCTGGAGGAGACTGTCCCCCTCAGATCACACGCTCACCCTGCACCAGAGGGTTGTTGTTTTTTTTTTCCTTTGTTGAAAAAGACGAGATATTTTTATGCTTTGCTTTTTCAAGTTTTCCATTTTTAAAATCGTCAATATTTTGTGTTTTTTGACCTGCAATCTAGTCCAAGGTCAAACCAACCTCCTGTGTTACTGCTTAGGCCTGCCAGCACTTGCCTGCATGTGAAACCCTACTTGTCCTTTGCTCCTGTGAGAGCATTTCACATGGATTTAGCACTTGGAAGCTTCAGTGCTTGGAGCACTGAGCATCAGTATGAAAAACTACATTTGGATTTTGTTTCTCTTTTTTTTTTTTTTGTCTGCTGAATAGGTGGATTAATTCAAACCCGTGCAGCTCCCTGATGTGTCAGTGCAGAGAGTGAAATGTTTTTTCAGCCCAGAAGGAAATCAGTGATGACGCCTCCATCCTGACACTGCATCTGCCATCCAGGGGTGGAGGATTTGGGTTAGGTTTGGCCCTTTTTCATCATATCCAACCCCACCTCTGCAGTTCCCATAGCCCAGTGCCCGGTGCCTGAGGCTCGGAGGGGGAGCAGGGGCATCCCCTGTGGGTCCAGCCCTTCCCTTCCCGGCGGCGACGGGGCTGGCCGGGGCACTGACCCCAGCGCCGGGGAGTCTGGAGCGGAGCCGCCGGCCGCCGCTCCCCGCCATCAGCCCACACCTCATCAATAGGGGCTGACAGCCACGGCCTCGCCGCCCCGACGGCACCGCCGAGACTTGGGGATGCAAGCAGGCAGCCCCCCAAGTCGGGGTTACAGGCAGACCTGAGGGTCCGAAGTGCAGGCAGCCCCATCAGTCCGGGCTGTAGGGAGACCAGGGGTTTCGGGGTACAGGCAGCTGCAGCGGGAGGAGTGCAGGCAGGGCTGTGGGGCTGAGACCCCAGAGCGTCCAGGCAGCCGTGGATCTGGGGGGGTACAGGCAGCACTGCTTGTCAGGGGGGTGTGGGAGCCCCGCAGGCCTGGGGGCACAGGCAGCCCCATAGCTGAGGTGGTACTGACAGCCACAGGGGTCGGGGCTCAACGGGGACACCCACAAATCGGGCATGTCCACGGGGAGGGATACACAGATACAGCCGCACGCAAAGATACGGTGAAGGATAAGGACATATAGTGACCAGGTACAGGCAGACAGACGTGTGAGAGAGTCACAGACCCGTGGAGACATATGGATGGATGAACAAACTGGTATTTCAGCAAGTAGATAGGCACAAATAGGCAAATAGATATAGAAACAACTAGAAAGTTGCGTAAGTATATGGATATATGCCCAGATGAATAGACTGATATATGGAATGGATATATGGATAAATGGATATATGGATAAATGAGTATATGGATAAATGGATATATGGATATATGGATAAATGGATAAATGAGTATATGGAAATATGGATAAATGGATAAATGTGTATATGGATATATGGATATATGGATAAATGGATAAATGGATATATGGATATATGGATATATGGATAAATGGATAAATGTGTATATGGTTAAATGGATAAATGAGTATATGGATATATGGATAAATGGAAAAATGTGTCTATGGATAAATAGGCACATGCATATATGGATATATGGATAAAGGGGTAGATGGATATATGGATACACAGCTATACAGATATACAGATCAACGGATAAATGGGTAGATGGATAAATGGGTAGATGGGTGGCGATACTGACTGTGGTTCTGCACTGCCAGGGCTCCAGCCCACACATTTCCAGGCAGCTCAGCCTCTGCCTGGTGCAGGAGGCTTGCCCATCCCCTCTGACGTGGGAAGGGGCTTTCCAGTGCCGTTACTGCCCGATGCGAGGGGCTGTGCCGGGGCCCGAGCCGCCAGCCGGTACCCAGCAGCCAGGAAGGAGATGTCACAGCAGCACGGTGACGGTACTGCTGGTGTGCTCCACACACGTGCTGGTGTTGTCATTACGTCAAAACACCGCAGTCAGGGCAATAAAACCACGTGTGTGGACAGAGGTGTGAGTGGGCCACGGGAACCCCGGCGGTGACGTGCCCCCCTTCATCCCCCACGGGCTGACCCCCCCAGAGCTGATTCATCTCCACGCTGGTGGCCCCGGGGAGATTCCCCCCACCCACTGGTGACTTGCGTCTGCAGGTTCCCACACAGCCATTCGTCACAGCACGGGGAAGACCCCTCTGTGCTGGGATTTCACAGCTCCTGGCCCATTGAGAAGTCCCAGACTGGGAAATGCAGAGCCCTGATATTTTGGGCTCAATTGTCTTGATTTTGGCAGGAAGGCTGAAGAGGGATGTAGGACACTGACCCACACTGTATTTTCAGTGCCCTCCCTGGGACACTTCTGTCCCCTGCATCAGGCATCTACCACTCACACGCGCTGGCACAGACACGCATGGCATCATGCAAGGTGTGCTGCAGGCACTCGTGTACCTGTTCCCCCCCCAAAAAATCCCAGTTCTGGGTGGATTTGGGATCCTGGCTCACCAGGCCAGCAATGACCCCCTCTGCCCAGCCTCTCCCTCCTCCTGCTGCATCAAAGAACAAAGTGCTGCTCCACGCACCTCTGCACCCACGGCTTTGTCCTTGAGGAAGTTGTTTGTGTTTATTTCCATTGGGGCAACAACAACAAAAAAGTAAAATAAAAAAGTAATAACATATTTGGAGGAGGAGGGGGCGGTCAAAAAGGATTTAGAAATGCGTCTGGAGCATCTCTGAACCGTGATGCTCTCTGGACACCCTTCTCCCGCACAGTAGTACCTGGCCTTTGGCGGCGGAGTGGGGGGGGCAGGGGGGGTGCAGACGAGGGGAGTGGTGGCATTTTGGGACCACTGTCGCCCTGTGAACAGATGTGACGTCTGTTTAGGCAAGTGCCCCTGAAGGTGCCGCAACAGACTTCCATAATTCGGGGGTGGGGGGGCGGTAGGCAAAGCAGGGCCCCCCCGCCAGCTCTGACACCTTCCTGCCCATCGGTTGAGGGGGGGGGGGGGGGGGGGGGTGCCCTGCTGGTTCTCCCTGTGGGGTTTCCTTGGGCTGGGATGTCCCGACACGTGGGCAGTGGTGCACGGGGGTGCGAGGTCCTGGAGTGAAAAGCGAAAGGCTAATATGAAGGGGGGGGGCAGGATCAATCCCCGGGGAGGAAGGACTGATTCATCCCACCCCCTAGCACTGCTTCACCGGGGTCTGGTGTTCAGGAGAGCCCCCCTCAGATCGGGGGAGGGCAGGAGCGGGCAGGGAGGGGGGCAGCAGCATCCCACCCCCTCCCTTCATCCCCAAACCCCCCCTCAAAGCTGGGCGGGGGGAGGCGGGTGCCCTCCGGCGCGGTGTCACCCCGGGATGTCTCCGCAGGGCGCCTCGTCCCCTTCCCCACCATCCCACCTCCGGCCAGCGCCCCCCCCCCCTAAAACTCCCCCGCCGGGCCTGATCCTGCCGCGCTGACCCCCCCAAAAAACAGGGGTGCAGCCCGGCCCAGTCCCCTCGGCTTGTCACCCCCCCTTGCACCTCCCAGATTGCACCGGCTGCTCTAATACAAGACAGCACGGTGCAACCCCCCCCGGCTGTACCCCCACATCCCCTATACCTACGGATATAGACCTATAGATATAGATGCCCCCCCCGACGGGGACACCGATAATTTGGAGCCCCGTTGCTCGCCCTCCCTCTACCCCGCGATGGTCCGTCCCCTCCCGCAGCCCGTAACGCCCAGACAACACCCCCCCACCACCCTCCCCCCGGACCCCTTCCCGGCTGGCGAAGGCATGGAATAAATATAATAATTTAAAAAAAAAAAATAATCAAAAATCCCCCTGCACGCTTGGCACAGCAGCTGCCGGCTGCGTTTATCCCTTTTGCTCTGCTAAAACTTGCCTGCTGGTTTGTGTTTTTTTCTTTTTTTTTTTTTTTTTTTCATTTTTAAACCGTTTTTTCGGTGATTTAAAAAAAAATAAAATTCAATTTTCAGCGCAGTCCCGCGGAGAAAATTTTAAATCAACTTTTCCCCTTCTCTCTTTACCCTCAGCCCCAATTTCTAATGTGTTTTTTTTAATTATTATTTATTTGTTTTGTTTTAATTTATTTGTTCACTGCCACTCGCGGGTGCATCTATCAACACCCCGAGATTTAACTCTAAAACCGCTGCGGAATTAACTTCGATGCGGGAAAAAAAAAAAAAAAAAAATATCAAAAAGTCGTCGTATGGATTTATTTCCTCCCTGAGAGGGGAAGAAGGGGCTGGAAAGGAGAGTGGAAAAGCCGAGGTGTATTCCTCAGGGTTATTTTCAGCCAGATTTCGTTAACCGCTTCGCTTTGCGGGCGAAGGCAGGGAAAAAAAAAAAAAAAAAGCGCTCCTCCGAGTGCAAGAGCCGGGATTTATTTTCTTGTCGCTGCGTTCTGCTGTGTCCCATCCTCTGCTTTTTTTTTTTTTTTTTTTTTTTTTTTTTTCGGGATAAAAAGGGTCTGAAATCCATCCTCTCCCTCCCGGCTGTTCGTTTATACCAGGCTCGGCTCGGTTCAGCTCCTCACAGCATTGATTTTTCGGGGTGCGCACCCCCCCCCCCCTCACTGCTCAGCACTAAGGACCGATATTTTCCCGCTGAAAGAGGCTGGATTCGGCCACGCACACGCAAAACCAACCGCGGAATTTCTTTTTGTGCTGTTTTTCCTGGAAGAGGCAAAGCCAAGGCAGGTCCTTGAAATCGTCTCTGCTCCTCGTAGAGCTGCTTGGGCGGTTTAAATCAGTTTTAATTTGGATTTTTGCCTTTTTTTTTTTTTTTTTTTTTTTTTAAGGAAGGCGCTGATATTCAGTGGGAATTCAACGAAACTTCAGCAAAACCCGCCTTTCCGTAGAGAAAATCTCCAGGGATTTTGCAAGGCGTGGAGAGGGAGATGTGTGTCCAGAACCCAGCACATCTGGATACGCAGCTGCTTTGGGAGAAGAAAAATAAATATATAAATAAAATATATATATATATCGACATATTTAATTCTCCCTTTTTTCTCTGCATGCCGATAGCCCTGTGTTCCTAAGCATATATATATATATATATATATACACACACATGCACACAGCGTGGTATAAATTATACTTTATATTATGAAGGGGAGAATATACATTTTTATATGTCACATACGTTCCGGTGTCTAACACGCATGAAGTCCCATCTGTATGCGACGTTTGCATCAGTATGTATATAATTACAGATTTATGATTACACAACTATTTCCTCCTTAAATTATAAATATCTGCAACACACACAGCAGCACCTTTCCGATATTTCTCCGTGCCGTATTTATCCGCCTGTAATATTATTTCTACAGGCGCCTATAACGCCCTTCGTGCCTATATTGGTGTATTTGTCCGGATTTCGCTTTAGCCGCATTTTTACCCTCTGCCGGTGCACACACGCATCCCCTCTGGGCTGGACCCCCCTCTTTTTTTTATTTTTTTTTTTATTTATTCTTTTTTTTAATCCCCGCTCCCTCCACCTATTTCATACAGAGTTTTTTCATTTCGTGGGAGATTTTTTTTTTTTTGTCTTTCCGAGCCCCAAAAGCCGCTGCCAGTCACACCCCACCCCCCTCCCCCCAAAAAAAAATTTCCAAGGGGAAATATTTCCAAGGGGCTGTGGGAAATATTAAGGATGTGAGCGTTATTCCCGGGGAGCAGGGCGGGGGAACCCCCCCCCCCCCCCCCCACTGGGGTTGGAGCCACCTCAGGGAGAAATGAGCCCCTGGGAGAGGGGTCGGC
The DNA here is from genome assembly GCF_965140245.1 of Athene noctua. NCBI lineage: Eukaryota > Metazoa > Chordata > Aves > Strigiformes > Strigidae > Athene > Athene noctua. The sequence continues at coordinate 5,150,300 of NC_134037.1, forward strand.
GGGGGAAGGGGGGGTGTCTGAGCCCCCCCGTGGGCTCAGTGCCCGGTGGGACCCCACATTGCAGCGGGGTGCAGCCGGCTCTGGGCTGCACCATTAACCTTGAGACCCGGCGGCCTCTGCAGCACACGGGGAGGTGGCGGGGGGGGGAAAAAGAGATGGGTGTCCAGTTTGGTGTGGGGGGGGGACACCCCCAAACAGGTTGGGGTGGAGGGGAGGCTGTGACCACTCTGCTTGGAGCATGAAGGATTGGGGGGCAGGAGCTTGGAGAAATCCCACCTGGGCAATATCCCTAAGGACGGGGGGTGCCTCCAAAGGGCTCGGGGGGTGTCGTGTTCTGCCCCCCCCGGAAATATCCTTTATTATTTCTGTGAGCTGGGCATGGGTGTCCTCCGGGTGCGTGGGGAGGTGCGGAGCAAGGCTGCCCGGCTGGACTTTGCCTGCAGCACAGGGGCCGGCCGTGTGGCCATGCCCGGGCTGGTGGTTTGATTTTATTATTTTATTCCTTTTTTTTTTTTTTTTCACAGCAATGAAACCTGGCGCCCGGCTGATGGTGCAACAGATACCAGCCACCCCCTCTGCTTACCCCCCCCCCCCCTCCTCCTCCTTTCCTACCATCACCGCCCATTTACACGTGACGTGGGTAAACCAGTCAGCGAGTGGGACTGGGGAGTCTGGACACACTGGGGAGCCAAGGTGGGGGGAGAGACAGAACCCCACTGCCCCTAACACCCCCCGAATCAGGAGCAGGCAGGAGCCAGGCATCTCATAGCCCTCTGCCTTCCCCGAAGCGAGGGGGTGTCCTGCCCCACGGCCTTGCCCCCCCTCCACCCCTTGCCCCCCCAGCACCGAAGGTGGGTAGCGCTTCTCTGTCCCCTCGCTCCTCTTTCTCGCTGTCACGCTGGGACCCCAGAGAGTCCCTTCCCACAGGTCTCCCCTGAAAGCTTCCTCCTATTGTCTCCTTAAGCTTCAAAATTGATTTTGCTTTTTTTGGTTCATTTTTTTTTTTTATTGTCATCATTACTATTACTACAGGCAGGAGGGGAATTCACTTCTTTCTCCCCTCCTGCGATTCCGGCTCCTCTTTGGAGAGTCCTGTGGAAACATTCCATCCTAGGCCGGTTACACGCACACGAACCAACCTCTCCTCCATCCCTTGGGTTTCGGGGGGAAGCAAAGCTCCCCTAAACCCCCTTCTTCCCGTCTCGCTTCCATCCTTACCCCTTCCCAACGCTGCCTCCAGCTTCTCCCCCTTTCCTCGTTCGCCTGCCGGTCTCCCGCTGTCCTCCCGGTATCAGCCCTTATCTCCTGGTTATCTCTGCTGCTGCTAAATTCAGCCCAGCGGAGAGGTTCAGCCTGGGGAATCTGCTAGTTAAATCTAAATCAGTCCCAAGAGTTATTTCTCTGACCATAATTCCCCCCCCCCCGCCCCCCCAATCCAGCCCTTTTCCGGGTGTGAGATGGTTTTCTAGGATCCCTGCACAATCTGCAGAGAAAACGGAGTCTCGGGTAATTCCATCTCCTTCCCAGATCCTCCTTGGGAAGGGGATTTCACCCTGACCGCCCTCCAGAAGTGGTTTTTGGGGTGTCGGCATTCCAAGCCACATGCAAGGCATCCCGCGGCCTGCACCACGTGAAAAAAAACCACCCCCCCCCGCCCCAACTTCCCCCCCAACTCAAATGAGCCCAAACCAGAAACCAAAGCACCCATCGCACCCACCCAGCCCTACAGCTCTGGGAAATGCCTCCCCACCCGGACCCACGGCACCCCCAGTCCCCAGTGGGTCACCCCAGTGTGCTCCCAGCTCCCCACGATGGAAAAGCGGGGAGGGGGGGGTGTGTGTATTAAAAACACCCGGGAGGGGGCGTTTTGTGGGTGCTGGTAGGGGTCTGCTCCCCACATGCCATCACTGGCAAGTGGGCCTACAGCATTAATGGGGGGTGCAGCGGTTAATGCCCCCCCCCTCCCCTTTTAAGCACCCCCCCCTCCACGCGTGGCCTTTACGTGGTGCGGACACGTGTGGGGTGGGCGCGGGTTGGGAGGATCGAGCCAGCCTTCCTCCTCCTCCTCTTCTTTCCCCACCGCCTGCCTAATTTAATTCTCCCCACCTTCCCACCCCCCCCACCCCCCCCGGCTGCCAGCCCCACATCAAACGCCGGCCTCGGGGGCCATTAACAACTTAAAGCACCGATCGTACCTGCGGGACAAAGGTTTTTTTGCTCCAGGCCCTAGGAGAAAGCATCTCTGTCTCTCACCTTCCAGGCTGTGTACCCCCCTCTTTTCATCTCCCCCCCCCCCCCCGGGACTGCTCTAACCTCCTTATCTCCTGCATCCCCGGCCGCATCTCCCCCTGCCTCCCCCGGAGGTGTTGTTGGACGGGGCGGGGGGGGGGGGGGGAAGAAGAAAGGCGGGGAGGAGACTGACCGAGGGTTTTAAGCAGCCCAGCCCCATCGTGGAGGGGGGGGGGGGGGGGGGGGGGGGGGGCGGGAGGTGATGGATGGAGCCCGGTGGGAGAAGCTAAATCCAGGCGGGAGCTAAATCTCTCCTCCGGAGGGACCTGGACTTCTTCCTTGGGGTGTCGAAGCGGTGGCCGGACCTGCTGAAGGTGGGGGAAGGTGGGTGGTGGGGAAGGGTGGGGAGGGGGGTGGTGGAGAAAAATTGCATCTCTGGTGGTGGTTTGGTTTTGGCTGGAAGGCTGCACCCACGCGAGACCGCTCCGGCCACCGCTCACCGTAGGGGAAAGTGGAGCCTGGGGTTTTTCACCCGCTCCCCGTCGCTCTGGATTGTGGCCGGGGACCCGGCTGGGGTTTGGGGAGGCCCGTCACGAGATGTACCAGAGTTTAGCCATGGCAGCTAACCCAGGCCCTCCGGCGTACGAGGGGGCAGGTGGCTTCATGCACAGCGCGGCCGCAGCGTCCCCCGTCTATGTGCCCACCACGAGGGTCACCTCCATGCTCCCCAGCCTGCCGTACCTCCAGAGCAGCGGCTCTTCCCAGCAAGGCAGCCCCGTCTCCAGCCACTCCATCTGGACTCAACCCGGAGCCGAAAGCGCCGCTTACAACCCCGGATCTTCTCACCCTTCCGTGTCACCTCGGTTCTCCTTCTCCACCAGCACCCCCATCCCTGCCACCTCTTCCCGGGAAGCCGCGGCGGCTTACGGCAGCTCCTTGAACCTTTCTGCTAACGGGAGGGAGCAGTACAGCAGGGGGTTTGGCAGCTCCTATTCCAGCCCCTACCCGGCTTATATGAGCCCCGAAATGGCCACGACCTGGACTTCCTCGCCCTTCGACAGCCCCATGCTGCACAACCTGCAGAGCCGAGGGACGCCCGCGGCCGCCCGACACGCCAACATAGGTGAGCGCAGCCACCGCTGGGATAGGGGAGGGAGGGTTTCACCGCACACCCCCAAATTTTTGTGCCCTCACCCCTATTCGAGTAGGGCGAGGAGGCGCGAAGGGCAGGACGGAGAAATTCAGCGTATTTGGGACGCTGCTGCCAGAGCCGCTGCGAAACATGGGGGTCCCCACGGTGCTGGGGTTGTCCGCCCCCCCCCCCTCCCGCCTTGCGCATACACTTTGTCTGCAAACCCACCATTTTAAAATATCCTCACGGACCACAGTTGCTAAAAACTAAGCGTAATTTAGGATAGGCCTGAAGCAGTAAGAAATGATGTGTCGAGCTCTTGGGAAAGGGTTCGCTGGCTCCACAAATAGCTCCGAGGGGATTTAGGGGCTGCGACGGGGGTGAGCACGGTGTGCAGGACACGATGCTCCGTGGGTGTGCAGGCAGCCCCTTCCCCGGCTTGCTTTAGGTGTAAAATGGGGACAATTTATTTGGAAAATGAGGAAATCAATGTTTGGCCTGTGAATCCCAGACCTTCACTTTGGGCTATTTTATGTTATGAGGTTTTTTTAATTTTTAGAAGGGTTGGTTAGGCTAGAAAAAGGGAAAGCGAGGGGAAATTTGGTGCTGAGGGGGGAGAGATGTTGAAGAAAGAGAAAAAAAAATGCATCCACATTTCTCATCGGACTTTTGGGGGGACTCACAGGCACAGCTGAACAAACCAACCCCGTATTGCGGTGTCTCCTTGCCCCCCAAAATTTTACCCCTTATCTCTTGTGCTGATCCCGATCCCCGAGCCTTTCATTTCATTAAACGCCCCTGGGTCCTACAACCAGAAATAGGACTAAATGGCTTAAAATATTGCTTTTATATTTTGTATGTCAGAAGAGGGAGAAAGGTAGAGAGAAATGCGGGGTACATCTTTGCATCGTGGTTTCATAACTCCTGTTTTCCTCCCCGCCTTCTCTCCATGAAGGTATTTCTGTTGGCTTCGGGGTCAGGGTTAACAAAGAAAATGACTCAAATTTGTCTGCAGATACATTTTAAGATTGCGTTCTTTAACCTGAATTTCGGAGGGCAATTTTTCCATCATGTCTAGCAAAATTTGCTTTATCTTTAACATGATTTTAAGATGTTAAAGAAAGGGAAGTTGGGCGTCAGTGCAGGCTTGGCCTTGCCAATGCGTTTTGCTTTTCTTCGGGCATTATGAAATTGCTTAAAATGGGGAACAGATCATCTTTAAGGATGGTTTTGGCCAACCAGGCAATGTTTTTGGGAAGCCATGAGAAGATAGGAAGAATAGGAAAAAAGCAGGATGATGTGGATAATCAAAAAATAATTGAGTATTAACAACAAGGACATATGCACATTTGTATTTGACTACCATGCCATCTCTTCCTTGGGGGGGGAAAAAAAAAAAAAATCACCTTTTTGCTGTAGTCTCAAAAGGCCTCTTAGTAATAAAAATAGCTTAAAACCAAAATAATGCAAATGATGAATTGCAGTTGCAGAAATACCCGGCAGCTTTTGAGGTGCCAGAGATTGAGTGTAGTGATTTGGGGGTTTCAAGCCCTGCCTTGAGTAGCCGTTTGCATTGCAGGTCTCGCAGCCTGCCTTTTGGTGGCAAAAAGTGGTTTTTATCCGGGCTTTTAAATAACACCGGGAAGATGGGATGCATTGAGCCAGTCCAGAAAACATTAGTGGTAGCTAAGGAAGGAGGAAGGAGATGGGACCCTTTTCCATCACCAGGTCCTGATTCGGGTGAGGGATTCACAATATCGCCGAGGGCATTGCCGAGGGCACTGCAGGAGAAACCATGGGATTGATTTTAGTGTGGGTTTAATTATGTCTCTGCCTTGAGTGTGAAAAAAGCACTTGGGTTTTATATAAAAAGTGGTTGGTTTTGGCTAAAAAAAAAAAAAAAAAAAAAAGAAACAAGAAACCACCTGAAACTGAAATCCAGGAATATTAAATCCAGGAATAAAATGGATTTTTCAGAAGGCAGCTCCCCCGGTAAGTAGATTAAGGTCCAGACCTGCCCTTTTCCCTCTTCTCCCGAGTGGGAACGTGGCCGCTGTCGGGCTGCTCCCAGCCGGGTCCCTCTCGACACCAGGGCGATGCTTTGCCCAAGCTGTGGGTATCGAGGGGGTTGTGTGAAGCATGTCAAGGTTAGATGGTCATTTCAAGGTGGTTTTTTTTCGATGAGAAAGGGTGAAAAGTTCTGATGGGCTAAAAAACTGAAGGTACTGAAAGATTTAGTGGGAGGGAAACACCATCGTGGATTGCACCCATCACAGACCCGCTTTAATAACGCATCTGAGCTTGGCTCAGCGTCCAAGCAGTCCCTGTCACGGCGAAGCCCAAACTCCTTCCTTTGCCTTTCCTTAAGACTAAAGATATTTTTATTCCCTGCACAATGAGGAATCCCAGGGTGGAAGTAAAATCCTCCACAAGGCTGTATTAAATCAAGTGATGTTTGCAGCGCTCTCATTTCCCTCCAGTGATTTATGTTCCTGGAGAACCGTCACCTTTGGATAGAGTTAATTGCAGAGCATGCCTGAGATCATTAGAATATTAATTATTATCATTTTTTAATAATGAAGATCAAGTCTATTCAGGTGTAGTTGGATATGCAGGCACAGACATGCAGTCTGTGCAATTCGGCATGGCATTTTTCCCCGCTGTAAAGCAATGCACTGGGGAAAGAAGTTTAGTGAAACTGTATACAAAGGTGACAGAAAATGGAAAAAGCAATAAGATCTTTATTTCTACTAATTTCTTCTAAGAAGAGGAATTTTGGCCTGGCTTAAAACATGCCAACGCAGCCCTGTGGTACAAAGTGGGAAGGATGGGTACGTAAATCACATGGGCCTATTTGAAAAACTTTCCCTGGTCTGAGTTCAAAATGCCGAATTTGGGCTTTTCAGACAAAGTTTGGCAAATTAATTCATTCCCCTGAAGGGCAGGATCAGACCCAGCAGGGCCGAGGCCATGAACTTGCTCCAGGCATTCCCTGGGATGGCGTTACAGTGAATTCCCGACTTAATGAGGCATGAAAAGGACTCGCTGCAAAGTCCCCTTTCAGGACACTTCCCTGCCAGAGCCAAAAACCTCTTGAAAACTGTCCTAAAATTAGCAGCTTGCCCCTTCCCCCTTCCCCAGGCAGAGAGGAGCGGGGACCAAGGGCGTCCCAGGAGCCCGAGCACACCCAGCCCGCTGCTGCTGTCTCCAGGCTGGGGATGAAGGGCTAGATCCTGGTTTGCCACCCCCACCCGCTGTAATTTTTCCTTTTTGCAAAAAAGCAGTGGGTGTTTTCTTTCGCTGTGTCACTGAGGAGGTTGATGTGGTTGGGAGAAAATCAGGGAGAGGGGCTGTGGGCATTTCTGATGGGTGCTTTGCTTTTTTTTTTTTTTTTGACTAAATCGAAGTCAGGGTTCCCCGAACAGGCACGGTTTGAACAGAGCGGCAGCATCTGGGAAGATCAAAGCCTGAAGCAGACGCTTGGTTGGAAAATGTCTTCTCCACTGCTAGTGGGGGAGAGATTGTGAACCAGATCTTAAGCTTTCCCATAGGGATGCTAAGAGATTTGCCCTGTAGCGTCCCCAGGCCGGCATTTCCAGTGACTCATCGGCATTTGTTACAATCCTCTGCCCTACAAGCAGCTCCTGACCTTCCCCACACACCTAAGGATGAGGTGGCTGCTCCCCATGGGGCAGTGGGCGATGGGGGGAGCCCAACATCTCTGCTGTCCCTGCCCTTGCAGGGATGGGGCCGTAGGATGGAGGGACGGGGCCGTAGGATGGAGGGACAGGGCCATAGGATGGAGGGATGGGGCCGTAGGATGGAGGGATGGGGCCGTAGGATGGAGGGACAGGGCCGTAGGATGGAGGGACGGGGCCGTAGGATGGAGGGATGGGGCCGTAGGATGGAGGGACGGGGCCGTAGGATGGAGGGATGGGGCCGTAGGATGGAGGGACGGGGCCGTAGGATGGAGGGATGGGGCCGTAGGATGGAGGGACAGGGCCGTAGGATGGAGGGATGGCGTCGTAGGACAGAGGGATGGGGTCGTAGGACAGAGGGATGGGGTCGTAGGACGTGTCTGTATTTTGCACAGGACCCTACTTCCTCCGTTTTGCAAGCGGTTGCATTTCTCACCTCGGCTCGGCTGGCGGGGAAGGTTGGCCCAGGGCTTTGTTCCCCCCTGCAGGTTTCAAGTCACCTTCTGCTCTCCCGCCTAATTTAATTGTCACCAGTCAGTCTGGGATTTGAGATGAAACCCACAGAATTAGGGTTTCTAATCTTTGAGCGAGATCAAACTCAAATACACAACTGATTATTACACACCCCACCCCCCCCAATCTCCAAGCAGGGTATTTTAAATTGTAAATAATGCAATAATAATAATAATAATATCACCATGATGGGCACTATATCACCCTTATTAATAATACAATTCCTTAACTGAAAATTGCCCTCTATTACTGAATACAAACGCATATGTTGTATAGAACAGCCATGGTGTATTATATAATACATTATACATGCGCATAAAATTTTTTAAAGCACTAAAACTTAAGGCAGTGGACAGTGGAATTGAATCTAAGACTTTATTATAAAGTCACAATTAGTTATTTTTCTCCTCCACACGTGCACTCATGTACATGTCTTTATCCCTGTAACAATAGCAGCAATATTTTTTTTTTAAGAGACAGCCTATATTTTGATCTCTCCCTATTTATTTCCACCAGTTTTGAGGGAAAGAGGCAAAATCCTTGGAAAAAAGATGAGCGTTTATCAGGCGGTGTTTCCCAAATGAAATTGGGCCCGATCCTGCTGCCTCTGTGATCTTCTGAGGATGGAAAAATCTTGGCTCGGCAGGCAAAGAGAGGGTCCCCAAAACTGGTTATTCCAAACGCAACTGGGTATTTTGAATGGACAAACCATCTCACTCTGAAAAATTAAGGTTGCACTGAAAAAAAAACACCAGCAAAACACCAACCAGCAAATAAAATCCCAAAATGGGTGAAAAAGCACCAAGGCAGCGGGATGAGCAAGTTTTTGTGCCTGAAGGTCGGCAGCCTGTTGCTGCTGGGGGTGGATGCGTGCAGGGGCTGTTAAAATACGGGTGGAAAAATGCAATTTTAAGGAAAATATAATTTTAAAAAATGGATAGTGTAGTCCCGAAACATTCAGAGACCTCGTTTCTCATCGGCACAGGGCTCTGAGCTGAAATTTTTGCTCCTCAAGAGCCGCAGAGCTTTGCATGGATAGGAAAAAGAGGTGCAAATACTATATATTATCTTTCAGAGGTTTTTTTCCTAAATTCACACACCGGCCTGGCGTGTCCTTCCCTCCCTACAACCTCCTTATTGAAAAGTAGGAGCAGAAATGGGATATTCGGTGATCTCCCCCTGCTCGGCGATGCTCCTGGGGGTGTAAGGCAAAGGAAGGTAGGGGCACGCAGCTGAACATCTCGTGTCCTTCGAGGTTTTTGTAACCCTATTATAAAAAAAAAATTAACGCAGCGTCTGCCTCCCATTTGGGGCTCACCGCTGCCTGCGAAACCAGGCGGAGATCTGTGTCGAGAGCTCAGACCATGGGCTTAAAGCCGCTGGTTTTGCTCACGCTGGGAGGGCAGAGGCAGAAATGCAGATTTTTTTGCTGGGATGGCCCCGCCAGCCCCGTCTTACAGCAACGTGCGATCCCCAGATAACTCAATTACGCTGCCAAAACCCCTCAGTCCTAATGGCAAGGTTGAGTTGTTGTGGGTCCAGCTTGCTTTTGGGAGTGTGTGTGTGTAATCGTGTCTGAAAGACTGTAAAAAGGGAGAATGGAAGTGCCAAATATTCACCTTGTAGATGGATCCTGAACTCGCGCTGCTGTCTGGCAGGAGGGTGTAAATACGCCTTTGGTGTGCCGGTGTGAAATGCTGCTTAAATAACCAGGGAAATATGCGAGAATGTGGTCTTACCTCCCAAATTAAGCCAAATTATCAAAGCAAAATTCATTACAAGGTTGGACTGAGGGGTTTTATATTTTGGGAAGGAAGAAAAATACCTTGTATGTCCCCTTTGTGGGGCAAAAACCTTGCAGCTGGCTACAATAACATCCAGCATTACAGCAAAACATTAAAATCTCTTTGGCCTTTACAAGTCTTCCCCACATCATTGGTCACAGCAACCGGTCTAAGCTGTAAATACATCTGTAATGACAAATTAAACCCAATTATCTGCCATGCCTGAGCAGTGAGGTCTTTATACACGGGTGCTTACACGTGCGTGACAGCGCTTGAAAATAATTTGATCATCATTGGCTTCGCAGCGGCTGGTACAAGTAAAGGCTCTTTCAAAAAACCTCCCCGTGTTTCTGCCGTGCCAAGCGATGCCGTTGTAAGGTCTCATACGGCAGAAATACTTTTTTTTTTCCCCCCTTGCAGTTTTTCCAGAAGGCGACTTGCTTCAGGGTATGCTTGGATTTGCAGCATTCCCCCCGCTATTGCACCTTTTTAAACACTCAGGGCATTCAGTGCTGATTTCTTTTTCAATATTATAAACCGGAGATGGATTTTCTCATCCCTAAAAAAGCGCAGGCAGGCAAGCGCTGGGTCTGATAGGAAAGAAGATCTGGGCAGAGATTTTTTGAAGCTGGACGTAGATCTGACCCCGCCATCAGTGCTGAAATGTTTCAGCTTTCAGGTTTTGGCAAGGTCTGGGTTTTAAAGCCAAGTTTGGGGCAGTGTCAACTGGAAGTGAAAATATTTTTAATTTTTTTTTCCAAGAAGTGCCCGGTAATTATTTTTTTCTCAATTATTTTCTGGCACAGAGGGTTTTTTTGCTTGATTAGGTGGACACCTAAACGTGGGATGCACCCTTTGCGTGTGGGGGAGCAAAGCTGGGTCCTTCCCATCTCTTTTCTGCTGTTTTCTCTGTCTTTCTAAGACCAATCCTGCTGTTTCGCTCAGTCAAGGCTTGCAGGATCAGGCCCCCCAGTAAACATAGCCAGTACAGTGTGAAAAAACAAAACAAAACAAAAACCACCCCTGTTTTAAAGCAAAGGGAGGTTTGCCTGGGGCCGACACATAATCAGGGCCATGAAAGAAGCTTCCACAGGGAAGAAACACAGCCCTGTGCAAATTATTTGGAGACCCACAGGTTTTCTTGTGGAGGTGAAGCCCCCAAAGCCAACAGGACCTTTCTGTTTTCTTTCTGGAAAGTGGTCACTTAGTTTATATTTTGCAGCATGAAAGGATTTGTGCTTTTTTTAAAAAAAAAAAAATATTTTTAGTAACACGTAAAGCTTGTGAGCCCCTTATCGGAGCCAGCTGGGCTCGAACAGCTCACGCCAGCCTTGGGAAGGCACTCGGAAACTCGTTTTATTTGTGAAAGGGGAACAAAATAATTCATGGAAAGTCAAGGAAAAATAAGTTTTCCAGCAGAGGTGGGGTGAGGGCAGCTGGATGAAGGATGCAGCGGCGCTGATCTCCCGTCTCCAGCAGGGACTGGTACTGGACGCTTCTGAATATGGGATAACAAAATTACTGCCTGGAAATGTTTCCTCCTAATCCCTGGGAATTAAGTCGGTGTCTGCCAAGGGAGCATTTCAGGAGAGGTCCCGTGGTGGGACACTGCTGCCTGCTCTTGCTCTTCTTCTCAAAACTCAGCCATTTTCCTCCGGTCGATGCTTCCAGCCGCAGCACGGTGGATTTACGGGGGGCCGGGGTAGGGCGGGGGGCCTGCTGCTATCAGGGTCTCCTTAAAGGTTAAAACCTGAGCCCAGCAGAAGGGGTTGGAGACAGAAACAGAGCCGGGGGTGGGGGGAGAAGGAGACCACACTGCACCCTCAGAGCATGATTTTCCCAATTCTTGCCTGTTTGGGTTTTTTTTTGGGTTTTTTGTTTTTTCACAGCTCCTGCTTGCACAGTGCTCTCTGGCTGTGTCTATAATATTTAAGCAAGTTCCAGGTTGTGCTCTGGCCTTGAGGGCTGGGGGAGTGGGCAGTCTCCTTGGACTCTGCAAACATCTCCAAACAGTCTGGGAGACATCTCCCTCTTGTCTGCTTCTCAGCTGCGTCCCTCTGGCTGTTGCCCGCCGTTGTGCCTCCATGCGCCTCGGTTTTCCTTCAAGCTCCAGCTTCCGGAGTCATGTTATCATGCGTCAGGCTCTGGTTTTGCAGGCAGGGAAGGAGCAGCTTTTCTGGACAAGAGAAAAGCTGGGAAACCCTGATTCTTATGTGCTGAAACTCTAGAAGAGACAAAAAAATAACCTAATATTTATTTAAACTCCCAGGAGTTTCCAAGCCAGGGTCTTGGGTTTGCAAGCCAGGTAGCCATCATTATTTAATACTCAGGGCTTGCAGTGCTGGAGCTGTAGAAGATCAGCGAGGCAGTGAGTCCCAGACATCAGGACTCCTCCGAACGACATGTTTGGCCCCAGATGTCTGAGATTATTTTGGGAAGGGAGTGCTGGCCCCAGGGCCTGGCTGCTCAGGGGACTGGCTTCTGGGAAGGACTCTGAGTTGGGACATGCCTTGGTGATGTGGAGCATGAGAGGGGCAGCTGGCTTGGGGGGATGTCTCCTCACACTCCCCTGGGCTGGGAGGATGCCCTTGATCCTGGGCAAGCCCGAGGCTTTTCTCCAGGGGCTTCCCACGTTCGGTCCTTCGTTGCTTTCCACGGGGCGGATTATCGATGCTTGTGATTTGCCCTGACCCTCTGGATGTAAAGATCTGGCCTCGAGGGTTTTTCCAGTTCCCAGCACAAGCAGGACCACAAGCAGAAGGGTGAAATCCCTCTCGCACCACCCTCCCTTCACCCCCCGACAGAAAAGGGTCTCACTCCGGCAGGGCTACCTGCCCAGCCCACTGCCTGCCCTCCCCAACCATTTCTATTCCTAAACCAACATCCCAGTCAGACCCTGTCACCTCCCTTGACGCGAAATCAATAACAACGGGTGAGCAGGTTAATTATAATCACAGAATAAACGCCACGGTCTCAAAGTTCACTCAACTTCAGCAGCGTTTCAAAACGAGTGGACGACGCCAAGAAACTTTCATTGATTCCTCCAGGGCAGGTGTGGGAGTTTGAACCTGTCCCCAAGCTGATCTTGATTCGAGACCTACTCAATTTTCTTCCTTATCTTGACTTTCGCCTATCTTATAATGCCTGTTATTTTAGATAAAAAGTCCAATCAATTGAGTTAGAAAAACTGCAAGTTATATGTTGCCCTGATAAGTTCAGTACCTGCCGTTTTATTGGCCTGGGCTGCAGTTTCTGTGCGAACTGACCTTTGCAGATGCTTTATTGGCAGCTGGGAGAATCGCTCCATCCTCCTGCCCCGCTCGGGGGCTGAGTTGACTTAACATTCAGAATAACTAATAAAAGAGGAAAAGAGAAGGGTCAGGGGTTAGACAAACTGGCTGTCCCCTATAACGTGATGAACCATAGTAAACACCTTTTTGTTTGTCCCTGGCTGGGGTCCCATGGGGAGGCCAGGATCTGGCCTAACTTATTTTGGTGTAACTCCTCTGAGTGGGATTTATCAGTGTAACACCTCCGAACTGGAGTCAGAGCCTGTGTCTAAATCAGCGTGCTAAAGAAAACTGGGCCAGAGGTTTGGATATGCACATGATCAGCAGTATTGGTTAGTGCTGAGGCTTAGACATGTGGAGCAGTATATACCCGACATATTTCATATATTCCTACACGTGGAATATATATGTGTGTGTGTGTATATATATAAAGTGAGTTTTTTAATATATATGGGTGTGTAGGTGTTATATTTGTGCACGTATATGTAAATACATATACCTATACACACACACAAAATTCTATATAGCCATAGAATAATTAATAACAAAACCAGAGAGAATTGATTCAAGATGACTCCTAGCTCACTACAGCAGCATTCTTAAGGACACAGTATAAGTGTACATATACAAATATATACATTTTTATATATACATACACGTGTATAATACACAGACATATAACAACAATACAGTTAATTGTATTCCTGCAAGCAGGATTTTGCCCATTTGACTTGAATAAATGTCCTTCCTTCTGATCTGCTCTAGTCTGGGTTAAAAAAAACAACAAACTTTGGGCTTGTGGAGTTGCAGGATTGTGGAAATGCAGGTTGGAAGATCTCTAGTCCAGCCTCCTGCCTGAAGCAGGACAACCACTAGCAGTGGCTGAGGTCAGCTGTGGTTTTATCTGCAGAGCCCAGGGATGGAAATTCCCCACCTCCTAACGAAAACGCTTTTCCTAATGCCCAGCCTGAGGTTTGTGCTGCATCCCCTTGCGCCTTCTTCCACTATCGAGAAGAGTTTGGCTCTGCTGTCTGCATACATCTGGCTAGCTGGTGTCCTTGTAATGACCCCAAACATCACCGAATTCCCTGGGTCAGAGCTGGCCCTGGCTTTGGTCCACCTGGGTGCTGGTAGTCACCTCTACAGACAGACAGATGGTCACCATCAGACAGACAGATGCTGCACTAGAACATATGACCACAAACCACTGGGTTCCTTTGGTTTAAGGAGTTTCAGCTCATCAGCTGATCTGTAGGACCCCGAGCAGGCCAAGAGCACCTGAAGGCTGTGTCATGCTTGATGATGAACTAGTGCCAGATGCCAGCCAGGGGAACCCAACAGACCATGCTCTTCAGTCTTTAGCATGGCCCCGGCATGGTCCAAGCACAGACCATCTCAGCCTGACCCAGGCATCTCCTGGTGCAGGTCCTTGGATGTGACCACATCTGAACATGGCCAGGCTTTGCTAGCTGGGCTCAGTGGCAGGGTTCACCAGTTACCCAGTAACTGACCCTGGTTGACCAGTTACCCTGTAGCCATAAGGCCAGTTCCCATGGCTCAGCCATGGAGCGGCAGCTTGGCGTTCTTCCACAGCACACCTGCTTGTGGTCCCTTCTGGGTACGTCAGACACGGCTGTGCACATCGAAGGTGATCCATTACCTGTGCCCAGCTCAGAAACAGCTGCCCAGGTGGGATCATGGTATTGCAAATCCCAAGCTTTCCTGATACTCTACATTATTTTCCCCATTGTCCCTTACCCTGAGGTCATCAAAGAAGAGCTCCTGGTAGGGCATGTCCATTTGGAGATGGGACATAATTCAAGGAGGATAATGCTGTAGCTGTTTTTCCTTCGTTAAAAGAGCGAAAGACCATTCCCAGGTGCCTTCTGACAAGCAGACCCCAGGCTGTGGATGGCCCCATCCTGGCCATTCCCTGGGATCTCCATGGTAATCTAAGATTTGTTAAAAAATATTTGGACAGTTGATAAGCAGAGGAATCTCCTGTTTATCAGAAGAGCCTCAGGTATTTACAAGTGTAAGAACTGTAAGTAGGAGTAAGAAAGGGGAGGTCACCTTGGAGGGTGAGATCAGGCGTGCATCCCAGCAAAAGAAAGCAGACCTTGGAGTTCACTCACACACAACTTGACAATCAGCAGAAGTTGCTGTTGGCCATCAGGTTGCTATCAAAGAGGTGGCCAGCAAGTGCTATGACCGAAAGCACCCTACATCCTTGGGGATGTTTGTGTGTCTGCCTTCTGCACAGCAGACCGTGCACCTTCTGGATGTGGGACGTAGTACTTCAGTGAGTGGCTTGACAGTCCCTCCACTCAGCTCTGGTACAACCACTGGGCTTGATGGCCTGGTGGTTCTGGTGTGCTGGAAAGCTGTCAATGCTTTTCCAAGCAACCAGGCTGGCCAGTCCCCCAGGACCATCTCCTGCCCCTTCCCAAAACAGGCAGTTTGTTTGAATCTGCTTTAGAGGAATCCAGGCTGTTCCCACCCACTCTTCTTCCATCCACTGCTTGTCTCCACATCTATGACTGTGGCCCTTGAAAGTTGTCCTGTTGCCCCCGCCAGTGAGGCAGGGAAGAGCCTTTTCTCCTTCTCATGAGGGAAGAACAGGTTGCAAGGAGATGAAAAGCCTTGCTCAAGGGAATCCTATCGCAGAGCCAAGACTGAACTCAAATCCAGACGCAGGATTTGACCAACTTTCCCATTGTGTTCCTCTTGAACATGATCTCAGCTGGTCCCTTGGCTCCTTCTACCTCCACTGTCCTTCGAACTGGGGAAAACATATCCCTAAAGGAAAGGAGTTGCAATGGCTGTTGGCAATGGTGTGTGCCACAGACCTTGGCTTGCCTCAGGCAGAGGAGGGAGCTTTGCAGGGGAGGGACGCAATGTTCCTTTTGCCTTGATGTGAAACATTTGGCCTGGGAAGGGTTGCACAGGAACAGTCTCACTGTGGTGTTTCACAAAGCACGGAAAAAACCAGGTTTCTTTGCCTTTTTGAAAGCAGCATGTGGCTCAGCCAGATTTTAGGTTGAATGTTCCCTAAGCAATAAGTAGGGTCTTTAGGTTTGCAGGGGGAAAACTGTTTGGTCTAGTCAGGCAACTGAGTAACCAACCATTTTCTGCCCTGTAGATATAGATAAACCCCCAAACATTCTGGGACCGCGCTGAGCCATTTTTGTGAAGCTTCACAACGATGCAATTTGTTTCAAACTGTGTTTCTTGTTAACAGTGAGGAACTTACCCCCTTTTCCATTTCCTGCAGATCAGCAATCACACAGGTGATGTTCTCTGTGAATCCAGATCAGAGCCACATTCCCACCAGCTGCCAACCCAGTGGTGGGCACTACTCAAACAGGCACTGTCCTGCTCTCCCCCTGTCTAGGTCTCATTATTCTCTAAAATAGTGGGGCCCTGGATGAATTTCCCGCAAATTCTGTCAGAGGGGAAACAGACAGAGAAGAGGAAGGAGGAAAAAAGCCAATGGGGAGAACCTGTTTTTACAGAAACACCCTCGACTCTATTAGCTGAAGAGCAAGATAATGCACATGGGATTTCTGATCTCAGTCTGTGTGTCAAGCTGATGATGTCCCCATCAAAAAAGGAAAGGGTTACTGACAGCTTTCTTTTGACTACACATGTGTCTCATGCATAAAATTGGGCTCTTTTATTTACAGTTGCTCCCAGCCCCTTCTACTTTTTTTTTTTTTTTTTTTTTTCTCCTTGCTTTTTGCTTGTCTTCCTTTCCAGTTCAGCCCTGCTCTGTCACGGTACTGGACCAGCCAGCACTTTTAACTGCTGTAATCTGACCAGGAACCTTTTGGTGGGTTTTTCCCCTTTGAAACTTCAGCTTCTGGAGCCATTCAATTCATGGGAGCATCCCAATCCATTCAAAAGAAATAGATGTGACTTTCAGCTCCACTAGCTGCAGCAAAAGGCCCATTAAAAGGACACCTAAAGGTCTGAACTGTAGGAAGGAATTCCACACTGTCACTTTTTAATGGAAACAATCTTGGGATTTGGGACAGAGCATCCTTAGCAGCTGGGAATGGCAAAACCTGTTTCCCCCTGCCGTGCTGTCATGGCTGTCCCTTGAAGTGGAAGGTGAGGGTGTCTTGGGTGGGATCCCAGGGTGTCCATGTGTCCAAGGGGCCAGAGTCCTTTGCCTCAGCTGCGAGTGCCCCTGAGACTCCATTTGGGATTCATGTATACATAAGATCGTGGCTTTCACCTCTTATCATAACAAATTGTTTTAGGAAACTGGTTGTCTGCAGGGAAAACTGCTCTCAGGGTCTGTTTAGAGCCTGTAAGTGCCTGGCTGTGTTTGAAGGACAGTTTCTCCTTTGCTCAGTTGCTTCATTGGGTTGAGAAGACACTTCTGCGGGGGGAAATGTTGATATCAATTATCCCTCCAGCTGTAAACAAAACTCCAGTGCTATATTAATGGAAGTCTCCTTCCATTCCTCTTCAGCCAGAGGGGGTGAAGGCAGGAGGGGGCTGGAGGGCAGAAAAAGGTAGATAACCTCGTTGTTGCTTCTCACGCAGCTAGGTCTGACCACAAACCAGTGCAGGGAGGGCTCTTTGTCCCCTCCTAGAGGCTGATTTGGGAACAGAAACTTTTAAACTGGTTGCTGGCTTCAAACCAAAAGATTCAAAATCTCACTATCGGAGGTGCTTTTACTGTTATTATTCTTTAGGATCCTGATCCATCAGGTTTACGCTTGCAGGATGATCTCTCCAAGGTTAACAGATTTAGGGTTGTTAAAGTCCAAGTAAACCCAGAAAGTCTGGACCCAGGAATGGACATACTGTCAGGCTGGCAGAGCTGGGGTTAGCAGAGATGGGGGAAAGACCCGGGGAAGGCAGCTCAAATCACTCTTCAGACTCAAGCCCTGACAACCTCCCTCTGAGCCCCAGCTGACTTGATTGGCAGAGAGTATTTGATTCTCCTGGTAGAGAATGCAAAAGTAGTCAGACTTTGGGTGGGCCATGTCCTTGCTCAGAGATGATGTCATGTCCCAGCCATGCTGGAAAAAGTGCCTATAGGTGTGGGCTGGCTGGTGGTGCTCAGATCTGCTTTCTTGTTGAGCCCTGCATTGTCTGGACCAGTTGATGTCTGTAGACCTGGCGGTGGATGTGAAGGACCACTCCCAATGACTAAGAGCCATGAAGCGCCATATCCAAGAATTCTTTTTCCCTACCAGACTCCAGTGCCTCACTTAGGAGTTACTCCTGGCTCCTTGGGGACTGAATGTCCCATTGTGGAAAGTATTTCTGACATTAGCATGCTCAAGGCCTCACCCAAGATTAGGAGGCTGTTGTGCAACACACAAGTGACATTTCCTGCCCTGGGGACCTTGCAATCCTCATAAACAGTAGGTGTGAGGGGAAAAAGATCTTATTTCACACAGTGAGTTGATGACCAGGATAGGGACAGGACCCAATCCAACCTCTCCTTCAGCCAGGTCATTCAGCGAGATTTGTCTTTTCCAACCTGAATGATTCTGTGATTCTGTGATTTCATGATCTGCTCTCAAGTGAGAAGCTACTTCATGGACTGAAGGTAGGGTCTTATGAAGAATTAAGTAGAAGGCCATTAGCATTAGTCAACAGCAGTGACCCAACCCATGAAAAGGACTGAATGATCCCAAGACTGACATTATCCAAGATGAGGGCTAGGCAAAGGCACCTAGGGGAGCTTCAACTTCAAAGAGGAAGATGAAGCCATTCAGCACACATGAGGCTACTCCAGCCATGGTCTGGTGTCCTTCTCAGCCTAACCAGCAAATGTCATCCTCTCCACAACCCTGTCCCAGTGCTGGCCATACCTGGCTTTGGGAGAGGGAGTAAATCTTTTCAGCAGAAAGGCTATTACAGAGGTCACCGGACGGACCCATAAATCTTCATTATCAGACAGCGGCTCCTGTGCCATGAAACGGAAATTATTGCCCTGAGTGCGACTGGGGGAGCTTTTCCTTCCCCCCGCATTGTTCAGGGTCCTCCGGGAGCTGCTCGGGCAATTTGCTGCCTGAATAAACGTTTCCTTTCCCGGCTGCTAAGTACAAGGAATAAGTGTCAGGGGATCTCATAATGCCAGGATTTAGAGCTCCAGCCCTGAGACAGAAGCCAAGAAAACACTTTGCTGCTTTTTCCTAGGGAGCCTCCTTAATCCCCATTATTAATAACAACGGCAAATGAAACAATCAGTGCACTTGAAGCCCAGTGACCTCCATGCCCAATATAGCTCAGCCTGATCGTGGATCACAGTTCCTGTGGGCTCTGAGCCCTGGGAACGGGCTTGTCTTGGGAAGGACCCTGGAGATATTGCTGTCTTCTCATGAGCACCCAGGCATGGGGAGGGGGTCTTTCCCCCAGCTATGCCCCTGGGGGAAGAAGGCAGGCAGATATCATGACCCAGATCTTCAGAAACAAGCAGGTATTTTGAGTTTTCTAAGTCTTGGACACCCACCCATGACAAATTGCATGGGCTGCGGCTCTTCAGGTGATATTTCTCATGATTTTGTGGACTCTCAGGTTTTCAAGAGCAGCTGGGATGTCTCAGCTGTGTGGCCAGAAGCTCAGCTCAGAAAGCTCCCCTCAGCAACTTCATCCCTGAGTCTAGTGATGCTGTGAAATTATCGCACCTCTTTTAGAAAGAAACCCAGTCCCCTACCTTCCACTTCTTCACCGGGGCCCAGATGCCCTTTGTTGACCAAAGGGCGTGCACTAAGGCTACGTCATCTTCTCTGAGTCATTATCCAGTAGTGTCCAAGACACATTCTTTGCCACCATACTTTGAAGCAGGGGAGAATATTACTCCTCCAGGGGCGATCTCTTGAGGTCAAGGTGCTCCCTGTGCTCTGATGGGCCTTCAGGAATGGTTTTAACAAGGTTGCACTCTGCAGATGTCACCTTCTGACTCAGCACTGGGTGGTGCACGCAAGGGACGCACCCACCTGATATCGCCCCACGAGGGCTGTGATTAGGGAGAGCCACCCATTGCGTGGAGCCTCAGTGTGCCCTGGGAACAAAGTCTGTTCCTTCCCCATCTAGAGCACCAGTGAATCCTGTTTATTAATGTTCAGAAGGGTCACTTTTGTCTGCAGCTGAGAGGGGAAAATCACACAAATGTTACTACTATGGAAGCAGAAGAGGTTTTTTTGACACTTAAACCAGTGAAAGTCCCTCAAGAGGGAAGCTCCAGTCCTAATCCCATGGAAACTGTAAAAAAAATCCAACCCCCAAACAAGTAGTGAAGAACATAAACAAATACAGATGAAAGAGGAGACCAAAGGGAGAAGGTTTCAACTGCTTTATACCGGGGTTTTAGATGTCTGACTGCAAACCAACAATGAAAATAATGTGGGCAGTGGAGATGGGTGTCACACAAACTTAGAAAATAACGCTCAACGTTCAGTAGCAGATTTGTTTATTGTCAGAAAATAAGACACACTTTGATTTCAACTCCACATCCTCTGTTTATTTCAAAAACAAAAGTATTCCTGTAATTGACGTTTCTTATCATACCTATTTTGAGGGACCTTATTTAAGATCTAGTCCAACTCTTAACATTTCTGAGGGACCTTCTTATTTAAGATCTAGTCCAACTCTTAACATTTCTGAGGGACTGTTAGGAATTTTCTCCTTTTTCTTTGATTAAAAACTTTCAGAGTTTGATTTTCTGGTGGAAAAATCTTCAGGAAATATACTATTTTTTAATGAGTCACAGACACAACTTGAATCGGTCAAGAGTTTTAATTGTTACCTTTGGACTACCTCTGCTCTGCTAAATTCTCCCCGGATTATGTCAACAGTTTTGGGCTGAATTGTTTTCAAAGAAGGGATTTTCTCACACAACACTGTGAAAATAATTTTTGTTTATCTTTGGAAAATGATAATCAAAAACCTCAACAACTTCTAAGATGAAAAAAAATAGTGAAATGTTTTTCCTTTCTTGAGATTTTTCAAGGAAATGAGTTCTTTCCTGACCAGCTGTTCCAATCCCTTCTCTTTTCAAAGGAAGTTTATTTGATCTAGATTTTGGCTGTGACTCAACAACGATTTTAAAGGAGAAAGTGAGGCATTATGGTTACAATATCACTGAATCCACGTGTACAAAAATCACCTGGAAGGATTCCCATCTTTCTAAAACCACCAGAACTGTTCAAAGCTGCTGAGAAGATACTGGATTCCTTCTTTTCTGGCTCCAGAGCCCTTGGGTACACTCATTTACTCTTTTCTAGTATTTCCTCATAGTGTAATCTCTTGCCATTTTTAGCCTGGTTTTCCAGGGGGAATTAGGCTCATGTGAATCTCTTTCTCTGTGTCTCTGTTTACTGGCGCCACTTTAGTAATTTTTTAATCCTGTGGCTGTTTCGTGGTTATGTAGTTTCTTATCGATTTTCTAAAAAGTAGTCTGGAGAAAAGAGAAAATAAGGCTGACGTTTGAACATAACCCTCATTAGATATCAGAGAAACCACATGAGATGGAGATACAAATCAGAAAGAAGCCAAATTTTGTTGGTTTGCTCTTTGGGGAACTATTGTTTACCAGCAGAAGGCCAAGATACTCATAAAACAAGCAGGAGGACAAGCACAAAATACAGTAAGATGCACAATAACATTTTAAGAGTTAAAGTTATGATGGTCTGTAACGGCTGAAGGTCCTGATGCAAACCTCTTGCCATCCTCCAAACATACCCTGTGCGCTGCAGCTTGTTGGGAATTTTTTCTCCAGCCTGGTTTATCCCCTGCCTACGCTAAGTAATGGAGCCCTTCGTTGTTGCTTGTTTTCTTCTTCTCCCCAGTTATTTTACCATCTAGTCTTCCCTTTTTGGTGCCTACAACATAACATGTCCCCAAGCTGAATTCAATAGCTGACACTTTCCAGGTGGGATCACCATCAGGAATGCACATTTTCGAGTGCCATGCCAGCTGGAGGCAGCTATACTTACATCTCAGCAAGGCCTGTTGCTGATGCCTATATTTTATTAGGTGAAGTTCTTGACTTCTCAAGGGCATTGTATCCAAGGGTGAGCTGACCCGTGCCTTGCCAAATGATGATGCGGTTGAGGTGCGTTGTCTTGACCTCTGCACCACCTTGCAGATGTTATGGACCTGCTGTAGCCAGAGGGCTTGGACTGGCCCAGCCCAGGGCAGTTGTCCTCACTCTCACGTCACAGTGCAGAATGAACCAGTAGAGTGGGGGGTGAATGTACCAAGCCCTGAAGAATGACATCAAGCACAGTAGAGATTTGCATCAAAAGCCGAGTCTCTAACACCTGTGGATGCCCAGGGATGTCTGTTAGCTGACGGCCTGGGCTGTTGGGCACACGTGAATTCTCACAGCTCAGGAGATGCTTCTCCTGCAGTGAATAGGGTGAAGGCATGTGAACGTCTCTCCCCTTGGCTCTCTGCAGAGGGGCTGGGTGGGAGCTGGCACAGGCCGGTGAGGAGCAATCCTGGCGGAGAGCAGGGCCCATGGCATGGCTTTCCCTGCCCACACCCACTTGAGCCCCGTTGAGAGATGCTCGGGCAGCTGTCTGATCTCTGGGCAGTTGTGCTGTGTGGGACCAGGCTTGTGTTTGTCCGTGATCACAGGCCATTTGTCTTGATTGCAAACACGGCTGTTTGCCTGCCCCAGTCTGTTTGCCCTGGCTATGTCCAGTCTTGAAAACTAGATAATGTCAGAGCAGAAGGGAAGGTTTCTATTTCTGTCTCCTTGTATCTGCGTCCCACCACATCCCTGCTGCCACAGAAGTCCTGCAGCCAACACTGCATGGCAGGGAAAGGGGTTCCTCTTCCCAGTAATCCAAGGGGCTTCCTTGAGAAAGGAAGACCTTGCAACCTATAAAATCTGAATATTTGTAATTTCTTGAAATGTCACTTCTGGGCTAAATTGAGAACCAGGCCAGAAATTAAATGTATGGCTGCCTAATTAACCACGTCTTTTCCCTTCTTTTCCATCATGGCATCAGAATTTTTTGATGATTATTCAGAGGGGCGAGAATGTGTCAACTGTGGGGCCATGTCCACCCCACTCTGGAGGAGAGATGGCACAGGGCACTACCTCTGCAATGCTTGCGGGCTCTACCACAAGATGAACGGCATCAACCGGCCCTTGTTCAAACCTCAGAGGAGGCTGGTAAGTCAAGATCACACAACGTATGTGGGGAAAGGCTGCGTGCGAGGATGAGGCAAAAAGACTTCAGCTAGGTGGAAATGCCAGGGGTGTTTCAATTCCTTGGGTCCCCATCTGCCCAACCTAGGTGGTTTTGGTTCAAATTTCCAAAATAAGACAGATTGTCTTGTGTTTGGTACACTCCGAGTCCTTGTACTTGTCCAGCCCAGTTGTGCAGACACCCAGATCAGGCAGTGGAGGGAGCTGTAGGACACAGGGGCAGTACCGTGGTGTTGGTTAAACAAAAGCTAGTCTTTGATTTATTATCCCTGCAGGCATATTAGGGTAAATGGAAACCCTTTTCAGCTCCACCACGTTACCAGTCCATCTCCTCTTATCCTCAGGGTCCTTATTCCCCAGTCAGTGCTGGGTGACCCCTCTCACTTCATGGTGACTCGCCACCTTTTCTCACCCTGCTCCCAGCTCTGTTGGGTGAGCTGAAGCAGAGCTTGTGGAGCAAGCCAGGGCATCCCAAAAGCTATAGGGTGAGGATGGGGTATGCATGAGGAACCAGGCAGATGGGAATATCGGGGTGTTGATATCCTGCCTGTCCCTGCCTGTTTTGGTGAGGGGTTTTTGGAAGGTCTCTATAGTCTGTGCCCCAGCCAGAAAGGAGCCAGCAAGCCATCCCTGAGGGCCCTGTTTCCTCACTCCTTGTCTTCCACGAGGCTCCATCCCCAACCTGCCCTGCCCTTCGCATCGCCCAGACCTGTCTGTGCTCAAACCCAGCCGTCCCTTGCAAGTGTCAAAAATGACACTAGCAGCTTGAGCATGGCCACCAGCCACGGCCACCCAGCGCCCTCTTGTGAAAACCCCTTCCTAGACATGCATTGAGCAGGGCAGTGTCTGCACCCTGGCACCCAGCCCCTTGCCTTCTTTCATTTGCTGGTCTACATGTTATCCTTGGGCACATCTGTGTAGTCAGGAATGGCCCGTCAGGTACCAGGCTTGGTCCTTTACAGCAGGCAGCAATATATCCTGTTAGCTCTGCACAGCCTTGGGGTAAGGTTTGGAAAAGCCCCTGAGAAAAATAAATGCATGAGCTGTGCATGTCTGTGCGTGCACTTTTGTCACTTGGCTGGGCAGCTGGCAATCTGGAAATCTTGCAAAAATGGCCAAATTCCTGGTTTTTCTTCTAGAAGAGAATTTCCGTGAAGAAAAGGAGGACATTTCTTGGGATGCGGTGTAGGGTGTGATTAAAGTAATGGCAACTGGTCCATGTAAATAAATATATTCAGTACGAGTGATTTGGTTTAATTTGTCACTGTGTAACCCCCTTTTTTTTTGAGGCTGAGATGTGCCAGAGATATACAAGGGGAGATCTTTGCCTTTGCTGCAAGCTCCCTTTTAAGCTCTTGGTCCACTTACAAAGGCTGATGATTGAAATGAACACATGGTGAGGTTACAACTAAAGGAGAGTTTGGTTTCTCTGCACCAAACGGGCTTCCAGCTTTTGAAGTCTAAAGGATTACTTGAATTTCAGTTTTGATTGTCCTGCTGCCGTAGATTAACTGATACTGTTTTACAGTGAGGGAGAAGACGCGGAGAGAAAGCTATGGCAAAGATCAGAGAGGAAATCCTTGGTAGCTGCCGAATTCTCGTCTCCCAGGCTTTCACCCCATTACAGCTGCCAGCTATGCTGTTCAGGTCTACAGAGCTGGGTAGATGTCCAAGACCACCAGATTTCCTCCCTATAGACTCCTCTTCATGCACTGTGAGAACAGACATCTTCGCACAGCTTTGTTCACAGTCCCCAGTCTACCACCAAGCAAAGAGGCAATATGACCCCATCCCATCCAAACTTTATTCTTGGCCTCTTAAGACCTGAGCTTTGAAGGATACTGGGAGGCATGAAGGATCTGGCTTTTTCTTCCTCCACCTCCCACTCTGCTTCCAAGCTCAAAACTTGTATTTTATATATGGTTTCAAGCCCATTGTCTTCCTCCTGTGTCCTTTTGAGTCTGGCTAAACCAGTTCACCCAGAAAGAGAACTTCAAAAGGTCTGTTCCCTGCACTGCTTTGTTAGTGGGGATTCCTGTTAATTATCCGTCTTTATCTTTAGGGAGATGCTGCTGCTGGAAGCACTCTTTTTCTTATCTCCCCCTCAAGTCACACAAGCAACATCATGCAAAGCCAGCAATGAGTATGTAACATTCATGGCATCGATAACATCTTCTTGGGAAATGCCATGATGATTGGAAGGTGAAGGGCTCGGGAGCCTGAAAAGGCAGGACTGGTGATCCAGACACCTTAGTGCAGGCATGTGCACGTGCAGTGGGTCTCTCAGCTGCTACTAGACTCATTGGAGATCACTGTTCAGAGGATGTTTCTGGCACCATCTGAGATGCCCCAGGACAGCTGAGGTGTCTGCTCAGTGCCAGCAGGCAGGAGGCAGTGGAAAGGCAGTGGAGCAGAAGCTGAAAGGCAAGAGAGGAAGAAAAACGCTGTTGTGTTATCCACTGTAGCAAGGCAAGAAGAGAAAAAGACAGAGAAACAAGAGAGGCAAGGGGAGAGGAAAAACCGAGGTGTGCTGGAGTGAGCTTGTTGGGATCTGAGCCGTCACTGGTGGGAGCAGTGGAGGGCTGATGTGTTTTTTCTTCCTCTACATTTTCTCGCAGTCGGCTTCTCGCCGTGTTGGCCTCTCCTGTGCCAACTGCCACACAACGACAACCACGCTCTGGCGCAGAAACGCCGAGGGAGAGCCCGTCTGTAACGCCTGCGGACTCTACATGAAGCTCCATGGGGTAACGCCTTCATTGATCTCTCTGTGGGGAGGGTATTGATAGCATCAAGTTGGGGATTGGCTTTGTTGCACAATTCTGTGTTTTCCTGGAGCTGTTTTTCCTGTGGGCTTTAGTCCCCCTCAACATTACATCATGTTTGTACTGTCAAGGGGTGATGGATGCAGGGCCTTTCTCACATACTAATTTGCTACCTTTTGCATCCAAAAAAAACCCCAAAAAACAAGACCTAGACTCTTCTCACCTAAATTCAGGCACTTCAGTGGAAAACCTGAGTCAGAAGCACAGAGAACAGCTGAGTTCCTCCACACATCCCGGTCACATCCCAGTTAAGACTTGTCATAGGACTGATAGATGATTTTTCTTGCATGGGTGGCCAGATAGTCTCTTCCTGTCAGTGGGGGCTTCATGTATCTACGTCATGTTTGGTATATCTAGAAGAGCCCTATTGGAGTCCAAGACATAGCAGGACTTCAAGATGCCCATTAGTCAATGGCAACGGGGCCACCCCTGTGGCAGCCACAGAGGCCTTCAACACCCTGCCTACTGCTTAGTAGCAAATCCCAGTCCCTCTTCTCATTGCTATTCCCTGGGTTTTTATACACATCCCTGATCTCAAAGATGTCCAGTGCTTCAGTGGATGGAAGAGCATTTATGAGAGACAGGTCAAAGCTGGAAGCCAAGTTGGATGAGGTGAAGCCTTATCTAACCCAAAAAATTCTTCCTAGAAATCCCAGTGTGTTTCTGACCATGAGGGTCAGAGGGATCTGTTCCTAAGGGAGGTCTCCCCACACAGACTTGGTACCTTTCCAGAGAGTGGGCATTAGTCAGAAAGATGTTTTCTGCTCTGAGTTAAACAGGAAAGTAAATCATATGAGCTATTGTTCCCTTCTGGTCTTAAAACATTCTATACCTACGGTGTGAAAACCCTATATATTCCCATGTGGTTCCACATCTTGTAGCTTTGAAATATCTCTCCACACAGCAGTGCTGACCAGTGACTTTGGGTTCCATCATGTTGCTTTGAATTAAACCAGTTGGTTTTCATGGACCCTACGAGGTAGAGCTGGAACCATGTTCTCCTAGATGACCTTACAGAAACTAATATGGCCATACAGAAACTAATGTGCTTTTGTATTTGGTTCTGTAGGTTCCAAGGCCTTTAGCAATGAGAAAAGAGGGCATTCAGACAAGGAAGCGCAAGCCGAAGAACCTTAACAAAACAAAGACACCAGCAGGTGAGTGTTGAAGGAGGGAGTTGATTGTATATGTGTATGTGTGTGCACTTGTGTTCCTGACCATTATGTCCTGTGAGTCAGACACCCAACCACAAAATGGGCTGATTCTTCGTAAATGGGGATGTCTGAATGTCTTTCAGCAGTAACAAAGCCCTTCCCACTATTTTTCTTTTTTAAATTTCTTTTTATCTGCACTAACTTTGGGTGGATGGGTACAGCTCCGTACTGAAAGTTCTTTGGGAAGAGCCTGGTTTACTGTCTGCTTTCTTACAGGTCCATCCAGCAGCGAGAGTCTTACCCCGACCACCAGCTCCACCAGCAGCAGCAGCAGTGCCACAACCACTGAGGAAATGCGCCCCATAAAAACAGAACCTGGGCTCTCATCTCATTACGGGCATGTCAGTCCCATTTCTCAGGTACAGAGGGGACATGCTGGCAGTGGAACAAAGATGGGAACTAGGATGGTAGATACGGTGAAAAGAACATCCTCAAAACCTCTGTGGAAAAAGGCTGCCTCTTTTCAACCCGAGGGTCTAGGAGTTCACAGTAAGATCTGTCCTCTGGGATGGGGCAAAATCCCACATTCTTTTCACCATGCCTACAACACAATATGGTTTTTCAATGACGTGTGGCAGTTCTAAATGGGCAAGAAGTAGCAGCTTTGCTGAAAACATGAAATTTCTTCTAGCTGGGCAGCTATATAGGTCCCATAGCAAGAAAATGCCCGTTCCCTTTTTATGATTTGATTTCATTTGTCTTGAACAATGAAAAACTTGGCATTACCCTACTTGCCCTGCACGGGCTGGCTGTGTGTTGAGTGATATGAGAAATGCACTGTGAGGAGAATAAACTCACACAGCCCAAATCTAACCGAGTCCCTGCAAAGGTAAAGCAAACCACCATGATGGCAGAGAGCTGTGGGGTAAAGCAGTGTGCTCTGTACCATACTCACCGCTGGTCTTGGGACCAACACTGCATCCACACAAGGTGCGTATCCTGCTGAGCAACACCCAGATCTGGAAGCTGATCTGTGTGCGGGTTTAATAACTGTGCCTTGGTTGATGATCCCCATCACACAGCACAACTAAGAGACAGTGGTATATGATAACTGCTCTCCTTTTGGGTTCATACAGGGAACTCTAGTTTTCTCCCTGGAGAAAAAATACATGGTTGAGTGTTGTGCTGGACTCATCCTGCAGTGCTTTGCAGCACCGTTAATGTGTTCTGCAATCCATAGGAGTCCATTTGAAAGCTAGGAGAGCTCAAAGCCAATGAAATCTCAAGCCTTGGAAGGTAAAATGATAGTTTCTGACATTTAGAAGAGAACAAGATGCCCTGTACGCAGTAGTAGGAAAGAACAGGGTCTAAACCAAGCAGGAAAGAGCCTGTCCAAAGTATCTGCATAAGCTGCAATCTGCAGCTCTAGAGCAAATCTCCAGATGTGTCATTACAATAGCACCAGTCCCCCATATAGGGATCCATATGGTCCTCTATGGTTTGAAGCTTTGTTCACAGAATTTTCCTGTTTCCATAGGCATTCTCAGTCTCTGCCATGTCCGGACACGGATCCTCTATTCACCCTGCGATTTCAGCTCTGAAGCTTTCCCCGCAGGCTTACCAGTCTCCACAAACCAGCTCCAAACAGGACTCCTGGAACAGCCTGGTGTTAGCTGAAAACCACGGGGACATCATAACCGCATAACCTGGTCTTCCACCCATGAACTTCAGGCTGATCTGCTTGAGAGACGAAGAAGATGCCATGTAATCATCAAGCCAATGTTGTTTCCCACCTCCCCTGCTCTCCTGCCTTCTCTCCCCTTGTGAGATGTTCCAGCAAAGAGGTAAAGAGGATTTATCTGAGGTGTGGGAGAGTTCTTATGAAACAGAGAAGACTCAAATCTCAAAGTAACTCATGGATTTGAAGCTTTTTTTCCCCACTTTAAATGAGCCTTTCTATTTGGTTGTCACCACCTTCTATGAAATAGCCAGAAACACGAAGATGGAGACAATTCTTGAGTTTTGTTTATTTAAAAAATATCTGGCATTTAAGACTCAGGCAATGGTGGAGCAGAGACACTTTTTTTCTTCTGTCACCATCCATTCTTTTCCTGACCAGAAGAAAATGCCACCATCTTCTCATTACCCAAATTCGGTGATCTTCCACCAAATGGAGCCAGTTCCAGAAACAGTTTGTTGAACAGACTTCACCAGACGTGCTGTGGTGGCTTTAGTGGATTTGATATGGTCTAGGGCAGAGAAAAAAAAGAGACCCTCCCACACACATTCTCAGCTCACACATCTAGAGCATTGTCTTCATTTTGCTAGATGGTCTGAAAAGCTAATGAATGTCTGTATTTAATAGTAACTCCTTTCCTATTTATCATCACAAAATCATGGGACTGTGTTTCCAAAAGGTTGTTGGCTGAGCCTGGAGGAGGTTTGTCCAAAGTCAAAAGGGGATTTTGGAAGGAAGAACCTTCTGGAAGCAGGTAGAGGAGACCCACGTTGGTCACCAAATCCTGGAGTAAATTGCTGGGCTCTTCCCTTATGGATATCTACAAGCCAGGCTTAGAGATTATTCAAGAGAACAGCAAGTGAAAGATGCTCTTCTAACACTGCTGTCCCATTGCTTTTGAGACAGTTAATTTAATTATTTTGCATACTTTTATGTTGGTTTTGATGTCATTGATGAAATCTGATTGTTGTTTATTTTTGGCTGTACTGTGAGTGCCCACTTCCCCCCTAACAGCTGGCTCATGACCATTTCACACATCTAACCCTTTAGGATTTCACCTTTTGCAACAAGCAAAGGCTTCAGCCTCTAATGGAGGTAGGCAGGGGCCATTTTCTTTACCAAGCACGTGCATAGACTTGCTTGCCTGCAAGAGAAGCATAATTCCATTCATGCATGAGTATTACAAAAAACTCGGGTTTTTTCTTGCCCATAAGGCTCTCAGCAACCAGAGAATTCTAGCAAATGGAGCTGGAAGAGATGCTGAGAGCTCACTGACTCATTCCCTTCTCCCAAAGGGATCAATTCTACCTATCCTAGCCCTGACTGCTCTTTCTCTAGCATGTGCTTAGCAGACTCCAGCATCACAGATGCCACAGCTCCCCTGTGCAGTCTAAGTGCTTCAGCAGATGACATTTTCATCAACATTTCTGAGGAGCGACAGCTTTCCCTGTTTGAGGCAGAGAATTTCTGGGAGACCTCATCCTACAAGACTGTCCGCTTTTGTTTCTGTCCACTCCCAAACCGTTACTCCTCTTGCCTTCCCAGAGCTTCTCTTTTCCTCCCTGCATCCAGAACTCGAGTACAGAACTACCAAGTGAAAAGTCCCGAAGAGGGATTCTGCATCCCTCCCAAATGTGCCATCCTCTGTCTCCCACTGTTTAACACTCTCACAGAGTGTTTCCACCCAAACACCGAGATAAATGGCTTGGCGAAGAGAAAAGCCACATACATGTTTGAAGCAAAAGAATGACATTGCGTTGTCTTTGTTTGAACTCACCATTTTCCTCCTGATGGTAGAAAAGAAAAGCTTCTTTAAGGAGAAGGATTCAACTGGACTGGTTGTGATAAAGACTGGGACTGGAGTCACAGTAGAGACCTGCACCCTTCCACATTCCCCGTGCTCTATGTAACTCAGATTTTCAGGGTTTTGGAGGGGTGACAGAGCCTTTGCACTCCTCAGAGGAAAACACCATGGCAGTGATGCCATGGGAATGGCTGGGTGGTGTTTGCACCTGAGTTTCCACTCTGCCTTGCTAAGCCAATGTAGGGTCTAGCTTCATTAGTGTTAATTACAGACACAAAAAAAAAGACATTTGTGAAACATGAATGAAAATAAATAAAATTCTGTGATTCTGCTCAGGCCTGGTAGGCGGCAGAGAAGAGGCCAGAAATAGCACCTGAAAGTATGAATTTGGGGTGAAAACATAAAGACGTTTCTTCCCGAGCATGCAGGTCTTCAGCCAGCCTCCTCCTTGAACTATATTCCTTTGTAAATGGCAGTTGAGCTCTCTTGGGATCTCGCTGTGAACTCCTGTCTGTAACAGGCACCACAAAGATGCCACTTGGCTAATGCCTACATCTGAGATACCAGGAACTACCCCGGACAACCTGAGAGGGAGGGAGGCTGGTAGCCTCCTGGAGAGGAACTAAAGTCCAGACCAAGGACATGTCCCATTTCTCTTTCCATATGGATCCTCCCCGAGGCTCTGTCCACCTTGCCGTATTACTGTGCTCCTCCTACTGCCCTCAAAGCTAAACTCCCTGGCTGAATTTTTCTCCTGCCCTTAAAACACACTCTGAGATGCCATAAAGGACTCTGCTTGCAATGCATGAGGAGAAAACCCATGCAGGACATAAGCCTGTCTTATGGTCTCTCAGGTTATCTAAATGACCATGGTAGAGATTTGTTAACTGGTTCTCAGCCTTCCACAAAGCATTAAAAATAATTCTTGAAACACAGTGAAGATTATTTTCAAGGATTCTGATAACAGAAAAAGATGTCTGCATTAAGAAGATGAGGCTCTGGCAGCTGTGAGGACAGCTTGGCTCTCTTTAATGGTAGAAATCAGCTCTTTTGTCCCCCCGTTTGTACCACAAGCAGTAGAAATTCAGATACGCCTGGTTCTGTTCTTCTTTTCAGTCACCCAAATCTGTTGTAGAGCTATTGACCACCCTCATGGTGGAAATGTTTTTCCAAATAAACTTTAGATTAAAATGAGAGGCAAAATCATTGGTAAATTAATTGCTCAGACTTGGGAAATCCCAAGCAAGGAATCACTGCAGGAGAGCGAACGTTGTCTCCAAGACCAGGAGTCACACAGAGCCCCTTGTAGGTAGGAACTGGGATGGCCAACGCACGATGGCAAACACCAGAAGTGACAGATGAAGGGCTACTCACAGGACGAGATGATTAAAGTGCCACCAGTTTCAGGACACTCAGCTTATTCTAGCAGGAGGGCAACTTACAAAATTCTGGGTTCTATCTGCGCTCTGCTCTCCCTCCCATGATGGCGGAAGGCATTTAGAGCCTGTTTGGCTAATGAAATTAGATACAATTATTAGGCAAGATAATTATTGCTATTACTGTTGCTATAATTTATTTCATTGCAGTGTGGCTGGAGAACCTAGTGAGCACCGTACCAGGCCAGGTCCTACACAAATGCAGGACCAAAAACTATCCCTGCCCTGAGGAGTAAGAGGGAAGGGCCCAGTTCTGCAAAACACTTAAGCACATACACCAATGCGTTTGTGGGATTTGTTCCCTTAGAGGCCATAACTAAATCACACATGCAAATTCTGATGTTGAAGGGTTTGCAGCACAAGATTTGGTTGGGCCAAGCCAGATCTTTGCATGGTTCAGTGGTCACCGGAGTGAAATGAGCGGACGAGAACCAGGACGGGGAGCCAGAGGGGTAGAAAGGTCATTTAACCATTTCTAAAGATCTTTCCTCTTTGTGGAAGCGCAGTATCTTGAATCACTTCGGTTCTTTTGTAAATGGATCAGAAGAGATCCATATTTCGTTAGCAATCTTATGGGCTGACTGGAGAGGTCAATCAGGAGGAGCTCAGGAATATTGTAAGGGAGCTTTAAAACCAATCAACAACTCTTTAATGTAACATTGAAGGGGTGGTGTTTTCTTTTGCTTTATTTCTCTCCACGTATAAAGTTTGAAGCTTCCCAGGATATCTGGGAAGGTCCCATGGAAACAGACACTTATTTGTAAGTGGGAGAGGGAAACCAACCAACTGAACAAGCTGTAATTATTTAAAGATGTAAAAAAATATATATTATGAAGTAGTATGGCTACCAATCCACTTAACTTCTACACCTTTAGAACTAATGGAAATAAAACAATGATAATAAAACCAGAAGTCTGCTGCTTGATTCTGACTACGCTCGTCAGCTTCTTGGAGAAGTCTGGGGGTAAATGGTCACATATGAAGTGCACCTGAAGAAGCAATGGTGTGATGGGTCCTTGTTATGGAGGTATATCAAAGCACATAGGAGTACAGGTGGCCATCAGAGCACACCCATCACTAGATCAGGGAGTGTGGGGACAAAAGATGTTCATCATGAGCCTGGGACAGTGGTGAGAAGGTGGTAATAGCCTCTCTTGTAGCAATTTAGGACGGAGGGTCATGAATAGCTAGTGTTGCTGCATAGGCTGCCTTGCATTAAGGTCTCTTGGGCTGGTGGGTATAGGATATATCTATATATATCTAGATCTAGATGTACCTATATCCTTGCACCCAATTTCAGTATGGCAGACCCAGAGCAGGGATTCTCCTGCCAGGCATGGCTTCTCTTTCCCATCATACCAGCTAGGCGCATCGGTGTGTCTGGCCCACGCACAATTTAGTGGACAGCTGAATGTTGCACGCGTTGGGGCGCTCATTATTATCTCTGCCAGGATATTTGACACACGAAGAGGCATTTAGTGGTTTGGAATATATCAGGGAGTGATCATCAACGTTTCACAGGGAGACACGTTTGCTGGTTCCCCACAGAACTTCAGGGCAGGGTGTAGTGCCACTGGGGATCCACCCTGTGGCCTTGTGGGTTGGGTGGAGAATGTAATTACACTCATCATCCCATACCGAGCTAGCATTTATTATGCCTGGTGACTAATTGTAACCAATACAGGTGTAGCTGGCATCTGCTTTGTCACCCTGAAATCTGCAGCTATAATTGTTATACTGAGCTCACATTAATTCAAAAGCTAGCGATATGCTGACATCCTGTACAAAAATTGGCAAGGGATCTTCAGCTGATCTAGGGGTGGGTGAACAAACTGTTACTGAGGTTAGGATTATCATCTGTGTGAATCCCACCATCATCCTTGCCACTACATCGCCATCCAAGTCCGAGCCGTCTGCACCGACTGCTGTTGCCACCAGTAAGAATGACAGAGTTGTCCACCTCCCCACTGTCCTGTAAGAGAGCACAAAGAGGGGCCTCAGTCCCTCAGGACTGGGCTTTCGGGTTAGAAGTCTGGGATTATCCACTGGCCTCTAATACCATGTGTTCTTTGATTTTCATCCAGGGCTTCCCAGGTGTAGAAGCCTCTGGATTTTGTCAAGAGTCATGGGTACAATGCCAGCGGAGGGCAGCTTCACCATTACAGGCTGGCCCATGTACATCTGTAGGGGGAACTGGTCTCTAATTTTATTGTCATCACCTATTTGCAGTTTAAGGTTGTCACACTTTAATGGTCCTGCAGGAAAAAATGGGGCAGGCACTGAGTGCCAGCACATCGAATACTAATATATTTCCTTTAAAAGGGCTCAAACCCACTTCCACGGACATAATCCTTTTCCCCAAGCAGCCAAAACTGGGTTCAGGCTAACGGACACCTCTCTGCTGCACCATTACCCCTATTAGATTGATGGTTTTTCTTGATGGTTTGATTCGGAACTCATGTGCTGGCTCTTTGTTTAAAATGCTGGTTTAGCCTCCTGTGTCAATCCAAACCTCTAAACTTACCCACTTCGGACCCATAGGAATATGTTCCTTAGTGGCAGACCATTGACAAGAATTTTCCAACTGGGTTGGGCAGTCCAAGTTCCAAACTCCAGCTTCTAGTTTTTTAATTCATTTAATTCCCCTCACAAAGACATGAAAGGATTAGGGTTTCACTTCCCATCTTGTGGGGTGCGCACGCTGGCACTTCCTTTCTGGTCCAGGTTTTCCCCACCAGAAGTTTCACTAGCCTTCTATGTGCTCGATGGCCTGCCCGTGTAACAGAGCTTGGGGTACCCCCGACACCTATGCCTTTCACCACAGTTTGCCTTTCACCACAGGTGCTTCTGCTCCGGACCACCAGCGTGATCCGACCTGCTATGAAAGGGTTCAGGATCTGGGCGGGGCTGCCCGAGGCAAGGCTCATGACTAGCTTGCCAGACCCTCCCGCTCCTGTCTGTGCCACTGCCTAGATCCGTCCATCCCATTTCATGCCCATGGGTGACTAAACTGGTGTTTTGGCCCAAGTTAGCACATGTGTGAGAGGATTTTGAGGGTTTTGTTGCTTACGTTCTATGGCTCTTTGGATCCTGTCTTTAAGGGACTGGATGTTTATTTTTAAGGCATCCTTAAAATAAGAGGCCTAAGGTGGGCGGCATCCACCCGCGTAGCCATTGGTATCCCCTACTGCCCTCTCTCATACATTGCCTGTACACAAGCAGCCTGTTGTATCCCCTCCACCCGCTTCAACAACCCCCTGATCCGAACGGTAACAGGCTCTCCTTGTTCTTTGGGGTCCATGCCCCCAGCCCAAAATGACACTAGTCACTCAAAACCACACCGGGTCCCCAAAACCCTTGAGCCTCATCATCACTCAACAATATCTGATCACCTTCACTAAGCGAAACACGCCACAAGTATTCAGTTTCTGTCTCACCTGGTTTATGTAAGAATTTAGTTTGTAGGTCACTAAGTTTGGCTCCCATCCATGGAGTGGTACGGATGATAGTTTGAGGGTTTCTACCCTGTGAACCCTCTTGCTTCTCTTTTAATAAGAAGTCTCACATCCTTCTGTTCTAACTCTTCCATCTTGTTAACATTGTTCTCCTCAGAATCTCCACAGATGTCCCTATCCCATTCCCCGGGATCTGTACCCACAACCATTTCTGAATTTGGACAACATGGGGGGGCTTTTCCACTTGGCTTAACATGAGCTCAACCCTCTGTTCCAAGAAACACGTCTGATCTCTCTCTTGTCGTAACTTCACTTCCAAACAATCTGTTTTCAACTGCTTCTCAGAACTATCCCTTTCCAACTGCTGGCAATACTTACATGCTGGCCCTGCGCTTGTATCAAGCAGACACCCAGGATGGTGCAAATAGTTCCTTTCCCTCTGCCATCTCGCTTATCTCCATGACATTTCTCCACCCCCATCACAACCGCTTCAGGCTCACACCACTTCTCCTTTGCCCACTCCATTCCCAAGGGAGAAGGGTGGCAATCCTGTCTCCGCAGTAATCCCTCCATCGGCACACTCTGCTCGCCCTGCCAATTAAAATGTCACGGAGGTACATCAAAGTGGCTTCATGTAGATAATAAACTTGAACAAACCTGAATCTGTCACCAAATCCACACAGCTGAAACCCACAAGAAAACAACGCTCTGATAACATTTAACAGACTATAGGTTCGGTGGACTGGTTAGGGAAGTTATTACTACATGACACAGAAGAATGACAACACAGAAGAACGATGGCTCCAAAGTGAGCGCACATTCACTCACCGAAGGAGAAACCTCTTGCTCAAGGGTACCCAGAAGATGTAATCGCTCCCCCAAAGGGGTGAGCGCTCGCTCAGGGATATCCAGCTGAAGTTTCACTCACCAAGGGAGCGGGGTGAGGGCACTCAGTCCCAGGAAGTTTCCTTGGGTGGCATCCCAGCTCCCAGGGGAGGGCTTCTGACCACAGACCCGCTCCACGAGAACTACTCCAAGGGGCTCTCCACTGGGGGCCCCGTTTTATAGATCTGAAGTGCGGTCACATATGGCCAGCGTTCTAGAAACTTCTCTCAACTGAGGTGTTTTGTTGGCTGAGGGCCTCGTCTGTGGACCAGGGGTCCCACCTCCCTTTTCCCACCACAGGGTGGGGGATGAGCGCTGGTCCGTGCCCAGCCAGGGTGCGGACATGACAGCGACCACAGCGTGCTGCCAGAGGTGAGAAAGAGCTGGCGGCCACCATGTTACAGCCCTATCCCCTGCGACGGGGGGTGCTCCTGACACAGTCCTGTCCTAGGGAGCTCATCATGATAGAATTACAGAGTGGTTTAAACCAGAAGGGACTAGACTGGGTTCCTCAGGGCCCTCACTCAAGTGTTTAATATCCCCAAGGATGGAAATCCTACAGTCTCTCTGGGTTCCTGTTCCAGTGTTTGACCACCCTCACGGTGGAGTATTTCCAGATTCTAATGAGAGGCAAAATCATTGGTAAATTAATTGCTCAGGCTTGTGGACTCCCAAGCAGTCTTACTGCAGGAAACTGAATGTTGTCTCCAAGCCCAGGAGTGACTTCTTGTAGGTAGGAACTGGGATGGCCAACAGAGGATGACAAACACCAGAAGTGACAGACTAGCAAGGGAGCGATTCAAGGCCAGGTTGGATGAGGCTTTGAGCAATCTGGTCTAGGGGAAGATGTCCCTGCCATGGCAGTGGGGTTGGAACTACATGATCTTTCAGGTGTCTTCCAACCCAAACCATTCCATGATTCCATGACTTTAACACAATAGCAGAAAAGCCCTCAGTATGTTTTCCACGCAGCAGGTAATCCCTCTAGCACAGCAGAGAGGGAAAAAGCTCCTCAGGGCACTTTAATACCATCAGGATTTACATCTTTGGTCTGCTCACTAACATGTTTTTTTTGTAGTAGGCCGTTGTTCAGCCTAAATTCTCGCAGCTGAGACCCCACCCTTAAGCCAAAATCACTTTGCCAGCAAGCGCTGTGTTTCTGCAGAGGGTGGAGATAGCTGAGCACAGCCCTCCCACAAACACCCAACCTTCCTCCCAGGGAGCCCGGCTTCTTTCTCAGTCCAACCAGTCCCCAGACGCTGTTATAACTGGTGGGGTGAGTGTGATCAGACTTGAAACCCCGTCCGTTCCTCCCCCACCAGCCAATTGAGAAGCTCCCCTGCCATTTGGGCAGGAGGGTCCTCCTCCCCAATAGAAGTGGGTGGGTGGAAGAGTCTTGTGGGTAGGTGGTCATGTTGAGGGTGGGTAGGTGATGATGCTGTGGGAGGTGGCTGTGGGGGGTGTTAGAAGAGGAACTAGGGGCAGAGGAAGCATGGAGGAGCAGAAGGGGGCAATAAAGTAGGGGAGAAAGGCTGCGTGGTCTGCTCCCCTGATACATGCATAGGGTGGGCCTAGGAAGGGCAGTGGCTTGAGAGCGGGATGCAGGAATGTGAGGCTTGAGGAGTGCAGCGGGTGCCCCCACTGCCATGGGGGGAATGGGGTGGAGACTCTGGCCTCAGTTGTTCTGGAGAGCTGCGAAGCGATGCTTCACTGAGTGTGAGAAGATGGGGAGCTCTGCACCTCCACCAATTGCCTGTGGAGGATCAGGGCTGTGCCTTGAAATCCCTGTAGGAGCCTTGTGCAGGGGTGTGAAGCCAGGGTGGGGCTTCCTCCACAGCAGGGTGTGCGACTGCAATCTCTGGGTGCGGGTGAGCCGGCAGTGTGGGTGTGCACGTAAAGCTGGGTTGAGGTGGATGAACCTGGCAGCCTCGTCCTTGTTATGTCTCTGGGCAGGTGTTTGGCTTTTGTCTGAGCACAGGGGCTGGGAATGAGCCCATACACAGGGAGGATGTCTCCTGGAGGCCTCCATCCCTGCCCCAGACCTGTAGTGGTACCAGTTCAGGTGGTTTGCTGGGACGGGCTCTGGGGTGCAGTGGTTATGCTCTTGAGGAGATGGGTGTTGTGGCCTGAAGAGAGCTGGGGCTTGTGATGCTCCTCTTCATCCTTGAAGGGGGAAACACTTTGGAAGAGGCTGAAGTAGGTTTGGAGTGAAAAGGTGAAGTAGGGAAGTCCATGGAGAGGAGGAGGAGGCCTGAGACAGCAGATGCTGCTCATTCTGATGCCCTGGGGAAAAAGGGCAGGCTCTGCTCCTGAAGAGGAGCATTGTTCTCCTCCCAGAGTGGCTACAGCTGGGGGAGCATGTGCATTAAAACCTTATAAAGTGCTCAGCACTTGTAGTCTCTCACAAGGAGCCCATTGTGAACTGAATCCGCGGTGACCAGAGCTGTGTAGCTCTGCAGGTGGTGAGTTTCTTTGGGGTCTGGGCTGTGTGAGCTATCCTGGGCCTCGTCCCACGCTGCCTGACATGAAGCCAGTGCCTGGACAGTCAGGAGGAAGACACCCAGGGCCTGGGACATGGGCAGAGCCCCTGCATGACCTGTGGCCAAATGCTGCTCCTGGGATCCAGATCGTGGCTGGTGCCTTTAGCAGCAGGAGCATATCCTTAGCTGACTCTTAATCTGCTACTGGCTTTTGACTGAAGTCTGAACACAATATGCAGCTGTTTTGGGTGGAACAGGAGCAGGCCTGTGAATAATTATCCCATGCTCTAGGAGACAGAGGGATAAAGCTCAGTCTTTTACTCCTAGTAAAGCTAGTTTATGTGGCCAGTTAATACTTTTAAATTCATGTCTTGAATCCAGGTAACGTTCCCTGACATGTTTTCCTCTTGAGCTCTTCCAAAAAGGCTTTGGTTTGTGCTGGGGCACATAAAGGTTTTTACAGACATGCTGCCTTGCCTGCTTCTGTTGAGAGTATGCCCACACCTTGCTGCTGCTCACAGCCCTGTGGAGGTGGCTGCTGGCTTAAATGTCTCTTCTGGGCTAAAAGCTTCAGTGGACAAAGATTTTCAACACTCAAGTTGCAACAGGGAAAGTTTAGACTGTATATTAGGAAGCATTTCTTTCCAGAAGAGGCTGTTTGGGCGTTGGAATGGGCTGCCCAGGGCAGGGGGGAGTCCCCGGGATCCCTGGAGGGGTTGAAGAGTCGGGCTGAGCCAGCGCTGAGGGATCTGGGGGAGTTGGGAACGGTCAGGGTGAGGTTCATGGTGGGACTGGAGGAGCTTCAAGGGCTTTTCTAACCTCGATGATTCTGTGATTCCCCTTCCTGCAGCAGGAGCGTGTGGCTCTGAAGGCTTTGATTTCCGTTGCTGCGGGCTGATGCAGGCGTAAGCTGCTCTATCTGAGCTAGCCCAGACAGCGAGAAGCTGAGATGCTAGCATGAGGTGGGAATGCCTCTTCTGGTGAGGCCTCGTGCACAAGATTGCTGTCGATTTTCACATCAAGCTATCTCGGAGCTGTGCCAGGTAGGGAGTCTTGTACCAAGTGCTGTGGAGCTTGAAGCTGAACTTCTGGTCAGTGCTAGTCTCTGGGATTCATCTGCAGGGGGAATTGGCACTGTGGGATGAAAGCCAAACTGTGCTTTTCTTGTCCTGGAACCTGCTTTCTTGAACAGCTAGTCCTGGCAGAAGTCCTCAGAAGAACTGCAAGTGAGATGTGGCTGGGGTTTCATGCCAGAAATAACTCAGGTACTGGTGTGATTTCCTAGAGGGAGCTGTAGGGTGCTGTAGGATGGTCTTACTTTATCTCTCCCTCATCCAGAGTCTTCTGATGCCAGATGCTGCTAGTAGAGAGTATGAATGGTCTCTAACCAGCTCCGTTCCACTGTAGTCAGTGATGCAAGCAGCTGGTAAAGCAAGGGAACGTGCGAACTCCAGTGCTGATACAGGAGCAGCGCTTGTCACGGCAGCTGTATCAGGAAAAGGACGGCTCACTGACTTGTGCTGGTACATCAATGTCTATGTAAGGTTACACTCCCCCTTTGTACCGGGCATCAAGGCTGTAACAGAGGGAACAGTTGGAGTTAAGTGAGCTCTTGTTCCTGGTGAGGAGAGAAATGCTAAACAGTCTAATTTAAGGTCTTCTATGACTCCTGTGGTAGGAAAGAACTTCCGGAGATCCCCAGGCCAAATTCCTGCTTGTGGGGCAAAAGCTACCACTAGAGCAGGTTGCTCAGGGCCTTATTTGATTGAATTATGAATATCCCCAAGGATGGAAATTCCCCTACCTCTCTGAGACTGAAAGGAACTTCTTTTTATTCATGGACTTTGCAGCAGGGACTTGAGGAGGAAAACAGGGGTGAGGAGATTGTGGTGAGCTCAGCTTCTGACTTGTTTTGTGTATTTGAGTTGCAACTTTCCTTCAAGTCTAGGGAACCAAGTGTGAGAAGGACCTGCTGTTTCCTTGACACCTGCTGGAGATGCCGGAGGGCCCATCCTTAAGGAAGTTCCAGCTGCTGACCTCCCCTTTTGTGGGACAAGTGGTAGCCAAGGTGGGGGGAAGCAGCCGGAAGATCAATGTGAATGTCCTCAATGCCCTGAGGCTCCAGGACTCCCAGGTGAGCTGTACTAAAGATGAACTTATTGGTCTGAGACAAGTCTGAGGCAAACCACCATTGTCCTGCATCGGGGTCACGGGAGGTGCATAACCTGAGAACAACACCAAGCTTGTGTTTGAGGTGGACCATTGGCTTTGTCTGTAGCCACAAAATAGGTGCACGTGGCCAAAGAGATGTGAATGCCCATTTTGGAGTACCGCTGTGTGCTGCAAAGTTTGGGGTCAAGGTTACTGTGGGGAGAGGCTGTTGCAGGGATGTGGATAGACACAGAAATGCCCAGAATTATTTGCAGTTTTGAGTCAGTGATGCTAATGCACTGGTTCTGTGCCTCTCGAGGGATGAGGAGTTGGTATTAGTGAGGGCTGTTTGTAGAAGATGAGTTGATTTTTTTTTTTTTTTTTTTTTTTTTTTTTTTTTTTCAGTGTATGGATGTCAGAAGCAGCAGCCTTGTTTCCCTCAGCTGTGAACTTGCACAGTTGCTTCCCTTATACCAGAGGGCAGGGTTTCACCTGGCTAGGTTAAAATAAATGTCTATGCTGCGGGCACTTGAGAGAGTTACACTGGGTCAGTCCTACTAGGGGCTTCACTTGCCTGACCTCCTTCAGATGATGATTTGGACTGGACTGGCCAAATGCTAGTGCAGCCTCATCTCTGATCACATGAAAGTCTCAGCTGGGGGTATAGACGTGAGCTGCTCAATTGTCACTTGTGGCTAGCCTGTGGCTTCAGAGTCACCTCAGCCATGTGAGGCCAGCACAAAATGGGGAGGTGAATGAGAAGCACGATGACAGACTTTGAAACCCCGAGTGCCTGTCCTGGTGTGTCTCCTTGGCCTGACAGGAGCCTCTGGGAGGGCTTCACACTGAAGTGGCATCTGAACACCTTGTGCTTCATATAGACAAAGAAGGGATGCTGAGAGGATGACTGCAGCTCTGATGGGAATGCCTCAGGTGGTAATGAATCCCATGTTCAGGGTGGGGTGATGTGCTTTCTATCTAAAAGAGGCTGTAGAAAACAATCACTTGTATGGAAACAGCCAGAGGTTATGCAGATCCTCAGTACATCCCACCTCTTTTCTCAGGTTCATGGGAAGAACTTGTACCTGGCTTTTGTGGCAGCTGAAGGTCCTTTAGGAGCAACTGCAGAGGAGACGGTGCTGCAAAGAGAGACTGATAGTGGGGCAAGTTCTGCCCAGGGAGGGCACAAACAGGTTTGTGCTCCACAGACACATCCCCAGGATGAGGAGCTGCAACTCCAGCACTCAGGATCTGAAGGCACAGATGCAGCAGATTGTCCAAGCAACTGGTTGTGCTTCCACTTCGGCTTGTTCGGCAGCGTTCGGGCAAATGAGTTCTCAAGAGCAAACAAAGCCAATAAGAGGGGCGACTGGAAGGACCCTATACCCAGGTATTTAGGGGAGTCCTCACAGACTCTGCCTTCTCCCTGCCTCTCATTCTGGAGAGGCTTTTCTGACTCCAGTTAAACTGTGTGGGGATTCTCTTAGCCCTGTCTTTTCTCTGATGATTCTTAAGATAAGTAGGCATGAGAGATGGTGTGAGTCGGTATGGAGTGTGTTCAACCAGGGAATCCACAGTGCACTTGTGGGATATGTGTTGCCTGCCAGCCTGGGGATCACAGTACCAGCTCAGTTAAGATTTTATTTATTTTTTTTTTTTTTTTTAATTCAGAGAGAGAACTTTTAGGATGCCAGACTGAATCATGTCCTGAAAATGCCTGTTTCTCCCAATTACATATTTAAAAAAAGTCTTGGATAAATAGCATACATCTAGGGCAGCTGGAATCACAGGCTGGAGTGATGCTGCTAAAGGCAGCAAAACATTGAAAACACAGGCTGCAGTCTGTGACCTAAGTCCCACTGGAAGTGTATTGAACAAGGGACAGATACTGGAAGAGACTGTGGACTCTGCTCTTCTGAGCTTTGTAGCCTTAGTGGTTAATAATGCACAAGGTGGGTGTGGCCCCTGAGTACAGGGTGCACTTGTTGGTGACACACTCCTTGCCCCCCCATCCTGAAGTCTTTTGAAGGATGTCCCTTTTTGAAGAAGGAAGGAATAAATCCTTCTGAAGGATTTTGGTGTCCCTGCTTAAGGCAGGGGGGTTGGAACTAGATGATCTTTAAGGTCCCTTCCAACCCATTCCATGATTACATTATTTTTATTCGAGTAGTTTTAGCCAGTCAGATTTGCATGCTCCTTTCCACATCGGTTTCTCTGGTTTGTGGACCCTGCTGCTGGAGCCCTTGGTCATCTGACTTGCCTGCTGGGGAGAGCTAAGATGCTGATACATGTCCTGGCCTGTTGTTGCTCGGCTAGGGACCAGAGGGCAGCAGAATGAACAATTGTCCACAAGTTGTGTGACTTCACAACCAAGTTTCTTGGCTGAAATCACTGAAGAGACTACCTGGCATTGAGATGGTGGCCTGGTGCGTTGCAGTGCCTGCTGTGACCCTGTGTGCACAAGCAAGTATAGTGATAAGCTGCAGGGAAGGAGTAGCTGGAAGAGGGTCCAGCCTTTGATTCCCACTTGAACTGTGGCAGCCCTCCTGCCTGGGGAGGCCTGGGAGACTGGTACTTGGAGATGTCTCCCTGTCATGAGAATGAGTAGACATGTGTGAGGGCTGATGCCTCAGTGTGTGCTTCTCCCTAAGCTTATGGCATGTACAGGCTCTTTTCTCACTTTCCAGTAGCTTTTCGCTGATGTCTATTTCTGTACAAGTTCCTTCAGGCAGAGCAGAATACAACAAATGGTTCAGGGATGTTTCTGCTGAGAGATTTCAACTTCTTTGTTTCTCCCAGACTGGTTCTGCACTTTGAGAGCGGAGGCTTCCTTGCTTTCTACAACTGCCGAATGCGCTGGTGCTCGTCTCCAAGGGCTGACCCTGCTTCTGACATCCTGTCTGTGGAGTTCCACCGTGGCCGGGCGCTGGATGCCCTCCACTCACCTGACCCCATCTGCTACACCCTCTTAGACCAAAGATATTTCTCAGGGCTGGGTGAGTTCCAGGGTATAGTGGTGGAGCAAGAAAGGGGGGAAGGTGGGTGGGATCTACAGATCCAGAGCTGCATGTCTGAGCCTTTTACTCCTTAGCCTTATGGCTTCTGGTTGATCCAGCTGAGGGTGTGTGCCATCTTGCTAAGGACAAGCCTTGCACGGTTGTAGCCACAGGCTTCAGATATTTGAGTGCACTGCGTGAGCCCAGTGGTGCAGCGCACGGTGAACTCTCTTGGTGTGGGTGACTATGGATTGGCTTGTACTTGTGGAAGAAAGGAAGGTGTGCTTCAAGGGTAGTGGTAAGAGAACGTCTCGCAGTCCAGTCCCAGCAGTAAGCCTACTCATTGCCACCTCTGATATGGAGAATGGCATTGCTAGAAGTGATCCTTGAGGCAGAACTCACAGACTGGAGCCATAAGCCTGCATCATCTTGCTAAGAAATATCCTTGTTGTCTCCTTGTTTCTGACCCTTTCTAGGGAACATCATTAAGAATGAGATCTTGTACCTGGCCAAGATCCATCCGTTAACACCAGGCTCTCTCTTGGAGCTCCCAGATCTGGAGCGTCTGCTTGACTGTGCCGTTCAGTTCAGCTCTGACTGGCTGCACAGCAAGTTGCATGACAAAAGGCTGCACCCTCAGATCTACCAGAAGAAGCAGTGTCCCCTCGGGCATGCAGTGATGAAGGCAACCCTTGGACCCTCAGGTGGCTTTAAGAGACTTACGTGGTGGTGTCCTCAGTGCCAGCCTGCGGTGCTGTCAGCGGATGGGGATCCTTCCCTCGTCACCGAGTGACTCGGCTTTGCGTTCCCCCTTTCCTGGAGGGTGTCTAGGTCTTAGTTGTCCTGAGGTGATGGTTATTGTTTTTTTGAGGCTGAGTTTGCTCCTTAGGGATGGTGAGTTGGCAGAGTTAAGTGCTCAGCGTTGCTTATAGGAGTCACTGCACTACTGTGTGCCTCCGGATACAAAAAGGAAAGTGCTTGTACATATCTTTCACTCTTTGTCACAGTGACACAACAGTGTAAATAGCTTGACCAGTTCTGAGGTCTCTTAGTCCCCCTGTTCAGGCTACAGTGAATGGAAAGTGTAGGGTGTCGAGCAGATGATTGGATTGTTGGGGTCTGAAGTG
Organism: Athene noctua; assembly: GCF_965140245.1. Lineage (NCBI taxonomy): Eukaryota > Metazoa > Chordata > Aves > Strigiformes > Strigidae > Athene > Athene noctua. The sequence continues at coordinate 5,195,183 of NC_134037.1, forward strand.
CCCCTGACCCTTGAGCCTGGTGTGGGTGCAATGGTTTATGGTGGAGTTAGCAGAAAAGAGTGTATCCCTCTGCCTAAACAGCCTGATTAATTCAGTGTTAGATACTCCTGCCTCTGCTTGTAACTGAGTACCTGTGTATTTGGGCTGTGATGAGGTGCGGTTAAAAGTGAGTGGCTGTTCCCTCTGTCAGCTCTTACAAGAACGGCTGCCTCCTTCCGAGGGGAGAAAATAAACCTCAGCAGAGCTTGGTGGACCTCATCTCCGCCCCCACGCATTTCAGTTTCGTGGCAAACTGCCAGATCTCCATGTAAAACAAAAAACCGAACACAACTATTCTGCTTTAACTGATTATAGGGGTGACCCCTAAGGGAGGGTCTGTGTCAAATCACTAGTTACAACTGGGATCACAAGCCTGACAGATCTGGGGCATCTCTAACAATGTTTGTGACAGGGGTTGCGTAAAATTCATGATCTGCAAGGTAACCTGCAAACAGAAAGGTTTGGTCTGTCCTTTGAGCTCTGTGTCTCTATGCAGCAGGCAGAAGCTGTTGCTGTCCTCTCTCCCTGGATCTGGGTTTACTTTAACAATAGATTGTTGAGTGAAAAATAAAAACTAGAGTTAGAACTGGTGCTGTTCAGCGTACCTTTTCTGGTAGTTTCTTGGTTAAAAACAGAGGTGTACAAGTACCAGTGTTTGGTGCTGCCCTGTAGAGGAATGGTACCGGCAGCTTTCCTCAGCTGCATAAGAGCGGCTCAGCAGGAAAAATCTTCTCATGGGAATGGATTTAAAGGTGGATTGCAAATCAACTGGGAATGCTGGAGTTAGACCTCAGTGGCAGGCTGCTTCCCAAACAGGACTTGCACAGCCGCTCCCCTGTCACCTGCGATGCCCTTGAGTGGCTGCAGGTTATGGGGCTGAATAATCCAATTAATGGGGCTGCGCTGCCGAAGATGGTTCATGTCGCTTCCGAGCGTGTCCCGCAGGGTGTTTGCAAAGGCCTGGGAATGAGGAGTGGGGTTTTCAGGGCCCTCCTAAAGCACCCCAAGAGCTGACCCTCACACCTCGAGGGGTGAGGCGGCAGCTGGGCCAAAGGAAGAGCGCCAGGGTTGAGGGCGAGGCCTCCTGTCCTGGCTCTGGGCAGGTTGGGATGATCCCGCTGAGCGATGGGTGACCCAGAGCAGCGACACCGGAGGGAAAAACACTGAAGATGGCGCAAACCGAGCGAACAAAAAACCCGCCTCGCGTGGAGGCGGCTGCAGCCGGGGCTGCCTGAGGAAGGAAGGGGGGTGTGGGGAAGGGGCAGTGGAGCGGGGCCGGAGGGCGCTGTGCCATCGCCGGGACCCCCCTGGGGCTGCCGGGGAGCGGCCGCGCGTGGGCCGAGCTGCGTGGCCCACCCGGTTCTTCCCGCTCCGCCGGCGCCCCGCGTGTGGTGACGGGCGGCGCCACCCAATCAGTGCCGGCCGGCGGCCGTCACACCAGCCCCGCCGCCTTCCTATTGGCTGACGTTCCCCTGGTGCGAGCGCGCCTCGGCCAATTAAACGCCTCGCCGGCCCACCGGGCCATGGGACGAGCGAGCTGATTGGCGGGGGGGCGGGGCAGAGGCGGGATCGGCGCGGCCCCGGTTAAGCACCGGCCGGGGTAGAAGGCGGAGGGGGGGGCTCGGCGGCGTTGGGGGGATGAGCGCGGCCCCCATGGAGCTGCTGAGGAAATGGCTGGGCCACCCCGAGGACATCTACAACCTGCTGCGCTTCAAGATGGGCGGCTACCGCGTCGTCATGCCGCGCATGGACCCGGTGAGCGCGGCGGGATGCGCTGACGGGGCGGGATGCGCTTCGCTATCTCCGTCGATCCGGCGGTGCGCGGGGCCCGGGGAGGGGGGGGTGCGCTGCCGCGGTGGTGTGAGGGCCAGGAGGAGGAGGATGGGGGGTGAGCTGTCATGTCCCTGCGGCGTTGCCATGGGTGAGCGTTGCGCGGCCGCCGCGGGCAGCACCGGCCCGGTGTTACCGGTGGGCAGCACCGGCGCGGCTTTGCGCGGGCTCGGTGCTTCCCGTGCGATGCCCGGGGCCCGGTGCTTTGCCCTGGCTTCAGGCTTTTCCACGCGTTGCACGGCACCGGTGTGTTACACCGGAGCGTTACACCCGCTCCAGCGCTCGGTAGGTCCGGGCCCAGCACGAAGCCGGTGCCACCGGCTCGATGCTTTTCTGCGCTTCCAGCGCCCCGACGCTGCGCGGCGCCGAGCGGGTTAAGGGGGCGGGCGGGCCGGAGGGGGGGGCGGAGCGGGCCGCAGCCCCCAGCCGTTGCCGCCGCGCCCCCATGGCGGCCAGCACCAAAGCCGTGTCCCTCTTCAAGCGGACGCTGACCCTCTCCCCGCCGCGGGGTCCCCCCCGGGCGCTGGGGCGGCTGCGGGGCGGCGGGCGGAGGGTGCAGCAGCGCGGTGTCCCCCCGGCCCCGCCACCGGCCGCCCCCCGCCTCCAACCGCCGCCCCCCCGCTCCCCTCTCTGCCCGCAGGACTCGCTGGGACGCGGCCTCCGGACCTGCTACCGGTACCTCAACCAGACGAGCCGCAGCTTCGCCGCTGTCATCCAGGCCCTGGACGGAGAGCTCCGGTGAGCAGGGCGGGGGGGGACAGAGGGGTGGCGGGTGCGGTGCCCCCCGCACCTCCCCGTGACACCGGGGCTCCCCGGCAGGGCTGGGCGGGAGGCGATCTATGTGTATCCCGTGTTCCTTCAGCCGAGCTGCTGGGAAATGCTCCCTCTTCTTCCTCCCCCTTTCAGCCCCGGGAGGGTACGGTGCTCAGCGCAGCCTCCCCCCGCCCCCTGCAGCTGGACGTGGGGTTTGACACGTCCGTGCTGTCACGGATGCCCCCCCCCGAGCGGGCCTGGGGACGGGACCTACGGCTCCTCGGCCAGCAGACGGTTAAACACGACGCCCGGCCATGTGCTGTTTGTGACACCCCGGGAATGTGGCCCTGGCGGTGCCAAGGCTGGCGCTTGGCCGCAGGGACCCGCAGGGACACGGTGGCCTCACCGGTGGGAGGAGGTGAGCAAAAATCCTGGGGCTGAGCGAGGGTCCAGACCCTGCCTGGAAGGTGCTTCTGAAAGCAGCTGCTTCAAAACCTACACGAGCACGCTCGTTTTTTGCTGTGTAAATGTTGCTGAGCCGTGCAGGAAAGTTTTCCATGGTAATAGCAACAGAGGATGCAAAACTTGGCTGGCCCAGGGCCTCGTGCATCTATCTATCTATATATATATGCTTTATATAATTCCTTATATTCATACAGTAATTACTGATTTCAATACGTAGATGTCTCTCCAGTTCATCCCAAACTGGGTTAATTGTCAAAATCCTACAAGCTGCACTTACACACATCTATTGCGGTTGCAGCTCCGCGGAGCGGTTGCAGGCGCCAGCCTGAGCACTGGGTTATCTGTTGGGTTTCTGAGCCCTGGTTTGGCTTTTGGATGCTGCCCTGTAGCTGGCATCTGGCATTTATGAAATGGTGGCTGCAGCCTGTTTTACAGGAAAGGCAAAGAAATTCAGCGGCTTGGCCGCGGTTGCATGGAAAGATGTGAGTGGGGCCAAGAATTAAACCTTTTTTTCCACATTGGGTATATTAGCTAATCTAGAAATGAAGGAAAAATAAAAACCAACCAACCAGTCAACAAAACACCTTGAAACCTGTTGGCAGTGTCCATATGTGTTGTGCTTGCAGTTCTCTTGTCTGTCTTTTCTGTTCTTTAATCCTTGCATTGCGGCTTGCTGGGATCAGGAAGGCTTCCTCCCCTCAGGGCACAGAAACTTCTGCCTGGCATCCTAAAAATGCCATTGCCGGATCTTTGCAACCTACGGCTGCCCAGGGATTGCTGCCGAATTACAGCTGACTCTAGTGGATCAGAAGAAACTAATTTTCAGAGCACAGTAGCTCCGCTGGAGAGTTTAGGGACAAAAGAAGGGAATGCAAAATAGGCAGAATATAGAAATAGGCAGAGCAGCAAGCTTACAGAAGGAATTAATTTTGATGGATTGGAGTCTATTCCTATCCTGCAGCCCATTCACCTGCCATGCCACGAGTTTGTTTGCAGCTTTTTTGGAGTGAAATCTCCTTGTTTGTAGGCTGGGGAAGTGGGAAGCTCTTGCTCCCTGTTTCACATCCACACTCCCAGGAGAGTTTCCATGCATCCCCCAAGGATTGTTGGAAAATGGAGAGCTTCTGAATGAGTACTTGGAGCAGTGCTTCCCAGGCCAGGGTACTGGTAGTTAAGCTAAAATGTTTTGTTTCCTTCTTGCTTATTTTTTTTGGCCCCATAAACGGTGGTTTTGCTGGCCAGGGCCCTGTCCAGCCCACTGCTCCATAGTTAGGGCGTTTTCTTGGAAGGTGGGAGGCTCAAAACTGTGGCTTCATCAGCAGCTGAACCAACATCCTGGTAGTGGAGAGGAGTTATGAGTCAACATCATAACTCCAGTCCTGGTGGCAGAGAGGAGGAAAGGGATGTTCCTGCCTTACCCTGCTGCTGGCCCCACAGTCCTGCTTGTCACTGGGACCCTTCAGGATCAGTTCCTGGAGGTTCAGCTGCTTTGTGAAGAGGACCAGCCTTGTCCTGGCAGCAGGTGAATGTGGTGGCAAGGAGAAATGAGAAAAGAGACCGTCCCACCTCTCCTGGGAAGGGAGGAGCTGTGCCTAGGACAGGGCTGGAGCTTGAGCCCTGAGATGAAACTAGGTTCGCTCTCTGCAAGTGGGCACTTCCAGCTGTGCGAAGGGGAGGTAATGCCGGAGTGTCTGTGCACTGTCACACACGGTTTCTGGTGAAGGCTGTGTGGCTTTAGCCCCTGTCATCCTCGTGGAGCCCAGCTGGGATTGTGGTGCCTGGGAACCCTGCAGAGAAATGGGGAGCTGCAGGCAGACCATGCTCGCTGCGTGGTTGTTTTCATGATCTTGTATTTCATAGAATCACAGAGTGGTTTGGGTTGAAAAGGACCTTGAAGATCATTTAGTTCCAGCCCCCCTGCAGTGAGCAGGGACATCTTCACCTAGATCAGGCTGCTCAGAGCCCCGTCCAACCTGACCTTGAATGTTTCCAGGGATGGGTCATCCACCTCCTCTCTGGGCAACCTGTGCCAGTGTCTCACCACCCTCATCATAAAACATTTCTTCCTTTTGATTTGTCCAAATTGCCATGGAGCTAAATTCAGTAAATAATGGAAGCTAGGCATGCAGTTAAGGTTTGGATACAGAAGAGGTGCTAAATAACTCTGCTGGGCTCTAGAGTTACTGCTGGTTCTTCTCTTGGTGTAGATGCAAGAGGTGCTTCTGAAATGGCATTTCAGCTTCTGCTCTTTGTTGGTTGCTGCCAGTGGAGTTTGTTGGTGAAAGGGGCTGGGAGTCCCGGGCACTTGTATCGTGTGAACCTTTGTAGCCTGTCTGAAATGGAAAAACTCGGTCGTGCAAAGGAATAGGAGGGCATGAGAGCTGCTCGTGAGCACTCGGATGTGTGGTTTGACAGAGGTATTAAATACCCGTCAATTAAGGGAAACATGCCAAATTTAACAGTATTGGCTCTAAGAGCCAGTCAGTTTTCCTGGGCTGCTTAATCACTGCTTGCATGTGTCCATCCCAGGAGAGCAACGCTTTTGCTTAGTAATTAGCATTTAAGCAGTCCAAGCCAGTTTTCATTTGTCAAACAATTAATAAACCCATCATCTCCTTGACGTATCACTCTGCTCATTTAGAGCTAGGGGATTATTTTATATAAATCCTGGAGTTGGAGCCAGTTTCTTGCCATCAGGACTTTTTTTTTTTTTTTTTTTTGCCTTCAGCTGCAGAAACATGGAGCCTGGGTGGGGAAGGAGGGTGTGATGGGGACAGGGAGGGGAAGTAGTTCTCCAGCTGCTTTCCACTGGGGTGCTTGATACAGCAGATTGTGCATGCTGATTTAAAAATAACAGGGTGATTTGGCAGTATCTGCTAGTCCTGACACTCATGTTGTGCAGTAAGGGACCCCTTTGCCCCCCCCCCAACCAGGATAAAAGGGTGCTGGGTGCAGAGAAGGGGAACTGATAGGAAAAGTACACCTGCTTTTTTCCCTTCCTTACTTTGCATTTGTTTTTTTCCAGTGAGCTGACTTCGGGCTCTGTCCTCTGGGTCCTAGAGAGTGCTGGCCTTGCTTGCAGGGTTGGATCTTGCTTTCAGGGTTGCATCTGGCAGGGCCCTGCCCAGGGAGATGTTACAGGCCTGGCCTTTCCCCAGTATGCATCTCAGAAAGCCAAAAGCCATGCTGTAGTTCTCTGTGTGAAGGGAAGAACCTGGGTTTCCTAACCCAGTTCAGGTGTACTGCAGCTTTCGCACTGGTTGGCCTGTGGAGAGTTCAAGGAGATGAGGAGCAAGTCAGGTGGGAAGCACTGCTGTTGGTGCTTTCCATCTCTGTCCTGTTCCATTTACCCTGGGATTTGAGCAGCACGTTTCTAATGCATTTATTTTACCTTCCCATGCTGCAGGGGACAGCTGCTGTCCCCAGAGGAGGCCTGGGGGAGCTGATGCCCTGGATGTAGTTGAAGTCCCTACTTGTTGCAGAGGGGTTAGACTAGATGACCTTTAAAAGTCCTTTCCAACCCAAACCATTCTATGATTTAACAGAAGAGGGATATCCCTTGACCAAAGCTGGTTTCCAAACTGTAGGAGATGCTGGGATACAACGGTGGGGGCTGGGAAGGTTTTCACATCATCACTTTCCATTCTGCTCGACGGCTGGAGTATAATATTACTTGAAATGTGAAAGAGAATTGCGCTGGAAGTGCCTGTATCTCCCACAGCATCAGTGACCTGGTGGTGCCAGTGCATGTCGTGTTGAGCTGGCAGCACCTCTGCCAAAGTCTGTGTGCTTAATAAACTCTTTGTCCTGCCTAAAAGGCAATCCCAAGTAAGGGATGATTGTTTTTTTCTCCCCCCCACCCCAGACATGCCGTCTGTATATTCTACCTAGTTCTCCGTGCCCTGGACACTATAGAGGATGACATGACCATCAGCTTAGATGTAAAGGTCCCGATGCTGCACGAGTTTCACTCCTATCTCTATCAACCAGAGTGGAAATACACGGAGAGCAAAGAGAAGGACCGGCAGGTGCTCGAGGACTTCCCAACGGTAAGACGTCCACCTCCTTGCTTCAGCTGCCTTGGGTCAGCTTTGTGTGCATGTTTGTCTCTCCATGTTATGCCTGCTTGTGCTTACTGAGCTCGTTCAGTCCCTGGTGAGCCTGTAGCTCTTCGGAAGAGCTGCATCCCCTGCATGTGGGGCTGGATGTAGAGCTGGAGTGAGAAACCCAAATGTTGTATGACTCCATATGAGCCAGAGGTGATCTGGCTGTGGAGAAGTGCCAGCTGTAAAAAGTGGCTTTTTGCCTCCCCTGTTGGAAGAGTAAACGACCATCCCCTTGTGAAGGATGGTTTGGATTTGTTGGCCGACATTGCGCATTGCCTGTGTTGAGTGTCCTGTGACCTGTAATAGGGAGAGGAGGAAAGCTTGTCTGGCATCTGGCTTAGGGATGGACCAGTGTTTACAGCAGTCCGCAGGATCTGCTCTAGAGCTACAGGAGTCTGTCTGCAGGTTTTTGACATATAAGATAAAAAGCACCCTCACTGATAGCATTCCCCAAAGTCTTGCTGCTCTAAGGATCCTTCTAAAAGATAGCCACAGAGTCGGCATCTCCACTAGCAAGCTAAAGCAGTATTGGAGCCTGTTCTCTGACCTGGAGGCCAGCTGAGAAAGTCTGGCCATGTCCAAGCCGTTAAAGCTCTGTCAGCACACAGAACAGTGTGGTTGTGTCCCAGACTGTCCTTGAGAAATGCTTTCTGGCCCTGGCGCTGCCTGGGGATTGCTTGGGGTTAGAAGGACATCAGGGGCCGTGCTGATGGAGTAGCAGCAGGTAACTGAGTCTGTGCCTGATATTTAAGTTACTGGTGCAGATGTAGCTGCAGGGCTTTGACTCTGTGCTGTAGGTGCTCAGGGTGGCAGGCAGCGGAGCTGGAACCACAGTGCTCATCCCGGGCTCCTGCCAGGTTTCTGCCCCACCAAGATGCCATCTCCCAGTGCCGTGTTACCTGCAGAGTGGAAAGGGGAACCCATCTGGGCAGTCGTTCTAGAGGGGCTCCTTCAGGCTGACAGCAGGAGATGCTGTGGCTGGAAGACAAGGCTGGGCTCTGCTGGGTGGGGACACGGTTGTCTGGTTTTGGTGAGGACACAAGGCCCAGCCCTTGGTGGATGCTGCAGTTCTGCTGTTGCTCACGTTGATCAAGAATAGCTGGGTTTATTCTTTAGGGTTGTTTTTAAGCTCTGTTTAAGAAGTAGTATAACAGTTAGAGTGAGGAGCATTTAATTTTCTGAGGAAGTTCTGTTTTGTTCAGCTTTTTACCATTTAAAATTTATTCTACCCTCATCAGGCTTTCCCTAGCAATGGGAATAGGATAATTGTTTGGAAAACTGAGGTGTGTTGTAAATTTTGATGCTCAGCTTTGGGGTGACAATGGCTGTGCCCTGCCTGGGAGGGGTGTGTGCTATAGGAGGTGACTGTGTCAGGGGACTCTTGATGCGTAGTGCTAGAGATATAGTAGGTATGCCAATGGCTCGGTACTTTAGAAAAGCTCTTGACCAAAACACTTTGTTTTGGTGTGTATGTGTTATTCATTTGGGAAATCTGAGTTGATGTTCAGGTATGATTTTAGTAATATTGATGGAGTTGTACTCATAGGTCCAGTTTCTCTGTGTAGTGGATTGAAGCCACCGAGACAGAAGCAGAGTCAATACACTTATTTTACAGAGACACAGGGCAAGGACATGCCAGCAGCTGTGGACAGAGTCAGGAGGAGAGCCTGAGTCTGCGATGGTGTCTGAGCTGTAATCGTTCAGACCACTGCCCTTATTGAACACACACCCTGGGCTGGCTGTAGTTAGAGAATAAAGCTCAGCACAATAAAATGTGGTGCTCCACAGTTTTAGGAAGGGGAAGAGGTACTTTTTAATTTTTTTTTCAGTGTGAGAGTGATTGAGTCACTGAATCATGTTATTGGACATGTAGGAGAATGATTTTTTGCACCTTTCCTGTTGCTTGAGGCCTTTCCAGTTGTGGAAAATGTGCCCTGTGGAGCCAGAGCTGGAGAGGGCTCAGGAGAACAGAGCACCAGAAACCTCCCATCTTTTCCTGTGCTTGGTGTGATGGAACACTCTCATGAATTTCAAAAAAAAATCCCAACTCTGTGCATCAAGCATAGCTAGTTTTGTCCAGCAACTCCCAGATGATACAGTCCAAGGCTACAGAGCCTTCTCAAAGATACTGCTGTGTCTGATCTGCTGCCAGAGACCGTACCGTTTAGACTGAGAACAGACCCAGCCTGTGCTTTAAGGGCCTTGAAACAACTCTGGTTGTAGGAGTTGTCCTAGATCTCCAGCCAGGGCGGGATAAGAGCCTGGTAAACAGTCTTTTTCTGATTTCTTAATGAATGTTGAGCTCTGCTATTTTTTCCTGACACTGTCATTTTTATTTTTTTTTCCCCTCGTGGTGATTTGGGCTGTAGATCTCCATGGAGTTCAGGAACCTGTCAAAGGTCTACCAGGACGTGATTTCAGATGTTTGCCACAAAATGGGTGTTGGGATGGCGGAGTTCTTGGAGAAGAAGGTGGACTCTCAGTATGAGTGGGATAGGGTAAGTCAGCCCAGACAAAGGAGTGGACTGAACATGAGTAGGGTCCACCTTGTCTCTGGGGAAAGAGGAGACAGCATCCCTGTGGGAAGAGGGTTCAGCTGGATGAGGGAGGCTGTGTGGGCTCAGGAAGGCTTTGAGAGACTGCCGGTCCTGTGGGTAACAGGAGGATGGTGTGGACAGTTGGTGTTGCCCACCAGCATGTGTTTTGGGTGACCAGACATCAGCTGTTTCCCTGTGGGCAGTTCATTGGGCTGCTGGAGACACAGTGGCACCTTGGTGGGACATCCCGGGTGAGGTGTTTGCTGGCCACGGGAAAGCTGAGACATCCCAGGGAGGACCGTGAAAACTTGCAGAAAATATGTTGTCAGTTATTTCTGAGCATCTTCTTTTGTAAAACTCACTGTGGCAAATAGACAGCTCTTTTATAACTGCTCCTTTTATCTTGTTTGTTTTCTGCCCCCTTCCCTCTCGGTGCTTTGCAGTATTGTCACTACGTTGCTGGGCTGGTGGGGATTGGCCTTTCCCGTCTCTTCTCTGCATCAGAGCTAGAAGAACCTATTGTTGGGGAGGACACAGAGCTGGCCAACTCCATGGGCCTCTTCCTGCAGAAAACCAACATCATCCGTGACTATCTGGAGGACCAGCTGGACGGGAGGGAGTTCTGGCCCAGAGAGGTGAGGGAAAACACTGCCTTGGGGGGAGCATTTCTGCTGTGCCTCTTTGGGAAATGCACCAAGGCTGAAAGTACTGTTGTTGCTGCTCTGATACAATGAGTTGCATCCTCTCCTTAGACGACCTCCTGCTGGAATTTCCTTTGAAATCCCCAAAGCCAGAGTTTTCCCACCATTTGTTGGTGTCCGTTGTCAGTCTTTCATACTTCTGTCCAAGACCTGTAATGGGGTGGAGCCAACCATCCGTGTTTTCCTGTCTTGGGAACGTATTACAAGGTGCATAGCAGAAGGTGCACAGCTAAAATTGCAGTGTCTCTCACATCCCTTTAAATCAAAATTCACAGGAGAGACTTGGCGGTCTGCTTTAATTTTGTCAAGACCCTACAGTAAAGCTGTGCTGCATAAGATTGCTACTGGTGGTTGTACATCTGCTTGATAATAACAGCTCTTCTAATGACAGCTGGCTGACAAGTTCCATGTCTATCTACAGCTGTCTGGGTGCAGATGTGGGGACAAGGTACTGTCTCCCCACAATGCCAGGAACTTGTTGGGCAGCTTTTTTCCCTCTCTGTTATGTTGGTTCTAGGAATGAGGGAAGATAAGACTGGATGAGATCTTGAGGCGTTACCTAGTCTGTTCCCAAAGGCAGGGTCAGCTCTGTCTGCCTGACACATGTTTGTCTGCTCTTCTTGAGGCCCTCCAAGAATTTTTCTCTTTTTTCCATGTGGCTCACCTTGTCTCATAGAGCATTTCTTGATGTCAGCTTGATGTGTGAGGTGTCTTTTCCTTGTCCTACCTCAAGAAGGTGTGGAAATGAGTTGCATCCTTCTTTTTGCAATCCCTTTGTATATACAAAGGCCACTGTCATGTCTCCGCAGCCTGCCCACCCTTCTTTTCTTTAGCCTAGTAATAACCAATCCTTCAAGGCTTTCATGGATGGTTCTTGGTGCTCTGCCAGACCTCAGACTGTTACTGATATTTCTCTTACGGCACGAATGTACCCTCCAACTTGTGAGTCCTTATCTTGATGTTTAGGTTTGGAGCAGATACGCAAAGAAGCTCTCAGATCTTGCCAAACCAGAGAACATCGATATGGCTGTCCAGTGTCTGAATGAGCTCATCACCAATGCCCTCCACCATGTCCCTGATGTCCTCACATACTTATCCCGCCTGAAAAACCAAACTGTCTTCAACTTCTGTGCTATCCCCCAGGTGAGTTAGGCTTTCAGGTAGCTATTCATCGTCTGCAGCCCAGGTGATGAGGAGTTGGAGGTGTGGGGGGATTATATATCATGTCAGTATTAGTTTATCTTTCTTCTTTCTCGATACCTGCTGTTTCTGCTGTTGGTGAGATTGTGGCTTCACTCCAGAGTAGTTTGCCGTTGATTTCACAAGGTTACTCCCTTGGCAAGCTCCTTGCAATGCAGTAAGGCCTCTTGGTGTTTCTGCTTAGGTGATGGCTATTGCCACGTTGGCTGCCTGCTATAACAACAAGCAGGTGTTCAGGGGTGTCGTGAAGATCCGGAAGGGACAAGCTGTCACTCTAATGATGGATGCCACAAACATCCAAGCTGTCAAAGCCATCATGTACCAGTATGTGGAAGAGGTAGGTTTGAGCAGCTTGCTTTGAGTAGTTTCTGTCTGGTCCCATCCTCATTCCTGGTGCAAAATCAGGAAGATCTCTTAATCCTTTCCCTAGGTCCCTTAGTTCAGTGGTGCCAGGGCACGGTGACATGGATGTGGTTTTGACTTGGACCAAATTGGGTGCTTGAAGTGTTCCCTTGAATGTACCCTTGGTCTGTGCCTGTGTTGAGAGGCAGAGACTGAGGTCCTGCCATCCTTCTGGTGGGGAACCAAAGGAGTTGGCTGTCCCAGCTCAGGGCTTCCCTTGGGCTGAGCAGGTGCAGAGGACCTTTCCCACACAAACACCGTCTCCCCACGAGCTGCTCCAGCGAGCAGTCTTGTTTTCTGTGTGCCTGTAGTTGGAGATGGCAGCATGATGCAGTGGTTATTTCCTTGTGCTCCATGGCCAACAGTAAATGAGGGCAACTCTGCATGTTCTTAAAGCACCCCTGGCTGTGTACTGTGGAGGCTGAAAGTTCATGTGGGGAACAACTGGTGGGTAGATTCTTGGGGAAAAAAAAACAAAACAAAACAAAACCCCAAATCCAGCATGGGCTGTTCAGTAAAAAGATGTTACTTCTACATCAGGGAGACCCCAAACCATGGGTTATTAGAGCTCCCTTTAGCAGGCTGGCTAACCCCATGGCAAGGGACAGTGACACCTTAGCCCAGGGTCTTTGCTTGTGCGTGTCTCCCTAAGAGTCATGCAGAAAAGTATATCTCAAAGTCCATCGGGTTTGCAGGTCACAAAAAGAAAACCCCAAAACCCATGGGGTTATCTGAGAGAGGAGGCCATTTCCTGGTGGTCACACCAGCTGCTGGGGACACAGGGATGTCCTCACTGGTTTGGGGTGGGCTGCAGCACAGCGGCACTGAGTGAGGATTGCCGGGCAAGAACCACTGCTCCCAGCAACACCACGTGTGATTGAGGGATTGTCTGAGGCTCTGTGGTCCATCTCCCATCATTGGGTGCCCTCAAGAGGCTGCTTGGCTTAATGCAGCTCTCAAGGGAAATGGCCCCTGGCCCCATCCAGGCATCCCTCGCAGCTGGGCCTCTTCCATGGCAGTCCACCACTGAGGTTGCTCCTGAGGACACAGCAGCCATTAAGTCTTCCTCTTCCATGTAGCAGTCCCGTTTATCTCCTCAGCTTTGGGTGGGAACCACAGCTCTTCCTTCCTCCCTCCCCAGATCTACCAGAAGATCCCCAGTACGGACCCATCATCCAACAAGACGCAGCAGGTCATCGCCTCCATCCGTGCCATGAGCTTGCCCGGCAGCCCCATGGCATCACGCCACCACTACTCCCCCATTTACCTGTCGTGTGCCATGCTCCTGGCCGCCCTCAGCTGGCAGTACCTCAGCACCATCTCCAAGGCCACCGAGGAGTACGTCCAGGCGGGCGAGAACTGACGGGCGGCGGGCGGGCGGAGAGGTGTTCGGCAGACGGGCAGTGGAGGCAGGAGGCTCCTCGTCCCCTGCCAGTGGGGATGGCCAGGCCTCTGGGTGCCACAGGGCCCAGGATGGTGACGAGGACGGGACACCGGTGAGCTGCAGCCGTGGGGTGATGGTGCAGCGTCGCCGGGCTCCGCTCCTCACCGCCTTTGCCATCTGCTTGGATGGTTACATATGCTAATCGGAGTCTTACTGTTTGGGGTTGAATTTTTTTTTTTGCCCCCTTTCCTGTTGGATGGTTTACCTGAATTATTTTTTTTTGGTTAGGACGATTTTAAATAGAAACTCCAGTTGCCTGTTTTCTTGCTTGAGACCTTTCCAGCTCAGAGCTGAGCAAAACCTTCTGGGTTTCTTCCCTTTCTTAAGCAGCCTCTTCCCTGTTGCCTCTGGTGCCTGCTCCACGCTGGAAGGATGCTGCGTCAGCTGGGAGAGGAACATGCTTCCTTATCCAGGGAAAAAGCTCTGGCCGCTTTCTGGCCCTCAGCCCAGGCTCGTTGACATCCTGGAAACAGGCAGAGGCAACTTCCACATTTCTCTTGTGCTGAAGGAAGCTGCTGGGCTTGAAAACAAGCCCTGTCAATGTTAAATAACGTAGGAGGTGGGATGCTCTGTCCACTTTAATGTGCCCCCAGCCGAAAGCCAGCTATTGTGGTTCCCTGCCCTCTAGCAGATGGCACCCTGCACTTGCAAAGCTTTGTGTTTTAGCAGCTGGGAAGCTGGTTCAGAGGGGAAGGGAGCTGCTTGCATGGCCCTGAGCTAATAACCCTGTGCCTGACTTCACTGCTTCAGCCCAAGGAGATGCGGGCCTGTGGCACAGCAGCACTGACTGCCTCTGCAGGGCAGTAGAGTGAAGGTTTGTACCATGCTGTCCCTTATGGGATTTTTTTTTTTGGGAGCCCTTGATGCATTGTCTGCCCTAAAAGGCAGCAGTGAGCCCATCCCTGGGATGAGAAGGCTTGAGCCACTGAGCTGAGGGCCAGGGCAGGTTTCCCTGGCCCACTTGGCTCTAGTTTAGGATGATGCTTTAGGGTTAAACTTAACATCCAAACTGGAAGAGGCTTCCACTGTTGTTTAGAAACACATCAGGATGGACTTACACATGCACCATGTTCCTCCTGGGAACAGCTTGGGTGAGAAGATGAAGCAACACTTCTGGTGGATTTTTGTTTTCATGGTCTGTTACCCCAAAATGCTGCTTTGCCTTTGTGAAGGGGAGGACAGCCTGTGGCCTGGTGCAGGACAGAGCTATGTCTACCAGGTACACTTTGGTGGCCTTTGCAAGGCCAAGCCCCTGTGGCCAGACTGTTACTGAGAGGGAGGACCCCTACTCCACAAGTACCAATGTAGATAGTTTTAAGCTATCGTTTTAAAAAAAAAAAAAACAAAAACAAACTTGCGGTAGCTCTCTTTGTGCAGCTTCCTGTCTTGTTGAAATTAAAGTTTTCTTCGGGAAAAAAAAAATATTTCAGCTCTCATTTCTTTTACACTGATAATTCCCAACCATGCCACGAGTTAGAAGCCCTCAGCTGAGATGAAATGCAGATGCTTCCTTGCTGCCACTCACAGGTGGCGTGGTAAAGCCTTGTGAGCCAGACCCCAAAGAATTTTAACCAGGGTGAAACACAGCTAAAGGTCAGTAAATTAAATTTTAATGGACCTTGTGCTGCGGGCAGCAGGAGCGGTGGCATAGCTCTCCAGTGCATCCTCTGTGCCAGTGTGCAGAGAGGTCAGGGCAGGCTTGGCTCCACTCTAGTCCATGCTGAAGCATCTTCCCCATCGCCAGGAGCGGGCAATGCCCAGGGGCTGCTGCGGGGGCAGCACAAGGCACCTGTCACCAGGATGGCCAGGGGACAGGGCTGGGACTGACCCCGCTGGCAGGAAGCCAGGAAGGTCTTGCCTGGCATCCACAATGCACAGAACAGTTTGAGGTGGTTTGAAGTCAAGCAAAAGCAATCAAGGTCCAGGAGACAAGACATTGGAGAAATCATTTATTGGCACAGTTGTTCCAATCACATACACCACAGCTCTGTCTCACTGGTGTCTGAGTAAGCAGAGGCAAAGGGGCTATTTTACAGTGCAAGGGAGTGCCTGCTTCACGCATTTCAGGCCTGTAGCCTCAGCTCAGCAATATACTTTGTGCTTTAAAATTAAAAAAACCACAACAGTCTTTCACTATATTAGTGTTGGCAAGTCACATGATTCCTCCTACTGTTATTACACCTCCCCACAGTAACAAAAATAAGGTTTTTTTCTTCCTCCTTAACACCTGTGGCTAAAAATAACCCAAAAGCTTCAATTGTGTGCAAGTTAGCAGGATACCTCTAAGCATCTGCATGAGCTCCCTGCAGCAGAGCTGGGGCACATCCCTCATCTCTGCTCAGCACCTCCAGTCCCAAAGCACCACCGCCACCAATTGTGGATGCAGCACTCTCACCGAGGCGTGACCTGCTGCACACACCGAGCTGCCCAGCCGTGGATGAATAGTGGTTTGCTCTTCCCAGCGTGCTCCTAAAATGCCGGCAGGACATTTGATCAAAGGCTCATGGAGCTCCAGCCAGGCCCTTCCTTAGGATCAATAACCCCAGACTATATCAGAAAACAAACAAAAAAAAAGCAAACAAACAGCTGAGGAACACGTGGTTTTTTTAAAAAGCAGCTGAATGGATGGAGCAGGGCAAGCAATGCACAAAGGGCTTGTTGCAGGCATGGAGGGGCCTTAATGCAGCTCCGGCCAAAGGCAGCCCCACATCAAGTTCATCAGTATTTTATCATGAATAGACCTAAGTTTAGCCAGTTAAAGGCACACACTAACATACCCTGCTTGTTTTGAGCACTGACAGTCAGACCAACCCAGCCAGGGGGAGCACAAATCACCCCTGGCCATGGCTTCCCAGCAGGGTCCATCTCCACTGCCCCACCAAGTCCCTAAGTCCCAGTACAAAGCTACTGCTTCCTACCCTCCCAGTAACAGACTGGGCTGGAAGGGGTCCAGGCTAACCAAATACCATGGCACAAGAGGCCAGCGAGCCCTCCAGCAGTCCTTTGAGCAGGGAATGCCCCACAGCTGCGACCCACCAGGTGCAGAGGGCTTCCAGAGAGCAGTTCCACCTCCAGCTCCACCATACAATTTAAAAAATAAAACCAAAAAAAAAAAAAAAAAAAGATAAAAAGCTTTAATAAAGTAACCTCAACTATAGTCTCTTAGAAGGGTAGAAGAGGGGGGGCTCTGCACCCAACCCGCTATCAGTTAAAAGCATCGGGGACTCAGGATTATTTGTGGTTTGATCAAGAGGTTTAGACCCTCTTCCAGTACTGCTCCGTGCTGGGGATGCCGGCCACAATCTCGGACTCGATGCCGCAGTGGTCCTCTCCTCGGAGGATTTTGAAGAAGCCTAGAAGCATACCGAGAGCAAAAGTCAACCTCCCCATCGTGCCAAGGAGAACGGGGAGGGGGGTTCTCCTCCGGCAGCATCTGGGGGTGCCTCACCGTTGTCCCCCCAGTCGGTGTTCCAGGAGTTAGCGGCCAGCCAGTACGGAGTGCCGTTGTCCACGCCCCAGCCCAGGATCCGGATCGCGTGGCCTCCAACCTGCTCGCCAGACACGTGCTGGTAGACCCCTGCAAAGTGAGAAGCCAAGATGTCAACAGGCACTGACTGTGTCTCCACCCTTCAGAGCACTGACAGCTTGTGAGACATTTGATATCAAACCCCAGAGAGCAGCTGAGGAGGTGTTTTTGGTTAAATGAAGCTTAGTGTAGAGTCTGGAGGAAGGACTGATGCTAAGCATCCCCTCAGTCCCAAGCACCTACTCCCCTTACTATAAACAAATGGATACAGGAGATGGTACCTGCCCATGTGCCTGCAACACCACATACTCAAGTGTGAACTTGAGCTCTCCTTCCAGACTTGAGTAGGGGGACAAGGGCCACAAAAGAGAGACCCTGCAGATGAAGTAGGAAACAGAGGGCTCCCTACAGCCTCAGTGCTGATGCTCACCAGACTTGTACATCAGGAAGTCTTCATAGACAATAAAAGCTCCTTCCACCGGACCGTTCTTGTAGATCTCAGCCATGATTTCCTTCTCACTGTGAGGGACACCATAGGATGTGATGCCTAGAGAGGAAAAAAGTCCTGTCGTTAGTACGGCGCTGTCAGGTCACACAAGTCTTGGGATGGCTGGACAGAGACCGTTCAGCGTGCCTCTGCAAGAAGCCTTCTCCCCTCAGGAGGTTAAATTCAAACCCAGCTGCTCCAGAGGCACTGACACAGCCAAGCAGGAAAAGTGGGCTCCAACTATTCCTCTTCCAGAGGGAATGGTTTAACCTGAGTCCTATTCTGTACCCAAAGACCTATTCCAGACAGCTTCAGTGGGAAGGGGAGTCAACCCATATTACTCGAGGCTAAGATAAATCTCCAAGGAGCAGCCAGACTATCCTGCATAGAATCACAGAATGGTTTGGGTTGGAAAGGACCTTAAAAATCATTTAGTTCCAACCCCCTGCCACGGGCAGGGACACCTTCCAGTAGCCCAGGTTGCCCAAAGCCCCGTCCATCCTGGCCTTGAGATGTACAGGGCCAGCCTCCATCGAGGAGTAAGAAGGAGGTGGCTTTGGCACCAGACTCCCACAGGGCTCAGCACCATGCTCTTCAACCCAGGCATGTGCACCACGAGGACTCAGTGCGTTCCCCCATCTTAGCTGAGTCTCAGCAAATACAAACTGTGCATCTGCCAGGCTTATGTTTGCTCCAGGACCACCCATCCTGAGGGCACAGAAAATAACCCCTGTCAAACAGCTTAGGAAGAGGTCCCAGCCTGCCAACCCCACCAAGTTACCACTAGGAGCAGCTGTGGAGCTGCTGTGCATCGAGCAGCGTGGGAGGCCACCTCCCTTACCGTAGTGCTTGTCCTCCTTGTAGGAAGGCGAGTAGCCAGGTTCGCAGTGTCGGCTGCACCTGGGGGTTTCACCCCCCTCCCCGGTGCACGGTGGCCGGGAGCCGTTGACGTGGTGCTCACAGGGTGGGATGGAGTAGGGACGGCAGCCTGTCGAGGACAGAGATGGCATGAACTGACTGTCCCCAAGCACACCTGTCCCCAGCAGCCACGCTGGAGAAGGCACTGGATGCCCCCCAAAACAGTACAACTTTTCTGACCCAGAAACCCCACAGATCAGTGGGGTGAGAGCAAGAGTAGGTCTGCCGCTGCCAGATGAGAAATCCCTCCATCAGCAATGGGTTTCCCTTCTGGACCTGCTTCCCACCACCTCCCTCCTGAGAAGGTGATGGAAAAGATGGAAACATGAACCAAGTCATGGCCATTCTAGGAGGAGGCAGAAGTTTCCAGTCTGGAAGTTGCTTTTTGAGTGGGAAACATGTCAGAAAGACTCCTGCCCTCATCCAAAGTGTACTGAACTGGTTCAAAACCAGCAATAAAAAAAAATTCACAGCCTGATTCATTCCTGCTATGGAAGCAGGAGCCTTGTGGGGTTAAGTCTGGCTCCCTTCCTGGATGGGTTTCCTGCCACTGGGTGCTGCTCTGGGACCCTTGTCCCAAAGGGGTGACCAGAAGGAGCCATGGGGACAGGAGCAACCAACTGGGAGAAGTGTTTGAGTCCAGACATGAAGGAGGGAGCAGCCACAAGGAAGCAGACCAGAAGAGAAGCACCCTGAGGGACACGAACCTGTAACCGAGCAGAGATGCTCCTCTTTGCTTCCACCAGGGTATCTGCCAGGACTTACCCACATGGGAATCGTAGAGACCCCCAGACACAAGGCCCCTCTCTGTCCAGTACCTCCACGCACCGGAGGGGTAACCACCGTTGCACCTGGAGAAAGAGGCAGCAGTTCCAGCCCCAGCCTGCTCAGAGGCATCCCCCCTTTTGGGGGAGGCAGGGGAAATGGAGCCAGCTTGGGATGGCTGAAGGGAAGCTTTCAGCACATCGAACCTTTTTAAGTCTGTCCCTGCCTTCCCCAGGATTTCTAGGCCTCAAGACACCAAAGCCTCAGGGCAAGAAGGAGCTAAGAGCACCTGTGCCTCCACATCCCAAAGCAGTGGTGCCTCCTCACCAGGTCACTGGTCAGCCTCTGCTGCCAGGAACAGAAGCAGCCACACAACTTGGGAGACCCAACTCCCCACCCTGCTCTCAACAGCTGTAAAAGCCACAGGCAAAAGGCTTGTGCCTGAAAACCAAGACTCTGGGGCTACTAAAAAATCCTTCCTTGGGCTCAGGCAGCTGCCAGCTCTGTATGGGAAAGCATTGTTATGTGTTTGCCCTCCCTCCACCAGCCATCATCATCCACTACTGCCGGGGCACGACATGGCCCAGAGGGACTTTCAGTCCATGCAGTCACCTTTATGTTCCCACCTAACTCCAGCATCTACTGCCCAAACCACTGGTGGGGCTTGCTGCTCATGAGGAAGACGGGGATAAAACAATCAACATCTTTGGGTTATGTCCCTGCTCCTCCCATGCACCTTTTAAGTACAGAAGAACCAAGAGCAGCTCACCCCATGCCACACTCGAAGCCACAGCACGACAGCAAGTCCTCCGCTGAGACCTCCACGCTCACCTTGGCGTTTGTGTGAACACAGATTCTGTCTGAAATCGCTTCTACGGCACCAAAAGCCTGTGGGCAGCCCCCAAAAAAACAAGGAAAACCCATCAGAGCTGGCCATGGGAAAGGAAACCAGGCAATGAATGCAGGAAGCATGAACATGGCTGGGAGAAGCCCACCAAGCTCAGCCACTGCAGGATTTCCCCCCCATTTATGCAGTTCAGTAGCAAACTCAACAGCACATTTTTTGTTTGGCAAGCTCTGTATCAATGTGACTTTAAACCACCCATGCTCTTACCCAGCAAGAGCCACAAGAGCCCTGATCTCTTATCTCATTGATGGTAGGACAGTTAGGCCACTGCGTCCGTGAGTCAAAGTTATCAGGCAGTTCCATGTCTGCAGCAAAATCTACCCTGCAAGCGAGAAGAGGGAAGTCTTGTTACAGGAACATCAGTGTACTGGGTGCCCAGGACTCTCCAACCTCGTCTGAAGGTGACCTGGAGGACAAGGGCTCTTGTTTGCTCACTGAAGGAGAATAAATACTTCTGAAGTCCTCGGACCAGGTCAGCAGTGTTTTGAGTTTCAAGAAGTACAAATTACACAACCAGTCAAGTATCTGGCAGGACAGAAGATGGATGTTTCCCCCATGTGTGCTTTTGTGCTTAATTCCATGCAAGATGTCCACCAAGCTGCACCCAGCAGAACCCTGCTCACAGTCTGCCAGGGGAGACCCTCACCCACTCCAGACACACCAGGAGCATCCACACAAGGTTTTACAGGAACCTCCTGGCACTCACCTCTCGGGAAGCTTGGGCCCACCCAGGAAGGTGCCACAGAGCTTCTTCACATAGCTCATGTCAGTGTTGTGGAAGTTGTGCCCTGCCTGGGAAGAGAGGCAGAAAAATGGGACATGACTCTTCACGACCACCAAGTGCAATGCTGGGACCAGCCTGGTGCTCCAGATCTCCCTCAAACCCAACCAGTGTCTGACACCTGCAATAAACCCGAGAGGCCAAGAGCCAAGCTACCTATAGACACAGAACACAGCCCCTTCCAGGATCAGCCCATCACAACCAGTAAGCTAAGGCCCAACTCTAGGCTTCGGTCACAGCATCCTGGTCCAGGAGCATTTGGCCAGGTCACCAATACAACTGGACACTTGCTTTTCGTTTCTGGCCTCCCAGAGAGTTTCCTCCACTTAGCATTGCTCCTACTCTACAAATTCATCAGTGCTCTGCTTTAAAGTGGAGAAGCTCCACAGCTAGGGTCACCACAGAAACCCCTGACAGCATCGACTCGCTGGAGAAATCAACTGGGATCAAGGCTGGTTTGATGCAGCCCCCATGGTGAGACTCCCAAAGCTCAAATATTGAGTCCCACCAAGAGGCTGTTGAGCAACGTATCCAAAAAACCCCCCCAAACCAATCTGGTACTCACCTTCCAGGTGGTGTTGAGCTTGTTTATGTGGTTGACCAAGTCACTGGAGAGAGGAGGGTAGTAAGGAATGCTGCGAGCACTGGCGAAGGCCACCAGGACACACAGGATGGACACGGACGGCCACATCTTGACCACGGAACAGGACACTCCACCTGCAGCCAGATTTGGGCACCATTGGAAACCTTCCCAAGCAGGCTCAGACTGTGAGCAAGGGCTTGGCAGAAGGACCATCGCAGCAACACGTGGGAGGGTAAAACATGTGGCTGCACAAAGACCCTCCCGATCCTGACTTACTCCAAAGGTCGGGAGAGATGCAGGAGCAGACTAATAACCCCCCTCCTGCAGCTCAGAAGAAATCAGACACGGCAACCCTGATGTTGACCACCGCAGGATTAGTAGCAGTGGGAAAATATCTTTTGAATACCCTCCAAGGGATTTGGAGGGTATTAAAAGCTGTGTTTACTTCCACAAAAATGGAGAATAAGGACTAGGAGAAGGAATAAGTGACACCCCACCTCCATGGCAAGCTGCAGGCAGGGCTACAGCCCTGGAGACCTGCTAGCCCCTGCCCTAGTGCAGTGCTTTTCCCTTTGAAGACATCACTCCAAATCACATTTCTGGACTTTACGGCCTCATTTTGGCCAGCCCATTGCCCTGGGGACTCTGATCAGGGTCACAGACCTGGGTGGTGATGCCCTGTCCCATGCAGAGGGGGGGTCCACGTGCACTGGAGATGCCTGTGGCTCCTGCCTGTGCTCCCCTCACGCTGGGGCTTTTCATGAAGGAGGATGTGAAGACACATCCTTGGGCACAGGGCACCAAGAAAGTCCCAATTTGGGGAACACAGACGCAGGAAAAACAGCAAGAGTGGACCACAGCCTCCTGTGCAGGAGCACAAGCATCACCCAACCCAAAGACGCTCCAAGGGCTCAGCTGCTTCTCTGTTCCCCCGCCTCCTTTAACCTAATTCACCTTAAACTGCCCAACTCCAATTTAATCCCCAACACCAGCAGCCACCGCTTGCTCCACGTCCCCATGTATGACTCAGACACGCACCTGCTACTCGATCTCTGCAAACACACCAGGGCACCCTCCTCCTCCTCCTTCAAAACCTCCCAGCTCCCCTTCCACCAACCCCACATCCACCCCGACGGGCTCCAAGCCTGCCGAGCAACCCAAGACCTCACATACTCCGCAGCAGCCAGAACAGCAGAGATATTTAGGCTTTAATTCCTACTCATCTCACCAAGCTGAACGTATAATCACCTTTGCAAGCCTGAGCTTAAACCCTTCTGGGCAAATACGCCCGAGCAGCCGGACACACAGCTCTTGCCAGCAGCAGCAGAGCTTGCTGAGCAGGGGCAGGGGATGGGAGACACACGCATTTCCATGCAGGCTGCCTCCCACTCACAGCCAAGTTTAGCCTTTCCAGAGAAGAAAACCCAGCAGGAGTGTCCTACTTTCTGCCAGCAACAAGCCCAGGCGGCTGCAACTAAGTGTATAAAGGGGTTTGTTTTTTTTCCTTCCCCCTCCTCCTTTCACCATTTATTTACTTTTCTTGCCACTCTCCAAGCTTTCAGCAGGATGCTCAGCCCAAAAGCCGGTTGAGTTTCAGCAGCACATGGGTCCTCCTACCCCCAGATCTCACCTCTTTGAAGGTGTTTCATGCATATTTGCTTGTTTAGAGGTTTATTTCTCGCAGATAAGAGACTGGCTGGCACTGCTGGTGGCCCCACTGTGCTCCCCTGCTCATGCAGCAGGAAGGAGGTTATGCCCAGAGAAATAAATACACACTGCTAAGGCTACTGTGGTTTTTGCTTTGTGCCCCTTCAACACGGCCACAAAAAGCCTAGAGGTGACCAGCCCCCGCTGAAGCACCTTTTCTAATGAAAAATGTTGAAAAAAAAAAAAAAAAAAATCTCCCACAAACCAACCCAAGAACCTCTGTACTTCCTGCAGTCAACTTTGTATTTTCAGTAGCACTGAAGGGAGGCGGTTTCGAGGCCAGAAGCCACCTAATATGCTTTTGTTTTCAGGAGGATGTTTTGCTGACACGCTGAAACCCGCTCTGCAAAGCCTCCTGTATCGATACGGCCGCTTGCGCCGAGCTCTTAATGGATGGACATGGGAGATCTCATATCCTCAAGTTACCAGACCACACCGGCTGCAGACTGTGAGCTCCAGGTAACCGGAGACCAAACTGAAAAAAGACACCAGGCAGTTTCCCCTCCGACAGGCTCTCGCCTTCTAAGATCTGCTGCACTGTATCCGCCCCACGACACAGCTGACAGCTGCAAACACAGCAGAAGCAGTGAGATATTGCCCGGCACAACCAAAATAGCTGGGAACCAGTCGGTTGTTTCAGCAAACCAGTCTCTTGTCAAGTCTCCTACCACCATGAGAGAGTTGGGGCGGTTCAGCCTGGAGAAGGCTCCGGGGGGACCTTAATGTGGCTTCCCAATAGTTAAAGGGGGCTACAGGAAAGCTGGGGAGGGACAATTTATCAGGGAGTGTAGGGATAGGATGTGAGGTAACGGTTTTAAACTGAAAGAGGGTAGATTCAGACTAGATATAAGGAAGAAATTCTTCCCTGTGAGGGGGGTGAGGCCCTGGCACAGGTTGCCCAGAGAGGAGGTGGATGCCCCATCCCTGGAAGTGTTCAAGGCCAGGTTGGACGGGGCTCTGGGCAACCTGCTGTAGGTGAAGATGTCCCTGCTCATGGCAGGGAGGGTTGGTTTGATGGCCTTTACAGGTCCCTTCCAACCCAAACCATTGTGAGATTCCGTGAAGTCTCCTGTGGGCATGAAGTTTGCTGGGCAGAGGTCGGGAGGAAGGGGAGCTGATACAGCTGGATGGCACGGAGTATCCCAAGACTTGGATGAAGAAGGAAGGGGAAATCCTCGATCTCATGCAATTTTTTTCCTCCCTACCCCTCCATGGCTTCAGCAAGCACCCTGTGTACAGCAGATCTATCTATAGAGAGCGTAGGCACAGGGCGGGCAGGACGAATTTCCACCGACAGCAAGTCACATGCATCCAGAGGCACGCTGACCCCAGCAGCAACGCAGCAAGTAAGAAAAGGCTTCTGCCTTCCACCATCACCCCCCTTTCCCCGCAGACACAAGCAGTAAGACACTTCCTGTGGCAGCGTTATCGCACTCGTGCGTCTCCCACCACCGCTATCTCCTCCACACACGCCTCCCTCCCCCTCAATCTCCACTGCTACTTCAAATACCACCAAATGAGCAGCACCAAAACCAAGCTTGCGTAACAGCTGCTGCACCTGACAGATACTTCTTTCTGGTTTTCTTTCGGCATGGTAAACAGGCCAGAGGAGTTTCTCCATCAACCCCAGAAAGACCCTTTCCCTTTGCACCCCCCTGGAGGCGCCTTGCAGCTTCAGGGTAACCCTGGCAAAGGCTGTCTTCACAGATCACATCCCACCACAGCTTGTTAGGCTGAAAACAGAAGCAAAGCTTGGCTGTTGGACTTTTTGAGACACAGCAGCTTCACCCTAGCAAACCCTCCAGATGGCAAAAGGACGTTTGGGGCTTGCAAAGAGCCTCCCGAGCTGCTCTACCTCTTCTTGGGCTGATAACAAGTCCCCCGCCTCTTGCTTTGGGATCCAATAATGCAATTTCTGGAAGGATAAGCAAGAAATAACTCCAGAAAGCTGCCACCCACCAGCACACATGTCCCTGGGCAGGACTCTCACAATTAAGCCAGCTGGTTGCTTGAAAGGAGGAAATTTGGGCCGCTCGAGTGCAGCTCTCGAGCCTCCTCCTCCCAGCCAGCGAGGAGGAAGCACTGAGGCTGAAGGCCCTCCACCCTGAGCCGCTCGGAGCAGCTGAGCGTGGGGGAGAGGAGAGCACCCAAAGGGAGACGGCTGCGGCTGGCGCTGCACCACCCGCCCGCAGTCCCTCTGCGCTGCCCGCTGCTGCCTGCAACGGCGCGGGCAGAGAGCCAGGGAGGAGGGATGGAGGTGACATCACCCAGGTGTCTTCTCCATCCCTCTGGAGCCTGAAGCAGTTCCCTGGCTGTTTTCTCAGGGGCAGAGCTATAACTATTTGGACTATATGTGATGGCGGAGGTCCCACAGCCCCCTCCCAGCAGCCCAGGGAGATGCACAGTGCCCAAACCAGCAAATCCCTCTGCAGTTCACCCCTGCAGAGTCCCACCACAAAGCTCATCTCCACATCATCCAGAAATCAAAGCCCACAAGTCCCATTTAACCGGGTATTTCTCTGATGTTTAAAAACAACCCCAAACTAACAAACAAAAATCCAATCAACAACCCAACCCCAAAACAGGCTATTGAAAGCCCAGCTCACATGACTCAGTTTAGGCAGGTCAGGCCATGAGATAAGTCAGAGCCCTGAAGCACCTCTCAGCAACTCCACTGTCTGGGCCAAACCCCTCCAGGCACCAACAGAGGCACCCACACCCTCCAAGGGTCTGAGGAAGATAAGAGCTGTCCCACCCTCCCAGCCCTAACACCCCCACCCCTCCAGGGTTGAGAGGTACTCAGCAAAGCCCAAGTCATGTGTCCTCCTCCAGCAGGCAGCCCTTTACCCAAGCCGAGCTTTTTGTCCTTTGTTCTAGCTGCCAATATTTGTGCGTGACTCCAAGCCACAATAAAGCAAAGCCTGTAAACAACACAGTCCAGCTCAGCTTGCTGCACCGCCAGGTTAGCTTGGGTGCACCAAACTCAAGGCCTGGTGACTTCATTACAGCTATGACTGCATTATCAAAGCCTGAAATGTTTTGTTTAAAAAGAAAAAAAAAAAAAAAGCAAAGCATGAGGCACTCTTCCCCACACCCATTCCTTTCCAGGAAAGCCAAACCATTAGCACGGGTTAGATAGCCAGCAAAATAAATAAATACACCTTGAGACAGGTTGCAGTGCTCGCCTCTACAGCTTCCATTCACAGAAAGCAGAAGATTCCTCCCAAATGGAGCTGCACTGATTTTTTTTTTTTTTCCTTCCTCTTCTTACAGACCAATCCATAAACCAGTCTTGCACAAGACCTCAGCTGCCGTAGCAGACTCCCTGCGCTCCCCAAGCTCCCTGCCCTCACCCTCACCCTCAACTTTGCAACCTGGAGGGAAATACAAGAAGGAAGCGATCTTTGCTGCATCACACCCGCTGCACAACCCCGGCAGCGCGATATATGGACGGCAGACACACTCTATGTCAGACAGACAGCTTTTATCCCACGCCACCTCCAAGCCATGGTCCAGCTGCCAGACCCAAGCCTGGCCGCGCATCACGGGATGTTCCCAGAAGCACTTTGGTGGGTGCCAAACCGATCTCCTTAACATCAGCTGACGAGCAGGGCTGCCTTAGGTTTTTTGTTTTGATTTTTTGTGTGGTTTGTTTTTTTTTTTTCCATCTTCATTATCAAAACACGGTTTCCTCTTTTCTCCCTCGCTGCTTACAGAGAAGTTTGCTGGTTTCGAGACGCGCTGAGGGTTAATGGCATTTTCCCTGCGACAAACCTCACCGCTGTGCCGCAGAGCATCCCCCCACTCCCCCCCTCCCGGACCCTCCGCGGCCAAAAATACCCCAAAACGCAGCTGGAAAAAGTAGGAGACGCTGCCGCTGCTGCCCCAAGGGGGTGTTTCGCAGCACCCCCCGGGTGCAGGGCTGGGGTGTCGCGCCCCCCCCCCCCCCCCCAGGCGCTGGTCTCCCCGCCCGGCCCCGCTGCTCCCCCTCCCCCGGCGGCAGTGGAAGGGGGTGCCCCATCGCCCCCCCCCCGCGTGTCCCCCTGCCCCAAGCCGGGAGGTGCCGCAGCATTCCCCCCCCCCTTACCTGCTCCCGCTGCAGCTCCCACACCCGCGCCCCGCTGCGCCCCTTATGCGCGGGGTGCGGTGCCCGCCCCCCCGGACTCGCCGCCCCCCGGACTCACCCACCGCCCCGCACGGCCCCGCGCTCCCTCGGCCCCGCGGAAGGGGCAGGTCCCGGCGCTGAGTCATCCCGGGCCCGGCCCGCCCCCGGCGTGACTGCATCCTGCCCGCCTCCCGCAGCCTGCCCGCAGCCTGCCCGCCTTCCTCCCGTCTAGTTTTTCCGCCCCCAACCTGCCCCCCATTCCTTCCTCAACCCACCCGCTTCCCTCCGCTGTCCTACCTCCATCCTACCTGCATCCCTCCTCCGGCCTGCCTGCATCCCTCCTCAATCCCACCCGCATTCCACCTCCATCCCACCCACATCCTGCCTGCTTCCCGCCTCCAACCTACCTCCATCCCATCTAGTTTTTCACCCCCAACCTGCCTGCATCCCTCATTAATCCCACCCGCTTCCCTCTGCCATCCTGCCTCTCCATCCTACCTGCATCCCGTCTCCGGCCTGCCTGCATCTCTCCTCAACCCCACCTGCTTCCCTCTGCCACCCCGCCTCCATCCCACTTGCATCCCTCCTCCCACCTGCCTCCATCCCATCTAGTTTTCCACCTCCAACCTGCCCGCATCCCTCCTCAACCCCACCTGCTTCCCCCATCATCACAGAAACCCAGAATCATTCAGGTTGGAAAAGCCCCTCGGGATCATCGAGTCCAACCCTCAGCCCGACTCTACAAAGTTCTCCCCTACCCCACATCCCCCACAGCTCATCCCAACGGCCCTGAAACTCCCCCAGGGATGGGGACTGCCCCCTCCCTGGGCAGCCTGTTCCACTCTCGGACCACTCTTGCTGGGAAACATTTTCTCCTCCTGCCCAGCCTGAGCCTCCCCTGTGGCAGTTTCCAGCCGTTCCCTCTTGTCCTGTCCCTGATCCCCTGGGAGCAGAGCCCAGCCCCAGCCTCTCTGCAATGTCCTGTCAGGAGCTGCAGAGAGGGATGAGGGCTCCCCTCAGCCTCCTCCTCCTCACACTGAACACTCCCAGCTCCTGCCCTGCCTCCTCACAGGATTGATTCTCCAGCCCTTCCCCAGCCCCGTTGCCCTCCTCTGCCCTCGCTCCAGCCCCTCCAGATCTCTCTGGGATTGAGGTGCCCAAACCTGGCCTCTTCCAGCCTGCCTGCATCCCTCCTCAATCTCACCCACATTCCACCTCCATCCCTCCTCAATCCTACCCGCATGCTGCCTGCTTCCCACCTCCAGCCAGCCTCCACCCTGACTGCCTTCGTCTCTCCTGCATCCTACCTCCATCCCCTGCCCGTCCCACCTCCATCCTGACAGCATCCTTTGAAGTTTTCACCTGGCAGTCCAGCACGTTTTTACTGTGTTACTGTGTTAACTGACTTTTTTCACGTCATTTTGGCTGATTTTCAGAAGAAGGATGAACAGCACAGAAGGGTCATCTTCAGAGCCCAGTTCAAGCCCTGTTTTAAATCACAATGTTGCTAAAGCTTCTCTTTAATGAGAAAGACCATCCATTTTTTTCCTTTCTCACTCCGTTCTGGGAGGAGGTGAGGATAATATATATTCCCCACCACTCTCAGAAATGAGCTGACCGTTTGGCCTGGAATAGAAAATAATAACTCTAATCAGTGATCAAAAGTCTACTGACATCCAGCAGTCAGTGTGGAAAGTCAAAGCTTGGCAAAGGGAATCACCTGGGACTTTTTTCAGACCTTAGAAAGGGGAACCCTGAGGCCTCCTTAGCAGGAAAGGAGCGGCAGGGAGGGTCACGGTGTTGCACAGATGGAGCAGAAGGGCTGGTCTGCAAAGGCCAG
Organism: Athene noctua; assembly: GCF_965140245.1. Taxonomy (NCBI): domain Eukaryota; kingdom Metazoa; phylum Chordata; class Aves; order Strigiformes; family Strigidae; genus Athene; species Athene noctua. The sequence goes on from NC_134037.1 coordinate 5,224,279, forward strand.
AGGGATGCGATGCTCCTGACTGTCTTCTCTAGACTTTCAGGAAGCTTCAGATGCCTCTAGGAGCTCAGGCTTTATGGTGGGACCCGAGCAGATGCCAAACAGGATGGCATAAAAGCAGATGATTCATCCTCATTTCTTCCCAGCTTCATCTGCGGTGCCTGGGCAAGGCTGCTCCAAACTGTCCAGGCCCCTGCGATTATTTCTGCAAGGCAACAAATGCATCCCTTGCCAGTTGGCAAGATCCCTCTCTCTCCATTGGGTTTTTACAAACATTGTGCCTCATTAACATATTTTACTTTTTAGTACTTGCATTCTACTTTTTGGAAGGTTTGTTATATGTTTTCTCTAGAAAGCGAGTACACTCTTTTTTCTCCCTGCTGTCATTTATGTCCAATCTTTTTTTTTTTTTTTGGTTTAGAAGGCTTCCTAGTGAAGCGATGAAAAAAAATCAGAAAAATAATATTTAATACACTTGACTGTATACCCCAGTATTTATGCAGTAAACTTGGAGATGTTGTTGCTGTATTTAAGTGTATTTATGCTTTGATACGCTCTGTGCAAAGGCCCTTGGCCCGTTGCCTGCCTTTACATATAATTTTTAACCAGCAAATAGTAACACCCTTCACTATGTTTTTATACATGCTTTGGGAATTAAAATAATAACAAAATAAAAAAAATCACTAGTAACCTGCCTAACCTTCCTCTGTCCCACACAGGATTTCTTCGCTCTGCCCATTGCTGTTCGGTTTTGCAGTTTCTTCTGTTGCCTGTGAAGTTTTGATGACAGAAATCACAAGTAAAAGAAAATGATTTTTGTCTTGCCCTTTGTACAACCCGTCTGGGAAGTTCTCGGTGCTGCCAGACATGTGGGCACGGCACGTGATGCTGGGGAGCTGCAGTCGGGACATCATTAATGCTCATTTTTCCCAGTAACTTGCTGCAGTTACCTCTTTATTCCCCATACACCCTTATTTCCAAATAGGTTTTTGCCCAGAAGTCTCATATTAGCAATTTTAACACCTTTTAGTTTGTGACGCGACACCACAGAGCCCATCCTTTGGGAGCAGCCGCCTACTATTCCTGCAAATACTTTGCAACTTTTTCAAGAACTGAAAGCATGAACTAAAACTTTGCACATACTGCTGGCCTTTCTGTTCTCTTTGGGGAAGTGTTGCAGTTGCCATCCCTTTTTCAGTTAGTTTGGGCCAAAAACATGCCCATTTTTGAGATAAATTGGTTTTATACATGAAGCTGAATGCAGCCAGGCAAGTTTTCCAACTAGAGATGCTCTCCAGGGAGCCTGTAAATCCCTTGTGTGCCCAAACCAGCAAGAAACAACCCCCTTTTTTGGTTTTGTGGGATTTTTTAGTGTTATCAGAGAAATAAATGGCATTTGCTCAAGCCATGGCAAGCTTCAGCCTTTGGAGCAAAGGCCACCACTATAGGAAAGAGATAAGGAAAAGAGCCAGGAGGCCTTGGGCAACCTTGTCTTATCCCTTGTTAAATCACTGCTGGTTGACTCTTGGTGTCCCTGCTTCAATATTAAGCAGTAAATAGCTCTCTAAGGAAGCTGCTGCAGGACCAGCGCCTCTACATTTAAGGAAAAAAAGTTTCTATGCATCTTCATTTCCCACCAAAAAAAAAAAAAAAAAAAAAAAAAAGCAGCCCTAATTAATGCAGGTATGTTTTTTTTTTTTTCATCTCCAGGGTTTAAAATCATTATCGCTTACGACAAGGGTGTGAAATGCAGATTTATTTAATAAGCAAATAGCTTGGCTTGGCTTAGGATAGGAGTGAAGCTTGCTCCTTTGTCCTCGTTTCAGCTGGGATAGAGTTAATTTTCTTCCTAGTAGCTGGTATAGTGCTGGGAACTAGAACTAGACCTCCCTGAACCCAAAGCCTATGCTGTCCAGCCAGACTGCCAGACTTCCTTCGGGGTGTATCTACCCAGATTTCTTCTAATTCACTAAAATTAGAAAATTTAGGTAATTTCTAATTCACTAAAATTTTACTACCGAAACAGCTCTTGAAGGTCTTTTATTCTTGACTTCTTGTCCCTCTTTGTGCATCACGATTCATCCTCAGAAGTCAACACTGCCCTTCTCCACACCAGTTTTCCTTTTCTTGTCTGTCTTGCCATGAGGCACTGAACCACCTGATCTATAAAATGTTGCAGGTGACCCAACTTGAGGCATTGAGAGAATAAATTAAATATATTGAATTAATTAAAGAAAAATGCATTTGGGGCCCAAAATACATTATTTCAAGGCTACATATCAGCATTTCCTGCTTTAAATTGAGTATTAGCCAGCCTAGATTGGTCTCCCTTGTCATTTTTTACATCATCTGAGGGTTTTAATCTGTAAAACAGAAAACCAGTGTCTCAGCGACTTGAAAAGGTGCATCAGATGTTCATCTTGTACCCAAATTTGCCAACTAATTGATTTGAATGTGAGTTATATCTGCGTCGCTAACAGCGCTTTATCACTTCTGTAGATTTTTCAGCTGACTTGCATCCCCTCGCAGCAGCAGAACATCGCCTGCGACTCATAGGTTGGGTTTTGATGGGGATAATAATGGTTATTACAGCTGGATCAGCTGCCAAATAACTCGCCCAGGGCAACTGGTAAGCAGGATTTTATAAAGCCAGAATCCTGCCTGATAAATCCTTGCTTGCAGGGTTAGACACCGATGTAATTCTCAGCTCTCTGTGGGAGCTGGAACATCCTGAGTTAAAATTCTCACTCTCCAACCTTTCAACAGCTGCCAGAGCTACTACTGGAGCACATGGCTTTAAAAACCTCACTAAAACATGTCTTGGACTGACTGTTGGCTAATTCTACTGGATTTAAATTTGTCCAGTGGCAGCTGGGAGTTTGTTAACCAGATTTTTCTGCCTGGACAGAAATGCTGGGCGAGGGGTCTGTGTGCTCCTGTTGTGGATGGGAGATAAGCAAAGTGCTGCAGTGCCACGGGGATGGCTCCCTGGCCATGGGGTAGGTGTGGGAAGGGTTGCTCTGAGGGCAGAGCCTGGCTCTGCAGCTCTGCTCCTTCACTCTTTGCAGGTTTGGTCCATATCTAACCCAAAAATGGCCAGGCAGAAGGCAGCAGCGCTTGGCCATGCCATAAAGGCATCAGCAGAGTTAAATTCAACACTGAGCATAGATTTCCACCCATGCAGGTGGAAACTGCAGGGGTCTTGGTGTCCTCCAACCCCTGTGCACCCTTTTTGTCTTATGCTGCTGATGCTCCTTAAGAGGCTGAAGGCCTCTTCTAGAGCTGGAGGATCCTGCAGCATCCTCCCCCCTGCTCCCTGCAAATCCTTACAAACAGGGATCTCCAGTTCCCTGCAAATCCTTGCGAACAGGGAACTCCAGTTACGCAACCCCGCAGCACCTGGTGACTCAGCTGAGCTCGCTCACGAGGAAGCGGGTGACTTTGCTGGGACGTGACTCAGGAATGGGTGACCTAAGCAAAAAACTTCTTCCCACCCTTGCTGGGGCAAAGCAAATCCAGATCTGGGTGAGCAGAGAGATGGTGAGGGCAGACCCTGCTGGCCCTGGTGAGGTGTGGAAAGGCAATGGCAGGGCTAGCATTTACTCCTGCAAAGTTTATGCACACCACTGGCTATGGGCAGAGGAGAAGATGAAAGAAGAAACCACACAGGACCTCTCTTCCCTGATTATTTCAACTGAATCTGCCAGGACTGTGGTTTGAACAAAGTGGTCTGCATGAGTATTTCTTTGCAGAAGGAGCTGTTGGGCGTTGGAATGGGCTGCCCAGGGCAGGGGGGAGTCCCCGGAATCCCTGGAGGGGTTGAAGAGTCGGGCTGAGCCAGCGCTGAGGGATCTGGGGGAGTTGGGAACGGTCAGGGGGAGGTTCATGGTTGGACTGGAGGAGCTTCAAGGGCTTTTCCAACCTCAATGATTCTGTGATTCTGTGAGACAGTTGATCCTTGGCTCCAATGCAAGGCAAAATCCTTGTCAAAATTAAACATTAGTAGCATTTTCTGTATTTTCTATTGAAGAGCTCTCCTTGGGTCCCCTTGCTTCATCCATCTCGTCTTCCTGAGGGGTCTCATCTCTTTTGACTTCAAACAAACATAATCAGCTGTGCTAAGTCTACACTGTGCCCAAGGAGGTGCCAAACTTCTCTCATCCAAAGGTGGAAATGTCTGTCTTCATGTCTGTCACGTAGGAGATGCTGAGAACAAAACTCGTCCTATGTCTGGTTTGAGATGGACCTTTGCAGCATCCAGGTGTGAACGTTACTGCTCAGCTGTTCAGTGCGGCCAGACCTCTCTCGCCAGCTCTCCCAGCAAGTTTTGGCTGTGGTACTTTTGGATCCAGTGGTGGATCTTTGTGTTCAGCAGTCCAGAACTGTTTTTTCCTCCATGACTCCAGAAGATTTTTGAATCTACGGGCACTTTTTCCATCTACTCAGTCCCCTGGCAAGGGGTCTTCTTCCTCAGGTCTTTGGGCTGGGTCAGGTCTCCAGTGCTGTCTCTGCTTTGATGTGGGACTGGTTGGGACTTTGGTAGCTGATAGGGTCCCTTATAGACCGAGATGTTCCCCTATTGGAAAACATCTTCCCTCCAGGGCACCTTTCCCATGTGCTTTGTCAGGCAGGTTCAAACACTTCAAGGCAGAGGCTGTGACCTCATTTCCTTTTGTCTACATGCCTGACTTTGGTCTTGTTCCTACTATACCCCAACCTCCAGGAAATTCAAGAGCAGTGGCAAGTGCTCAGATCTCAGCTGCTCTCCTTGAGCACATGATCCTGTTCTCATCCCTCCACCACTTGCTGAGCTCATGCAGTTGAGCTGCCTGGCCGCAATCTCTGTCCGTTTCTCCTGGCTCGTGAGGGAAAGCAGGAGCTGACTTCCCCTCCGTGCCACTCTGCAGTCAACCCCCGCTCAGATGACGGCTTTGAGTAAGAATAGCCAAGGATGGGGACAGCTCTTGTGCTTCAAAAAGAAACATCCAGCTGGCCTAAGAGGAAGAAATCCAAAGGAAAGGAGAAGTGAGAGAGAAGCCGGGGCACTGACCATGAAAATTTGCATCCAGAGCATTTTTCTGTGGGTGCCAGACAGAGGGATGGATAAAGAAAAAAACCCTCTTTTGTGTACTTGGCTTTTCCACAGGACCAGCACGTCAATGCCTTCCACTGAAAGGCAACTTTGACATCCTGACTTTACAGGGAGAGCCCTGGGCACAGCTTTTTGGGGGAGTGTTTAACAATTTTGCCTTCCCCTGCAGGCTCAAAGGTTGGCCGTGGCCAAGACAAGAGTCTCAGCAAGATGGGCACCTGGGCTTTTGGCTGATGGGGCTTGTTCCTACACTCACATGAGTCTTCCTCCCTGATACAGGGTTGCGAAGATGCTTTCCCAAAGCAGCTGGCCAAGGAACGGGGCGTACTTGCCCTTGTCTAGTCAGAGACCCCCAGACTCTTATCTCTGTCACTGAATTTATCTCCAGCTCTTGATCTCTTCTGCTCACACATTGAAACACACATTGTGGGGGGGTTCCTCAGGCCAAAATATTTGTTCTGTGTTGTGTTTGGTTTTGACAGATGATAGAGATGGAGGCTGTGTCTTGTACTTGCAGAATTCAGGATCAGAGAGATATCCATTTCTCTGCAATGCCATTATCAGTGGCCACTTTGCAGAAGAGAAACTGAGGCATAAAGGGTCCATCCCATGGTGAGCCCAAGCAGCAATTCTGGCCCATGGGGAGCCCTGCTGCAACCACTTGCCCACGCTGCCTTCACCTTTCTCCTGCCTGCAAAGCTAGAAGAGTTGTTGGCTCCTAGCAGGAAGGGAAACTTCCCAAAATTCCTCAGAAATGGGTGGTTTTGGTGCTCTGGTGAAAGGTTATCTCATCAGGCACCATGCCAGGCTCTCAGTGACGTGTGAGGGTCCGCTGCATGCCACCGGCCACCGGGGACCCATTTTCTCCTGGTAACCCTGTTTTTCCCTGTTCTTTGCTTTGTTTATACGTGAGCCTCAGGGGGGAAATGGAAATAGGAGGAGGACCGGTGGGACTGGAAATCAGGGTCATTTGTAAGGAGCTGGGGGAGGAAGGGCAAAGTGCTGGGAGGGTTTTCTGGGGGTCAGTGGCGAGGGATGATGGATGGGGTGAGACAGGTACTTAAAAGCCAGCCTGGGCCTGTTTTGGCTATGGGGGAAACAGGAAGCAGATTTTATTGCATTTTAATTTATTTAGAAAAATTGTGCAGGGCGAGGAAGCTGATGAGAAGTTTCCCACGGGCAGAAGGGACGTTCCTGCGAGGAAGGACACGCTGCACCATCCATCCCAGCCGGATCCCACTCGGGATCTCAGGTTTTGCTGGATGAGGCCAGACCAGAAAGGAAACCAGTCTGATTCAGGCTGCACTGGTTTTTGATGCCATCTCGTGGTCCGGGAAGGCTTTACAAAGGGATGTGTGAGCATATTTCCTTGGCTAGGCAGAAAACTGCAGAGTCAAACAACTCCTGCTGCTGCTTCTTGGGTCATCATGAAAGCTGGCCCTGGCCCCATCACTCTGAACAGGCCTCATTCCTGGAGGATGATTTCCATCACCTCATCCCATGTCTGTTTGGGAATTGCCATCCTGAATACCTCTAGAGAGCTGGGCTATCTCATTTTAAGCTCCCATGGGGAGAAGTCCCTCACCCCAGCATCCCTCCGAGGGAGTGGGGAGAGATGAGCACGGAATGTTCACCTCACCCTCTCCAGATGTGGTCATGGCCTTCTGTCCCTACAGAGCGGGCTTAGGTGGTCCCCTCCTCCTTCTGAGCCTCCCTAAATGAAACAAAAGCAGATCCACTTCAGAGGTGAGGAAAATCGGGAAGTGATAAGATACTGGAGCTGCAGCATCCTTATCTGCATCTACAGGAGTGATTAAATCAAGTCCCAATGATGCCATTGTCAGCTGCTCAGCATCTAGCAAGTATTGACCCTCACAAACCTTGGTGGGAGCATTTAAAGTGCCTGCTGGCAGCTAAATAAACCAACTGCAGAGCCCTGCTTCCTCACAGCACAGAAATTAAAAAACCACATCAGAGGCTGAAATGCAAGGGGTGCGTGCGTCAGGAATGAGCAGGAAGCTGAGCACCATAAAAATCTCACGGCAGAGGGGATTGAACCTCTGTTGCTGCAAGCCTGGTTGCCCAACAGGAGTCCATGTGCTGTGGTGTGCAGCAGAAATGACTTGCAAAGTTTACTCAACATCTGCAGCTGCAGAGCTTTGAGCGAGTACCTCCTGGCTGGCACGGGCAGGGCTTCCAGCTGGGAACAGATCTTACCAAGAGATGCCAAAAATGAGGAGTAAAAGGGAGCTGCATGCTGTCCTTTTTCACTGTGGGGGTTTTTGGAGAGGTTCCAAGTGTTAGTCTCCTCTGATCTCACTGCCACAGGATAGCGTGGAGGTGTCAAAACTTTTTGAGGTGTTTAAATGCACCAATCTCACTTGCATCAGTCAGAATTCCCATTTTAGGCTGACTATTCCTGCGAGTTCAGAGGGACAGCACGGAGGGACAGGAGGAGGACAAATTGCTTTAGGCCATCTCCTGAGCTGAAGAAAATTGGCACCAGCTCATCCTGGAAATCTCCAAGTGGAGGTGAGGCTTGTGAAGGTTTTAGGAGGTGAGCAGGTCTCCAGCACAAGGCTGTGCACAAGGTCGCTAAAGGCTTAAAAGTTACCGGTAAAGCATGAGCAGTTCAACAAATGATGAGTCGCCTCCCAGCTTTACACCGGAATTACCCCGAGGGAGGCATGAGAGCATCTTGCAACAGCCACATCAGGATGGAGGCGGCTGCAGGTTTTCTCCCATGGCTGATATCCAAGGTTGCTCCACCCCCGCTGCCTCCCCAAGCACTTTCCAACCAGCTAAATTGTTCTGATAAATATACCAGGAGGAAGGCAGCAGGTTCAGCTTGGGAAGAGCGGATGGAGCTGGCTCTTGACACAGGGAGTGTGCTTTGTACTCATTGCAACGGAGTCACGTGCGTGTATTTAAACTGAGACCTAAGAATAAAATCAGTTCTGGGACTTTGGAGACGTTTTGAGTGTTGGAGGGGAAGTTGGCAGCTGGGTTGTTTTCTAGCTGATGAGGTAGCGAGTCGACTAGATTGAAATGGGCCTTCTTTAGCTATGAGGTGGTCTTCTCCACCTGGGGAAAGGGAGGCAGATGTCCCAACACACAGCCCTTGTGCACAGTTCTGTGGGTATCTCCAGCTGTGCCCGTGCAGTGAGGGCCGAGGGGCTGCCCCCAGGTCCTCATTCCTGTTCCCCATCCCAGGACATCATTTGGCTGCAGGATATTCCTGGGGAGAGCCTCTGGGATGGAGAAAGAGGTGGTGGTGACTTCTGGCTTATGCTGAGGCACCCGGTCACCTACCGGGGGATAGACCTCAGTGTCTGAGGGCTGACAAAACACCATGAGGTCCTCTCAGAGGGACCTCACTGCATGCTTCTCACGCAGGCAGCTTTTGTAGCCTCTCCGAGGACTCATAGCCAACAAATACTATGTGCCGGTGTCTGCAAGAGCCACAGGTTCCTGAGACTGGCCCACTCAGGTGTACGGCGGACATCGTCTATGGTAGCCCTCACCAGGCAGGCAGCTGTCCCACAGGATGAGCTGTGTCACCGTGGCCCTGTGTGTGCACTAAGTGCCTGTAGGTTCCACCTGAGGGGCAAGGGATACCCCAAGTCTTTCCAGCATCAGGCACAGTGAGATCCTAACCCTGAATTGGCACCCACCCAAGGCAACAAACACCAAAAGAGAGGGGACCCTCTCCTGGGAACTGCTGTGTCGGGATTTGACCCTCTTAACATTGCCTCCCCATGACCTTGAGCACCTTCCTCGCCTCTGTGGTGCTGAGCTGCACGTCCCAAGGTGAGCAGAGGCTGAATAAACAATTGCCCTGGCTCCAAAAAGGATGCTGGCGCCCGCTGGGAAAGCCCAGACCAGTGTTTATGCCAGAAGAAGCACAAACATCTCAGACAAACAGCTCTGACCTCATCCTCCTTCCCCCCCAAATGAGGTTTTTTCTGCTTATCTCTGCATCCCTGGGGTAACTCTTTTTGGAGATATTCTGGGAGCCCAGTGCCGTCGTTTCCTCCCAGCACCGTTTCCTTTGGCGCAGGGTCAGCACCGCCACCCTCTCCCGACAGGGCCCTGCGGGATGCCTGCGGTCCCCTGGGATACTTGGGGCTATCGCTGGGAGGGCATCGGCCAGAGGAGGAGGAAGCACTTCAACAGGAGCCGATGGTCCAGGAGCCAGGGAGGCTGGAGGGTGCTGAGTGAGGAAGAAAAACAGGAAGGTGATGGCAGATAAGGAAAAGACCCTGGAAGAGAAATGTAGAGGAATAGTGGAGGGTTGGAGGGAAATGAAGATCACGGCTTCTACAGCAGACATTGTGCCGTGAAAGGAAGCTGCCGAGACAAAGGCAGCCCAGAAAAATCTTTCTCGTCATGTTAGATAAAGGTCTCAGACTCACAGCAAGATGAGAGCTGGGGGATGCTCCAGCAGGTCCATCTGCGGGGTGTTGACATGTACCTGTGGGGTCATACCTGGCTGGGACACTCCAAGCACAGCCCTGTGGGAAACTGTTGATTAGCTTATTGTGAAGTGCTGCTAATTAATCCATCAGTGGCATGTTTCCCATCGTGGTGTGACCAAGTCCCTGCCTTGCTCTTGGGATAGACAAAGAGGGGGTGTCTTGGGGACAGGACTTGATGTGAACTCAAAACCTTGCTAACCTCTGGGGTGAAACGTAACAGAGACAGGGGTTTGTGTCCACATCCCAGGTCTGTCCTGCCTCAGGGTTCCCTTCGCAGGTGTCCTGGTGTTTAATCCTACTGTGGTAGAACATAACTGTGTTTCTCAACCAATCTCTGCAGACACCACTACTTCCCCTGAGGCTGATCACTCAGGCCTAAACACCAGGCATCACCTTTAAGTAGGTCTTACTTGTGACACGTGGAAATCTTTTGCAGTTTCTCCAAGACACAACCTTTCTTCTACACCTGCATGGATAAAACCTCAATCCAGGTGCTTACCATCTTCCATCCTGATTATGGCTGTAACCTTTGGTGTAACCCTCCCCAAAGCACACATGGGTGCAATGGAGGGACATCTAACCTGGTGGCCCTTCAGGATCATTTCTCTACCTGCAGGCTCCGGGGAGCGTGCCAGGTCTGAGACCACTGCTGGAGAGCTTGTTGGGTGATGGCCAAACTGTGCCCAGGGCTTGTTTAGCTCAGTGCTTGCTGGTCAGTGTTAAAAGCAGTAATTTCAAAGTGTAGACAAAGGACTTATTTAATTCCATCCTTTATAAGAGGGATTATCCGTGTCCTGCCAAGTTACCCTGCCAACAGTGAGTGTCTGATAGATGATAACCCCAGAAGGGAAGAGGTCAATCCTTCAGATACACCAGAGGCTGAAGAGACCTACAGGGTGACTGCATCCCCTGTGGTGAGATGGGGTGCACCACACCTGCCTGCACTGCCAGACAAGGGGTGTGGGCAGATGAGCCCAAGCACAATCATCTCAGTTACCAAACCCAGGAGTCACCTCTGATGGTACTGGGGATGAAAACCAAAATTCCAGCCTGAGAGTGACAACCACAAGTGCACAGGGAACTGGCTGACCTGGCCAGGACATGGCTGGTGTCCACTGAGGCCAGAACCAGTTCCTCTTACACGTCGGAAGTGAGACATGGGACAAAAAGAAAGGAGGTGAAATATCTGTGGGCCGAATCCCTCCATGCCACAAGGTCATCTTCCATTTCTCTCTGCGTGTTTCACCTGGTCTACTCACCTCTCTAGTGAAGGATGGGACATCATGTGGTGATAGCTTGGTAATGACAGCCAAACTCCCCTGGCATTTCCAGGCATGGCTTGGGAAGCCTTGAGAAGAGGGGACAAAGGAAGGTCTTGGCCACAAGCCTTCTCTAAAGACAACCCACCTCATCCCTCCTCTAACGTCAGCAATATGCTGAAGCTGAGCCTGTGCTCGTGGTGCCACTGACAGGTCTCCAGCTGGCATCAGCAGGACAGGGTTGGACCACAGACACTTGGTGGTGAAGCCCAGACAGGTCATGTGGAGAAAGTAATGAGGGTGATCTGTTCCTTGGCCTCCTATTGTTGACCTAGGTGTCTCCAAGCACGCTCTAAAGATGGATACAATTTGTCCTTGTCGGATGAGTCTGGAGGTAGACGTGTGATCACATCATGGGCATGACATGGAGCGTGGGATATGAGAAGGTGGTGCCTGGGATGGGCCACTACAAGGGATAACATGATACAAAACCGCATCTAGTTAGTGAAAGACTGTGGGCTCAGTGAGTCGTTTGTTGATGGGCTGCATGAAGGAGCGGTACCTCTTTTCCTTTCCAACATAAAAAGAAGAAAATGAGTGACATACAACATCCTGTCACACTAGCATTGTGGTCTCTTGGCCAAGGAGACCAGACCAGCTTCTCTAGGCCTGATCAGAAAGGCTTTGTAGAGAAGGTCCAGCTCCCTCATGGCTTGTTGGGTGGTAAGATGCCAACAATAAGAAAGTCTGGGTAACTCTGCACAGGAAAGTGGCAATGCCCAAAGCTGGCTCAGCTCCAGGACCGCTCACTGGGAATTGCTGGGCCCAGGACTGGGTTTGTCTCCTTTGCTGAGCCACCCAAAGGGCAGCATCACCGGAAGGGAGGATGAAACAAGTGGGACCAGAAGGCAGCCCCTGAGGCATGCTCCTTGCAGCATCTTTGTTTCCTCCATACACAGCCAAATTCCAGCAACAGCACTGTTAGGAATGGCACTGGGTTTGGGAGATCACTCTGTAACGCATCCGCTTCCAGCTCTGCCACTGGCAGGCTGTGCGACCTCGGTCACATCACTGCATCCCCTCTCCCCTGCCTGCAAGGCTGGAGATGAAGAGGAAGAAAAAGAGGGGTCCGCACCAGGTGGTGGTGGCTGGACTGTCCTCCTTGAGGGAGTGGAAAGGGTGTTTTTCTGAATGGGAATTTGTCCCTGGGTCCCTGTCTGGGTCGGTTATCTCTGCTGCTATTTCAGTTGGCAAGAAACAGCCGAGCCCATGCCAGACGTGGTGGTGTCAGGGGCTGGAGGGGAGTTGGGCGACAGGAGAGGGTGGGGAGCCGGGGTGGTTCCTTTGCCATAAGAAAACCAGGAGCACCCGCCAAAGGTCTCAGCTGGTGCCGGTGATAGCGGGGGTCCCCCGGTGATGTGACTGGCCCCAGGGTGGGCGTGTGGTGGCTGAGCTGAGTGGGATCGGTGACAAGCTGCACATGAGTGCTGATAAGAGCCGGGAAGCCAAACTCCCACGGTCTCTTCAGGCACCGCTGGGCACCCTGGGGACTGGCAGCAGCCTGGGGAGCTTGGCCCTGCAGACGGGTCTGGGCTGCCCCACTCCTTGGGGCTGCAGGACACCCCACGGATACGCCTTCTCCAGGGATGGCGGGCAGGGAAGGAAACAAGTTCACCCCCTCCACCACCCCCAAGAAGGAAATTTTCATGGTAAGAAGTGAAAATCGCTTTTTTAGACCTTTTTTTTTTTTTTTTTGGATGGTATATGGAGGAATTTTCTTGCTAAATACTTCTGCTTCTCAATTTGCACAAGTTAAAAAAAAAAAAAAAAAGCACAAGGTCACAGGATGTTTCTGTGGGCGGTTTAATGCTGTCAAAAAACACTTTCTTCAGTCTAGATGTCTCGTTAGAGTCCATGGCCTAAGATAGCCTTTACTATTGTAAGATATTTTAAGGATAATCTTCTAAGATATTTCTTGAAAATCTGCTAAATGGTTTTTGACACCCTGGGACACCTCCTTCGTCTTTCACCAAAAGCAGCTGGTCTAGGTTGCCCTGGCTGGAGCAGGGAGTGGATCAGAGATGTCCCGAGGTCCCACCCAGACTCAGTTACTCCATGTTTTCATGAGCAGTTGTCCAGCATTCACTTTTGGGAGAGAGAGTTATCTTTGCCCCCATCTTACAGATGGGTAAACTGAGGCAGGACAGCTTGTAAAGTGGTTCAGATGCAGGAATGGAGAGCAGCTCTTCACATGCCTGATCACACGCTGTAGGAAAAATTTTATCCTTAAACTGAACAAGTTCCAAACCTTAAATAGTGTTGTTTCCCACAGCAAGCCTTTACTGACCTCCTGTTTGTTGGGATGCTGGCTCGGGCAGGCTCAGCCCAGAAAAAAAAAAAAAACAACAAACCTGATTTTTTGATTCAGCATTTCTGTCACTGTCTGGGAGGAGCATCTGGCACAAAGGACGATTCCAGACCAGTGCATGCACTCATCCGGACAGGCAACACTTCCTTGAAATTAGACATTATTGGTAGCTGGTTTGCTGTGTGTCTGTTGTGAGTGAGGTGAAACGAGTTATAAAGATCTGGTTTAGTCCCAGGATTTCTCAAGGAGGACAAGCCATCAGGAGAAGCCTCTTTTCTGTTCCTTCCATGGCTCATGCAAATGATTTCACTAGCTCATCAGTGCATGCTTGACTGCTAATTTGGAAGCTGTCTCCTTCCAGAAACGCATCACTGGGGTCGGCCAATGACATAGACACTCCCAACTCTCTGTATCACCACTGCTTATGGAGAGAAGAGGGAACCCTGGTTTTGCTCATGGTTGTTTTGCACATTGCAGCCTCCTAACCTCCTGCTGGGTGGTTGCCCCATCCCAGGATGGGCCCCCAGGGACAGGTTCCCACTTTGTGGTGCATGGGTGCCTTGGCTTTACCGTCTGTTACTTGAGGTTTTCCCAGCTGATGGAGGACCTTCCCCACATCCCTCAGACCAAGCACATCTGTGTATTCACTGCCCTGTGGGGAAATAGAGAGGAAAGGAGAAAGGAAAGGTCAGCTAAATCCCCCCTCCATCACTTTCAGTGCCCTCCAGATGTCCACTGACACCTCTTGAGCTCAAAGGACAGTCCCAGGCACAGGGAGCAGAGCTGCCAGCTCAGGTGATGTGACCCCTGGGGACAGCTCACATAGACACGTGAGCATGGCAGGCTGAAAAATATAATATTTTCAAGGAAACAGGATTTCTCTTTTACTGTACATGAGAACTGGCTTCTTTCTGATGGTGTGTCGTGGCTTGCCCTCTGGCACTTGCCCAATATATTCCTGTCTGGTTCCTAGTTCTTGTGCTGCCGTGTCTTGTTCCATGCACATTGGTCCATGCCTCACGTGTGTTATCTAGCCCATGACCCCAGCAGTGGGGCCCTTACTTCTAGTACTATTAGCTCACCTTCTTTCCCCGGTGCAGATACCACCCCTCCAGAGCAGGTTCTCCCCACTTTGGCGACCTACAAGCTGTGAAGACAGAGAATAGCAAAGAGATGGGCAGGGAGCACCTGGGCAAAGAAGAACTGGAGGTGTCTCTGACCTCTGCCAGGCTGGTGGACTGCTTATCTGCTGGATGATCAGGTTTGGAAGACTTTCTGGAGGTCTAGGGAAAACTCTTCACCCCTTCAGTTGTGTGGGTGGTGAAAGGGCAATCTGGCAAAAGTCTTCTGTTCTCAAGAGCAACACAACATTGACATGGATGCATTGCGCTTATGGACAGAGAAGAGAGAATTTAAAAAAAAAAACAACACAACAACACAAAGGCACCTTCTCCTTCCCCACTCTACTGGAGGATATTTGTTGGTCTTATAACATCACCTTCCTTCACAAACCTCATTAATTGGTCTAAAGATGACCACTGCCCCCATGAGAGCATTACTGCTGCAGACTTATCCACGAGAAACTCATTCATCTCCGCCTCATGCTCAAGTCACAGGAGGTCTCCACACATATTTTGAAATTCAGTTTTATCTCAGGATGGTCCAGCTGGTGACTTGGGGGCTGGTAATGGCTGGTGGATGATTCTGCCTGTCTCTGAAGGCATTTTGAAGACTTTCACCACGTGACTCTCATGACAGGGCTGTTATAGGGGCTGATAACTGGATTAGCTTCAGCCAAAATTGCTTCTGCCTACACTCAGCAGGACCTTGGTTCATCCCCCACTGTGTCAGCTTAGAAAATGCAAGGGACCCTTTTCCAGCCTGTTCTTAACCCACCACAGTCAGTCACACCCCCCCCCAGAGGACTCTGCTAATGAACTGTGCTTGAAGACCATCATCTCTCAGCAGATAGCAGCTCCTCAAGGAACAGGCAGCCTGAAGTGACGATGCCGATGGTGAAACCTCCCGTTAATCACAGAAGCACCGCCGCCATCTCGCCACACCAGCTACCAAAAGTAATCCCATCACTGGGCAGAAAAAACATGCATATTTGATCCCTGCCACGTGCTCCCATGTGTTCTCTCTCCCATGTGCTCAGTGTCAGGAGACGTCTGGCGCTCAGGTAGGACTTCTCCTTGACTGTGGACCATACGTTAAAAGATTGTATTGTCATCCAGCCCCATCCTTGGAAACCCAGCCTGGAGAGCCCATAATACACTTAATGGGCAAATCTTTAACTGTCCTCTTTAGGGACATAAACCTATTCATGTGCCAGCAAGAGGGACCTCAGCTTCACCTCTGCTTTCAGAGGTGGCTCCTTTGGACAATTACCTCCCCTCGGTCCTGACATAGCATTGCCAAACTTGTTGCCTTGAAGGAAAATCAGGGCAGCGTTGCCTTGGGCTTTCATTGCAAGCAGCAGCTTGGTGGGATTGGTTATTTATTATTTTTTCATCCCAGGAAATACGTTTTATTTGAGATGGCTGCTTCAAAGGTCTGCAATGGGCCAAGCAGAAACCCAGGGCTTGGGAGGAAAGGGGCTAATGGCAAACTTGGGGTATGCTTGAACTTGCCCATCCTGGAATAAATCTAGTGGTTTCCCAAGCAACCATACCCCTTGAAATCACACCCGTATCCTCAGCTCCTTGCCCTGCAGACCTCACTGACGTGTCGCCATTGCAAACGCTGCCAACTCCAGACCTCTGTCAGACGACTCACCAAGTCTGGTAGTTCCCTAAAGCCTTCCCATCATCCAGCTGCAGGTTTGATTTTGTCCCCACAGCTCCTGCATCTGCACAAACCTTGTTGTTTCCCAGTGTCCCAGAACCGTGACATCATGTCCTCCAAGCTGGGGATGCATTGCCAAGCTTGAAGAACCACGGCTTACTTCTGCTCCACCTGTCTTCTCCAGATTAAGACCAAGAAAGCCAGGTTTCAGGTTCTGCTCTACGGAAGAGGGTTGTGAGCCAAGACTCTGCCTTTCCAGGGCTTGATAAAAGTGACCACGGTAGAAATCCAGTGAGATGCAATGCATAGTTCACAACTGCAGCCTCAGTGATGGGGTCTCAATTGCTCTGTCCGTGTCTGATACATCTGAGCTTTTTGCTCTGTTAATATCTTCCCTACTGGCTGGAGCTTCCCCCAGTCCTGGGAAGGATCGATCTGACACCAAGGAGGGGTCATACCTCTTGGGGTCTTGCTGGCCCAGCCAACATCCTTGCAGAAGGTTTCTCCATTTGTATGTACACCCATATGAATTCAGAGATATGTTTTCAGGAAGAGTGTTTTCGGATCTTACCCAAGGAATTTAGGACTTTCTCTACTGGGCCAGGAGGCTGTAGGTCTGACACAACTGCTTTGCCAACACATTCCTCCAAAAACCCAGTTTTCTTCTCCTTCTTTCATAGATTTGGGGGAGCGTGGGCTGGGTGAAGGATGGGGTAGGTGGGCGTTTGTGCCCTTTCTTCCCCTGTCCTCCCCATTACCCTCCCCAGCCCCTTCCCCTTGGCAATGATAGACTCACCGATGGAAAAAATATTGTCACACATATCTCACTTCCAGTGTGTGGGAGTCGCTGATAGTAGCGTGAAAATCTGGACAATAAAGCCTCCTGACAGTCTTCATGTCTGTCCCAGGCATGGGGACCTGGTCCTGGAGGAAGGGCTGAGCATCCACAGAGCTTGAGGAAGGGTCCTGCAAGCAGTGACCCTGGAGAGGAGGATGGAGAGGGGAAAGGGATCCGTTACCCTCCTTTATCTGGGATGCAAAGCCTTTCCCCTGCACTTTCCCCAAAAATCAGCATTTCCTCTCATCCCTGGGGCATCTCCAAAACAAAAACTCCAAGGTTCTGGCTGCAGGTGGCTTTGGCGGCGTGCTGGGGAGCAGCCTGGCAGCTGCTCGCTGCAGTGTTTGTTTTGGAGCATCCCCACCGACCAGCACTCCCTCCCTGGGGAGAGGGGGGCTGTGTTGCTCCAGCCTTGCTGTTCTTCCGCGTGAGGCTGCCGAAAGAGCCCAGAGCACCTCGCCAGAAGGGTGAAGTCATTTATTTACTCCTAGAAAAAAATGTACTTTATGACACAGCCTCTGAGACGTTAGGGCTGACAGCCTGCCAGGCTTTTGCTCTGACGTGGACAGCCGAGGTCAGCACAGGGCAGTCCCAGTGGCTGTATCTTAGTCCCCTTGTAGGGACGTCCAAACAGAGCATCAATTTATTCACGCAAAAATAGTGCCAAGGTTTTGCTGGCAGACGTTCATTTGACCGACAGAAGTGTCTCCACAGTGATGGGTCACCCTGGGCCCCCTTCACCATCTATAGAGATAAGAAAACCCTTGTAAGACATAATTTCTTGATGCACAGAGCCTGTTCCTCTGTCTCTCAAGGGACTGTGGAGGCCAAGGAGATGGAGACCTTTGCTTCATAATGTTCAAATCGCTTACACGATGCAAGGGCTTGGCTCTGCCTGAGATGAGAGGGGCTCTTCTGAAACAGGACTTAGGTGGGAAAGAGTCCCTGAAGGTGACCCTGATTTTATAGCACTCCTCGTTTTTTAGTATCTATTTTCTCACTGCAATTACAAGAGAGAATGACTTTTAGAGAATTTTTTTTTTTTTTAAGAAGAAAAATTAATCAATTTTATAAATTTTCCAGCTGGAAAGAGAACCTCTTGTTTACATTTCTGCCCCATGCCTTATGGGCTGTAGATCCTCTTCTCCCCAAAGTCTCCATTTTCCTCAAGAGCACTACTCTCCAAAGTGGGGTGTGAGCAAGATAATTCATCAGAGTGGGGGAAAAAAAATATTATTTGCAACATTAATAAATAATATAAAATATATTAAAAAAACACAGCTGTAGGGAACTGTCTCTCTCCTTGAGCTGTAGCTCCTGTGTCCCACAAGGCTTTTCCCTCCTGAGGGCTGTGTTGTAGGAGATAGGAAGCACAGTTTGTTCCGGGGCTAGCCAAAAATATTTCATACCTTTCTGATCAAACCACATTTCTGTGGGGAGAGAAGAAAAGAGGGGGTGATGTTAGGGCTTATTGCTGTTTTATGGGGAATGAAAGTTTTCTATTCCAAATTGGAAAAAAAAATAGCCAAAAACGTTTAAAGGAGGACCCGATGCTCCATCTCAAAACCATTTCCATGGTAAATTTTTACCCAGGTCTGCTTGAAAGCACTCCCGACCCCAATCTTTGGTTATGAAGCAAATGGATTCACCTCCCTCCCTCTGCCCTTGATGGCAAGGGGGATATTTTAACCCTTTGCAGACAGTCACACAGGATTTTCCAGGTTGCCTGTCTGGGATGTGAGAGGTTAAACTCTCCTAGTCCTTAGCAGGAGCGGAGCTGGGCTATGGCATCACACTTAACTTGGTTGGACTTCGGCACAGAGGCACTTTCTTCTCTTCGGCGGCTGATAGCTGGCTCCATCCTGCTGGGAGCAATTTCCCTCTGCAGCTCCTGCCAGCGAGCGCGCACACACACACACACACACACACACATATCCGTGTGCACACCCAGGAGTGCATGCTTCTCACAAGGCCCACATTCAGGGGCTCCCCACCTCCTTTCCCTTGCAACCCCGGCAGCCGTCCCCAAGATGTCATCCTGCCCCTGATAAGGCGCAGAGGCGGCTGCGAAAGGAAAGCTCCCAGTTGCTCCTGGCGCCAGGCTGGGTAGAGGCAGACATGTCCAACCCTTGGCTCCTCTGGCAGCGCCTGCTCTTCTGCGGGGCCAAAACCAGATGACATCAGCCCCTCATCGTCCCTCCCCAGCACCCCTATCAGCCCCATGGAGAGGCGTGTGCATGGAGGAGGGAGGAGGAAGAGGGAAGGAGGGGGGAGGAGGCTGGGGAAAAGGAGGGAAGACGAAGGTTGGAGCTGGAAGTTGGTTACTTTGGCAAAAAGACAAAGTTCTGCAAAACTTCACCGGCCAGACTTCAAAAAGGTGGAAAAACTGGAGGCTCGTTTCTGGCAGGCCTTGTTATCAAGGGGAGCCTTATCTGCTCGATGGGACTGATGGCTGGAGTGAGCCGGAGTGGCTGCTAACCTCTGGCTGAGCTTTCCGAGACTCCTGAGGAGCCGGGCTGTCACTCAAGGGAGAGGAGAAGCCTCCAGGAGAGGGGACTGCGTGAAGGCCCTGCTGCTCTCTGCTGCCCGCAGAGGACGGGGGTAATCCCAGCCTGGGATCCCAGTCCCTCGCTGGGTTAATTCATGGTGGTAGGAAGAACAGGGGAATCTCACCCTGTTCAGAGTCCAGATAGAGATGAGACAGATCTCCACTGGCTGTCAGCTGGCACAGCTGAGTCACTGGTTTTACTGGTTTCCCTCTGTTTCCTCCAGGATGAGACTGGTCCCTCTGGGGTAGATAATGGGGTGGGTTTAGGTTAAAGCCAGGTGTGTAGCTGGGTGTTTTGCAGTTCAAGGAAGCTTTTGGGTGCAAATTTTGGCTACCTCCTTGCTTGCATGTCCCAGATACCACGCTGGGTGTTTTCCAGAGATGAACCTTCCAGCTTTTCTCAAGGAGACTCATACCCCGTCATGCCTTCTCTCTCCGTGTGCCTACAGGACATCTCTATTCTTGCTCACCTCACATCACTTCCTTTCCTAGGTGAGTATCTTCTCCTGGAGTCCTGCTCCAGAGCACATCGTGGTGGGCAATTCCCCTTCCTTCTTAGCACCACAGTCGACATTTACTCCCTGTTGAGTAGCTGGTGAAAATGAACTTGGCCTTGGTCCATTCCCACTCATATTTCCACCCAACAGATCAGCATATGCAGGAAATGAGGCAGTGATGGCCCTCGTGAGATGCTGCAATATGATCTGAAATGTAAGGGTTTATTCTTTTTCATTTCCCAGAACACTTTGCAGGGATGAGGCTTTGCCACATGGTCCAGATATGACCCTGGCATCTCTCAGGATACAGCACAGACTAGATGGTCTTCCTACCAGGCAGTTTCCATATAGGCATCAAGTGTAGGGATGGAAACCTTTTTCCCTTCCCTTCCCTTCCCTTCCCTTCCCTTCCCTTCCCTTCCCTTCCCTTCCCTTCCCTTCCCGTCCCTCCCCTCCCCTCCCCTCCCCTCCCCTCCCCTCCCCTCCCCTCTCCTCTCCTCTCCTCTCCTCTCCTCTCCTCTCCTCTCCTCTCCTCTCCTCTCCTCTCCTCTCCTCTCCTCTCCTCTCCTCTCCTCTCCTCTCTTTCCCTGTTTCCCAACCCTCCCTTTTGGAGGGGATGCCCAGGGTAGCGGGGTTTGGAGGGATGCTCCCCACCCAGGGTGGTGGTTTGCTGGCTCAGGGATGTCCTCCTCCTCCTCCTCCACATGCGTGTTCATCATTTCCTCTCTGACAAGAGTTTTCTTCCTTTTTTGCCCACTAAGAAAACAGCATTTTTTCAGCTGTTTTACACCCACTCCAAAAGCAAGTGCTTTGTACGTGTTGGTGTTCAGGGCCCGTCCAAAGTCAGGTTGGCTGCTTCAGTCCTCTTCTCCTGCCCCCAGACCCACAACCACACTCAGTCTGGGGTTTCCCTCACCAGAATATATTGGTGAGACCAGAAAAGCTCATTTTGCTTTTATCATCAGCATTACGAGCAGTTTTTTGTTGTTTTTTTTTTTTTTTTTTAAACTTGCACTATGCAAGTAAGATTTCACATGAAAATTGCTCCATTCAGAGCCCACCACGCTCACTGTGTGACCACTGCATGAATTGTTTTGCCCATGGGAGTGGGATTTCTCCATCTCACCCACTTTTGCCTCATCTCAGAGGTGGATAACCTGGGCCATCCACCCAGGTTCACTTTGTTGTTGTATGGGGCAGGAAGAAGCACTTCTGGAGGGCAGATCATATCTCTGTCCTGGATCCATCTCCTTGAAGAGGATGGATCCTGCTGTGGTCTCGTCTGCAGACAGAGCAAGAGATAGAGGTTGATGTGACAGAGAGGTACGGGCTAGAAGAAAAGCTTCATAACCTCTGGGACAAGCCCAGCAGATCCCACTTGCTGCCACCCTGGAAGGCCACAGGTGTCCCCTTGATCCAGTGCCACATCTGCCAAGCCTTTGCAGATGTTTTGGACACCCCGGTACATCTCAAGCAGCATCAAACCCCAAGTGTTGAGCAGGATGGCCCACCTCAGAGGGAAACACGGCTGCGTACTGAACCCAGAAGGACATGGAGAACCAACAGGTTTATTCGCGAGGGACAAAGCGAACTGCGGGTGTAGGCGCAGCGGTGTAAGAGCAGATCCTACGTCCAGCTGTGGTTGCAGGGTGACTGGGCTGGTCCCCCTGGTGTGCCGGGGTCCGTCCCTGCGTGGCCGCTGTCACCGGCAGCAGCGCAGGCGGCCGTTGCTGCAGCTCCCGTCCCAGCGCTCCATGTGGAAGCAAAGCCTCCGGCAGTGGCCGTGGTTGCTTCTGCACTGCTGGCTGTCCGAAAGGCCCCGTGCTGCAGGGGGAAAGGTGACGGAAAACCTGCTTAAGGGACCTGCAAACCCACTCGGAGCCCTGCTGATGTTGGTGGCTGATCAATGAGCTGCTTGCCGTTGGCAGCTGGGAAATTCAGCTGACCTTCATGGGGAAGGTCAGATGTGCTTGGTCCCTCCAGCAAGCACTGGGAATCTCTTAACCTAGGCCTAGGTGAGATGGCCAGCTTTGGGCTGGCTAAGTTATCTTAGATGAGTTAGATGAAGTAGATCCCTTGGGCAACATCAAAAGTCATAGAAGTGTCTTTTTGGAGCAGGTGTTTTATCTATTGGTTTGTTGGGGGGGGGGGGGTTGTGACTGTTGGTTTCTTGGTGTTTCAGTTTTTTGTTTTGGTTTGGTTTTTTAAAATGATCTCCCTGTTCTGACAAAAAAGGGTGTATCCTGCTTATCTTTACACACAGCAGGAACACCAAGTTTGGGGGTTCTGAAGGGATACATCGATGGGTATCCACTGTCAGTGGAGTGGGCAAACCCTTCCCTCTCCCCTTTTATCCCTAGAACTTAAGGTAATTAAATGAGAGCATAAACAGGCCGAGCAAGCAAATCTTCTCTTTTTGGTTATCAGGTTTGTTTTCTGTGAAAGTTATACCACCATGGTCCTAGTAACATCATAGTAACTTTACAACTGAATGAAACCTGAATTCCTAACACATATATAAAAACAACCAGTGAAAAAGCCGAGCCAAGGAAGATTTTTCCATTAAAACAAAATCCCAAAAGATAAGAGACAGACAAAAAAATAAAATTGCCATCTTTCCCCCCATTTTTTTTTTCCCCCGAAAGATGCCTTTGATTTCATGGGGTTCTCCTTGTTTTGTGAAGGATGAGGCCTGTACTCTGGCCAGGAGCAGAGCTCAGGCTCCTGGTTTAGGCTCAGCATTTCTGGGTGAGTTTTGAGGGGATGGAGAAGAGGGGACATACAGTCTATGAACTTGGGACACCTGCATCCAGGAACTTCACGGAGACCATTTCAGAAGAAATTTGTCCCTTGGAAACAAGAGTCAGGTCAGCCTTGACTTGACTTGGTTTGACTTGAGGGCCCTGTCTTGTCCTTTTCTACCTTGGGGTTGGAACCTGTCTTTTCTCTCTCCACAATCCTGCAGAAACCCCTGTCAGTATTTTGTCCTTACCGGGAACGTCCTGGAGGAGGAGAATGACAATGACTGCAAAGAGCAGCTGAAGGATCCGCATGGCTGAACGTGGGTGGGGGTTCCACCACGAGGAGGAGTGAAGGGCTGTGAAGAGATGGAGAAGAGGGAAATCCTGGATTTATAGTGCCTGGGGGGGGGGGAGTTGTGTAATGCTCCTGGAGCGGAGGGAACTTTGTCAATCTCAGATGCATTTCAACATGACAGCAAACAGTTGCACTGGGATGTGCGCACTCTTGGACACACCATGTTACAGGAAAAAAACAAAAAAGAAGGGAAAAAAAAACAGAAAAAAAGAAAGAAAAAAAAAAAAAAAGCAGGGTTTTGTCAACAAATTACACCGAGCACAGGGGAGTCTGCTACTGCTTGCTGCTGGAGACAGGATATTGGGGCTGACCCAGTCTGGCTCTTCTTGTATTTGTAGGCTCAAGCATGTGATGTTAAAACCCTGTCCAAGTGTTTGCAGTATCAAAAGGATTTTTTTTAATTTCCAGCTCCCAGTGCTTCAGCACTGACACAGTCAAAGCATGAAAAAATCCAGTCTCCTCCTCAGCACTCCCCAACACACAAAGTTGGCTTGAAAATGGTGGGATACTTAAAAATCAAAGGTCTGTTTGTATTTCCCAATTTCTAGGCTGCACGGGACTGTTTGCCAAAGTTTTGTTTGCAGCTGTCAAGAAAAATGGCAATTTAGCATCTTATTTATGTATTATTAAATGGAAAAGCTGAGGTACCTCCCCATAATTACGACGAGCAGGAGAATTAGGAAAGCTTGTGAGTTACGGCTCTTCCAAGCAAACTGTCAGGTTCTCTGGTTTGTACTAGTTCTCCAGGTCAGTTCTAGGAGATCAGTAGAGATAGGACCCAAGTTTCAACTTTGGAAAACAACACAAAGCAAACAAGAAGCAGAAATCGCCCTCAGCCAAAACCAAATAGTGGAATAGGAAATAAAAACTTTATAAAGATTTATTTTTGCAGCAATAACACCGCAAAGGGCATCACCACGTCTTCCGTTATCCCTTAATAAGTCACCTTGATGGCTTTTTATTTACAGGCTGCATGCCAGGGAGTGCTGGAAAATGTAAAACCGATGGCCTTCAGGCTGCTTGAATAGAACAAGGATCACCTTCATCAAACAGAGCAGATAAGGGGCCCTTCACCAGCTGGACTTTGGATCAGAGGACACTGAGCATTTAAACAGCGTGTCGTGCAAACTGGCCACACACACACACAACCCGGGGAAAGAAAATGGGTCTGTAACCCCATCTGCGGGAGAGTTGTTTGCAAGGATGTGTTGTAGAGCCTCTCTACAGGTGTTGGTGTATCTGATGGCACTGCTCGGTGCAGTGGGTGGAAGACCAACCGTGTAACTCTGAGGGTCGGCATCTCCAATGTGAGAGATGCGATGGGACTGGGGAAGAGTTTATCCAGAAGAAATGAAATTGCAGCTCCAGAGCTACAGCCCAAGCAGGGAGGAGCGTGTGGATGCTCATGAGTGTGTGTCCTGCTCTATGGGACCTGGTGTGTCTGAACATGTGTGCGCAGGCAGCTTGATGTGCTCTAGAGAGGAGGTTTAGCGCAGAGCCAGAGTGTCGTGTGTCCATGGTGTTCCCGAGGATGGATGGCAAAGCGCCACGTTTTATCTCTAGCTCAGCTGCTCTCCCTTGGCGGGAGCAGCAGCATCTCAGAGGATGAGCTGTATCTGGAGCTGTTTGAATGCTGCAGGCTCCACAGGGGCAGGCACAAAGGCGGCCACGAAACATCCTCCATACCACCACAAGCAGCTGTGGTGCATGGGTTGGGTTGCAGAAAGTGCCTTGGGCAGACAGTACCAATGGAAACCAGATTTCCCCCAGAAATCAGGGGCAGGAAGTCTCTGTCCCCTGGGCAACTGCTCCAACAGCAGCTGGGCTCGCTCCCTCCAGTGTGGACCCTATGCTGTGTTGACCTCAACCTCTGGTGAGCCTACTAGTGCTGGTCCAGCAGCCTCCCACCCTTCCCCGCTCCCCAACCTGCCACCAGATGTTTTTATTCAGACCCCACCACGCACAAAGGCTGATCTGTGTTCAGCAACACCCAGCGCAGTAATTAGCTCCTGGGTGCCTTAGAGGTTTTGAGGTTGGGCGAGGAGTCAACTCAATCCTCATCCGCCCCATGGCCTCACACAGGAGGGATGTCTCCACTGACTTCATCTGCCTTCAGGTCAGGACCTAAGCAGCCTGATTTTTAAATGCAGCCTGGGATAATTTTATGTCAGCAGGAGCAAATCCTTCGGCAATTGAACACTTGCCAGCTTGCAATGCCACCTCCACCTCCCCATCCCATCGGTGGCTTTTTACCAAACCCCAAGCCAGGCAAACACTGATACAACCCTGCAGTTCAGCCCATGAAGAAGTGACTGTGGGCTCAGCTCTGGACTCAGCTCTGGCCCAGAAACCCCCATGGCCGTGGGCAAGCTTTCCTTACAGACTGCAACAGAACTGTCTTCACCCAGTCTGTGGAACCATCCACCTCCTGCCTACGCCAGTGGCCATGCAGGGAGGTCTGAATTGGAGTAAGCACAATATGTCTGTGGTATTCATCTCAGCTTTTCTCCTCCGCTCAGACTATTTTCTGGTCTGAGGAGTGAAGTATTACATGGTAATATCCTCCAACAGGGTTTTTCATAGGTCTGCAACTGGTTGCATAAAGGAACCAGTTTGTTTGTTTGTTTTAAATGTGTCTCCCACCGGTTTCCCAGTAGTTCTTGTGCACGACAAGATTGTGAAAAGTCAGACTTCGTTCAGACTCAGCATGTTTTATCAGACTTTTCTGATCCTCCAGACTTCTGCCATATCCCTCTTAAACCACTGGATGCCTGTCCTGTATTGAAGAGATGCTTCTGGACTCAACCTCTGCCCAGCAGGCTCTGTCTGCCTCCTGCCTGCTCCCCACGTCCCCCACGAGCCCAGGGGAGATGTTTGGGGATAATCCCAAAACACTATGTGTGTTCAGGCCTACAGGCATCTGCTCCACCATACGTATCACACAAAACACTTCAGGCTCATGAGATGTCTAAACGCTCACAAAAGTTTGTGGGGATCTAGCACTCCTGTCAGTCACCTGAACAGGCGTCTGTTCGCATTTGGGATGCTCTGGGGTACCCAGGACACCCACACTGGGCTGGTAGGCATGACAACAGATCTGTGTGTCCTTGTGCTGTAGGAGCTGGCAGTCAGGGCCGATACCCTGGACATCCCAAACACATCTGGTACCTGCTGTGTGAACCACATCACACTGGTTACATTGGTAGGTAGACTTCATGCTGATCTTGTGCTGCACCATGCTCCACTCCACCCATGAAATCCGCTGTGCTCCTGGTCTCACAGACAGCTGTGGCTTATTTGCAGTCGGAGTGAAAAAAGGATTTCATTTTATCTGGTCTGAATCTGCAAAACCCTCCTTTCTTATTTTTAGTTTTATTTTTTGTTTAAATGCTGTTCTTTGCCCCACGGCAAGCGGATACAGCAAACCTTCTGTCTGCAGAGCTAGGCCCCACCCCGCAGCTGCATGGCCGCATCCAGACTTCTATTCCTGATGGTCCCTGGCACGTGCCCACCAGACTGGTTCAAAGAGCAGTTTGGCAAAGTGCTAGTTTGCTGATAGCATGGATGGGTATGTCTGAGCCTGAGCCTCACGTGATTTGATTTACTCATCCAGACCCACTGTATCTTCCTAGTGTGACCCTGGAGCTGGGCTGGGGCGGGGGTGATGATGTCTTTCACTCCACAGGAGGTAAAGGAGAGCTGGCTGAATGTGACCCCTTTTCTCCTGCACAGGGCTGAAGGAAGAGCCACGCGTGCAGGTGGTTGTGTTGGTTTTCATGGCATTGCTGGGGATATGAGGGACAACTTAGACATAAGGGGCTTGCCCAAAATTATGAGAGCTCAGCTTGCCTGAACAGAAGCCCATCTGACTGCTGTCCTGCTCCTGATTACGCAGCTCCTTTTACAGTGGCATTTTTAGGGCAGAATCAGAGGATTTTGTCTCTGTCTGGCATGCTCTGCCAAACAAACACCGGCCTGTTGCCTGGGAACAGCAAACAAATTCCAGCAAGGGGGATATTCATGCTGTACTTTGATGAACTAACGTCTCCAGCTATTCATGAGGCTTGTGCTGGTTGACAGACCAGGCATGAGGGTAGGGCTCTACCTTGCCTGTTCATATGGCTGCAAAGGCCCAAAATATACCTCCCAAGAGGTCTGGATGATTTCTGAGTCTCTCTTAGGAGCTGGTTGAGTTCTGCTAGGGCAGTACTGAAGAATCCCTATTTTTGTAGCCACCTGAGCTTTGACAGGTACAGGTAGCTGATGTTAAAGGCTCAGCCAAGACTTTCCCACAAAAATCCTCTTCCTCATTTGGCTTTCTCCCACAAGGATGAAAACTTAATGTCTTTTCAGAGTGGGCAGCTAATCTGATTTAAATTCTCACCAGTCTGCATCTCTTAAGGGATGGTAGACTTCACCTTCTCATTTCTTCTGCTATTCTGGTTTCCCTGTGGACTGATTGTCCCCCCTACGTGCAGCCCTGCAGGTAACAGGATGGATTCAGATGAACTCGAGTGACTTCACTTGCTTTTACACTCTGGGAAATGGTCCTGGTTGAGCAGAACTGCTGGTCACGGGTGGAAGTCCTCTGGCAAAGGGTCACACTGGGGATGATTTTTACTGAGTGCCTCAAAAAAGGAATACTTTTTTTAGCTTTTGGATAGAAAGGGATGGAAAATGGTGTTTGAATGCCTGTAGGACTGCGGTCTCATGGTGAATGAAAACACGCAGGTGAACAGCTCTGTGTTGTCACTCAGCCAGAGGAGTTCAGTGCTTCCTTCTCTCCAGGGTTGTGGGATACGTCAGCCTGTGGGTAATTAATCGGAGCAGTACTCCCTATTGCTTACACCAAAGCACCTCCCGCTGCTGTTTAAGCAGCTCCTCAGGAGCTGTGCTGGTGACTGGGTGCTCTGCCCCAGGCCAGTTAATGGGTCAAGAAACCAAGGGAAACGGTTGTGTAGGGTTGATAGACTGGAGGGTGCTGTTCTCCACCCTCCATCATGTCCTTGGTGCTTTCTCTCTCCTCCTTTCTCCTCTCTCCTCTCATTCATCAGGCAGAACTGATGATGGATTTTTGTTATTGGATTGGGTTCTTGGGTGGAGTTTGGTTTGGTTTGTTGTTTTTTTTTTGGGGGGGGTGGTGGTGTTAGGATTATTTCCAGCTGGATCAGTGAGAAAGGAAACACACAGACCAGGGAGAGTAGGACCATGTGGTTTAGTAGCAGCTTGCACTTATGGTCACACTACTGCCAGGGGGACAATTCTGCCTATAAACTGGCTGAACATTTCCACCTTCCCTGATTGAAATCTGGCTAGCAGGTCCAAAATACAGAGGGGACAGCAAGTATCAGGGAGGTTTACAAGATGAGCAGCGTGAGCCCATATGTTTAACTTTCTTAGGAAACTAGTCAATAAACATGGTAGCTAAGTGTCCCCCAGACAAGAGGCACGAATCATGAACTTTGTGGTCAAATGTGAGAAATAAACTGTTTGCTTTGGAAAGGTGCCTTGATTTAAAAGCCTGCTTGTGCTGTACCCGTATATCAGCGTGTGTCGGAGAGACAGGCTGGATCTGGGGAGGAATTTGACTCTGGGCTCAGCCCCATCTCTGTTTTCACTGTCGGTTCCCAAGCTGACAGCTGGCTCTGGGTAATCCAGCCCTCTTCATCCAACTGCAGGGGATCTCCAGGGGAGCGCTGGCGTCTCCCTGCATGCCTTGGTGTCCTGGGTGGTGTTATGATGACCCGAAAGGAATAGCAGGGCTGCTCTTGCAGGAGAATGGAATTGCTCAGATGAATTAATTGTTGGACCTCTGGTAATGTGTCCTGACCCTGGTGAGGTCAATGGGAATTTTCCTGTTTGATTCATCACAGCAAGAATTTCATCTCTCAGCGAGGACTTTTCCCTGGCTCTGACCAATGCCTTGGCTAATTGGCATAGCTCTCTCATTACATCATTGTTTTCTTGCTTTCACAGAAATGATTGACCCAGAGAGAAATATTTTACCTGGAAAGGGAGATTGAGAGCTAACTGAAAAGGCAGGTAGGTGTCAAAATTTCATACTGAAAAAAACACAGAAGGGCTGAGAGTGGATTTTTGGACAGCTAATGGATTTATGCTGATGCAGCTCATAGGCAGAAAGCTGTTAGGTGCAAACAGGCTCATTGCTTTGGGATTATTGCTGGGTGAAAGGAGGAGCACCAGGAACGCAGACCATGGGTGAGGAAAGCAGCCTGTGAAGGCCAAGGGTTCACAACTTTCTGATCCCTTCCCCACCATGTTTAAAACAAGCAAGTCCGGTCTCTCCCTTGGTCTTGCTGCATTGTGGAAGGGGGATGAATCTGGGACAATCCTTTGCATTTTCTGGTGGAGGAAGCATGGCTGATGGACAGCACATTCCTGCTATGAACCCCATGGGCAAAGGGGTCTTTATACACGTAGTGAATCCCTGCTCCTTTTCTGAGACTGATTTATCTGTCCAGACCTTCCCATTGCCTGTAAGAACCTGCCACAGCCTGGAAAGGAAGGGTAGGTATGGGGGACCTTGACTGAGAAAGGCAGAGCACGCTCGCTTTTATGTCAAACCGGGAAGCTATTGCACCAAAAGTGATGGGAAAAAAAGGCTGCCCCTATTGCAGCTGTTTTCTCTGGGAAGGGAAATAAAGAGACAGAGCCACACTGCTCTGCTGGAAGGGTGTGGGCTGCTGCGTTCACTCCTGGTCAGCGGGAGAGAGTGCACCCCACCACTAGCGGCTTTGTCGAGTGTCAGCGGGAGTCACAGACAGGCACTTGCTGTTCTGTTAAACTTCAGATTTATTGCTTTCAGGTAAGGAGAAAGGCAATTTCTCACTTGTGCGTGACAGGTACGAACCAGATGCCAAAAGGGGCAATAAGTAGTCTGGGTGGCTCCAATTTCTTCTCGTCACAGTGTTTCCTAGAATGTCACGGTGAAAGCAAAAAGCAACGTGTTCAGAAGTCCATGAGTGTATCCACAGCCATGTTCTCCCAAGGGAGCAACAGAAAGGCACAGCATCTTCCCAACAGCAGCTCGTTCCTTGTTAGTGGAGCCTGCAGCTCTCTACGTGCTGCATTTTGCTTCCTTTGGAAATCTTCATCTCTTTGCAGTAGTGGTTGATAAACTTTTACAACAGAGAATGATGGGTTCAAAGCAGTACCTAGCCAGATATTCACCAGAAATGCAGTTGCCAACTCGGCACAAGCCCCCTTCATGATTACAGCTGTCTGGTCCATGAGCGTCTCCTGTATAAAGAAGAGGCAAGTTGGTGGGTAAAATGTATGGGGCTTCCTCTGGCACCATGTACCCGGCCAACCAAGTCAGCACTGCGAGCGTGCATGGAGCCTGGTAACACAGGGCTGCAAAGAGCACAGCTGGGGTCCCTGTCCCAAAGGACAGCTTCAGACATCTGCATTAAAAACCCCAAGTTGCGGAGCCAAACTCACTCAAGGAACATTTTATCACGCTGTTGTTTTTTCAGGACTTTGCCAAAGGCCACGCACGGGAGGTCAGAGCGGTTGTCCTCGCCCTACCAAGGAGGCAACTGCACTCTGAGAAAAGGCAGAAACATTTTCCCAGAGCACAGGACATCTGTAGGGATTCTCCAACCAGTCTGCTCCTAGAAAGGCAGTGAGGTGCCCCATTTTCACAGCTTCTTCCCTGATCATTTTTACATTATGCAAGGGATTAAATCATGCATTTTGCCAACTATCTCATCCAGAAACCTGAGGGCACCTTTCCCCCTATTTTGCTTTGATTACACAGTGAAGAAAGTCTAGTCCTGTTCCCAAATAGCTATGTTTACCACCCTCGGCCTGGTCTTACCGTGACTGGTCAGGGAGATGAAGATTAAAATGAACCAAAGGATCGCCATTGCTTTTGTTCTTCTGGAAAATCGCAGGGCTGAGCATGAGATTTTACAGAAGCCTCTGTGTGCTGCTGGCATCCTGGATGGCATCCGGGAAGAGGAAGGGAGTAGGCAGGAGTTAATTATATTCCAGTCTTGGGAGTCACATTTACTGCTGAGAAACCCTCCGTGTCGTTCTGACCTAGTGTGCGGCTCCAAACAATGTTGACTTGCTTCACCTTTGCTGGTTATCGGCTTTCCCGATTCCTCTCCTCAGCTGTTGGCATTTTGGACTGGTAGACTGCCAGATGGAGGCAGCTTGTTGGAAAAAAGAGGCTCAGGGGGATCCTCTGCTCTTCTCCTGCAGCCAGCAAAGTCCACAGGGAGTTGATGGGTAGGAGGATGGCAACCTGCAAGGAAAGACTCCTGAGGAGCTGCAAGGAGGAGAATAGTGCAGGCTAGGAGTGGTTCATTTTTATTCTGAGCTCGTGTGAATATTTTCTCCAGCTGAAACCTGGGTGTGATTTTTTCCTGCCAAAAATGTCATTCCAGCTTTGGCTTCTGAGGAATTTGGGAGGCTTCATTCCTGAGCGTGATGAGCACGCAGCGCTGGTGGAGGAGGTAGCCGCTTAGCTCAGCAGCGCATCCCTTGGTGGTAATAATGTGATAGATATACAGCTCTTGCTGTAAAATCAGCCTGTGATATTCCAGCTTCCCTTGCCTGGCTGCTGCCCCTGCCTGGTCCTGCTGTTCGCTGTCCCTTCAGCTATGTTCATATCACAGTTATAATACATCCTAAATTGGATGGTTGAAAGATCAAAGTTAAAAATTCCCTTCCTCCTCAAAAAATGTAGTTCAGATGCACTTGATAGAGTCTAAGTTGTGAAAGGCTTAGCATATCCCTGAAGAGGTTTTGGTCCACGTTATTTCTCTCCCAAACTACTCCCAAATGTGTCTGGGATCAGGGATTGTGTTCACCAGGCAGTCTGGATATAGACACCTGTATCTGGAGGAGGAGAGAGGATGGGCATGACCAGGTTATGATTTTTGGCTTAAGGGCTAGAGAAGAGGCCTGGAGGCTGCTTGGTTTACTAGAAGAGTTGTAGCAATCCAGATACTGAATTGACATGAAAATTTACCCAGTTTTCTGTGAGCGAGTTGTCATTTTGGAAGATAAAAGGGTCAGGGAAGACCTGAGCTCTGTCTCCAGCTTGAAATGACTGGCAGTACGATCTTGGGCTTTGAAGTCATTGTGAACATTCAGGAGCTTAGGGATACACATGTACCCAAACGATTTGTGGAAGCAAAGCACAATTGTTTGACCAAGGGTACGTCACTCATCTGATTATTTGTGCATCTGGGTTTGATTTGCAAACGATTTCCCTGATATTTCCCCTCACATCTTTGTTTGATCTAAACATGTCCATTGATCCCCATCGCTCCAAAACACCCTCCACCACTCAAAAAAAAAAAAAAAAAAGACAGCCAAACCCATGCCAAAGACCACAATAACAATTTATGAGTGTAGACCATCCAGCTCCAGCGCCTTGGCCTGGCTCTGGTTATGTTACAAACATGACATAGCCTCAGAGACAGCTGGAGCAAGCCCAACATTTGCTTTGCATCCACAATTCAATAAAGTGGTGCAATGCACGCCAGGACTTCATCCTTGATGTATCCCAGAGGCTTGTCTGATGCCCTAGATTTTTGCGCCTCTAGATTCTGAATTGGATTTGTGCTGGGTAAAGACCACTGTGGGTGCGGACGTGGAGGGTCACAAGGGGGAGTCAGCATTGCTGTTACTCATGGCACACTGAAGAGTCTTTCTGTTTGAAAGCTGGTGAGATGTGCAGATGTTGGGCAGCAGGTGGCCAGACAGAAACACCTAGGTTATTAAGATTTTAAAATAAATTCTTCCTGGATCATAACTTGCGATGACATTGGATGGAGTGGTGTCAAAGAAGCGGAAGAGGTGTGCCCCAAAATCCTTCTAGCAGGAAATTCTTTTAATGAAAGAAGAACTAGTATGTTTTTCAAGCCAAATCTAAAGTCTCAGGATGACTCTCCAACAGCTGATTCCTTTGCCAACTACAAATTTCATTCTCTCTCTGCAACATTTTAGTGCCTGCTGATAATGCGTCGCAATCTCATCTTCTCTGGTTGGTGCATGACCTGTAAACAGCTCAGCAGGGTACTCAGAGCCACCACTATTGATTAATTAAACATCACTTAAATCCTCCTACCCTGGAAAAGCCACATAACTCACAGGGAGGAGTAGGTAGTGTTTGTGCCTGGTATGGTGATGAGGGACATGTGGATAGCTGAAAGCCTGAGTCAGTAGAGAGGTGATTCCTGGCTCTTTAAACTCTCTGCTTTCCACAAACCATCATGAGTGTGTCAACAACGT
This sequence comes from Athene noctua, assembly GCF_965140245.1. NCBI lineage: Eukaryota > Metazoa > Chordata > Aves > Strigiformes > Strigidae > Athene > Athene noctua. The sequence goes on from NC_134037.1 coordinate 5,257,508, forward strand.
ATTTTTTTCAACTTGCATCAAACTTTGAAAGAGCCGCTTTTGTTTCAGTTCTGGATAAAGGCTTGTGTGCTCAAACCTGTCCAACTTTTCCAGCTGTGCCAGTTGGCTCTCTCTTGTGTACAGAACGTGCTCTGCTCCTGTCATTCAACCATCAGAGCCACACTGAAATGGTGGAGGGACCTGAGAGCAGCCACTCGCCTACTCGCCTACAAACTCCCTCTGTGCTTCACTTCTTTGATAGCTGTTTCCTCAAAAACAAAACACAACAAAACAAAACAAAAAAAGCTTAATCGTCCTCAGTCTTGTAAAACATCCAAGCACATCAACAACGTGAGGCTGGTAAGCAAGATCAGGTTAATCAAGAAGACTGTAATAGAGAGGTAGCTCTGCAAGCAGATGTTTCCCTCTGATGACTCCCCCACAGCACGATGTCTGGCATTAGGGTAAGGCAGAGAGCCAGAGACAGCAGCTTCCTACAGACACTGCCAGAGTTTTCTCAAAAATCTCAGTTTCTTATGAACTTAAAGAAAAATCAGCTTCTCCTACCCACTCCTGAAGGAGACAAGCCATCTGCAGTATTGCTTCTCTTTCCACCTGCTCTCACTTGTCCTTCCAAAACTCCTCCAGGAAGAGTTGCTGACATTAAAAACTCCTAAAATAACACAGATCAACTGGTGTAGGCAGACCATAAGCCTGGGCTGGCATTTACTACATAATGCTTACATATTTGTGGGTTTTTTCCTCCCTTGGGAGTTTTTTTTCTCTGTGTGTCATTACAGAAATTGTCCTCCATCTTCTCTAGGAAAAAACATGAAGGGCAGAAAACAGTCTTAAAAGCCCCCCTAAAATAATTTCTGAACCATTCTTCCCACTTAGCACTCCATCCTAGGTAAAAAATGTGGCCTCAAGAAGGGTTCTACCATTTCTAGCTGCAAGCCACACACACATGCCTGATTTGTGACACAAACTCAGGGAACACCTACATAAAATACTCCTTGAACTGCCAGCAATAGACGCAGCAGAAAACACTCTCAGAGATATTAAAAAAGTGCAAAAAAAAAAAATTTCTTGTAGAATGGATATTCCTAGGAGAAAATGAATTTAATTAGTTTGAACAGAACAATTGATTGGAGAGCCCTCCTGAAGAGTGTTCATGTCCAACTAAGAATCCCTGCTGAGCTCTTGGTTGGTTACCTAGAGGGTCACAGGGAGAGGTGATTCTTCTTGTTGAAATAAAGGTAGAAGCTAATATCAATTTACACATCGTAAGAACGGAGGATGAAAGTGTTAGGCCAAGGTCATCTCACCTGTCTAAATGCTGTTTGGGTAAGAGTGGGGTCACTCTTTGGTCAGTGAGGGATGAGTGTAATGACCTTCCCAGTGGATCTCTTCCTCTCTGTAGTCAGAAGAGCAGCCTAGGACAACTGGCTGAGATCGGTTAAAACGCTGGCTTGGAGAACGACCTTTCTGAAGTGTGGTGGGGATGTGAACAAAATATTTGCATTAGTTCAGGCTAGAGGGAAGGATGTCTCAGCTGCTGAGATACAGGATGATGGAAGTTTGCTGTTGCAAGGGGCTCTGTCCTGTCTGGGAAGGGTTTGAAATCCTCCCATCCAAAGAAGGTTCCACAGCTTGTTCTTCAAAGGTCATTTTTAGAAGGCTGGGAGATGAATGCCACCCCTCCTCATGCTCCTCTGCAAAGGTGTCCAGCTACTCAGCCTTTCAGAAATTAGAAAGCCAGCAGTCATGACTGGGAGCTGCTGAGCACATGGAGGTGATGCTCAGGAGCAAACGTTTTTCCATCTTCATTTTGAAGGACACTTTTGCAGTTAATAAATTTAACCTTACCACAGAGGGAAGCACAGACTGCATAAAATATTTTTGCTAGAGAGTTTTAGATAGATTTGACCAGTCACCCGGGTTGTACCTGTGCTTAAGTGGGTGCAGTTTATTGGTAGAAACAGGGAGGCAGAGAAAAGGAGTTGACTGGCATCCTGCTTTAGAGAATGTGAATTGGATAGTGGAGACGTGGCCTGACCATGCCAGTTGGACAGCCCTGGAAACTTTAATAGAAGGAAAAGATATTTTCTTTCCTTCTATTAGGAAGGAAAGGAAGGAAGGAAGAAAGGAAGATAGAAAAGCAAGGGAGGTGAAGGTTTTATTATGAGGGGATATGGTTTCCAAGCTCATTAAAACAAAGTTTTTGTGCATTTGTGTGTGTGGGCATAACAGAGAGACATTCTGCCTCTTTCCATATATATATATATATGACTGTTAGACCTGTTTATTTAGTATTTATTGCCTTTGTTATATAAAGAAGCATGTCACCTCTCATTAATTGCACACATACATGTTGAGAACACCAGACAACTTCTCTACAACACTAGGAAGAAAACTTGTTTGTTTTCTCGGCCATGCATTTCTATGATTTTTTTGCAATTGCTTGAAGTCTTTATTCCACTTCTGTGCAGCACTTCCATTCTCTGTCAGGGCAAAGTCCCACTTGTTCTTGCAGACATCTAATTTCTGGAGGAACACAATGACCCCCCTCATCCTGACAAGTGTGGAAGTTTGATGTCGTGTCTGCAATGAAAAGGATTTAAGTCAAAAGAGAAAACATTACACCACCATCTGAACCAACTCATACATGAAAAGTGTCATAAAGTTCCGGCTACTGTGTCTCCAAAGATGGACTACGGGGCTTATCAGAGCACTTTTGTTAAAAGAGGAATTTGTGACCCATCAGCTTGGAAGAGAAACAGCTGAAGGAGGGATATCATAAAGGTATGAGGCATGAGGAAGGTGGATGTAGAATGACTACATTTAATTTTCAGTACAGAAATAAGTTGTATTAGAAGTGATAGTGAATAAAATTATGAGGGAAGAGGTTTTTTAAAAAAACAAGCAAACAAAAAAAACCCCAACAGGAATTCCTAATCTAAGGGGGAAAAAATCCAGTAAGGAATTTTAAACACACATATGTTTATATCTAAAAATCCTGAGCTGCAAACTCATGAAAGCCAGTAGAATATATAAGTAAGTGTAATTATATGGTTTTGGTGTTCATTAATAGTCATTTTACACACATAGAGTAGCTGTATGGAAATATTCACTTCTGCAGACAGATGCAGGATGAACCTTAGGTCTCATTAGCTCAGTTGTCTATAAAGTATGTATTGACTTAATGATATATGGTGTTGACTATTGAGAAGCTCCAAAACTAAGCAGGTCCAGAAAGGATTAGATAAATTTTCAGGGAAGAGGTCATCTGGCACCTATTACACATAGCAGTGTGGATAGAGTCGACAGTCTCCCGACATACGATTATAGGGAGATGTATCAAGGAAGGAGAACTCTGTGTGGGGCCACAGTTTTTATTTTATTTCCCCGGGGAATTTGTTCTGTTGGAGATAGAACATTGGGCTATGTGGTATCTGACCATCCCAAAATGGCAATTTTGTTCCCGTGCTCCGTGCTGACATTAGTGGAGGAAAAGACAAGTCCATTTTTGTAGGTGGGAGCACATGACTTAGGCCATTTGGAGACAGAGTAAGAATGTGTTTCAGTGACTTTAGTAATCTCCTCTCCAAACATTGCCTGCCTGGGCAGGGTTTCCACACATACCTATGCAGCAGGTTTTCTGCCTCCAAGAGCAAGTTCCAAACGCAGCAAATGGCTCTGGGCAGGATTTCGAATGGAAGCAGAAACCGTGGTATCCAACACAACGTAAAGTGTCTTTGGGCAAGCTGAGACCTACAGAAGAATTGGATTCCCAGTTGTGTTGCAGGATCAGTTCCATTTCTCATGGCCCCCCTTCTGCTGTAGCCCAAGAGCCCAGTTATAGGTCTGATACAAATACCCCCAAAGCAGCTTTGCCAAAAGTTTTGAGAAGCCTCATGGAACCTCACAGGACTCCAAGGAAGATCTCTTACAACTAGAGAAAAAAATGGGGCTGTTGATGGCAAGTTTCTGAACATATCCCGGGCATGCACGTTCTAGTGGGTAGGGACAGCCCAGCCTTTGGATGCTTCTGAATTCTAGGACTGCAAAGCTGCAGGCTGGTCATGCAAGTGTCAACATGGAGCTAGTATGTCCTGAGACAATATGTCTTAAAAAGCAAATCAAAAGCTGGGATCTGACCTAGTTAACTGGGACAAGAGGTTTGCCCAGTTCCTTCCTTCTCTGAAAGCCTTACTCCAAGACGGGGAATTTCATTAGGCATGAAGAAAAGCTAAGCTAAAATCACAATCGGTAAATGAGTCAGTGCGGTAGAAGGGCTGAGGAAAAGGGACCCAGCATCTTCAGAGGGCTAAAGGAAACTTCACCGGTGTAGCTCAACCTGAGTAACACAAGGGAACACCTCTGCCCCTCTCCTACCGTACACAGAGGGGACAATTTATGACCCTGAGGTAAGAAGAGGCAGGTGATTTCCATGGTACCATCTTCCAATAGTGCCACACTTGGCATAAAGCTCCTTCAGAGAGTCATAAGGAGCCAACACACAGTAGTGGCTTCTGTGGAGAGGTTCTGGTTTGACATTTGATCACCATAGGTTCATTTTTCACTGCTTCTAGACTGAGAAATAGGGAACGGCTCTAATGAAAGGAGCTGAAGAGCACAGAGTACATTCTGCACCAGCACTCAAGCTAGTTGTACCTCCTACACAGGCAAACCCCAGCGTGGGTCTTGCCCCTTACCTGGAACAGCCTGGAGGAGGAAGAGGAGAAGAGCCATGAGGCAGGAGAAGAGCTTCATAGTGGAAAGTCTCAGCTGCAGTGTGGAGACAGGGCCACAGTGCCAGAACGTTTGAGCAGGGGAAGAGGGAGCAGTTTTGCATTTATAGGGCTGTGGGAACAGCCCTGGCGGTCCGGGGGACCTTGGCAGTGGTGAGCGGGGAAGGCAATGAGCACAGCTTGACCGCTGCACATGGCTAAACCTGAACAATGGCAGAGGGTCACAAAAACAGGCAGAGAGGAAACTATACCTCCCTATGCAGCCACTGGGAAGGCTGCTTCTCAATACCAACTCACCCAGAGTGCTTCATTGCTTGTTATTTTCAAAGATCAAGGTGGTGGGTAATGGACTACCCAGAGAAAATTAGCCATCGTTTTGGTGGGAGAGGAGGCACCTGGGAGTGCCAGAAGACTCTTGATGATGGTCAGTATAGCAGAAGGCCCAAGGTTCTGCTGCAATGTTTGCAGTCTCCATTCATCGATGCAAAATAAAATACGCTTTTTGCATCATTTCCCTAACTGAAAAATAAAATTTGAACCAACTAAGCAACCGTTTTTCTTTCTGAAAATATTAGCTGGTTGATATCATGGAGTCAATTCAGTTGCCTAAATATATAGGCTTAAGTCATGTGGGCTACTCTAGGATATCCAAAGAATCTCATGAGACTGTTTGGAAAGACACAGGACCTCTGGGACAGAATCACAGAATCGTCTAGATTGGAAAAGACCTTGAAGATCATCCAGTCCAACCATTAACCTCACACTGACCATTCTCAACTCCACCACATCCTTAAGCACTATGTCTACCCTATTCTTAAACCCCTCCAGGGATGGGGACTCCACCACCTCCCTGGGGAGCCCATTCCAAGTTCTGTGATTCTGTAATCTCATGAGACTATCTGGTAAAACACAGGACCTCTGGGACAATCTGCACGTGATTAGAGGGGCAAATGGAGGGCCATATGTATAGCCTAACTTATTTAAAATGGCACTAGACACTCATGTGTGGTCAGCTGACTGAAGCTTAACGGCCGTGGTTAGTGTGACGCTCAGATACCGAGATGTAAGCATCCACAATGGATGTGGCTGCATGGAAATGAGATGTTTAATTAGTGGTTCTAGGGCTCACATCACTTGTTTGGCTATAGTAGGACCTTAGGAGCCAACACACATGCAGAAACCTCCACTGTAGATAATTGTACTTAGCTGGCCAAGTCCAGAACTAAGAGCATCTATTGTCATTAAAGGTGCCTCGGGGATCCCGTCTGGCCTCCAGCTGCTGCTCCCTGAGGGTGCAGATCCCCCACAGCTCCTGCATGACACCTGCCAGCCCCAGGCAGTCATCCACATTTCTAATGTCACAGGGCCTCTCCAATGACTCTGATCTCTGTGTGGGGACAACCGCGTCGATTCCTAAATGTTCTTCTCAGTTGTGAACTTCTGTTCTGTTCTGGTCTGACAACTGACACAGTTGTGTCATTTGGTAGGAAAAAAATCTCTCAGGAGCCAGCGTTGCATCACAGGAGATGCCGCAGAGGGATACATGAGGTGCAGATCATCAGTTTGCAGCACACTCAGTTTTGCAGGTGTACAAAGAGCAGAGGTTAAGTGAGATTTATGATGCAGCCTTCATACGGATCTGTCTGCACAGTGTTTGAATTGTGCTACCAGCAGTCATATTGAAATGGTAGCTGACAGCTCAGGTTCTCCTTCAGAGCAGTAACTTGAGCCTGTCTCTATACGTGGTATTTATTCATGTTGTTCTGACCCAGTGGCCTTGATATCAACAATAGAAACCTTCCCCTTAGTCAGTGTACATTGTTCTCTGCCTTTCTGCTTGCTTTGTTAGCTTCTCATTGCAAATTTGTGGGCACCATTGAGCCTCACAGGCAACCCATGTGGCAGGAGAGCTGTTTATGTGCATTTTCAGGCATTCCAGGGAAATGGATGAAAAAAGACCTTGACAAGAAAACTTTAGTTGGCTCATGTTCCTGCTGAAGCCAAGGGGAATATCTCAGCTCTCAGACAGGATCTGACATTGTAGTTTATTATTTTAAAGTTATCTTTTAAATTGCAAAAAATGGTCCTATTCTGTTTAATGATGGACTGTAATTTATTTATTTTTTTTTTTTTTTCCATGGGAAGTGAAGAACAAATGCAAAACCTCAGGTGTGTTAATAACCTGGTAGAGGAGGACTGCTTGTCTAATAATCTTACATTCAAAATCCTTCCCTATCATTTCCAGTCACTGCACATGTACGTCCTTACTATCACTCTGTAGGTGGTTAGATAATCACAATCCCCTTCAAATTATGATCAGAAATGTTATCCCAGAAAAAAAATCTTTGGATTTGGAGTGCCATCTTGTTCTATCTTCATGCCTCTGTGCTTCCTTTGCTCTTGTTTGTTCTCCTCCTCCTCTCCCAGGTTATTCCAGGTAAGAGACATGTTTTATACGGATCACAGAAGAAATACTCACAGATGGGGAAAGCTCTGCCCTTGCCTAATGATCAGTTCTGCAGCTGGGGCTGCAGAAAGTCGCCAACCCTCCACGCAGTCAATAGGTCATGCTCATTGTTGCAATGGTCACAGGAAAGGCCTGTTCCCAGTTCACCCAGTTTACCAGCAGACAGGACTGCTGGAGAGTTTTTCATGCGTTTCCACACAGGGTGTGAAAATGCAAACTGTGGCATTCTGAGCAGGGTTGTTTTAATCACTATTTTAGCTATTAGCATTATTAAAATGAATCCCACGTGATTTGGGATCTTCTGTTTTGTGGCATTTGGTGGAGCATGTCTCATATTAGATGTATGCAAATTACAAGTGGGATTCCCCTCACCCCACCTGAGATATCTGCAGTTTAGGGTCTGCACTGGAACCGCTCACGTAGCCAGTGTCCTATCTACAGTGTGATACTCTGTCAGACTCATCCAGCGCTTGCTTCTCTCTAGTGACTACGAAGGGAATGCAGAAGACTACTTCAGGTGGAGGGATCTGTACTGTCAACCTCCAAAAAAAGGTGGGATAAAACCCGTCCCAGCTCGTTAATCTAACATCATCTTCTGGTTTTCACCTTGGAGTCAATGGAGACTCAAAGACTTTGAGAGAAGACTTTCAGCCCTGTCTGAGATACGTGTCTGAGGCAGCTGGGCTAGACACCCTTTGGAATATGGCTGTTTCTTCTGGTCAACAGAGATAAACCCTTTAGTGATCTTTCTGCTGTGGAGTGGATCTTGCTAATCCAGCCTTCCATGCCAATATAGGCTGCCTGTATAGTAGTGTCTCTACCCACCTCATTCAGTGACATTTGCTAATGTAACAAAAGTCATAGCCTGAAAAATATATTTCATGGCTATCAGTCCCACCAGAAAGATTACCTCTTGTGGTGACATGGATGCATGGGAAGTGTTGAGTGGGTATTTACATGTATTTCCATAGGATAACTGCATCCCTGCTGCAACTGGTGTGGAAGCACACAGCAGTCATCAACATGGGATGAGAACTGGGTGACCCAATAGATTGACTTCTAAAGTTGCAGAGGCTCTGGCTGTAGAAGATCCTTCCAGTGTTGCAGCAAGGTCCTTAGTCATGGGCCTGGCAGCCACAAGGTTGTGCCACTAGGCACTTCTTACCTTGAAATCACCATGATGGCACCTGAAAACTGTCTGCCATGTGAAATCATCGTAGCTCCATGCCCTGGAGGAGGGATATGCTGAGGAAGATGTAGATCTAAGGGCACACAGCAGTGATGGAGAAGCTTCTACCAGCGTGTGAAATGTGTATTCTCTCCTTTCACTAGATTCAGAAAACTATGGATCTTTTTTTTTTTTTTTTTTTTTTTTTTTTTTTTTTTTTTTTTTCTGTGGGACTCGCATCCCTTTGATAGGTTAAGGAAGGGAGGATGCATGAGAAGAGAGGACTTCTCTTTAATTTTGAAACCTTCAGCCAATGGACCTGGAATAGCTCTGAGTAACCTGGGGTGCTAAAATGTTGGGAAACCTCTGCTTCCCCCAAGAACTTACACAGACTTGTGTTATGGCAGTGTAAATCAGCAGAATTTGATTGCAGTTGGGGTGCAGTGCTCCTCAAACTAGCTGAAAACCAGACCTTATTTATAACATTGTAAGGAGTTGGAAAGGCACTGGGGGGAAAATGGGGAGTTATGCTGATAAATTTGAAAATTTCAGTATTCTGTCAAACTGATATCATACAGACATCAATATATTCAGCTTAAAAATAAAAACGAACACAGAAAAGCCCACTGTCCGGAAATACCTCATGCATCTCTTCAAGATATTTTATGGCCCCAGTAGTGTATCAGTTCTCTAACACACAAATATAAGTGGAGACACCTACTTTAATTGTACAAATCCTTGAGCTGACTCCCACCCTCAGGGAGGATTCACTTGCCTGAACATGGTATCACCATAGATGTCCTGGATCATCTAAGATATCTGCACATGGTGGAGGTCTATGAGATACTCAGATGCTTCTGGAGAAGCAAATATAGACCAGGCAGCATATCCCATAATACAACAGTAGATGCTCGATTTTAGGCAGCTGAAATCTCTCCCATTATGTCATGCAGTTGGAAACTAAGCAAGTACCAGGGTGGGATAGATGAGGAGAGGTGCCACTGTGAGGTAGTGAGCAGGGAGCAGGTGAAGCTCCCCATGACCACATCTGAGGCTGCATTTCTAGAAAACTGTGGGCTGATAGGTGGAAAGTCTAACAGAGACCAGTGGGGCTGAATAGACAGAAAAAAAAAAAAAAAAAAAAAAAAAGAAAAAAAGAAGAGATATGGAGAAAGAGCTGTACTTCATGAAGGAAACAAGCTGAATTTCCAGCCTGGACCAGGGATGGAGGGTCTTTCACTGAGCAAAAAGCAACTCCATCCTGTCTCTGAGGCTTGTGGAGCTCATGAGCTGGTTCATGGCTCCCTCTTGTGGGAAGACATGATGGAGGAGGAAGGGACAGCAAGGCCCGTCTTGTGGGGCATTTGCTCAGAGGGAAAGGTAGGTGCCTGCCTCTTTGCTCCATCTTCAGCATCGATAATTCACAGAGTAAATCTGTGACTATTAGTAGTATCTCTGGAGAGCAGGAACTGGTTTCAGACACCAAATTTCAGGGATTGGAGTGAGTTGCCCTCATTCGGGATAACTGTATGTTTATAAAGTTAAACTTTTTCTAATGTCATATAATTTTATATAACTTTATAAAATTTTGTAACTATACTAATAATGGGAGCTCTGCTGCCTAGAGGGCACAAGTAGGCATCATCTTTGTAGACACATTCAGGTGTTTAAAGCAACATCCCAGCCCTGGAGACTTTCTCCTAGTGCTTCATGCCTTGCTAATCAGTGTGACGTTGTAGTCAGCAGCAACCACGTAATGCCAGTTATTTCTTTTAAAAATAAAACTAATCTTCAAAAGCTTGAAAAGGCAGGATTTCAGAAAGTCTGAGATTTCTTTTTTTCACAAGTGTAGAATGTTTCCATGTAGAAAAATACCCTACCACTAGCCCAGGTAAGACTGTTGTTACTTACTCCCAAACAAATATCCACAAATAGAAATCTAATAAAGTTCAGCAACCGTCTTTCTCTCCAAATGAATATTGTGTGTCTCACGTATTTGTGTACATTGGACAAGTAGCTCATTGGCTATGCAATTCAAGCAAACTGCCTTAAGTGTAGCTAGATAACTATATCTACTGAAAAAAAAAAAAACCATTTGTTAAACTATCATTTATACCATTCTTCATTTGGATGCTGTAGTTTTTATTTCTATTTATTAATAATTTTTTTTTTTTAAATCCTCATTTCTCAAGGATTTTCTAAAAAGCATAATTCTTAATAACAGCAATAAGTTCTGTTATACATCACAAACGTATTATATTTAGTTTGTTTTCTCTGAGAGGAAAAAGACATATTAGTAATGGTGTCAGAGCTCTAAGATTTTTAACATGAGCTCTAGGGCAAGCAAGAACAAAGTGCAAAGATGTCAGAAATTGCGACACTAGGCAGAAGGTAGAAGAGTGAGGAGAAATGTAGGATGAAATGGAGGTGGAACAAAGCAAGGATGGATTGAACGGTAAAAATCATGCTCTGAAAGAGAAAGGGAATAGGACAGGTGGAGGCACAGCCACCCTGCCTCTATCCAGCCCTGCAGGAGGTCCAGATGAAATGGGACATTTGTGAACAAGGTGTTAAAACACCTGTTTGTGACAAAAATGCCTGATGGATTTCTGATAGAAAAATGTCTTATTGCTGGCAGAATACATGACAAAACAAGGGGATAAGCCAGAGCCAGGGCAATACCCAAAGCTGGTTGCGCACCACTTCCCAGAAGGACACCAGAGCAGCCCGATTCCCATCGCCTCCACCATGACCAGGCTGTGGGCAGGATTAGGTCAGGTCAGGCAGAACTGAGCCCTGCGGACTCCGGGTGCATTGTCCATTGCCCCACGGGCACCAGCCCCTGCCCATAGGGTGCCCCCACCGTGTCCCTGCCCCTGTACCCAGCAGACATCCTCCAGCACGCTGGGGTGGCATGGAGTTGAAGAAGAAAGAAAATTTCATCTCCTCTCTGAGACCTTTTTTCCATAACAACCTTGTACTAACCAACTGCGGGGAAAGGACTGGGCAGCCAGAGCTGGCAGTGAATCCTGCCTGCACTGTTGGTGGACCTTGCCTGTACTCATGAGATGTCTTGTCTTCCCTGCAGAAGGTCCAGCTGCCATTCCCAGGCAAAACTGTGTTTGGTTACCTACGTCAGGAGCTCTAGTGGCCATCTCTGACCAGGCTGAGCCCATGGGCTGTCTGCTTTTAACACTGTCCACCACCATTTCTGTGTCTGAACTCAAAGCCCACCTCAGGCTGTGCTGCAGGAGGGGACGTGGTCCCTTCTCTGTGCTCTGCCCTGGGCCATCATCCTCCCTCACAGCATCCCTGAGCCGGGCTTCTGCCCACACTGACCTCACAGACCACCCCATCCCACCCTGCATGTTCACCCTCCAGCCTGGACTCCTCTCTGCAGCCAGGCCTTGGCCACCCTTCCCCTCTATACTGCAGCTGGGGGGCTCCTGGCCACCCCTGGGGTGCTCCCCACAGGGAGGACATCCCCACCGGCCACCTGCATCCTTCCACCCTGACCTCGTGGCGCAAGGGCAGCGCGTCTGACTCCAGATCAGAAGGTTGTGTGTTCAAATCACACCGGGGTCAGCCTTGGGGCAACCCCTGGCCACCCTCTGTATTGTCTCTGGTTTTCTGGGGGCTGCCTCTGAAAGGCATTGGCCAACTAGGGTGGGGTACCTCAGGAAGAGCTGAGGGGGGAAATGTGATGTCCAGAGCTTTCCTTTCAGGCAGGCTGTGCTTGTTGAAGGTTATGGAGGCCAATATGGGGGTGTGTTGTGGTTGTTTTCTACAGGTGGCCTCCTGGGGGACGGTCGGACTTGCCTGCAGGCAATAGTTGCCTGGGAGGGTAACATGGGGTGGTACACTCAGTCGGTCCAGGGGGTTTCTGGACGGGGCCAAGGACAATCCTTTGGTGAAGGATTTTGGAAATACAGACAAGTTTTTGATTAACAACAGGAGAAGCTTTTTAAAAAATACTAAGAAGGAATATCTGGGGAGCTCTAATCTGGTCACTCTCGCCTCAGAGCTCAGATGAAGGCTGTGGAATAAACACTCCTGAAAGCCATGCCCAAATGAAGGAAGGGTGGTGACGGCTGGAAACGGTGACCATGGATTTATGCAGGGCAGAACACTCTTGGCCAGCGTGATAGGTTTCTTTGAAGAGATGACTTCCTCAGGGGTCAAAAAGACACCAAGGAACATCATTTATCTTGATTGTGATTCGACCTCTGACGGGGTCTCCCAGACTGGGCACAGGACACAGACAGAGCGCCTGAGCTGAATCCCAGGGCAGAGTGAAGTGTCTGGACCGGGGGCTGAGGGGTTGTGGCCAACGGCCGGCAGTCCAGCCGGCGTCCCGCACCCCCTGGTGTGGCGCTGGGTGTTGCCTGGTGTCTCTGTGACGGGCGCAGAGGATGTTCTGCAGGACAAGGGACACGGTCAGCCTTCCGGGGCTACGGGGCCGTGAGGGGCTGGGGCCAGTGGCGCAATGGACAACGCGCCTGACTACGGATCAGGAGATTGCAGGTTCGACTCCTGCCTGGCTCGACGCTTTTAGCCTGGAGGCTGCTTCTCCTGCCCTCTGCGAGGGCCTTCCTTCTCCTGCCCCTCATCCGTCCTCAGGGCCTTCTGCAGGGCAAAAGAGCTGGGCTGTGTCCTCTTGCCCTTCAGTAAGAAATAAAGAGTTCCTACAGATCTTATGGTGGAGCTGGGCACCTTTCTTCACTCTTTATTCAGTACTGACATCCCTTTATTCCCAATATTTCCTCATGTTCCACACCGGGAATACTGCACAGAGCTTTGGGGCCCGCAGCATAAGGACATTGGTAAACTGGAATAAGCCCAGTGGAGGGCCACCAAAATGATCTGATGTTGGTCCTATGGCTTCTCCTCATACTCACCGCATGAGGAGAAGCCATGGGAACTGGGTTTATTTGGCCTGGGGAAGAGGAGGTTTCAATGAGAACCTGATAACCAACTTCCAGTACCTATGAGGTCATCCAGCCAGGTTCGTCACAGCTTTTCATGACCGAAAGGATGACAGACGAAAAGTATAAATTGAAACGGGAGGTTCTGTCAAATATGAGGAAAAAGTATTTTCCTGAATTTTCTGTCATCGATGAAGATGGGCAGGAGAGAAGGATAGAGAGGGACAGTGCAAAAGGTAGGGAGCTGCAACCAAGGCATGGGAATGGGGGCTCAGCAGGTAAGTTTTCAGTTGGTGCAAAAGGTGCCCAGTGGCTGCCAGGGTTAATAACAGAGGAGGGGGACACATCTCATGTGCCTTGCAGGAGGCTCAGCTGCAGTGCCCAGCTTATCAGGGCCTGGGTCAGCCCTGCGTCTCCTGGGAGGTGGAGTGGTCAGCTCTGGAGTGGTCCCCATGGGAGCGCATCCCCGCCCCCCAGGCTGGGTCCATGCCCAGGGCCTGCATCCCTCCGTATCGACCTGGTAGCGCAAGGGCAGCATGTCTGACTCCAGATCAAGGGGTTGTATGGTTGAATCACACCAGGGTAAAGGTTCCCCATTTCCTCCACACGTGGCAGGACTTTCCTTTTGTCCTCTCTAAGGTTCATGAGGTTACACTCAGCCCATTTCTTCTGCCTCACAAGACCCTTCTGAAAGCAAACCTTCCCTCCAGCATATCAGCCTCTGCTCCTAATTTGATGTTGTCCAGAAACTTGCCGAGTGTGCACCTCACCCCATCATGCGGGTTGTTAATGAAGACATTTATGAGTATCAGTACCAGTATCAACACCTGCAAACTCCATTAGTAACAGGACAGCTGCTACATTTCCAAAAGCTGATTCCAAAACTGGGCCTGGTGGTCCAGCTGGGATTTCACCCAACTTCTTAGCCGCTCATTCAGTCCATATCTTTTCATTCTGGACACAAGAAGACTCAGAGAGCCTGTTTAAAAGTCAAGATAAACAAATGTTTCTTTCCCAGGTTCCAGCAAGTCAGGCAGTTGGGTAGGTCAGGTAAGTAAATCTATGCTGGCAGTCTGCAACTACTTTTGTGTCCTTCATGTGTCCATTTTGCTCAAGTGATTCCTGGCTTGATCATCCTCTGCCATGAATAATCCGCTGCCATTGGCTCTGTCAGAAGGCAGAAGGATGTAAAGCTGAGAGCAGAGCTCATCAATAAGGGCAGAGGCAGAGAAGGCATTGTGAGTACCTCAGCCTGCTTCATGTCCGTTGCTATTTCCCCCACTCAGAAGTGTTCCCACACTTACTTTTAATTTTCTTTTTCGGCCAATGTGATTCTAAAAGCCATTTTGTTGACCTTTCACATCCCTACCAATCTCAGCTCCATCTGAGGTCTGGTTTTCTTGTGTCAGCAACTAATTCTAGCCATCAGATTGGGGGAGTCGTTACCACCCCGTTTGACACTTGTGGGACCACATCTGGAGTGTGTATCTAGTTCTGGAATCTCCTGGACGAGAAAGACAATTACAGGCTGTGTTAAGTCTCAGAGATGGTCATCCAGAGGAGCAAGTGATGGAGTGGCCAATGAGGAGTGGCCTAGAGAACTAGGTTTCTATAATATGGAGAAGAAGAGGTCAAGGAAGTATTATAATATTGTTTTATGCTATGTGTGCTACAGAGAAAGTGGAGCCAGGCTTTTCTTGTGGACATAAAGGATAGAGCTCAACAACAGATTACAGCAAGGAAAAACTCTATTAAGATGATAGGAAAAAAATTTCACACATCAGAGGTCACACATTGGTCCCAGAGAGGTTTTGGACTTCCCATCCTTGGAGACATTCAAAGCTCGACCAACAAAATGACCTAATGTCAAAGACTTTTGTGCTCTGATTACTTGGCTTCCAGGGATCTCATAAAATCTAATTTTTTCCTCTACTTAACTAGGACCTCTGGCAGCCTCCTCCGCTCCCCTCACGAATCCCACCCAGCGATGGGAAGCCCCCAGAGCTCCAGGAGAGATGGGGCCAGTGGCGCAATGGATCAACGCGCCTGACTACGGATCAGGAGACTGCAGGTTCGACTCCTGCCTGGCTCGACATTTTCCTGCCCACATCCTGGCCGTAGTACTGATGGGGACAGGGGAGACCCCTTTCTCCATGGTGGCCTGCCTTTGCCTAGAGTTTCTCCCTTCTTGCTGGGTTTCCTGAACGGTAAAATCTTCCCTCACATCAGGAGAAGATCTGACTGAATGTACTGGAAAAAAAAAAAAAAAAAATCACTGTGAGGGTGGTAAATTACTGAGAGAGGGGCCCAGAGAGGCTGTAGACTCTCCGTTTTGGCGTTACTCAGAGTTCAAGCAGGCAAGGCACTGATCTGAATGCCATAAATTGATAAGAAATTTGGACTAGAGCCCTTCACATCTCGTTTCCAACCTGAATCACTCTGTTATTCCATGGGAAATTCCTGCTTGTTTGTTCTTTTGTTGCTCCATCCCATGTTGGCAGGCTCATGGACTTGTCACCACCTTTGCGGTACCTTCATCCTGCATGCAGCTTGGACGAGGAAAGTCAAAGATAACCATGCACAGGCTAGCCCAGACCAAACGGCCATCAAGAAAAGATCTCACTACCCACAATTCACCTGCTCTGCCCTCTGCCATCAGTCAGTGGAGGACAATACAGTTGGCCTTGGGCTGAGGTCCACCCATGACTGTTCACCACGGCTCCAGAGAGCCCTGGGCTGCTTCAAGCCCTGCATTGGCTGGGAACTGTATCTCCACATCCCATGGGGCAGGCAAGATGTGTCCTCCAACCCACCAGAGCAGCTGAGGGGCTGGAGGCCACCATCAGCCCTTGCTGCCTGGTCTCCTTGAGGGGGGACACAACACGGGCACCACTTCTTCTGGGAGGTGGGACCAGTGGGACCAATACTGACCTCTCCCCAATAGGTAAGTAGGGAAAGGCTGTCATGGATGGGGCAGGAGGAAGCTGGGTGAGGTCTTGCCACCTCTCTTTGACCACCAACAGATGTGGGTGGTACAGAAAGCACGGTGGGGGCACCAGGTGGGACTAGAGGCTGGGGCCAGTGGCGCAATGGACAACGTGCCTGACTATGGATCAGGAGACTGCAGGTTCAACTCCTGCCTGGCTTACCCTGAAACTGCCTGGCTGTTGTGGAGGTGACAAGGGACAGCTAGGTCCTTCCCTGTCTAAGCTTTTTGTCCGTCTCTCTGGCATCGGCATAACAGGAACATCATTTTGCAACACAGTGCATCAAGGCTGCTTCGAGAGCCACCACCGCTCAAGTCCTTTTTGGCCTGGGCTGCTGACTTTGTAGATTGCTGGGCAGCAAGACTGCTCCTGAGGTCTCTCAGTGTGCGTTTTCTTCATAAGCCCTGTGCAGATCTGCAGTCTGTTCTCCTGAGCACCATGGGTGGAAAGCTACCTGAACCCTCACTTGTAACTGTGGGTGAGGGATGGGTGGAAAAGGATCTGGGAATTGGGCTTCAAGGGTTGTGGTCAGGAGCTAGATGTGCAAATGGTGGTTAATTACTCCTAGTGTTCCTCAGGGGACAGTGCTGACACCGATACTGTTGAATATCTTCGTTGTCATGCTCAGTAATGGGACTGGATGAATCCCATGTGAGTTCATGGATGATGCCAGTGCGGGGGGAGAGCAGCTGATGCTGGCAGGGATGGCTGTCATTCAGAGTCACCTGGACAGGGTGAAGGAAGTTCAGCAACAGCAAACAACACCCTACCAACTGCATGCTGGGTTGTCCTAGTAAGGACATAGCCACCAGCTCAAGAGGAGGGATTACTGGCCATCATCCAGCAGTTCTGAGACCATCACTGGGGCGCTGTGTCCAAGACTGAGCTCCTCAGTACAAACAAGACACTGACAACATGGAGCAAGTATAGAATTGTCCTTTTCTATACTTTTTGACACCTCTTTCAGCTTTTCCCTTAGTTAATGCTTTTTAAAGCCTGCTGTCAGACATACTTTTGTGAATGCCTGTCTGATATACCATGTATTCACCTGAGCAATCCTAATTTCTAAAATAAGGTTGTAACGTCATAGAAGTGAGGGGTCTGAGTTGCCTGGGTGTAATGTCCCTCCACCCTGACCCTGTGGCACAAGGTCTGCATCTGGATCACAAAGCTGGGTGTCTGAATCACACTGAGGCTGGGCTTGGGACAGTCCTGCAGGCAGGCGGCCTGTCCGTGCTTTCCATGGGGCTCATCGATGTAAGGCACTGACAAACAGCAGCAAGACCCATGTGAGCCTGAAAAGTTGTTGGGGACCAGAGAACATGATGTGCTAAAAGAGACTGAGTGCTGGTTTCTCCAGCCTACAGGGTGGCAGCCCAGAAGGCATCTTCATTTTGCTGTGGGATTTGCTGTGGTGTGGCCCCCAGCTCTGCCCCCTTTGGCCTGCCCAGCTCCACCATAAGGTCTGAAGAAACGGTTTCCCGACCTGCACCAGCTCCACCATAATATCTGCAGGAACTCTTTATTTCTTACCGAAGGGCAAGAGGACACAGCCCAGCACTTTTGCCCTGCAGAAGGCCCTGAGGACAGATGAGGGGCAGGAGAAGGAAGGCCCTTGCAGAGGGCAGGAGAAGCAGCCTCCAGGCTAAAAGCGTCGAGCCAGGCAGGAGTCGAACCTGCAATCTCCTGATCCGTAGTCAGGCGCGTTGTCCATTGCGCCACTGGCCCCAGCCCCTCACGGCCCCGTAGCCCCGGAAGGCTGACCGTGTCCCTTGTCCTGCAGAACATCCTCTGCGCCCGTCACAGAGACACCAGGCAACACCCAGCGCCACACCAGGGGGTGCGGGACGCCGGCTGGACTGCCGGCCGTTGGCCACAACCCCTCAGCCCCCGGTCCAGACACTTCACTCTGCCCTGGGATTCAGCTCAGGCGCTCTGTCTGTGTCCTGTGCCCAGTCTGGGAGACCCCATCAGAGGTCGAATCACAATCAAGATAAATGATGTTCCTTGGTGTCTTTTTGACCCCTGAGGAAGTCATCTCTTCAAAGAAACCTATCACGCTGGCCAAGAGTGTTCTGCCCTGCATAAATCCATGGTCACCGTTTCCAGTCGTCACCACCCTTCCTTCATTTGGGCATGGCTTTCAGGAGTGTTTATTCCACAGCCTTCATCTGAGCTCTGAGGCGAGAGTGACCAGATTAGAGCTCCCCAGATATTCCTTCTTAGTATTTTTTAAAAAGCTTCTCCTGTTGTTAATCAAAAACTTGTCTGTATTTCCAAAATCCTTCACCAAAGGATTGTCCTTGGCCCCGTCCAGAAACCCCCTGGACCGACTGAGTGTACCACCCCATGTTACCCTCCCAGGCAACTATTGCCTGCAGGCAAGTCCGACCGTCCCCCAGGAGGCCACCTGTAGAAAACAACCACAACACACCCCCATATTATCCTCCATAACCTTCAACAAGCACAGCCTGCCTGAAAGGAAAGCTCTGGACATCACATTTCCCCCCTCAGCTCTTCCTGAGGTACCCCACCCTAGTTGGCCAATGCCTTTCAGAGGCAGCCCCCAGAAAACCAGAGACAATACAGAGGGTGGCCAGGGGTTGCCCCAAGGCTGACCCCGGTGTGATTTGAACACACAACCTTCTGATCTGGAGTCAGACGCGCTGCCCTTGCGCCACGAGGTCAGGGTGGAAGGATGCAGGTGGCCGGTGGGGATGTCCTCCCTGTGGGGAGCACCCCAGGGCATCTGAGCCACCCCAAGGGAAGGGCTACGGGATGCAGAGAAGACAGGGCCACCCCTTGAGGAGACACCAGCCAAGTTGTGCCCACAGCGCAGTGACCCATCTGGAGGGTGAAAGCCCCGGGAGGGTCGGGTCAGAGGTGTAGAGTGAACAACATTCGGTCTAGGTTATGTGGAGTGTCCTGGTTTCGTCTGGCATAGAGTTAATTTTTCTTAGTAGCTAGAATGGTGCTATGTTTTGGGTTCAGTATGGGATCTGGTATGAGAAGGATGCTGATAGTACACTGATGTTTATGGTTGTTGCTAAGAGATCAAGGTCTCCCCATGTCCTGTCCATTTGTAGGTGTACAAGAAGCTGCGAGGGGGCATAAACAGAGAACCAGTTCAAAATTAGCCGATGGAATATTCCATATCATGTAACATCATGCTCAGTACATAAGGGAGGGGCAGTTGGAAAGGAGGTGGGTTCTTTCTTGCTTCCAGGACTGCGACTGCAAGATCTACCTGGGAATAGGCTGGGTATCAGTCAGGGTGTGGTGAGCAATCACATTGTACATTATCCGTTTGTACTTTCTATTATTGTTTTATTTTATTACAAAACTATTTTTATCTCAACCTATGAGTGTCCCTTTAACCCTCCAATTCTCTCTCCAATTCTCTCCTCCATCCCCTGGGTGAGGGGAGGGTGAGCGAGCACCCGCGTGGTGTTTGGCTGATAGCTGAGTTCAAACCACGACATGGTGACAGCTGAGCTCAAAGCACACTCCATCCTCCTGCTGTGGGGAAGGTGACCCCAGCCATGCTGTGCAAAAGGCATGAGGGTCCCTCCTGCCACAGGGCTTGAGGTGGGTGCTTGTGCATCTGCCAGGTGAATGGGTTCTCTCTCCCCAGGGAGGTGGTGGGCCACCATCCCTCCTGCTCCTCTGGAGACACCACGCTCAGGAGCCTGTTACTCCTGGGAGAGGCCCTGCAGGGCTGTTCTGGATAATGGTTGTGTTTTGGCCTTCCTCCTCTGAAGTAACCTCATTTAGAGCCCACTTTGCAGGCTTAGCAAGGCTACTGGCAAAGATAGTCCCACTCTATCAGGTTGACCAAAAGCCCCCTTCTCTCAAAGAATGGCCCATGGCCATAAAGTCCAGGATGACACATGGTTGGAATATCTCCTAGCCCCGACCTCGTGGCGCAATGGTAGCGCGTCTGACTCCAGATCAGAAGGCTGTGTGTTCAAATCACACCGGGGTCAGGATGTCCCACCTCTGTGAGGTGAGCATCTCCTGGGCGATTGTTTTTGCCCTCCCACTCCCTACCCCACAGCCCTGGCGAAGGGCAGTAAATGTGCCAGGGCAGAGTGGTCTCTCCTTGATGGGCCAGTGTTGGGAAGTATCTGGACAGCTTTAGCCTTTCCTCATCCTAGGTTTACATAGGAGACAGGATTAGTGGACATCCCAGCTGTGGTTTTATGTCTGGGTACCACTTGTCCTGGTCCTAATCCTCCTCCAGAAGGGCAAGTGCATCTGACTCTAGATGAGGACTTCTACAAGCCTGGCACCCTATGGCAACACGTTCTCTTGTTGGTATTTGTGGGTTTTACCTCCCATCTTATCACTGTGCACTCTGAGAAAAGTCTAGGTCCATCTAATCTATATCCTGCTGACAGGTGGTTGAAGGCTGGGGTAAGACGTCTTTGCATATTCTTCCTCAGGTTGAATAAACCCAATTCTTCCACCTCTCCTTGCATCTCAAGTACCCAAATCCCCCACGGCCTTGGTGGGTCTCACTGGACTTGCTTCATTATTTTAATGTTTTTTATTGATTCTGTTGAAACACCTGGCTGTAGGGAAACAAAACCAAGCTGTCAGGACTAGTCATCAGGATCTTTAACTCTCTACTTACTCTCTTCCTTTCCCCATCCATTTGTTGGTCAGGGGGGCAGAGGGGATGGAGGGCTGGAAAAAAAGGATATTCGAAGTTATGGGAATGACCTTATATGAGTTATAGTTGATTAAAAGTAGTTGAACTCTTCTAAGGGATTTTTGAAGGTGAATTTTAAAAGACATAAATAGAGCGCATAATGAAAAGAGACAATGAAGCAAGGCAAGGAAAAAGGAGGGGGGTGAAAAAAAGTAATTTCTCCAGTTATATCCACACCAGGGGTGCACTGTCCCACAGCAGGTCCAGGCTGCTACTCCTGTGCCAGGATCAGGCATTTAGCAGGAAGCAAAGCCCCATGGTTCTGCCTCTTGCACACAGAGGAGGGCGCTGACCAAAAAAGTCTGTGAGAACACAAGTGCGAGAGACTCACCTAACAAGGCAGCCTTGAGCTCACACCTGCAATGAACTCAGGTGTTCCTGATGCTTTGGACATCAGCTGAGAGGTGATATCTGAACACAGTGCTGGGCTAGCATCTTCAGAGGCTCAGGTAGATATTTAGACAGTGAGGAAGATCACCTAAGGGTATCTGGTATATTAAATGTCTCAAAAAGGTAATTTCCATGGATTCGTGGGTGATGGGATTGCACGTGATCTTCTGCAATGTTGCTGGCCTGAAAGTGCTAGGAACTTAATCTACCTGACACAGGCTGTTTGGTCTGACCACCCAGCTCTGGAAGATCCCCTTTCTGCCCACAGCTTGCATGGCAGCATCCACAAGTGTCTCAGGGGATGGGGACAGAGGGGAAAATAGACAGCTCCTGGGCTCAGACCATCCCACAGCTGGTCATCGCAGCCCTAAAGAGCCCTGGGGATGCCCTAAGCCTGACATTGCCTGGGAATCAGAGCCACAGACAGAAGGCAGAAGAATCTGATGAACCAAGGAGTGCAAGGTCCTTTAGGGTGCTAGCACTGTTCCTAACTCTGTACCAAAAAACTAAGTGCAGGTCCTTCCATGACTCCTGTTCTCATTTATCTGATGAATAAGTAAATGAATAAGTGAATGAATAAACTGATAATAAATGAATAAACCGATGGGGTGTTGAGGGGGGGATTTCATGGGTGCCTCTCCTCCAGATGTCGCCACCTCACTGCAGTTTAGAGTCCTTGGCTCTTCCAAAAAATGAACAAGGGGATCACCCAAAAGGCAGGGGAGAGGCCTCCTGGCTGTGGACCAAATGCACATAGCTGTGACATGGGGGAAACCTTGCAGGTGGCATCCGTACGTGCCAAATCCTGTATGTGCTGAGTGCATTCACTCAGCTGCTGAACCAGGGGCACCATTTATAGCACCGCCCTGTCTCTGTAATGTGATTTTCTGTCCCTTTGACTTCTCTGAATGGAAAGAAACTCAGGTATTTCCTTTTACAGATCTTCCACAGATGAAAAACAAAAACAATACAGTACAGACTGTTAGATTCTTTTGCTGTAGAAACAGCAAAAATTCTTTCTACTCCTGAAAGAATGGTAGGGAGTATTATTCTGGTATACTTCTTGTTAGAAGTAGTATTTTCCCTGTAAGTGATGTGAACGGTTTTCAAACTTCATAAAAAATGCTGAGATTTACAATTATTGTCACTCTTCAGCAGGCTGGACTTTTAAGACTTTTTAAAGATTTTTTTTTTTTTTTTAAAGCAGGAGTGACTCGAGTCACAATATAGGCAAAATCTGGCTGGCGATGAGGTTTAGTCAAAGGGACAATTTATCATGCAGTAGAACTTGATGTCTCCCACGCAAAGAAAGTTGTCACAGGTTAATAATAACCAAATTATTGAATAATTTTGAGGGTCTTTGAACTTTTCTAGTTGAAACACTCCACCTTGCATAAACAAGGACATTTCTGAGGCCATATCAGATAGGGAAGTGTGAGGAGAAAAGCTTAAAAATAATCCATAAAATCGTAAGTCCTTGTAACAAATGTTGTTTCAGATATATCTTTATTTTCCAATGAAAATCCACTTCTCAGAAAATTGTGATCAGTCCTATTGAGGCCCATTACACAAAACAGTTTACTCTAAATATTGACATACAATGAGCTTGACTAGAAGAGGACGTGAAGCCTGTGAGCACAAGCTCAATTTTCTTGAGTTGGGAACCCTCCTCATGGCACTAGCTTGGGTCCAGCTCTGGATTTTCTGTGTCTGGTGTAAATAATTACAGATACTTTAAATATATTGTCAGGCAGTGAGAATTTTTTTTGGCTGTATAAGCATTTGTGCCACTCTTGTGTCATTGGGCTATGCTCACTTCTAGCACGATCCCACAACTGCACTGGAAGCCGAAGTTTCATTTTAATTTCCCTTCACACTCTTGATTCAAGACTCAGTGTCTAAGCTGAGGACAAAATCACATCTCCCTGTTAGTGACCAAGGTCAGGTCATTTTTGTTTTGCTGGACCTTTTTTAAGGCTAAAGATCCTCCTGTTTATGGAGGGAGGCTAACTCCTAGGCATCGGTGCCAATAACAAGGTCTTTAGCCTCTTTTTTCCTCAGTATCTGAATCACTGACAGAGCAGCTGTTGGAGAAGTGATGGTCTCTATTAAGATCTAAATCCCAAGCTTTGTGTCTTTTATTTTTGCTGGTCAGGCCTGTCCCTGGAGGCTCTCATCCCTATCCCTATTTGCGTCTATGGCTCGCCCATGCCTTACTGCAGAGCAGGATGGAGGTCACAGGGTTGTGACTGCCGGGTCATACAAGGGGTGCCCCAATCTTCAATGTGTGGATGGATTAATACAAATACCTTCAGCAACAATATGGAAAAAAAGAAGCAAAGAGTGAAATCTCCAGGTCTGCAATTTTTATTTCAGATATTTAAAAGCCGTGCCAGATGCAAGGAACTTCATAAAATGGAATGAGGGGGGAAATAAATGATAGAAGCACTTCAGTGTACTACATCTAGGGGAAAATAACCCAAACTGTCACACTGAACTGGAGTTACAGCCCAGGAAAGACACCTGCAGACAGCAACATGTTGACCTTGCTGCCATGGGAGGCTGTGAAGGCAGACAGTACCAGCAAGGTCGAAAAGATCTAGATATAGATGGTCCAACAGGGCATTGCTCTCTTCTTGTGTTATAACATGAGGTCAAGATTGCCCCAGAAGAGAGTTGTTGGGGATTATTTCTTTCCCAATATATATTTTGGTGATAGCATACGGCTGGTATCAGGAGGCAGAAGGGCTTTCAGATAGTACACTGATATCTTTAAAATCAGACCATAAACCAGATGTGATACGAGATGGATCATTAACTAAGACATCTACAAGAAGTATTTCTTTGAAATTATTTCAGGGCGAAACAATAAAAAGGACTCAAATCAGTGTTTTATATCTACCTCTGTTGCAATCCCCAAACTTGAGAACACACACACATACACACACACATACACTCGTGGTTGCACCTTTCTCTTAGACAAGGTTTTTCGAACCAAAACTGTCTAATTTTTTTTTCATTCCACTGTTTCAACCAAATCTTCAAATCTCTTTGTGGCACCGGGTTCAAGACCTGCATTCATAATGATTTTTTTAACCTCTTTTTTCTTTATTTCCCCTTGTTTTCCCAGGTGCGGACCCAGGATATACTCCTGAGTGAATGTCAAGTTGTCTCTTTAGGAACTGGATGGATATCAGAACAAAGTCCAGGGAGACCTAGACAAAGCACAATGACCACCCTTGTGAGCAGACACCAATGCTGATAGTGAGACGAAATAAAGAGTAAATTTTTAAAATGGATAAATACCTAAGTGAGAGGTATACAAGTAAGAGTCCATCAGTTTTCACATAATTGTTCCAATAGTATTGCCTGCTCTATCACAATCCATTAAGTTTTCAAAGCCCCAGAATTGTGCTAGACACTTCTTATGTCTTATGTTTGCAGTGTAGAAGTCATGATGTGGATTTCTCCCAAGAAAAAAGTGTCAAGATGGAGCTGGAGCATTATGGCCCTGCTCAGCACATCATTTCCCTTCTCCCAAGGCTGTTAGAGGGATAATACCAAAGAGTGCTCTTCCTTATAGCATCTCAGATGTACTGGCATCCCCTGGGGCAACAGAGCATTGTCACCATTTGTACATTAATTCTTACAGTACCCCTGGGAAGCAGGGAAGACAAAACCTTCTCCTGGTTTTACCAACATGGGGATCGAAAGAGTTTCTTGGGAACAAGTTGTTGAAGCAAGGAGTCAAACCTGTGCCTTTGGAGGATCCACACATGTCTCACCATGCCGTCCCTGAAAGGATCTGCTCTGACCAACCTTCTGTGAGATCTTAGGCAAGTCAGCGCATATGAAAGTTTGGAAAGGTTGTGCAGAGCCATTCCACATCTACTTCAGGGTCCTTTCTCTTACAGCAGTCCAGACATCCACAGAAAAAATTAAGAAAAAGACAGGCAGAGCCTCATATTTTCCTTGATACACTCGCTGAGCTTCCCACTGACACTTACTTCCAGAAATGGGATGGGTTTGTGTGTTTACCACCTCTCCAGGGTTTTCCTTGGGAATTTGATTGATCATTTTCAAATATACAAAATTCCAGAGAGAGGATTGTGAGCAATTCTTCTCATTAATCAGGAGAGAAAAGGTCACACAGGTGATGGTGCCAGAGTAGTTCAGATACCCCTTCTATCACTGTCACAAATAATTGAGATTTGCTGTGAGCATCAATTAGTTGCACAATTACTCAGCAAGGCAAGCTCAGCTGCCACTGGATCACATGCAGTACTCTAACAAGACTCAGCGATTCCTGGCTGCTCTCTCCTCCTCCTTGCTTCTCTCTGTGCCTCTATTTCCCTTTCCAGTTGGTGACTTCCCACCAGGGAAGGGCTTGTCCAGGTATTGGATGGGGTACCAGAGACTACCGAATTCCAGTACAAAGGAGATGATGATTAACAAGGCATGGAGAGCTCTCTATAAAAATCTCACTGTTCCAGCCTACAGTACATTTATTTACCTGTTTACATCAGGAAAAAAGGCAAAATCCACAGTTTATCCATTTCCCCAGCAGAATAAGTCCCTATTTTTATACAGCTGAAGAAAGGCAGAGGAAAAACCGTGCAGATGCAGCGTATCTGGGTAACATTAATTCCCCATCTGAAAGAGCTGCGAGACTTGTCAGACCTTCTCTCCTTGATATTATCAGTACGCTTTTCATGGGTGCCTGATCTCATGGCCACGGTGCTCTCTCAGCACACCTTTTTCACAAGGTTTGTGCCAGTAGAAGATGAACAACTGCTTCTTAGTCTTTCGTGCATGGAAAATCAACCAAATTTATATGATCTTTTCCCTGGGATTTTGACAGTTATGTAAGAACAGGAGCTCTCTGCCAAATGGGATTTGATCCCACTGCTTCCTTCCTTCCTTCCTTCCTTCCTTCCTTCCTTCCTTCCTTCCTTCCTTCCTTCCTTCCTTCCTTCCTTCCTTCCTTCCTCCCTCCCTCCCTCCCTCCCTTCCTTCCTTCCTTTATGCTTCTGAGATTTTAAAACATTTCTGCACTGAAAACTGTTCTTACAACTAAATCTCGACACAAGACCTATGTCCTTTACACTGGAGAAATGGCTGATCAAATAAAGAACGGTTGTAATCAGAAGGACCAATTAGTTTTTAAGGGAAAAGCCAGAGATTTCACTTATTTGTGGTGTGATTGCAGCGGCTTTGGTTCAAATAGTACACCAGCACACCTGATGAGTGTTTTGGGGCAGGAGGAGTGAGTGGAGGGGAAGGAGAGAGGGAAAGGCTCTGTCTACCCTCTCCTGTGAGAACATCCATAGCAAAATTCCCTGGGGCAGTATCATGTCCATGTTGACAAGCAAACCAGTGTAGGGACAGAGGCATAGGACCATGGCTCTATAATATTAGCTAACCTGGGTGCTGTTTGGGCCCAGGCCAACTAGCACTGACCCAAACTATCCCTGGGCACAGCTGGGGGTTGGTATGGGCCAGGGACCATTCCCAGTACAGTTTTAATTCAGCCACCTTGTTCTGGAGGGTGAAAGTTTTTAACAGTATGGATGTGGTCAGCCGTCCTAGCTGCCTTAAGAACGGTCCCCATCATGTTTAGTTTCACGGTTGACACAATTCTCCCTCCTGTCCTTCCTATGACAACCTCCTTCCACCCACTGTTGGACTGGCTCCACTGCCACCCATCACCAGACTCCATCAGCACACAGGAAGGAACATCAGAATAAGTTCTGGCATACAAAAATTTCATCATCTAGCCTTCTTCCCCAACCCAATGGAAGGAGATAGACAGAAGAGAAAACCCAGATTTTAAGGCTAAACATGTACCACAATCATCTTCAGCTGATATGACTAGGCAGCCCAGAGGACTCTGCCTTGCAGGTCCTACCTAAAGAGCATTGATCCGTGGGCCTTGAATGGGAAGAGCTGGCACAATTTTGCGCTGGTAAGGAGCCAGGATTTTTACTTTATTTGTATAATTCCTTACCAAGGCCAAAACTTTAGATATGTTCTTTGCACCAACACCCACAAAGCCATACATGCTGCCCCTCTGAAGGGCTGGAGATGGGGGTGAAGGGTGGGTGAAACTGTGTTTTACACCCTCAGCAAAGACGTGGGCATGTGAAGTGTACGGAGGACTCCTGAAAAATGCAACTCTTCGTGCTGCTAGCAAGTCTTGGCCTTTCCAAAGGTCATTTTCCTGGCAGTGCCTGGCTCATTACCCAGGAGGAATCCCATCCTCGGGAGAGGGGTTGAGGTGCTGCCGTTAGAGGCATGGTTTCCCAGCAAAGTCATGCACCGGGGAGCGGGAGCTATTACCCGGGGGTGGCTCTGTGGAGACCTTTACGCAGGAAGCTGGAAGTGACCCTCTTAGCTGTTGTGGGGTTGGGTCCCTGCAAACGGCCTTGAGCGTTTTGCCAACTTCAGCAGAGGAAAATAAGATTGGCTTATGCCCTGGCAGTGTGTCTGTGAACAAGGGAGTTCAAAAATTAACAACTCAGTGGCTTCCCTTTCCTTTTGAGGGACTCTTTCAGGCTGGCCTCTGAAGGTGCTGCAGTATGAGTCCTGCTCCCAGGTAAGGCTGGATGAAGCCTCATCCCCCAGCACGGGGACCAGAGTGGTGGGAAAACACCATCCACGGGTGGGGAGATGAAATAAGGAGAGAGGCAGAAAGCAGGTTTTTATGGTGCTCCCAGAGTCTCACCTGATGGATGCTTATCTCAAAGAGCTATTTAAGGGACAGAGGCAGGAGATGTCAAAGAGATGCTTAGAGTCCTGTCTTTGACCCCTAAGAAATAGTATGGTCATACATTGAGGCATTTTCCACCCACAAGGGGTGCTGTTCCAGCAAGAAAATTAATTGAATGTTGTCTTAAACTAAAAATTGGGAAGCAAATATTTTTGTGATGAAGGCGCAAGGAAAGAGCTCTTACTCCCCAGCCAGGCACTGCCCCTTCTCTTCCCATCCCCAGCAGATGTAACCCACCGTGTGGTAGAAAGCAAATACCACACATCTCTGGTCCCTGCGTGCATTACGCTATGCACTGGTTAGTTCATTGGAAACTGATTATGTACTTCATCACGTCATGGTTTACACAACCAGGTTTTTGCTAGTGATACTGACTTCAGAAGATGTGAGCTGCTTTCCAGAGGGCTAGAAATGAAGTAACTAAGCAATATGCAGTAACTAGGTATTTATTACAAGGGAGTCCTCCAGGTGACTTGTCTTCTTTAAAGGATTATATTTCAAGTCCTTCTTTTATAACTCCATGGATATATTTTCTTTGTTACTTTGGTGATATTTTTTTCATATATATTTTCTTTTATCATTGTCCCTGACTGTGTGTCATCTGTCCAAGTAGAGATCTGCAATGGTTGACTTCCAATGTGGGATTTAGATGTGACTCACAAGCACCAGATCACTGTGATTTCCTTTGGGGACAGTGACATCCAAGCAGAGAGAGGCACTGTGAGGAAACCCCGTGCAACTCCAAATTTTAATCAGGACACTGATCCATATAGAAGATTGTTGTCTTAAGTCCAAATCATTTTTAACACAGGAAAAACTGCTAGCAGCAAGACAAAGAGGCATTCAAAACAGCTGAGCTGTGGGTAGGGGGAAGAGGGGCAGTTGCTGGAGCACCTTGTTAAAGGCTCATTGGTAATTGGTGCAAAATCAGACAAATATTAATATCTATAATAGGCTTAGTTGCAAATACAGACTGGAAAGCTATACTTCTGTACTAGTAAAAGTGCCTCTCCCTAGGTCCTGAGATCCTATGGCATGGTGTGACCATACCCATATTGTGCAACCCTCTCAGCCTCCAAAACAAGGTTACACATCAGGCTGCCTACTGGATTACTTCCTACCCAGGACTAATTGTTGAAACAGCCCAGGAATTTTTGGCAGAAAGATAACAGAGGTCAAAACTGCCAGGGCTGTTCTAATAATTTAATGTTATGGATGATCAAGTTTCAGTGATTGTGTCCTGGCACTTTTTAATCTGTTTGTACAGGCATGGAGAGGTCAGCTGAATTACTGCTCAGACTCTACTAACTGTATTAGCTACAGCTCGACTGGTTGTAATGAGGTTTTGGATGTAGCAGACACAATGGGCTTGTCTATTACACATGAAAACAAGCACGCATACGCAGGTGAAGGTCAATGCCATGCTGACCTGTCATATATGTATTGTACGACTCCAATTCTTGTGGTTGCAGCATTAGCAGCTTCCTACCTAACGAGAGCCAAGTGAGCTCTAGTGATTTTATTTTTGATGATGATGTTACCATAGTCAGCAGAAATCTACCCGTTACACCACAGGAGTAGACATTTCGGCGCTGCACAGAGGGAAGCGTTTAGACACTGCTCACTGCCTAGTGAAAACACTTCTGGTGTTTTAGTTTGTCATCAACTGCACAATAATTCTTAAAAGTGAAGGTTTCTGTGCTGTTTCATATGATACCACACAGAAGCCTCAGCCCCTTCCAGGAAAAGCATCGCTCCAGCAGTGTTAGCGCTGTGTGACAGATCAGGAAACTCATCATGCAGGACCAGAGAAGTGTTAGTCTTTTCTCCATACTATACAGGAGACCCTGCCTCCCAGCCTTCCTCTCAAACACTAATTATTATTCCTTCTCACTCTCATCTCTACTGAGGAATCTTCCTTTTACACGGGCTTTAGAGGACATTGCGTTCTCTGTGCCGATTTTCAGCGTTCTGACGTAACTGTCTAACGTTGACTCACCGCAGGGATTGCGACACGAGGATACAAGAAATTGAGATCAGAGCACGGCAGCACCCCTGAACCTTACGTGCACAGAGGCACTGCAGCCTCCTCTTCTGCCCACCTCAGATTTGTGCCTTTTCAGTGATGCTGGCAAGTTTCTTACCCATCAGGTTTCTTTAACTCTAACAGATTTAAGGTGTTTTTCTAATAAAGGACCATTCTAGCTATCACAAGCACGGTGAGGGCTGGTGGAAGAACGGAGGTGAAACGTGCCTGATGTTTTCTGCATTAAGCCCTCTGCACCCATTTAGCCCATGGGAAATGGCATAAAACGTTCTACTGACAAGTCACATGAGGAAGTATTTTGTAGAAGAGCAAAGTGTTTCTATCAGAGGATTTCCACTAATATGGCTCCGTGGATGAAGCAACGTCATCCCTCATGTTCCCATTCTCATTGTGCCCTTAGCAAGACGATGCCAAAGGATACCTGGCGGGGTGGCAAGTGAATAAATGGACATGGCAGTGGTCAAGATTTTACACACGGATTTGCAGACTGATTGGTCTGAGCCACTCTTCCGCTCAGATGTAAGATGCAATGGATGAGAGTTTCACCTGTAGCTATCCGGGCAGAGGTGCAGAGTGCATATCTCTTACCACCGGTATCTGCAGTCAGCTGTGGGAGAGAGCCACACCGTTACTTACACCGCAAAGGAAAGAGCTTTAAATTTCATTGACACCAATTTCTCACATAGCAAACTGTAAAAGCAGACCAGCCAGCTAAAAAAGTAGGAAAACCCAAATGTTTTTGTTAAAATTGACCTGTGTGTACACGATGACGTTGATGAAATGAATGTAAGATTTCAGTCTATGTTCTTTTATCTGGTGTGCTAAAACTTGGAAGCATCAGACAAAGGGCACAATTGAAGAACATATTACTATGATTTATAAACTTATTAGTGATTAATGGTACATGAAGCACTGAAAATATAAATTACTCTGCATATATTGTAAGGATTTATGACATAATTAGGAAACCCAGGAGAATACTGAATTACGTGCTAACGTGAACTTGGTTTTAGTGGGACATAAACATAAATAACCATGTGCCTAGGTGGTTTTAAAGGCATACTTGTAGTTAAAATGGCAAAATCAAGTCCTACCAGTGTCCAAATACATGCACACCATTATAAATAACCATTATCGAAAGTGTAATGGATTCTAAAAAGACATTTTATCATTCATTAACCGTTAAGCTGTGCGTAAGAGAATGTCTTTGAGAAAATGTTGAGGCAAAAAGCAATCAACACCAGATATGGTGCTCATTATGAATTATTATGGGAGACAGTTTGTCAGTCAAGAAGGGAAGAAGAGAAAAAAAACACTCGCCTTGCAGAAGATGGAGAAATTTACTCGGTTGATGTGTGATCCTTTAGCAGGATGAGGAGATGCTTACAAGGGCTGGCCCCACTCAACATTTTGGAATGCTGTGCTGCTAGGGCAAAATTCAGAAAAACTTGATTGCGAACAACAAAAACATAAATATCTATTCATACCTTACAGCTTTACAAAACTGCCTATTAGTAAATGGGGAGAAATAAAGGGAGCACCGTTCTGAGATGCTGTGTCCTTGATGATCATCCAGAGATCTGCTGATGTACCAAGTTCTTCTTTTGCACTCAGCTGTAGGAGCACAAGTAAGGGAGCTTCTACTATTATAAGTTGCCCATCTTTTCCTCATCTCAAAGGCAAAATGAAATGTCTTTTGAGTGTCACATTTGCCACTCTCATATGCTACCTCACTTTCTCTCATATGCTACCAATATTCTCATGGAATCTTTTATGTCTTATTTGCACTGTGGTATTCTTACCTAAGGCTTTAAGTGAAGTCCCCCCACACCTATTTGCTTAGAAAGCCAAATTTCTCTGGGGTAGGTACCTACAACTCCTTGAGTTCCCAGCTCTTGTCTGGAAGATGACATTGAACAGAGTTCTCCAGGACTCCTTCCTGCTCTGACTACCACGGGACACAGCTCCATGTACGCGCTGTCATGTTCCAACCCCAGGTCAAAGCTGTGCTGCACAAATTGCTCTGTTCCTCAGGTGTTTTGTACAAGTTTGGCCTGGTTTTAAACAACCAGCTCAAACCTGTCTTTGTTTTTCACTAGAAGCCAAAGTCATGGAATTTTCCTATTGCTCTGGATTACCTTTTCAGGCTGCCTGTGCTAGCAGTGCTTAAAATGTTGTTCACTTTCCTAGAAGGCTGGTTTACTTCTGCAGCAAATAAGGTTATTCATCAAAATCTATGAATGCTATGGCAACTCGCATCACTGAAATTTAAACACTTTGACAATAGATTTATTCTCTTCCACAGGTGGGAAACAGTACAACGCTGAAAGGAAGCAGAGCTTGTTCAAATATTGCATGAGATAGCAAAAGTCGTCTCTACCTTCAACAGTGCCACGGAATCACAGAATTATCTCGGCTGGAAAGGACCTTGAAGCTCCTCCAGTCCAACCGTTAACCTCACACTGACAGTTCCCAACTCCACCAGATCCCTGAATCGACCCGCCTCTTAAACCCCTCCAGGGATGGGGACTCCACCACCTCCCTGGGCAGCCCATTCCAATGCCCAACAACCCCTTCTGCAAAGAAATGCTTCCTAATAGCCAGTCTAAACCTTTCCTGGTGCAACTTGAGGCCATTCCCTCTTGTCCTGTCGCTTACTAATAGGTTCAAGAGACTCATCCCCCCTCTCTGCATCCTCCTTTCAGGGAGCTGCGGAGGGCCATGAGGTCTCCCCTCAGCCTCCTCTTCTCCAGACTAAAATCACATTCTGATCAGATTACATTCTGATTTTATTTGAGGAAACATGACTCCTCCCTAACATAACTTTTTGAGGGAGCAATGAGTGCTAAAAAAAGCACACTTCTATTTACAAGACATCACACCACCATTGTCCTGTCTATGTGAAAGACGGGTGGCGGAAATCACATTTCAATAGGTCTTCATAAAAGCAAAAGGGTTTTCTTTCCTGGTTTCTTCATGTTCGTGTTGCAGGTCAGGCATCTGTCTCTGTTGGGGTGTCCCAATGACACCTTTCTGAAAGAGAAAAGAGAGGAGTGGCAAATCAGCTCTCCTCTCCATTAGAAATGGGGAAAGCTGGAGAGTTGCTGGCAAAAGAAGAGATAATGTACAAGGCAAGGGTACAAAAAAGGACATTCTGGAGAGCTTGACATTTCCTGATTAACTAGATTTTATGGGTGGAAGAGGCAAATCACTGTTTATCTTACTGTTATTCGCTGCAGAAACAAGTAACTCACCTTGTTGCTACTTTCTCGGCTGTTTAAGCTTGACTGTTATTATGTAGATTAAACATAAACACTGGCAATGTTTTCATTCTACAAATAATTCTTAGAACAAAAATACCATTAACCCTGAGTTAAATATAATAAACGAGGTAATAAGGAAGCAAACTGCTGGACCAGAATGCCAGAGCTAGGAACTGCAGAAAAGCCTGGGCTTTGATAGAGATTAACCTGCTTATTGTGTGTGACGGTATTTGGGCAAAGAGAGGATTCCCGTGGGTGAAAAGCTGTTGCAGTCGTTTGAGATCTACAAGCCCAGGGTTTCATGAAGCAGGACCTTCAGGGCTTTGATCCTCTAACCAACGCTTCTCAGAAAATTTACAGCCACAGGGATGACGCTCTGAAGCCCCAGAAGATGTTGCACTTCAAGACGATATGTTTGCTGAGGTTGTCATGGAACCTGCCTATACTCCCAAACTTTTGGGACAATATGAGGGTAAACAAAAGGGGACATCAAAAGTTAGTAAAAATGCAAAACACTCAAGGTGGCATATAAATGAGAATTAAAGAAGGGAGAGAGCTTTGCATCTGGGGTGGGTGAGGATGTCCTGGAATCTGTTAAACAAGTGACAAAGCAAAGTTGCATCATCTCAAATCTTTCCCAATGCTTTTCTCTGCCTTTGACATCATCTGCCTGATGACAGGGATGGGGAGACAAAGTCGAAACGTTATGTGACTTGTCAGGACCAGAGTCCAACTGTGGCTGACTCCCCAGCACTCTGCCTGACGCATCCCCCTGACTGTGTTGGAATCAGGCCTGGCAGAAGCCATGCAAGCTCGGCGGGGCTTGGCTGACGGTCACATTATATAACTTGACAAGGTCAGTGGAAATTTCACCCTTGGGGATTGCAACATGTTCACTGCACATTTCATTGCAGCCTGCGATAAGGGGGATGACCAGTCTGCTTTCCAGAAGATTGGTTGCAGTTACTTATTGACAAAGCACTCAGCTGTCAAACTTGCACAATCCCACAGGCCCTATAAATACCAGACGCCTTTCCTAGACTCTTCCTCAAACAAATTTCATCCTCCGTTGGTCTTTCAGGCACTTTGCAGGAGCACAGAGTCCACAAACGACTGGCAGCCATGAGGATCCTCTACCTGCTCTTCGCTGTTGTCTTCCTCCTCTTCCAGGCTGCTCCAGGTGAGAAGCAAAATAAATCCTACAAAGAACGAAAGGGCTTGTAAGCAGAAGTGTGTGCACAGGAGGAAAAAAAGAAACTATCAACTGTCAGGAAAAAATCCGATGCTGTTGGGATGGTGTTATGCAGTGGATGGAACCGAGAACATCTGTGCTCAGGATGACTCTCTTCCTTAAAAAGCAACACATGATTTATTGCATATTTATCCTTTGTAATTTTAGACTAAAAACTGAGATTTTTTATGTCTTCCCCTTCCCACAGGTTCTGCAGATCCTACTTTTCCTGACACTATGGAGTGCAGGAGCCAGAGAAATTTCTGCCGTGTTGGGGCATGCCCACCCACCTTCACTGCGTCAGGGTCATGCCACAACGGGCTGCTGAAATGCTGTTCCAAGTAAGTGCTGCAGGACTGGAGGGCATCAGGGGGGCGTTTTTGTCCTGCCATTTTATCAACTGTTTCTTTGGATAATATGCACAACTCCATGGGGCTGGCACGGCAGCCATTTGTGAGAAAGTCCAGATGGAGGATGAACATTTATACTTTGTAGTGTGTGTTTAAGGGGACAATTCATTTTAATGAAAGTTGTGTATGAGAGCGAAAGTTCAGGAAGGTCAAAATTTCCCAGAATTTGGCATTTTTCACTTTATTTAAAACTTTGATGGGGGAAAAAAATAGAAGTTTTTCCAATAAATTATTTCACAGTATTTTCACCCTTCAGGTGAAACAATGTATCCTCCCTCTGTTCTTTTTATTTCCAAAATAACCTAGAAATTGGAATTTTAAAAGGCAAAAGATGTTCACAGAACTCTTCCTCTCATTCTCTTCCCATCTCTCTCTTCCCACCACTGTGCAGATCTTAGAAAGGTGAAGTGTGAATTTGTTAATGACTGAAGACAACTGAGTGTGCGTTTCGCTTTTGACTTTGGAGAACAATTTCTAATAATGTCTGTGGTTCCCCAATGACAAGGTTTTTTTCTTTCCTTAAGGTTTTGAACATGCATTTGGGGAATACACTTTAGCTTAGGATAAAACGAATTCCTCAGGCATTTAATTATTACAATAGTTTTGTTCCACTGATGGCCACGTGGTGATCATTGCTAGCTGCAGTGACTATCACGTACACTGAATTCAGTGACAAATTAGGAGCATTTCCGTATCTTTTGACAAAAAGGATAGACGTGATGACATAACTCATCCCAGCAAGAGATGTTCAAGCAGATCCTCAGCCAGTGATGCGGCTGGACAGAGCCTCGTTCAAAATAAAGGAAGAGCTCAGATCTGTATTTTCTGAATTTCGAAGAACTACTTATTCTGTTATTTATAGCATTACCAGGGTTTAAAAGTTCCCAGAAACTGAAGAAATGTGATGAGATGGCTCTAGGGAAGAGGTTTCACAGCATTTGTTTAGCACATGAGGGTCCTCACTCAGACAGTGGTTTCAGGAAACCCAAGTCATATCAATAATAGGACGTGTTTGTTGTCAGGAGATTAAGTTGCTCAGGAAGCACCCACTTAGGAATTCAAGAAAGCTAATGGTACAGAAGCAACCTGTTACTAGATGATTTTACGAAGGAGTTATGTGATCCCTCAGTCTCTGTGAACAATCATTCTCTTTAGGAAGCAGTTTCTACTGGTAGCAAATAGACTGCGAGGAGCGGAAGGCAGATCTCAAAACTCAGATTTCTGTAAGAACATGTTAGGCTTGATCAAAGAAGAATTGGTCTGGGAAAAGAACAAGAATTCTTTGTTCTTGAGTTTGGTTCCTGGTGTAATTTTTCTACAGAAATACTTCTCAAAAGAACATACCCATATGTGATAATGATAGATGCTCATCTTCAGGATTAAAACTCTTCCTATTGAGGGGTTAAATTTTCATCTGGGTTGGTCAATACATCTGTAGAAGTTGAAACCAACAGGGTATTCTGAAGTACAATATAATTTTTTCCCAGCTCAGTTGCTTGAAAACAAATCTTTAAAACTGGACACAATGAGTTTGATTCAGTAAACCACATGGAGATGTTTCGTGGCATCTGAAGTGCCTCGGAGTATTTAAACCACATATACATGTTAGGCTGAGGTAGCTCATGACCTGTGGGAAAACATTATTTTTCAGAAAAGATGACTGGAGGCCAAACAGATACCCCACAGCTCTTCAAATGGCAATGGACCTGTGTGATTCAGTAACTAATTCAAATCCCCAATCTTTATTCTGGGGTGAGCTGAATCTAAATCTTATTGCTAGTAATAATGTAACTAGTTTGCCAGTGATCATTGTTCTTGTGAACTGGGTGTCTGCAGACCTAGACACCCAGCACACATGGGCACCCTTCCGTGAAGGCATCTAAATGTACATATCTAAACCTGAAGGCTGAACCCATCCTGTACCTTTATTCTGAGAGGTAATTAGCAGGTATTAAAGCTTTTAGAGACTGAGTTTAGATTACACTTCAGCAAAATAACAAGACCCTTTGCATCCTTACAGGATTTTGGCAGAGTAAGAAGAGAAGGCTTTCCTGGGTCAGTGCCCTCGTACCAGCAACATTTCCACTGCCTTGAGGAGGTGATTTTGATGGATTCCTCCTCTGTCTAAACCCTCCTGCAAATGAGCATTAAAAGAAGCTTCCAGAGGGTACATCCTGTTAGCACGCTGCTTCTGGAAATCCAGGTTTTTCCTTGCTGAAGTCACTCCCTTTTTTGCTTTTAATACACAAGCCACTTTGACACCTTGGCCACCTATTCCAGCCTACCTCACCGGGATGTTTGGATGTTCAATCAGTTCAGGTTCATGCGGCTTTTGGAGGATGTGAAGCAATATATATATTATTATTTTATTCACACACAAAAATAAATGTCTTCTTAAACAAATAACTGTGATCTTTTATTGTTACTAACAGTAATTTTCTCAGTGGTTTTGACTCAAGGCTCATGAGCCGTGCAATTTTTTTAAACAAGTCTGTGCAGACTCATATTCCCATGTGATTTGGAAAAGGGGATAGCTAAAACAGCGACACGTTTGGAGGACGATATTAAAGTATTCAGGATAACAAGACTGAAAATTGAGAGTGAAGAACTGTACAAGCAACTCTTGATAGTGATTGGATGACAAAATGTCAATCGATAAACACCTTCAGTATTGCAAACTTTACATAAATATATATATATATATATATATATATACACCTGACTTCATAAACACAGGGATGGGATCTGAACTATCTCTACTCAGAAACAAGATTTGGGGTGATATATACACTTGTTCTGAAAACATCAGACCTGTGTTCAACAGCAGTCAGAAAAGTCAATTAAATGTCCTGTATTATTCAGTAGTACAGATAGAGCCATGAGCCCTATAGTGCTAAAAATGCGAACCCAAGGTGTTTGTCATTGTTTCCTCCAATAGTTACAGATGTACTATCAATTTCTTTTCTCTCATCACAATTAGTCATGGAGGCAAGAAGTCCATTTTCTGGAGTCTGTTTCATACATCTATCTTGAAAAGATGTAAGGCAACACAGGGATGATTTCATCCAAGTGCATTAAAAAACCCTTAGGAGTTCCCCCACGGCACTGGAACCTATTTTTAAGCAATTTAATTGATCCTCATGTCTCTGAATTTGGAGCTGTATCAACCAAAGAAAGAGATACTCCTTCCCCACAACCCACAACTGTAGGGGTTTTTTTATTTGTTTGTTTGTTTTTTGGTATCGAAAGAGTCTAAAAAGAACCCCAATCAAAGCCACAAAGGAAATGCAGGATTCAAAAAGGTCAAATTAACACAGAGGTTCTGAAGCATTTAGTTCCTTTTTGCTGTTTTAACTTCCCCATTAAAACCTTGACAGGGCTTGTTAGTCTGAAGAGGAGGTGTCCCATTTTTCTCTGTTATTTAGCAAATATCCTGCACAAGGTTTCTATAAGCTGTATTTGTGCAAGAAAAAAAAAAAAAACAAAACAAAAAAAAAACCAAAACAAACAAACAAACAAAAGATCTCTTGACTTCTTCAGCTTTGGGTCTGTCAAATGAGGCTAGATCCCTTTCTTCCGAATCAACATCTACAACAGGACTGTTAAATGACAGTGAAGAGCTGCATATTCCATGTACTTCTGTGGCTTCTTGGCTTAGACAGAAAAGCCCTGAGGGTATAGCAGTAACTCATGTTTGAGGCTACCTTGACTAATCTGCCTGACTGGAGTAATCTTATATTTATATTAGCAACTAAAATGTCCAGGGGCAGTTTTCTGGTGAGGTGGAAGACTACTCACCACATGTCCTTGCCCCCAAAATAAGATTGTTGCGTTCGAGATGTGTACCAAGAGCTGTCCCTGGTCTGTGCTAACCCCTGAACCATGCCCAAGATTTGTTCAGGAGCTGACTGACTGACCCACTCCTAAGCTACAATGAAGATCCTGATAAAATGTAGACATCAGGCTAATCATTTAGCAAACATGTCTCACTGCCCATAAACTGGTCCTGTTCGGCTCACTACTACAGACATCGATGATCTGTTCTCCATCCCTCGAGTTTCTCCTGCAAGAAAATCTCTGGCATTAGATCCAGATAAATTCAGGACAGACTGTGCCTCAGATTACCTTCTTGTCCCAACAAAACACATCTCCAGTGTTGTTACTCCAAACAGAGTGGTCTGTCTCTAGATGCTGGACCTCACATCCATCAAGGTCTTTTGTTTCACCCCAGCAGCCACCCTCACTGCCATATGTGGGTAACTTCAGGCTCATTGGGCCATTTTTGCCCAATTTCTATGGAGCTCCCCGAGTCTCCGTCTCACCTCTGCACTCCCCTTGTCCCCTGAATGGAGCCTGGGTTTGCCCTCATGTCAGACAGCTCACAGCTCTCCTGTGTCGCTTGCTCGGCAGTGATCTGCTTCTCCCACACCAGTGTGCTGGCTTTTCTCTCTCATGCATTGACAACAAAGAATTCTTCCCAGGAAATTCCTCATCCCACGTCTGTTGAGAACTTCCCTACTAGGAAACCTTTGTTTTTTCCCTTGGAGAGCTGGCAGGAAGGAAGCTGCACCTAAACTCCCTGCTAGCGCAGTTCAAGCTGTGGTAGAAGCCAGATCATAGAAAAGAGCTCTCTTGCTTGATGCACACATCCCAAAGCTAATGCAGGACCTCAGAAAATCTTCTCCTTGATCATCTGATGAATGAAACAGTTTTCAAAATGATTGACATAGGTGCTTTCAAAAAATTTACTCATCAGTGACTTCTTGCCCTCACAGCTCTTCTTTCACAGCAGGGAGCCAGATTGGAGACAGTCCCATGGCTGGTCTTGGACAAACACTTCAGTCACTAGGACTAGAGATCCTGCACTGAAATCTAGTTTCATGCATGAGCAGTCTCTATCCAGTGCTCCCTCAAGGGTAACGAACTTTGTGTACCTGCCACCCACAGCCATCTTCACCGCGTCTGCAAACATCTGTGCCTCCCACCATCATTTTTTTTCTTGTACTTAACTTTGGGACCGGGGAACTTAACAACACTGCTTGCTGCCACCTGTTTTTTAACTCCTAGACCATAGGAGATTTCCACTAAATTCATTCTCCCCTTCTGTCCTGGCAGATTGGTTGTCTGTCAGTTGTAATTCAAAGCAGGGACTCTTCTTCAGGTCCAAAGACATTTGCACTCCTTGCCCTGCAGCCCAGAAAACAGAGCACAAGTGGCAATTTCTCAAGCTGAAAAGGCAAACAACAAACTAACAACCCCCCTGAAGAACAGTGAGCCAGAGAGGTGAATTTACTCTTTCTGGATGGTGAATTGCGTTTCTTCACAGGGACAGGTCCCATACAAAATCCCCCACTCAGTCCTTTGAGACCAGGTCAAATATTAACTCTAACAGACACCTTGGGATCAGCAGCTTCCCATCTGTAACAGACCTTCTGCTTTCTCTGCATGCTGGTGACTGTTTGCCAGCATCTTCTCCTGGTGCTCAAGGAGAAGGAAGAAGCGGGACACCTTGCTCGGGCTCCCTTTCCCCAGTGTCAGTCTTCAAGGGGGCAGATTTTGCTCCAGGTGCATTTACCTTTCCATGGAGGGAGCCTGAACCTGGCACAAGTATTGCTTCCACTCTCCAGCTGGAGCTGGGGGAGGGAGGTGAGGAGGATGGAGCCATTCCCTCGTTCCTTCTCTCTCCCCGACGTTGTTTGGTTCCAAAGAGCATTGAACAACGTGTGACAGTGGGGGCTGACCCCAGCAGGGTTTGCTCAGCAGCCTCGCTCCCCAAAACAAACATCCCTGCCCCTCGCGCCACCTGGGACAGGCAGGAGGAGAATTATGCAAGGAGCAGACAAGCACATTTTCCTTCTCCATTAACTCCTGTTATTTTTTCAATCATCTCCCTCTTGATGGTTTTCTTATGGCTCGCCATGTTTTAAGATCATGGCCTGTCCCTTTCTTTCCCTCTTTTTGGCCATGCTCTGTTTTCAGAAAAGAAACTGAGGGTGCGTGTGGATGAGGTGCCTGTCTGAAACATTGAGCGGGTGCACGGAGAGGTTTAGGTTGTGGGGTTGCATCTATGTTCTAGCTCACAGATCAGAAATCAGACAGCTGGTCAATATTCCCTATGGTTTGCTTCAAATAAAATTTCAGCGCGCACACACGGACACAGAGTGTTTTAATATAAAAGATTGGCTCCTCAAAACTTCATTTCCCATGTTCAGGGGGAAAATAGAGGACAGATGAAGGAGGATTCCTTCCTCATCCTTTGCCTGAAGCAAAAGAAGGTGGCAACACAGTACACAACACAACGAGGTGCAAATGATTTCACCTCCTGTACCCTCATCCCCACAGATGAGGTTGGTGAAGACACCAACTATCAAGGCAAGAGGCCATTTAAGAACCTGTGTCTCAACAACGTGTGCAAAAACGCATGGCTTTTCCTTAGACCACCACTGCTCACCCCAGTTCTCGTGGCTCCCTGGAAAAGGACTGAAGCTCCATTTTTACATCACCTTCCCTAAGAACTTCATCACAGCAACCCACCACTGGCAGCCTGGGAGGTGCAAAGAGAGGGAGCTGTGGGCATGACACCCCCAGGCATCTTCTGGGGGTTGTGCCCATCACGTGAGACAGACAGACATGAGGCTTCCCCTCCTGCCCTTGGACCTCAGGGGCCACGGCAATGCTGCCACTTCTATCTGTCCTCCACAACCTGTTGAGCAGGGACAAATGTTCATGAACCATGGAGGGGAATTTGCCCACTTTGCCACCTGCATCCTCTTGCTCCTCCTCAACCTCCTCATCTGCCCTCCACTGTAAAGAAGATTTTTGCTTGTTTCTAAAATCCCAGTCCTGACATAGCAAGCTAATATGTTGCGGGTTTTTTTTTTCCCAAACTGAGGCACCCGTTTCATGCCCTAGACCCAATTTGTAGCAGCCAGTTTACCACAGACCTCTCTGCCCTCTGTGTGCAGACATAGCTCACCTCCTGCTGTTACTCTCCATCGCTTCAGTTTGCTGCTCTCACTGAAGCAGTAAAAAATTAAGCACTCTCATGACTTGATTTCATTAATGATTCTTGGCTTATACTGATTCTCTGAAAAAAAAAAATCACCTGCACTTGTGTTTGCCAAGACACATATGTCTCAGGAGTGGCACTTCTTGGAGACAAGCACAAGTACTAACTGCTGTACAAAGCTC
This sequence comes from Athene noctua, assembly GCF_965140245.1. Classification (NCBI taxonomy): domain Eukaryota; kingdom Metazoa; phylum Chordata; class Aves; order Strigiformes; family Strigidae; genus Athene; species Athene noctua. The sequence continues at coordinate 5,299,803 of NC_134037.1, forward strand.
TGGTGACACTTCCTCTGGTCCATCTTATATATGGCAAGTCCTACACATGCATTAAAAAAAAAAAAATCAGTTTTGTTTTTTTTTTTCACATACAGAGAAAGGTTACCTGGAGATAAGAGGTGTGGAAACACCACATGAAAGTAGGCTTGTTATGTGGAATGTATAAAATCAGAGAGAGAGATGTGAGTCTTTTCATCAGGAAGGTGACTAGCTGCAAGGGAAAATGTTAAACCCACATCATTTTGGGCAAAGAATGAGTAGGTTTAGACTCTCCACAAAGGCTAGACTTTGGAAGAAGGTTCAAAACAGCAGAGTAGGGTATGGGAGTGCAGTGCCTGTAACAGCAGCAAGTAACATGACCTCACTGTTTTCAGGACAGAGCTTAGGTGACTGCTGAAAAGGAACTGGGATGCTAAGTCCTGTGACAGCGTGGCACCACGCACAGTGGTGTCCCTTTCACTCCTTGCTGTCTAATGGCTGCTTCTTCAAGGTTTGGAACAAATCCATGCCTAAAGTCACAAATATAAGATGCAGAGAGTAACCGTGGAGAACAATTGGGAGACTGGAGCTATTATAATATCCGCTGATTTCATAGCCAGGAGGGGTAATATCTGCAACCCTTTCACTCCTGCCCTGCCTTCTTCAGTTGCAGCCCTGCAACTCTGATCCAAGCAAGGTCTGAAACTCTGATCCTTTGCTGCATTCAAGGAGGAGGGTCTGTTGCCTCCTTGTTTCGTGCAACCTTGCAGGCTTTTGCTATGCTCACCATGCCTGGGGGGAGGATAGACTGTCACAAGACCATGGCCAAGAGCCATGAAGCATCAGCAGATCCTCATCATTTACAGTACTGCAGATCACAGGAACCCACCTCCCTCCTCCTCCAATCCTGTGTCCTCCCCGGGTGCAGCCCACCAGCTGGCACAGGGCATGCAAGCACAGTGTGATTTGGTCACCGCTCAGGTCAGGCATCTTCAAATGGGTTACGTTGCAACATCCTCACACATCACCACTCTCTATAGTAACAGGGCAATGAACTCACCACTTCTCCGCCCCCCTGGTTCTCTCTCTCCCAGAGCCTTTATAAGCAGAGGGACGAACCATCTTCTGCCTTGATCATCAGCTTCTGTCTGTCTTCAAGTATCTTCACACCTGCAAAGGCTATCTTACTACCAGCTGGCAGTCATGAGAATCCTTTTCTTTCTCGTTGCTGTTCTCTTCTTCCTCTTCCAGGCTGCTCCAGGTAAGATTGAAAACAGAGGAGGTGAAGGGTGCATGTGCAGAGAAGTCTGTTAGAGACCGGTGCTGAGGTTCAGATTCCCTCTGTGCTCTTGGACTCCATGACTTCCATATTAGAAGCCCCCTTCCTTAGTCATAGTCTTAATCTTAAAGCTATTGAGTTGAGGTCCTTGATAGGCTTCCTGATGCTTCTCTTTCTAGCATCTTGTGTTCCAGTCACATGGTGACGTGATGGGAAAAAAAATGCTCCTGTGTATTCCTGAGGTAATTCTTAGGCTCATAATTAAGATGCAACTCTGCAATGGGAGAGCTTTCTCTTGTCACGTTTGCACCTACACCTCCTGACTGGGTATTCTAGAGGAAAACACCTATGTTTTTGGAAAAAAAAAAAAAGGAGTTGTGACTGGGTTTTTTGCCTGAAGTGTCTATTGTCCATGTGCATTAAGTGAGTTTAGAGCACATGCATCATTCCAGGGTGTTTGGGGGACTTCAGAGAAGTTTAAGCTGTCTCCATCCTTGCTTTGCTTTGCAGTAGACTCAAATTTGTACCTATTTTGCTAAACCAGCAAACGTCTACTCAAAGAAGAAATGTAGAACCTCTTAGTCAAAATCAGGGACTTGTGAGGAGCTTTAGATAAAGCCTGTACTACAGGCTTCTGGATTGTTTTCTTGGACATTTCCTATTTTATGAGTCGTGAAAAGTATTCTCTATTTCAAAACAAACTGTGAGTCTCTGTGAAAAGACAAGTTACCTTATATCTTTCCATAAAGACTTACATACAGAGAAGACCCATAATATTACAGGGCTTTTTAATTTAGGAGACAAGGGAAAAAAAGGTCTAATGATGTCTTTAAAATCAGCTGAGTGAAATTAGCAACGTACAATCCTGGAATAATATGTGATTAAGGGAAAAGACTTGAGAACCACTAGGAGAAATTTGTTGAAATGTGGTAGATCTAATATAGAATAAAGCTTGCACACCTTTCAAGTTAAGGAGAGAGTCCAGTTTGATGACAGGTGTGGATTGAGACAGGCACAGAAAGTACTGGGTGAGATGATTGCGTTTGTGCTTAGCAAGAAGTTGGGGCAGCTGATGAGGGCTCTTCTGCCTTTTAAGTGCACAGATGTACAGGTGATATAAGAGATCCACTTAAATCATACAAAAATAACACAATTTGAATCGGAAGCTGAGCATCTCAGTGGAAATAAATAATGTTTAGCTTGGAAATACTCTGAACCTGAACTTGGGGCCAGACTTTTACCTGGGATAAGCCCAGGCGGATCCCGTGATGATGATGAGGGAGCTGCAGTCTTTGCCACCACCCGAACATTTGGCCCTTCAGTTCTGAGCATACTGGCACGCTAAAATCATCATAGCATCTAGCTAAACAATATACAGTACTAGTGACAGCAGTCACTGACTTTATTTTATGGTGTATATTTAAGTGTACAAAACATTTTAATTGGGAAAATGCTAGTCCCATTGGTTTGGCTGTGATGAAGGTTTATCTTTTCTGAAGTTTTATGCCATCTATATTAGCCATACCGTATTTTACACGGTAACACAGTGCGCAGGTTTCCCGTGAGCACACTGCTCACACTCACAACGCTCAGTGCTTCCTGTGAAGAAGCTATTTAAAGTACGAGATAAAGATTATGAGTCGTAAATACGCTTTACATTTGCTGAAACTTGAATGGAAAATTTGAAGAAAATCAGAACATTTTTATTTGAATATCATCACTTTTTTTTTTTTTTCTGAGAGTAATGTGAGATTAATATTAAAAATGCATTTTTTCTGTGTTTCCTATGGCTTTTTCATATAACACAGTATTTCTGTGTGTCACTGGAATGACAAGCACATGTCTCCAGGAGAGATGCTAGGGAAGCAGACTGTTATCTTCGGGTCACTATGAATCAGGTAGACTGTTTCTCCAGGCTGTAATGGAGAGATGCTAGCATTACAGCTTGCTCTTCTGGTTAGTTTGTATTTCATAGGGATGTAAAGGCCTTAAGAAGATGTGATCAGGTTACCCCAGTCACCAATCAGGTGGCAGGAAACCAAAAACCATGCCAGATAAATCTAATGCCACAACTCTCCAGTGCTCTGCCTTGACAAATAAACACGAATTTTCCCTTGGGTTTTTTCGCAGCTTACAGCCAGGAAGCTGCTGACACCTTAGCATGCCGTCAAAACCGGGGGTCCTGCTCATTTGTTCCATGCTCGGCTCCTCTGGTTGACATTGGGACCTGCCGTGGTGGGAAGCTGAAATGCTGCAAATGGTAAGATGAATTCCTCCAGAGAAACGCCACTTCACCAAGAGGAAATAGACTTACTGGGCTTTTCCCCTTTTGGCATACAACAGGCCACCTTCTCCAGCTGTCTACATCCTCCAAAAAACCCCTCTAATTGCTGGGGTTTGTGGCTGGTAACAAAAAAGGCAGAGCCTTGTGGTGTCAAAACCACCAGTCTGCTTTCTCTGAAAAACCACAGGGAGAAGTTGATGATGAGCAGAGAGGAACCTGGAGTTTGCACATCTAATATCGTTAATGAATTATCATATAGCACTAATAACTTCTCCCAGCGTGAGTCTGCTACCAGGGCAGAACTAGCTCATGCTCAAACTCTGCCTCTGCTAAGCAGAGTGGACGCAAATGACTTGAGACAGCTCTGAGGACCCTCCGTCGATCCACACAGGCAGCAGCATGGAGTTTCACACTACCAAAAACCCCCAATTTATCAGCACAGAACAACCATTAAATAAGTCAGGATTCATAGCAGGGTGCAGTTTTCCATCTCAGTTACTTAATCTAGCGCCAAGTGCCAGATATTAGATCAAAGTGCCACAGGGCATTTTCTACCCTCTAGGTAGGAACACTCCAACATGTTTTCATCAGCATCAGCAAAAAAGCATCTGCATTTGTAGGAGATATCCCATGCAGAGTGATGCTGTAAGATGCCATGGTCCAGTTCTGCAGTTGGTGACATTTCATACCATACATGTTGGGTTGTTTTGTTTGTTTTTTTTTTTTAAATTTGCATTTTTATTTAATCTAATTGGGTTTCTGTGAAACACCATGCAGAAAGATGCAAAAAAAAAAAAAAAGGAGAAGCCTTGTCACTCTTTTTCATAGAAAAAGGGCATGGAGGGCATGGACGAAAGAGAGAGCAACCACTTTGTCCAGTGTAGCTCTTTATTCCTAAACTAGTTTTATTCTCAGAAGATACCCTGGCAGTATTCTGGGTCATCAGCAGCTGCAGCCAAATAGCTGTGGTGTGTACTGAGTGGAGACATCCACATCCTCCATTTTATCTGGGTCGTCTTATGGCCAAAACCACAGGTCAGCAGCCCAGATCACAAGGATCTCTGCTAATCTCTAACCCCATGTGTTACCTTATATCTACAGAAGTCTGAGATGGCAAGGTATAATTTACTTGTTTGATGGACTAGCTAAGCACCTGAATTTTCTTTGCAGGACACCCAGTTCCTAAAACTGACACCTCCCTGACCACGCAGACAAGAACTCTGGGCACCTGAGACATTTCTCATCCTTTGACAACAATGGATCCCAGCCCCAGTGAAAGCCTGGGAAGCCTTTCCCATGGGGGTGAAGACCCTTAGAAGCACAAGAAGATCTGAGGAGGAGTTCTTGTACCCTGATAAAGAGATTTGCAGCTTCTAATAAAAGCAAGTCACTGTGAAACCACATTGCTGATATTTGCTCATGAATGTCAGGATGGTTATTGCTGTTCTTATTTTCTATAAAAAATCAACCTGTAAATGAAGTTTATTTAACTAAATTAAGTTAATTTAAGTGCACGTGTCATTGAGTCATGTTAAATTGTCCTGCAGAGTGTCTGTGTTGCGGCGATTTGTGTGGCAACATAAATGATGATAAATCAAAAAGCAGTAGAGGCCATTCCCTCTGCCATCCCAGTCCAGGGCACCAGGCTGGGGTTCAGGAGACAGGCTCAGTCCTCCGCTCCTCTACAGGGCTGCTTTTGCTATCCCAACCTGGAGGGCTGGGAATGGCAACGCAGAGAAAGAAACCCCAGGGTGGCAGAAGGCCAACATCTTTAGGTCTTGAAACATCCTCACCATATTCATGTCATTCTGCTCCTGCTGCCTCTATTTAGTCCAGACTAGCATCATGATAACGAAGTTTTGCTTCTCTGGATTCTAAACTAATCAGACTGTTTATTACTACACTAAGCTGTCTGTTTGCATGTCCATCAGCCTGGAGTCTCAGCAGCTGCTGTTGCCACGTATAGATGCATCCCTGAATTGCATTCACAGAATTCACAGGATCATCTCGGTTGGAAAAGGCCTTGAAGATCATCCAGTCCAACCGTTAACCTAACATTGACAGTTCCCAGCTAGACCATATCTCTCAGTGCCATGCCGCCTCTACTCTTAAACCCCTCCAGGGATGGGGACTCCCCCCCTGCCTTGGGCAGCCCATTCCAACACCCAACAGCCCCTTCTGCAAAGAAATGCTTCCTAATATCCAGTCTAAACCTTCCTTGGTGCAATTTGAGGCCATTCCTTCTTGTCCTGTTGTTTACTACTTGGTTCAAGAGACTCATCCCCCCTCTCTGCACCCTCCTGTCAGGGAGCTGCAGAGGGCCAGGAGGTCTCCCCTCAGCCTCCTCTTCTCCAGACTGAACCCCCCCAGTTCCCCCAGCCGCTCCCCAGCAGACCTGTGCTCCAGACCCTGCCCCAGCTCCGTTGCCCTTCTCTGGCCACGCTCGAGTCATTCAATGGCCTTTTTGGGGTGAGGGGCCCAAAACTGAACCCAGGAATCGAGGGGCGGCCTCCCCAGTGCCGAGCCCAGGGCTCAGATCCCTTCCCTGTCCCTGCTGGCCACGCCAGTGCTGACACAAGCCAGGATGCCATTGGCCTCCTTGGCCCCCTGGGCACACTGCTGGCTCCTGTCCAGCCAGCTGTCAATCACCCCCTCCAGGTCCCTCTCTGACTGGCAGCTCTCCAGCCACAACTCCCCAAGCCTGTAGCACTCCCCTGCCTCCTTGCCCTCCCCCTAACACCCCAGAGTGCTAATGCAAAGGCCAAAAGGATTTGAGATAAGGGATGACTAAGAACATCCATGCTCTCCATGCCACGAGCTGCTATGGATGGGTTTAGGACTGCCGTGGGCCCTGAACATGGTCAATTTGTGCCAGATTTCTACTAGGCTAATCACAATGGATTTGGAGAAGTTATTCTTGACTGTTACTGGACAACATAATACTGAACAGGACCAGGCCATATTTGTGTCCATATGTGAGTTCGGTTTCTTCTCTTCTTCTTGGATAAATTTACCACAAGGCACATCTCAAGCTGACACCAAGTGAGATGGGAGCTAGATCCTACAGAAAAACACACACTAAGACAATTCCTCACAGGTGTAAGGATCAAACACAGGTCTGTGTTTATTAAAATTTATTGAGATACGTAGACTATGAAATACTAACATCATCTGAGCAGTCAGTGTCTCTTGGAGACATTGTTTTTTAGTGTTATTCACATTATTGCTAACTTCAAAAGGAAAAGAAATTAATTAATATCTGTTCTGAAGGCCAAAGGAACAGCTCTGCATCCTCTCATGGGGACAGACTTCTGAATGTTGATGATCTCTCTCAGATAGCTGTCGGTGGCCACAGTATAGTTTTAACAAAAAACATTTTAGAAAAGTTAGAAATATTGGTCTTTTCTAGGTGGTTCAAGAATTGCTTTGGAGTTTCTTCAGGTCATTATTTTTGTTTGTGAAGGAGGTTTTTTTCCCTTTCGATTCTTGTTCATGTTTTGGTGTGTGCCTGTGTGTGTTAAAGGCATATATTCAACTCAAAATTCCAGATTTTCCAATAGGATGATGCATCTCTTAAATTCCAGAAGCTCTGCTTAGCCCATCTGAGATGCCAACAGTCACTAATCATACTGCAAAAAAAGGAAAGAAACTTTCATATTTTGTACTTATAACCAGGAAAGGATTGGAATAAAAAGCAGAGAAAGGATTAAATCAGCACCAAGAGCTGATACTCCTGGATAAGTCATCAGTGCTTAGTAGGATATTCATAGTCCTGCTGCTGCTGAATTTTAACCACAAATTGCCTTTCTATTTTCCTTAATAATGAATTTCTCAGTCTTTGTACCTGAAGCTTCCTATTCATCTTGAAATCTCTGGTATGGAGAGGAATTTCTGATGCTCATGCTATGTTTTTAACATCTCTGTTATTAATATTGAACAAGGTTTAAATAAGATCCCCCAGAAATAAAACTAGCTACAGTATCTTACAGCAAAAAGAAGCAGAAAATGAAATATTAGAATCAATGGAGGCAGAGTGTAAATTTTCATAGCTGTTTGTTTCTGCAGTTTCATATTGGAGTAAAGACACAGGCTGAAACTAAGGATTCCTGTGAGGAATTCAAGAAAACAAAATGATTTAATGATTTGGTTTTGACTAAAAGGGAAGAATTATGGAACTGGAGAAAACATCTAGCAGAACAACATGACTTTCAGGTTGTTCTTCTAACTGTGAGACCTGTCAGGCTTTGCAGTGTGGAACGGACATGTTTCCTGTGAACTAAGCGTCCCCAGTCTCCAGACAGAGCTCCCATTGAGAGACGCGTCCTCTGAAGCCAGTGTTACTCATCATGAACAGTTTGAACCAGCTAATGGGAATGGGATTTAAAAAAGAGTTCATTTCGAGCTAGTTATTTATCTCTGCCAAAGAGATTTGACTGTGATCTTTCCCAGGAGGCACTCGAGTTACATCGTTGATGGTACAGAGGGAGCTGGCGAGGAAATCCTATATCTGAGTGCACAGAGTCCCTGCTCCCTTGCCAGCCTGCACTAGAGGAGTTTTGCATCTAAAGGGCAGACTGGATGTGTGAAAGTGAACACTAAACCCCATTCCCCCCCAGCAACACCTGATCTTCATCAAATCTGTAACTCACCACAGTCCGACAGCAAGGGACCCCTTGCTGGCAATGTCCAAAGGGCCTCATGTTGGGTAGAGGACAGTGGTTGGCGGAACAGGTACCCCCGGCTTGTTTGCATTGCACATCGTTACTAGGTGCACGCATGAAACCTGCACAAACAAAACCCCAAAACAACCCAGAGTCTTGATTTTCCTAAGAACAAGGTAAGGTTATAGTGTGACAGCAATAGTCTAGTCTGCCTGCAGGCTGCCCCAACCTGTACCATTAAATTCCCTTATTTTCCGAAGCAGGAGTGTTCGGTGCATCCAGTGGACACAGCTGGAATCTGTTCACTGCTAAAGTGTGCCCGATGCGCTGGCAGTACCAGCTGGCCTGGGATGAGAGGGACTAAAACCCATTTTCTTTCCATTTCTATTTTAGGTTCTTCATACTCACAATCTTCCCTCTGCATTTCCTTTGATTTTGTGTAGCTCTTACCTAAAGTGCCTTGGAGCACCAAAAGAAGAACAGCAAAGAAAAGGGAAAAGGTCTTCATGTCTGAATTCAGTGCCACCAAATACAACAGCTACTGGAAAAAACAAACAAACAAACAAAAAACAAACAAACAAAAAACCCAAACCACAAACAACAAACCCAACAGAGAGAGATCATGCAGTTGTCCTGCATTTGCCGTTACCCGATCAAACACTGCGACATATAAACTGCATTTTGTTAATAAAAATTGTCATTTATGCAATGAAATAAATGTTGTAGATTAAATCCATTGAAATACCGCTTTCAGAGGAAAGACGTATTTGGAAGAATATTGCATGAAATCAAGAAAATGTATTTATGCCTATTAATATTGTGATTGTCCTTCCACCACCTGCAAAGATAGTCTACACCAGCTCCAGCGGAGACTCCTATATTTGAATGGATAATAAACACTCAGCAAGTTCAATTATTTGAATAATAGTCATTTTTGTGGCTTACAAGCCAGCAGTAATTCCTTTACAGAAAAATCCAAGGGCGCATCTACCTCTGTAATGTGTGCCAGCTGAAAGCCTCAAAGTATCTCCCCACCGTCATTTCTCGCTGCAGATTCCAATCAACTTTTGAAAATAAGACCATTATAATCGTTCAGAATCACAATTATTGACTCTAATAATCAGCCAAGTGCATTACTGAAATACCAAGCATTGTACATTTCTGTTGTTTACAAGAATTTAATTAAGCTGCAAAATTATATTTCCTGGAACGATGGATTTCTGTTTTAGAGAAGAAAAGAATATTATCACAAAGTTATGTATTTTTCTCCTTATCAGTTGAGAATGGTGTGGAAACTCTACACCTTCAGCTTACCCTAGAGGACTTCAGGAGGGGCAGCAGAGTGCCTAGTCTGTCCTACCCGGTTCCTCTCAGTGGGGAGCTTCACGGAGCGATGTCTTTACCCAAAACAACCATCTTTATATATTCCTGTTGATCAGAGCTGCCACAGACCGGCTGGCCAAGGACATGGACTTCTCACATCGATTCCCAGCAGCTGAAATGTCACTTCCCAGCAGCTGATGAGAAATTGTGACCGCTCACAAACTCCCTCCCCCTCCTCTGGCAAATGAGCTGCCTTTTCCAAAAAGCACCTTACACCACCCTGGTTTGTGTACAACACATTGATCCATCGTGGGCTGTGAAAAAACCATCCTAGGACATGCACTGAAAACGGCTGGTTTGGCTCCAGCGGGGACCTAATTCTAGAGGGCTGTCCCATGGCCACGGTGCCTGCTGATGGCTGCAGAAAGGTCCTCTCTGAAACCTGGAGATACCCACCACAGCACCTAAACAGCTGCACTCGGGAAGCTCGGTTTTTGCACAAGACTTTAAAAAAAAAATTAAAAAGCTCTTGATAGGTCTTGGGGGCTGTAGATAACGTCTTGAGAGCAAAGAGGAGTTGAGTGCGCAGAGTGGTTTGGGCAGTCCTTTTACAGCAAAGAGCACTTTTATCTGTGTACCAAGAATATTTTCATTTTCATGTATGTACCACATCTGGATTCTACCCATTGCAGAGGAAATAACTGTTGTTTGAATAATTAAAGTTTGAGGGAGAGACTCACTTCCACGCATCCGCTTGCTGGGTGGCCAAAGGAACCAACCTCCACAAAATATGTTTTGATCAAGCTTGTACCCCCAGAGGATTTACACCAGAGAGGCTGACGGCAGCACTGGTATCTCCTGGACCCTGGACACATCCAGGGGAGCCCAGAAAAAGATGTTGTGTTTTGTCTCTCAGGCTACTAAGTCTAGAAAACGACCCAATAGCCTTGTACTCCATCCAAACAGCATCCATCTACCCAGGTCACCTGCCTCCCAGAAGAGGGCAATGAAGAGCTGATACTGAAATATCACTCCAGCAGCCCTCTTCAGACAAGTACAGAAATTATTCTGACAGCAGGGGCTTATGGATTTTCCTCTTAATTATACCGATGTCCTCTGATTCCCAGCACCGACACGTTAGTGAATTATGTTTTCTGACAGTCCAGCCTCAACGCCCTCAATGTTTGGCAATCTGCTGTGGACTCCTGCAATGGTCCAGAAGCCAGTCCCTGCTCTGAAAATCATATTGAACCTAATAGCTGACAGAAGCAGGTCCAGGGAGGAGTGTGGGGTTTTTTTGGCTTCAGCAGCTGGAGACAGCCAACAACGAGCACCTGGGGAGGTGGGACACATTTGCTTCCTTTTAGAAATCATAAGTCTCTGTGTCACAGGAGCCTGAAATCCTGTTTACTTAGGCCCAAGTGATATGATAAGAAAAATCCAAACATGTGCTTTAACCACCCAGAAACGAACAGCTATCTTAAATCCCATTCGTGTATAATTTAATTGATGGAACTTGCCTATGTGCTTTACAGTAGGGAGGAGCATTCGTTTCTATTGTTTGGGTTGATTTTTTTTCTTGTTTTTTAAATAATTACTTAAGCAATCAAATGATGAAATGTAAAGAGGCAGAAATAAACACTGTGAATATTAAATCCATAACAGTGTTCCTAGAGGCACAGAGCTCTGAACTGAGCGTTTGGGGTCTGACAATCAGTTACCTCCTGAAAAGGACCTTGAAATAGGATAAAATTACTCTTTCTCCCTGTTTCCCACTTTGTGCCTGTCCGAAGTGGTGCAAAACAGATCAAAGCTCAAATATGAATCAAGACTGGGATAAGATCTTCAACTAATTCTTTATATGTGTTGCTGTACTTGATGGTAAACTTACTTTAAATTTCTTAAAGATGGTAATAAAACTATCTGTTATTTTAACTACAGTATACTATTATTGGCTCTATATATTGTTTTGGCTGCTCAAGCTCTCCAGAGTGATACATTTCCTTAAGCTGTTTCTTGGCAATTAAACGTGTGTAATGAAAGAATGAATATTGCGTATCAATTAATATTGTATACTGAAAGCATTTTGACAGGTGTGTGTTGTTTCCTTTCTCTGCAGTACTGCAAAGGATACTGTGTGGAGCCCTAAATATCACGTTCTGCTTTTAGACAGAGAACACGTGCAGGCACACACAAACACACATATATATGCGTTTGCATGCCTGTGTACTTGTATATTCATAATATAAAAGTGTTCTAAGAGAAATAAAAGCTGAATTTTCTAAACTGCTTTAGATTTTATCTTAGCTTAAGAATATGTGAAAAGAATAATCCAGATATTCTAATTTGTGGTTTAATCAGGAATAGTCAGGCTATTAATTTCACTAATTATTTAAAGTTACACCTATTCTAGATCGATGGCATTTCTTACCCTCACATTTCTCTACAGTTCTCCTAGAAAATCCACACTAACTAACTATATATATTTATAATATTATTAATGTGAGCTTGTGGAAGCAATCTTCTAAATCCCAGCAGACTTTTTATCACTCAGCGTGCCACAGCCTCCTGTCTTCTGTGAATATCCAGAATTCTTTTGCACACACTTAGACAAGTACCACCTGAGATGCCCTTGTGTCTCCCCCGGCCTCCCTGGCTTGGTCTCTTCTCTCCTGACCTTGTCCACCAGCCTCAGGTGGAGCTCTGAGACAGTCCAGAGCACCACGAATTGCTCTAAATGCTGGTGAAAAGGCAACTAAATTAAACCCTCTGTGCCTATATATCACCTATGTCTTGCTGCAGCTTACCTCTGACGGTGGGATGTCCTCAGCCAACTTGAAGCCATAGGACCCTTCACCTTCTCTTTGCCATCCTCTTCCTCCAGTGTCCTCTGTGCAAGTGACAGGAAGGGATGACAGACCTTTGGTAAGATTGCCCAACGCTTGTCCTCGCAGCATGTCCACAGTTTAAAAAAAAAAAAAAAAAAAGAAAAAAAAGCATGAAATCCAATTGGGGAACAGCCCTGCTGTTATTTGGTGGCCTTGGCCAGCCTTGTGGAAACCTGCCCAGACCTGACGTGCCCAAAACCTGCCTGGAAGTCACCACTGCTGCCCGCTGTTTGTGCAGCTGTGCAGAGTGAGCTGCCCCTGGTCCCTCCGAGCACGGAGCAGGGCTCCACCTCTCCCACCACAGAGACCCCCGAGCTCAGAGGAGACACAAACAGAGGGCTCGCCAGCTGCTTCCAGTGCGAGGTGAATGTGCTGCTTGGGGAACTAGAGAGCAGAAGTTCAGCTTTACGTCGACAGAGCAGCAGTAATAGTTGTCTGCGCTTCACCAACTGTATCGCAAAGCCAGGCTTTATGCCACATGGAGAGTTTACCCAACTAGGACCAAAACATATATTTATATAACCTGAAGGTGGATTTCTGAGCTTCCTTTCTGTTCAGGGAACTCAAGCTGATAGCTGGTCTTGAGGAGGATATTTTCCAGCACTGAGATTTCTTAAAATCATCCACACAGAGTCATGCAGAAAGAAACAGCCTGTTCCAGTCCTCTTCTTCACCCAAGTGCGGCATTCCTCCTGGGCAGCAAGGTTTATGCTCCTCCTGGTTACATGATCCAGAAGGTCTAAAGCACCTCAGCAGTCACCACGGGAAGTCGGTGACACCACCAGTGACACCCATTCTGTTACACATTTATTTTTATCCCAACAGGACATTGTCTCATAGACACCGTTGTTGTAAAGGGAAAATTCAGGACTCCAAGACAAGTTTTAGGTTCCTCCTCTTGCTTTCATCCAAGACAATTTAAAGCATTTTTACACATATGGCCCAATTTAAGAGAAGCAGTGGCGCACGCAAGTTTTGGGCTGCTGCAGTATTGCAGGTTGCCTGAATCAAGAATAGTCCCAGCATCTTTTAAGGCAAATCTAGTTTCTTCTTTCACATAAAGAAACAATAAGCAGGCAGTCCCTGGGCACTGCTGCTTCAGCCTGACATCACCAGTGCAATTAATGTCCATGAAACCTGGTGCCACTCAGCTCCCATCTCCAGCACAAGAGATATTATCATTCCACCCTGTGTAATTTCCCTGTTGCTTTTTTGAAGCCATATGCTCTTCCAAGGGGAACGGGGTAGACAGGCACAGCAGCGCAACTGTCAATAGGGAAAAAAAATGGAATAAAAAAGAATAAAGTCTCCCAGAGAGAGATGAGGAGTGCTGCTCCTTCTGGTCATGCTGCAAAACTCAGCAGGGAGCATCTGTCAAAGGCTCTGGTTTGTAATTCGAAAAAAGAATAGCTATATATGTGGTGTAAAACTAAGCACTGTGGTACAGAGAAGAAAGAAGGAAACCATTCAGTGTTATTTTCCTACAGCTTTTATTTCTGTCTCTCCGTAAACCCCTCTGCAACTTTCTACTGCAACCCAGGTTTCAGCTTTTCGTGACCCAGTGCCCAGCCCAGCTGCACAATGGGGCCTGGGATGCTGAGGAACTGAGCAAGCTGGGTTTAAGAGCTATAATAAATTAAGCTCTCTGTTAATCCTCTCTTTGCATAGCTAAAGATGCCCGGGGAGGGGGAAAAAATAAAAAGACAAATGGAGATTTATGCAAACATGAGGCACCACACAGTCAGGAAGCCGCTGATGATCCGTCCCCGGTCAAACCTCTGGTTACAGCTGCGCACCCACATCTTCCTCCCACCTCTCCCCTTTAGAACACAAACATTGCACAGCCCAGCTTCAAGGCTGCAACCTCTGGACAAGGGCACCACAGATCCAGACCTCCTGCTTGGTGGGACATGGCGCAGAGAAGTGTCTGATGGCCGAGCTGACAGCAGCTGCGGGCACTCACTGTCCTCCAACTGTGGAAATGAACTCCCTGTGGCATGGGTTAACAAATCTGCCGCTGCAAGGCATGGCTTGAGTTTAAGTTGTTGGCTCATGGACAATTATTTGTTGACATTTTGCAGGAGGGGTGTGTTAAACTTCCGGAGCAGAGAGTGGAATAGGTGGGAACACACCCAGAGGTGATGGGGGAACGTGGTTGAGAAGGTCCCAAAGGAACAGGGACCAGACATTTTGTTAGTATGGGGATAAGGAAAGGTGGCAAGAAAGAACACTTCTTGCTGCCACAGAAAGGGACTGTGTGAGGTTTATAATAACCAGAAAACCACATAAAGTTCCCAGACTAAAGGTAAACCTGGAGGAAAGGTTGGCTCCCCAGTAGACACAGGCGACAGCAAGATCTGCAATTTATCCATGTCAAAAATCTCATTTGACTCTCTGCTCCAATAAAATCAGTGCTGGAGATACAGAGAATTTTTTTTTTTTATGTGTTGCCTGTGAAAAAAAAAATGCAGAGAATACCTCCTTCATGCCATGGTTGACTTGGTGGACTGTCAGTGGTTTAAAAACATGTGGCCAGCTAGATCCATCACTGCCGTGGAAGAGGAGACAGACCCTCAGCAGTGCTTCCTAACCAGGCTTCTCACTTGTGCTACTCATCCTGCCAGTCCTGGCCAGTGACATTTGCTGGATTATATGGAATAAACTGTCAATAAAGATGTCCTGGATCTCCAGTAAAGAGGCTGGAGTTAATGATACAGTTGAGACTTAGAGCAAAAGTGCTTCAGAAATAGAAATTGCTGCTTCTGTGTCCCAGAAAGGACTTGGGCTGAGTAACAGCAAATGTGCTCATGGCTCAGAAAATGTAAAATCTTGGCAACCTTTGAAGGAAATATTTGGTGTTTGAATACCTGTGTGTATACTGATCCATATATAATCCACATATATAAATATACATGTATATAGATAGTATGAATGACTTCTGACTGACATTCAAAACTGGAAAGATTAGAAATTAAATTTCTTCTTAATAAACTGCTTACCATTTATAGATAATTTGAGAAATATTTATGAGTTTGGCAGGTGTGCTGGTTATCCTGCCAGAGTCTTGACAACCTGAGAAAGATTTAGTAAAAGTTAATATCAGAAAGGACACGGAAACATCAGGGGAAAAAAAAATAAAAAATAAAAAAAAAAAGAAACACCAATAATCATCCAGAAAGGAAGTAGTAGAAATGAAAATGTGATCTATTATAAAATGATATATGAAAGATTGTATTCATGTTGTAATTTCATACCTCATATTTCATTATGCACTAAACTCTTGACTTTGTAGTTAATAAGATGAAAATTAAGCAGTGCTTATTATTTTACTGATGTGGAGAAAAGACAACCAGAAGGTTAGATGTAAAGGACAAAATATTATGAAGGGAAACAATGACTGTGCTACGGCTGCCAATTAGATAAATTAACTGTGTACCAAAGGCAGAATAAGGGGCCTGCAAGACCAAAAGGAGCAGTCATTGCATGTTCCCAGGTATTTTACATAACCCTGTGGCCTAACGTATCTTACACAAACTCAGATGTTTTAAGATGGATTGCACAAAGATCAGGGGCTTTGCAGTGCAAAGAGACTCAAAGCAGACCCTCCTTTCTCATTGGAAGAAACCCAAGTACAGGACAAATTTGCCTGGAAAAGGCTTTTTTCATTGGCTCATGACTGCACTGCCAGCATCCCTAAACCTTTATATAAAGAGGGTTTGGGTCTGGGGCACCCACTGGAGGAGAGACAGAGAGCAGCAGTGATCCTCCACCTCTTCCACTGGTAACTCTCTGCCTGGTTCTGGACAGGCACCCTTACCTCTTCATCTTTATACACTTCTTTTCCTTTCGTTAATCTCAAGACTAATAAGCATTCTGCTTTAATTAAACCCTTCCTTCTCATTGCTCCAATGAATGCGTCCAGTCTGTTCATGCTTTACAGAACCATGGGTAGGTTGCTTGCAGGGCTTGCAGGAGGAAATTTTGTTTGCTGACCTCCAAGAGGAGTGAACAGAGACCCAGAAACCTTCACTCAAGGCATCAGAGACAAAGGGCCTGTTGGTTAAGAAATGTCTATCTTCCTACAGAAACAGGCATCTAGCCAGCACAGCAGTTCAGAATTGCATTTTTAGCTCCATATCCTGCCTGAATTCCAGCGGAATTTTGAGTGAGTTTTCACCTTAATTGATGTTCAAGAGATACAGATGTCTCTTTTAGACTTCCCTAAGGATGATGGTGGGTTCTGTCTCTGAACACTTTGAATGACAGTAGGTTGAAGGTGAATAACTCATGGATCTGTGCTGGTACCAGGGTAACTTGCCTGGTGTTGAACAGATCTGGAATATAATTTTTCAATACAAAAAGACCAATCTTAAAAAAAAAAAAAAAAAAAATCCAGCCACCAAAACACCATTGAAACCCAGGATCATTTTAGTTCGAAGGGAGTCCAGGAGTTTTTAGTCTGAATCCATGCTCAAAGCATGGCTGATTAGGTCAGGTTGAAATTTTGAATATATCCAAGGATGTAGTTTTCACTTTATTTTGTTCAAGTCCATTGTGTTTTATAAGACTTTGGTTGTGTTTGCTCAGGGCATGTTTTAAGCAGTCTCCCAGTAAGGAGAGCACCCTCTATTCAGTGTCTTTCAGTCTTGTGGCCCTCTGCTCATTACTGGTAAGGACTTCACATCCCAGCTGTGACCATGAGGATCCTTTACCAGCTCCTGGTTGTCCTCTTCATGGTGCTCCAAGGGGCTGCAGGTAAGGTGTGAGGGGACTGGAGGGAGGAATTAGAGGAGAGAAAGAGACTACATCCCCTTTTGCTCACCTCCACGGTAAATGACTATTGTCTTTCCACTGTGCAGGTCAGCCCTTCATTCCCGGGGCGTTTGATCCTTGTATAGCCCAAAACGGACGCTGCTTCCCAGGGATATGTCGTCGGCCGTATTACTGGGTGGGAACATGCCGTAATGGATATTCTTGCTGCAAAAAGTATGTAGAACTATGGGGATCACTGTGGTAATGACTGATATCTTCCTTATCTTTTCTTCAGAGCAACATCTTAGAGGCATAGCTCCTGATATCACCCTGTTTCACTTCTTCAATGCCAAACCTGCTGGCATAGAGCGTCCTCAGTGGGGCGTTCACATCCCATGGCAGCCTCTGCTCTCATGCCATGAAATAAAGAGGATGTCACTGCAGAAAACCTACTGGTGGGTAACCTGAGACTCTCTCTTCTTCATCTTGCAGAGGGTGGTATAGATGAAGACTCACTGGATTCTCCTTGGAAATCCTTTCTGCTTCTACCGAACGGCCTCTGAATCACCCTGATACCATTTCTCCTGATGGCACTGGTTCTTGCTGGAACAAAAAGCGCTCAAACTCTTCCTTTGCCGTGAAGCAAGCATCTGTGTCTGCAAAAAGATAAATATGAATCTGGCAACACCATAGAAATGAATTCTTTCCCCCCTGCTTTAATAAAGTCAGTTATGATGGCATTCATATGGCTGAACCTTGGGTATTTTTGTAGGGAAGGAGGGGATATTTTGTAGGACTGCTCACACTAGGGGCAGTAACACACAGGTGGGCTGGTGGCTTTTGCAGCTAAACATTACTCCACTTGCACCCCACTGCACCCCCAGGGAAAAGGGGGGTAATTTCATCCCCCACTTCCCAATGGCCATATTCCTGGAACACTCCTCCAGTGACCATGGTATCTTTGCCAGGGATGAACCCTGCCTTCTCTATGTGATGATTTCAAGGGTGACTCTGTCCAGCAGGTGTACATTCTAGTAGTTTCCAGGCTGATTTTTGATGGTATTATGGTATTTTTGATGGTATTATGGTATTTTTGACTAAGATGTCAGAGATGGAAACTGTGCTTTCTGTCTCTTTTTCCATGTCATTATGGTCTAGCAGTGTAGAAAATGCCAAGTTATCTTCAGATCCTCCCTTCAGAGTGTCCAAGAGAAATTTTGTTTCTGAGAGGACCTCACGCAAGGGAAAACCAGGAACATTTTGGATAACATCAGACCCTTGACAGTGACACAAACCAGAAAAAAAATACAAAGTAGGAAAGAGACAGAGACTAGCAAACACATTTCCAAAAAGTTATGGATGTGCAACACAGTGATTTGGCCATTATCTTCTCAGAAGCAGTTGCTGAATGTGCACAGAACAGTGCCCAGACAAATACATTACCAAACTGAGATGGTTTTGACTCAAAATGGCTTGCTGGGTGGGGCAGAGGTGACCACATATGTAAAAAGGTCTCAGAGGGGGTAATGCTGGCTTTGTTAGAGACACAGGTCTCATTGATACTGTTCTGCAGAATGAATACTTACGACTCTTCAGCTTGCAGGAGATGCTGTAGAACAACATCTCCTAATGCAACCTTTCCGGGTTTCTTGCATCCTTATTGTTATTTTACATTTATTCTAACAGCCTTATTGTATATGTTTGTACTTCAGTCAAAAATATTTAGAAAAATTTCTCTCCATTAACTATAAAGGAAGAGCAGTGAAAATAGCTTGGACTTTGATTTTTACCTTTAGGACATCTAAAGTTTGGGGAGGTCACTCCCACCCTTTGCCTCTAGGAAATATGAATCAGCTTACAGAGATTCATTGGGTTTTAGAAACTTTAGGCTACATGGCCCGTGCCAAGGAGGTTTGAACACACGCTGCAGCCTGCCAGTCACAGTGTAGTCTGTCACAGTTACAGTTGAAAATAGTGAGGAAGTAGATGGTGTTTTGGATAGAAAGGATTAATTAACTAAAGTCAGAAGCAAATGATTGTGAGGTGCTGCCCAGCTTAGCTGAGCCACATTCCATGCACTTTCCTACCCAGTTACCCTAGGTGAAGGAGCGTGTAGTTGGTGCTACTGTGATCCTGGTGTAAGTCAGGTCTACCAGCAAAAGGCATTGGAGAAAAACACTGAGATTGTGAAGGGTAAAACATGGATATGTCCTTCATGATGTGTGAAACTGGCTGACAGTGTCCTGCTCAGAAAAGCAGGAGCTGCAGGTGGGGATGGAAAGGTTATCCGCCCTAAGAGCCACAAACCAAAATCTTGATAAGGCTGCCTCACCACTGTGAGCTTTGGACAACCAAAGGTGCTCCATCCCTCCTCTGCTTCTCCCTTCCCCATGTCCAGGCAGAGGTATTTTGATGGCAACGATGGGAGTGACCATGTAGAATTTATAATTAACAGAGTCGAGAATGCTCAGCACTAAAGCCAAGTCGTTGACATTACTTGCACATAGGACCTTAGACATGAGGAATCAGGTTGAGTAACAGTAACGGTTGGTAGGTAAGTTAACCACAAACTCCTGGCAAGTTGTGAAGCAACTGCAACTTTTGCAATTTTATTCCCTACATTTTCTGCTTTACGGACAGAAGTTCATAGACACAGCAGAAGTTCAATTATCGTTTTTTCTACTTCAGTCCACTTATAAAAATATGTAGAAAATAAAAAGCTATCTCAATTATCAGTGTATGCATTTGAGAGAAGTGATTTGGCATATTTTCACATGCATATATATCTAGGTGACATATATATCTATATGTCTGTGCATGTATGCACATGTGTACACTTCTGTATACTTAAGAAATTAATATCAAAATATTGAAACAAATCACATCATTAGAAACTACACTGAGGAACCAATAAGCAATTAAAGTATTTCAGGTTAGTTTTGACACGAAATGATCTGTAAGACAGAGTGTCATTTGCAGAGATCTTGGTTAATTAGAAACCCTAGTCATCCAAAATAACAAATGTATCATAATTATTGTATATATATATATATTTTATTTATATATAACTATTATGATGTGCTTCAGGTGTCATTAAAATATTGTACAAACAATTTTTGTTGACTGAAGTGAGGACTAGAGTAAAATATGAACTGAAAAAGTGTTTAATATTGATTATCTTTGGATAGTTATTGGGTATGTCAGCAAGTGATTTGGTCTAATGGAAGACCAGTAGACAGGAAAAGATCACTAGACCTTATAGGTTGTGCTGAAGCTCCTCAAATCTTCATTATATTGATTTCTGATTTCAGTTTGGCCTGGATTTTGTTGTTGAATAAATCATAAGACAATGAAAGTTGGAATGGGTGTTTGGAGACCATCTGGTCCATTCAGCCCTCCAGACAGAGAGTTTCAAAGATTGACCAGGTTGCTTAGAGCTTTTTTCCCGTTGAGTTGAATATCTATATGGGGACAGACATTCTATCAACTCTCTGGGCCCCCATTCCAGTGTTTGAAGACCCTCACTGTGAGAGGGTTTTTTTTCCTTATAGCTACCTGGAATTTCTCTCATTGTAATTTGTGTCTGCTATCTCTCATCCTTCCACTGTACATTTCTGAGAAGAGTGTGGCTCCATCTTCACCAGAGCTACCATTAGGTAGTGGTGAACAGCATTTAGATGACCCTTAGCCATGTCTTCTCCAAGCTGAACAAAGATGGATCCTTCAGCTTTTCCTTAAATGGCTGATCCTCCAGTCCAAATTCTCCAGGTTTCCAAAAAAATAGAAATGCTATGTACACTCTACAGGACCTTGAGGTGGTGTAGTCCACACATTGGTTCATGCCCCACTAGGCATTGGAGTACCTTCAGAGTACCTTCGGAGTATCTTCGGAGTACCTTCAAAGCAAAATATCTGGTTCACTTTCCTCCTAAGGAATCTAGTTTGCACACATGAAAAGTCCTCTTCAACCTGAACTAACATGAAGTCACAGGGGACAATCAGGAGGTCACTTCAGAACTGTAGTGACGCCGCTGTAGACTTCACCGTGGATAGTGCTTTAGAAATGTTAGTGTTCACCTGTGGACAGAAAGGCAAGGCAAATGTTAGGAACTGAGGGGAAAGGGAGCTGAAAACAAACGAATAAATATGATCAGGCACTATAGAAATCCAAATGCTTTTTGGGCATTGCATGCCATTCTAGCCAGCCCATTCCCAAAAGAGTGTAATAGAACTAAAACAATAAGATAAATGTACAACAGGAATGATCCACTGAAGTAGCCGGATCAATTTGAAGACTTATCTGGCAGATGTGATTGACAGAAACCCTCTTTTCACTGTGGGAAGATAGACAGGGAAGGGAGAGTGTAGGAGATGACCACAGCATCAGTAATAATGTAGAGAGGTGAAAATGGAATATGTATTTGCTACTTCCCATGAGGGAAAAAGCAGATGATCAGCTGGCAGACTGAGAGCAGATAAGCAACAAAAGAATGCTCACCCAAGGCAGAATGTGTTTGTGGAATTACCAGCTGAAGGTCGTGTGGAGGTCAGAAGGAGAAGCTGGAGTCATGGACAAATGCTCAGTCTGGAGCTCTGAGACTGAGGGTCCAGAGACAGCTTCTGGCACTGGATTTCCCTAAACTGATGTATTTTCCACCAGTTGGAAGGACGTACAGAGACATAACCACAATGCACTCACCCTGTTTCTGTATGGTTTATGTTCCTTCCTTAGGCATCTGTAGTGGCCACTGGCCACTAAACCAATGGACATTTATTTTAGTTTCACATGTCCGTTCTGTGTTCTCATATTCTATATTTAGAGAAGAGAAAATAAACTAACTGGGAGTGCAGAGAGGTGCACAGATGCTTGGTATTGCAATGGATTATGTCGCTCCTAAGCAGGAACAGTTCAGTGCATGTCCCAAGACGTTTGACACATACCACGGTGGCTTAACGTATCTTACACAAACTGGAGTGTCACAACAGGTATTGCATGAAAAACCTGAGATTTGCCAGAAGAAAAGTTTCAGTAAGTTTGGAGAGAAACCCTGCTTTTTCACTAGGAAATAAAAAGCAGCTCCCTTCTGGTTGGATTAGAAGTCACAAAAAAAAAAAAAAAATAAAAAAAAGAGGTAATTTTTTGATTGGCCGAATGTTTGTTTGCTGAGAAGAGAAAGCAGTTGTCACACCCCTTGAGACCCTATAAATGAGGGTCTCAGCCCCACAGCCAAAACCCTCCAGAGGGAAGGGACCAAAGGCAGGTCTTGTTTGGCTTCTGGGCTCGTCTAATACCTGGTAACTTCTCAGTTCTTTTCAGTCTTTCTTTCAATATCTGCTGTTGCCTTTTCCTCAAAAACCCCACAACACCTCTCGCATTATTAACCTAAATTCGTAGATCGCTAAGAGAAAGGTTATTTTTTAAAGTAATATTTCCAGAAATTTCACAGGTTGAATAAGCGGTTCAAATATGTGCTAATACCTAGAATACTTTGATCAAAATACTCTGCTTACTAACTCGTAGGAAAAAATCTGCCTGGGTCAGGTTGCTTCTGAGAGCTCTGCGGTCCAGGGAATTTGGTGGTCTCCAATGGAAACCAGTATATATTTTTTATTTGTGTCTCTATGTTAAGAACTTTGTTTCATTTTGGGAATTGTTAACTTTGTCTACTTGTTTCTTCTGATATTTTCAAATATAGAGAAATGTGTGTAAATTTCTAATACTAATTTCAAAGCTGTTTCGAGCTACTCTCTACCATTCCATCTGCAGAAATACGACATTTCAGCACATCATTTCCCTTCCTTGCTTAAGAGAACATAATCTGTGACAGATCAGAAGATTCTCTAATGCTGATATATGATATTAACTACCTGTTCTTTATCAATAAGCCTCCCTTCTAGGCTATTTTATCCTATTCTGACAATATTAGTTTAAGGACTAAACACTTTCAATTACAGCGTTACATGTTTGCTTTTCAAATTTAATTTCTCAAATGAGAATTGATTTGGTTCTAAGTGTCTATTCCAGAATTGCTGCCTGTAGACTGAGACTGAAGATTCTGAGCAAGTTGATTTTTGCTGCTATTTCTTGATAAATTTTAACACTGCAAAATGAACTTTTTTTTTTTTTTTTTTTCCCCTGAAGTTTCTGAGTTTGACTGCAGAATCACCTCAAATTGTTTATTAGGTAAAAAAATTAAGTAAAAATCAAGTCAGGATTGCATTTTGGCTAAGGACCGTTTGCAAAATGTGGAAGAAACCTGAGCATTCAAGCTATTAACATAACTTCATGATCACATATCCTGAAAGCATGTTGCCCCATACATGTTTACTTTTCCTAGAAATGCTCACACAGCAGTCATGATGTCATGTGGGTCTTACTGGTTATTTTTGAAAGATTGAAGAAAAAGCCAATATAAACGCCAGTTTGTTTAACACAGTATTTATACGGTTCAGAAGACTGTAGGTCCCAGGCACTGCCTGTCATACATTTTTCTTGGTCCTTTTCCCTACAGTGACACAGCAAATCCACAGTCATGAAGATCCTTTACCTGCTCTTTTCTCTCCTCTTCTTGACACTCCAGGTTTCTCCAGGTAAGATGGAAAATAGATGCTAGAAGGGGATTTTTGTGCACCTGGAATAAACTTCCCAACACATTTTAACCACTACTTGTTAAAACTGCTAGAAACAGAGCAGGAGGTAATCAAATCGCTTATTTCCTGTGCTTCCCTGTGAAGACTCTTTCAAAGGTGGAGAAATGATGGCTTCGGAAGAAATGTGATTTTACACTTTTGGTATCTTCCTAAAAAGATTGTGCTGAACGTTCTGGTGTTAGACAGCGAAGATGGCACCTGTGGTGTCCATGATCTCTGGATAACAGCACACTCAGCAGTGCATATGCAGATGAAAATGAATCCTGGTCAACTCTTTTTGGGTAGGACCTGATATTTAAGCCTCTGGACCCATGATCCTTTCCCATAAGGTAAAGGACGATGAGTCAGGAGATCTCTATCATTCTCCACCTAGACTTTAAGGCCATGCATTTAGGTTCACTGCGAGCTAAGCATCCCACCTCTGCAAGGTGTAGACCTGTTTTCTAATCTCAACTCTTCCATGGCCTTTCAACACGGCCAATCTAGGCAAGAGTCCTCCTGGCAAGTTGGTGGTGAAGGCAGCTCAACAAATGGTGAAACCTGTGTTGCGTTGCCCTGCAGAATGAGAGGAAGGAAATGTTTTCTTATTGTTGTAGGTTTGTCTTCACCCCGGCGGGACATGTTATTTTGTAGAAAAGGCACTTGTCACTTTGGAAGTTGTCCCATCAGTAAGATTAAGGTTGGAAATTGCTTTGGGTTCCGCTCCTGCTGCAAATGGTGAGTTCGGCATTCATCAAGGCTAATCTGTAGTATGAGCGGACGAATCTATTTTGCTTATGTCCTTAACCCCAAGGTGCTATATTGAATGTTCAACCTGGATATAAGGAAAAAAACTATATTATGCCATGAGGACAGTCAAGTGTTGAAGTAGGTTGCTGAGATGTGCACCATGATCTGTCCCAGCGAGAAGGATAAAGTACGGTTGGAGATGTCAGCCTTGTGCTGGCCCAGCTCTGTCTGACCCTTTTACAGCTCCTGTGCCAGAGCAAAATATCAGGGTTTGGTATTTGCAGAACTGGGCTGCTGTGCTGCGTGGGGAGCAGAGGGGAGTTCAGTTATGCTGCAGGGTGAACACAGATCTCCGAGTGCCATCAAATGTGTGCAAAAAGTGCGACAGTGTCGCAAAAAAAAAATTATCACATGAAAGGTAGCCTTCTCTTTTCACTCAGGGGTGAATGCATTCACCCTAATATCAAGAAATAGCAATTTAATTCCCTGCTTTTCCTGAAGCAATAGGAAAACGCTCCTTGTACTCACAGGTATGAGTGCACAGGGCTGTCCCAGCATGACTACATATGACATTAGATATTTTAGAAAGTATTTATACCCAGGAGGAAAATATGCATGAATTGAGAGTAAATGGGGAGGGAATACAAACAGAAAGAGAACCTGAATGTTTTGTTTGTTTGTTTTTTTACTTTGTGCAGGCCATGGGATGTATAAAAACTTCATGGATTGTCCATTCAGGAGCGATGAATATTTCTTCTAAATCCAGGAATTTGCTTTGAATCCCCCTTACCACTAAAATCACTGGATCCTGCTATAAAGCCTCACACCCCTTTCATTTTTATTGCAAAACTTTATGATGTAAAGTAAATCCAAACGTATTCTGCATTGCTTTCCCTCCTTATGAATAAACTCCTGTTGCATAGCATTCACGCCACTTAAGCAGGGGTATCTTTTTCATGGGCTGAGGGTGAAGATCCTACCTGGGTTTTGACACACGTACTCGAGAGAGCAACAATTTACAGTGCCAACTGCTCCTTAATTTGAGCTTTTCTGAGACATACAGCTATGCAGGGCTAGACAGACATCGACTGAAGACCTTACCCTCCAGTATCAAGAGATAGGCTGGCTGGAAGAACGCAGCTTCCGTTTGCAGGAATGTGTTCAGATGCCAAAATCATTTTTATCTTGTTATGTAGAAACTTTTTATTGGTGAAAGAGAAACAGAAATAGCTAAAACCCTAGACACCCACCATCCATTAATATGTCAGCATGTTAGACTCAATGTTCTGTCTTATAGATGATACCCATGGGCATCCTGGGAAAGGTGTAGACCTATTTTCTTTCTTTTTTTTTTTTTTTTTTTTAAATGGTGCAACAATTTATGTCAGTTCATTTCTCTCCAGAAGCTTTTTGTCCTGTAATCTCACAGCAATGGATGTAAGTTTTGATTTTTTTCCCCACCTGTCCCTCTGAGAGGATGCCTAAAAGATAACAAATGAAGAACAGCTTATACTGGTCTCTCTTCATTAGCTCCTCTCCCACTCCCTCCACCATATGGCACACTCAGTTCTTCACGTTCCTGAAATATTGTTCAGGAGGGGATTTTATTTACCTGCTAAAATTGCATCATTTATATGTTCTGTGACAGAAAGAAATACTTTGCACTTCTTAGCAGGGAGGAAACTTATCTTCACACGTCTGACACAACTTCTAATCCTCTGTGGCACAATTTCATATACTCAAGTCATGGCGATAGTTAACGTAACTCAAAGTCTTTGGAAAATGGGTGCTTGGAGGAATGCACACCTGGACAAGCTGTAGACGCTCTGCCTGGTGCTAGCTGACAATCTGGCCTTGTCATGTGGTGAGACAGTTGTCAGAGCTTGCTCACAGGTTAAAGGGGGCTGGGAAGGTACTGCTGTCCCTCAGAGGGAATGTATCTAGAGGAGGCATCCAACGTGCACCATGGCCATGCATTCAGGCAAAATCTCACTCTTCACCCCTCTTCTTAGTGCATTTACAGCAGCTAGATTATTTTCACTCTCAAAAAGCTATTCAAAACTGATAAGGCAGATTTTAGAAAAATGCCTCTGAGTGTTTATTTATCTTTCTTTTTTTTTTTTCTCTTTGATGTAGACTCTAGTCTTGTTTTCTATCTGACACTGCTAAGAGAAAAGCAAAAAGAATGCGTAGGAGCTTTACGGTTGAATGCAAGTCCACCACTCTGTGTTAAGAGGGGAAAAAAGACACCAGGACAGAGACAAAACAGTGAAAATGTATGCCTAGGAAATATCAGGGTGTTTTTAATTGTCATCATGACAGAAGTTTTGCTGAGAAATGCAAGTGTACAAAGCGATTACTTTACGAAGAACACAACTGTTGACTATTCCTTAACAGCAGATATGAAGGATAATTATATTATATTCGCTTTTAGCCCAAATACATGATGAAAATCTAACCTGCTGTTCCTTGTAGGATTTCCTACACTCGATAGTGTTCAATGGTGTTAATACTATATTATTATAGTATTATAAAATACTATAAATAAAATACTATAAATAAATAACTATAAATAAAATACTATAAAGTACTATAAAACTATACAAAGTCCTTACAAGATCTCATTTATGACATTTGAAATGACAGATTTTAATTTTTACAATCCTGTAGTAGACAAGGCTTGCAAGAGGTCTTGAATTTTTTGCAGCAGCATGTGGAGACCAGGCAGAATATCACACAACGCTAGGAATGGCACTACTGCCGATGTTTAAGCAACTGAAGCCATCCTCACCAGTTTGTTGTTTCTCCTGACTTTATTGACTGCGGTGGACATCCAGTCACCACTGCATCTGCAGTCACCCCATTAAGTCAGAGGAACTGAATCCCCCCATATGTGTTGCATGCAGTATATATTGTGGAAGATATGGCATATGTACTTCACAGGTCACATAATATTTGGTACTGAAATATTTCTTCTTGTCTCAGCCCCTCTCCTACCCTCTGAACTTGTCCAAATGTTTAATAATCCCTCAAGTGGCACCGTTTGGCAATTAACCTTTTCCAGTTATGTCTGGGTATGAAGCACACGCCGTGGAAGTGAAGGACAGGAAATATGGTTATTCCTCAACTCGGCAGGAGTTAGTGGGTAAGTGGCCACCAACTCTTGAGGTTTGTCTACAGCTGAAAAGCTGGAATTTTTTAATTGATGCTTTTCAAGCCTTGACCTTTATGTTGACAAAAATTCTGACTTCACTATATAGGCTATTGCTTGCTATGAATGGCCACGTCACTCCCGTTCTGGTCCTTGTCCCTGCAGCCAGAGTCTCCAGCAGCAGCAAATGCTTATGGAGGTCTGTGCTGGGCAGTGTGCCCCATGGGTGGGCACTAACCCATCCTGGAGGCCCCGGGCTGCTCCTCATCTTGGTCCAGCACACTGCAACTCTCCTTGCTAGAGGCCCTGCTGGGAGCTGTGCTGCTCCATGCCCCGTTCTACCATGCAGCAGGGAGGGATGTCCCTTGACCTCATCAGCACTTGGGCTGATCCCATGGGCAACTCCCAAGGAGACCTTTGTAGCCCTTAGAGGGAAGCAGATCTCCCAGGGTGGCTGTCCAGCTTCCCCTCAAGGTGACATCTTGAAGGGGCCCCATGGATCTGATGGGTAGTCCTACAGGGAGTGAGCAGGGTGTCCTCCTCTCCACCCATCTGGAGACAACCTGAAGCTAGACTGGCTGCTGTCAACGGGCTGACCTCACCCTTCCTACAGAATACCTCCATGATTCTGATCCTCCTGTGGGTAAATATGTGTGTGTATCCATGCACATCTCTTCATAAGAAGTGACTCTGGTAATTCTGGTGAAGACTTCTCTTTCTGAGGAGGCCACCCTCAGACATCACCAACTTTCCAGCTGGGTATGCAGCACTTGGCAGTGATGCTAGGCTTCTGTGTGTTGGCATTTGCTTCCATCATGTTTCACTGGGCAACTTCCTTCAGCTCTCACTTGCTATGAAGATGGCTTTATGCTGACTCTTTATTTATCCAAAACACAACACATTAAAAAAGTGTTTGCAATGTAGTCTTCAGAGAGATTGCGTGGCAGCAAAACTACATAGTGATGGAGTTATGGAGCAGAAGTCTCAGAAGAGATCTGTATTTTCTGCCTTACTCAAAAAGCAGACTCGTACATATTATCAAGAAATACAGCACAGAGATAAGCTTCCTATCTGGACAAAGCTGAACATCCCTCCTAGGGAAAGCCCCAAACTGTGGGACCCCCGAGTCCAGGTGTCATCTCTCAGGAGACATACAGGAGACCTTTCAAAGGTTTAGCTGCCTGTTTTCAAGGCCAAGGATGCACATGGAGCTGCTACATGGCCTAGAGTAACAGTGCTGCATCAGAAAGAGCTGTGATAAGCACGACTCTCCCAAACATCACTTCAGAGCTCCTTTTAAGCTCAATATGCTTTCCTTGGTCCTTACTTGAACTATTTTCCAGCTGTGATCCTGGCTGCCCACCTTGCTGACCTGCCTTCCTGGTTTAAACCTGGAGCTGCCTCACTGCTGTGAAGCCAGACTTGTCTGGTGGAACAGCCTGGCCTTGCTGCTCCCTGGTAAGTGTTTTGGTCGCATGCAGACCCGCATAGACATGTTCACCTGCAGCAAAGCTTTGTGTGTTGGCTTGTAGAAGGGCTGAGGTCAGTACCTGATAGCAGAGAGTAGCAGGGCTGGTCCTGTATGGTCTCCAGATGGGAAAAAAAGGAGAAAGTATCCTATTTCTTCCCTGGAAATTGGGAAACTTTAAGATATAGGTTACCCTCAGCAAGCTTGCAGATGAGACCAAACTGGGAGGAGTGGCTCATATACCAGGGGGTTGTGTTGCCACCCAGAGGGACCTTGACAGCCTGGGAAAATAGGCGGACAAGAACTTCTTGAAGTTCTACATGGAGAAGTCCAACATTCTGCACCTGGGGAGGAACAACCTCACACACCAATACATGCTGGAGGTCACCCAGGAGAAAAGCAGCTTTGCAGGAGTGGACCTGGGGGTCCTGGTGAACACCAGTCTGAAGGTAAGCCAGCAATGGGCCTTTGAGGCAAAGGTGGCTATCCTGGAGGTGTCCTGGGCTGTATTAGATAGGTTCCTCCCTGCTGCATGGTAGCATGGGGCGTGGAGCAGCACAGCTCCCAGCAGGGCCTCTAACAAGGAGGGCTACAGTGTGCTGGACCAAGATGAGGAGCAGCCCGGGGCCTCCAGGATGGGTAGTGCCCACCCAAGGGACACACTGCCCAGCACAGACATCCAGCCAGCAGGATGAGGGAGGTGATCCTTCCCCTCTACTCAGTGCTCATGAGGCCACACCTGCAGTACTGTGTCAAAATCTGGGCACCCCAGTCCAAGAGAGACATGGACATACTGGAAAGAGTTCAACAAAGGGCCCCCAACATGATGAAGGGACTGGAGCATCTCTGCTATGATGAAAGGCTGAGATTGCTGGGACTGCTCAGCCTGGAGAAGAGGAGGCTCTGCAGAGATCTTATTAATGTGTGACCTGAAGGGAGGGTGCAAAGAGGGCAGAGCCAGGCTCTTTTCAGTGGTGTCCAGTGCCAGGACCAAAGGCCACGGGCACACAACGAGACACAGTAGGGTCCCTCTGAACATCAAGAAACACTTTTTTACTGTAATGACAACAAAGCACTTGCACAGGTTGCCCAGGGAAATTATGGAGTCTCCACTCTTGGAGATATTTAAAAGCAATGTGGACACAGTCCTCAGCAACCACCTCTGGGTGGCCCTGCTTGAGCAGGGTGGTGGGACCAAATGTCCTTCGAACGTCCTTTCCAGACTCAACCAGTCTGTGATCCTGTCAAACTACATGTCTTTATTGAAGCTAGGAAAAGCAGTCTCTACCCAAATGACACCAGGACCATGATGGGATTTCTCCAGCCCATGAGCACCCAGCAGGAGCAGCACTTCCACTCCCACTGTCCCACCACCTGGGGGCAGGAGAGGCAGGGAGGGAAGAGGACAGCAGGAGCTGGTTCCAGGAGCCAGAAGCCAGGAGGACATCCTACTCAGAAAGTCCAGGGATTCATCACCATTTCCTGCATAAATAAAGCACAATATGTGGTCACTGATATTTATTTCTTATGTTCCTTCTTTGCTTTCCTCCAGTCTCTCTGTCACTTCTTCTGTTATAAGGTCCTGTAGGGAATTACTGGACAGATAAACTCCAGTCATTAGCGATGACTTAGACCTGTCCTTTCCTTAGTGGTTGCAACCTTGAACCCAATGGTCTTCAGAAACCTCAAGGAGGTGGTCCTGTGCCCCACACTACACAAAGATCAAGCTTCACATTCCAATAACATGAGAAAGTCTTCATGAAAGCCCCCAGTCTGGTCTCATGGGGCTGAGGGGAACTTGGAAGGTGCTGGCTGAATTCAGACTTCTTCAGCCCCACACAGGGCAGGTTCAAGCAGCCTTACCAGTGTACACTAACCCTTCTTCCCTAGCATTCACCTCTGCACACAAATGCATGAGGGTGTTATCCAGCAGTGTCGATGTAAAGAGAACAACAGATCAATTTCAGCCAAGAAAGCAGAAGGCCTATTCCGGAATGTTTGACTTTAGAACTTACCTTTTGCAGCAAACTATAAATGTTGAACATCTCCCAAAGATGTGATGAGGGTGATAGCATGTCAAGAAACTACAGAATCCCCCTTCTTGCTCACACTGATCTTCATTTCCTGGAGTTAGAGATGCATCTGTACAGAGAAACAATTGTAAGGAAAAGATAATTTGGGAGAATATTCTGTAATTCCATAAGGGCAGGTACTCCACTAGGATTTCAACCCCCTTCATGGGCCGAGTATTAAAATGACCATAACTGCATCTTCAGTAGCAAATTTACTACCTAGAAGAACTATCAGCTAAAGCCCTGAGGCACAGGTATCGCTGGCTATTTGTGGTACAAAAGGATATTTTCTGTCCTGCCACTGTCCCTGCAGGAGCAGCTCTTCCATAAAGCCTTGACTAACTTATCTGGCCTGGGGTAGAGTGCTTTAACATCCCAGTATCACACATATCTAGGGTTCCTCAAAAGATGCTAAGTATCTAAGACTTCCCCATGCATTTTTTGGGGGGTGAGGAGGGTAGGCTGCATAGGCTGAGACTTCAGCAACTGAAATGGGAATTCATCCAGAGACATTCCCCCAGAGCAGGAGCTAAATACCCAGGGTGGAGACCAGAGCTCAGTCCCCCCCTAACCCACGGAAGGAGCCAATTCCTGGATGGGTGTCTCCACACCAGCCCCTCTACTCTCAGGGGAAGGGTCATTGTGAGAGCATCCTTTGGTATATCCCATTGCATGTTTTTTCACACTGGAGCAAAGCCACAAAGCCATTCCCTCTTTTGAGTATCTCTAACAAATACGGTCACTTCCCGGGACATGGAAGGCCCCACTGATGGGGGTTCATACCTCATTTGTATTCCCTCTTCCCCTCTCACCTGCAGCAGCCTGCACCAACAGCAGGAAGAAGGGGAAGAGCAGGTACAAGATCTTCATGGCTGACACCCAGCCCAAGCCTTCACAGGGTAGCAGAGGGGAGATGCCAAGGCAACGAGGACATGGGGGACGTCAGGCGGTGTAGAAACTGCAGATGTGTTATCCTGAACAAAAGAAGATTGTGTTGATTGTAGTCTGTTGTTCTGATAATTATCAGGCCTAGCATAAAGGACACAGCCAGCATAAAGATGAACCAATGACCAAATTGTATTTTACACAAAAGGGTCAGTACATGGGCGAGCGCTGGGGGTACAAACAAGTCAGATTATACATGATCAACATCAATCCCACTGACCCCAACAACGACACCGCACGACCAGCAATGGGTGGGATAACCAGTGAAATGCAGTCTCCCATAGAAGGGACGGGAGACAACCAGGTCAACAAGCCAAACACATGAGACCAAGGAAGCCACACACTGAATCTCTACACAGCCCACGTTTACAAAAGCCAGACCTGAGTGGAGCCCAGTCCCAGGGAGGCGGGAGGTCCTTCCCCAACAGGGAACTCTGCACAGGGCACCCACCTCACACACAGACACTGCCCCTCCTGCCAGGGGTCCCAGCTGTTATCCCTCAGTGGGACACCTGACCTTGGGTTACTCACTGCGGGACCCCTGGGGCTCACTGACCCAATGGCTCTGTCTGCCAGGCCGGCCCACCCTGGGGGGGAGCCTAAAGGGAAACTCACCCCCCTTTGGGAAGGGCTGTGGGAATCACCCAGATGTCAGCCTTAACTTGGGGTTGGGGTTAAACCCCAGCATTTCATCTGTTCACAAGAACAGGGCTACTTATGCAACTTCATGAATAGCCTGCAAATAGTTCAGGAAGTTTCAGGCAAGGCAGTACCTAAGAACATATTTTTCAGTTATCTTCCTTATGCTTTCTCCCAAGCACAGACTGTAGATCTTATGTCTGGTGATTTGTGCTGCTTCAAGTTAAAAAGCAGCTGATGCCATTTACAGAATTCGCTCAGAAAACTTCAGTTTGGAAGTACCTTGGGCCTTACACATGGAACACTTGTCTCTAAAACAGACCTAAATACGTTTCTAGGGAGACAGAATCAAAGCAATAGACTAGGTACATTTTCGAGTATGCTCATCAGATAAGGGTTATGCCTAGTGCCCGTGCTCTCTTGCTTCTGCATCTCCCTACCAAAGGCCAAAGTAGAGAAGGTTTGCACACTTTGGAGAAGCTTGTGCCAATGCTGAATGCAAGAACAACAGTAAAGCTACAGTTAGGTGATTACTTTGTGAAACAACTCCCCAGTTAGGAGAAAGCGGGGAGAAGTGTCTCAGTGGCCAAAGATATCAGGAAGACACAACTAGTCAAGTTAACTGAAGGCTGAAAGAATGGAAATTCTCTGTACTGCTGCATGTAGTGGCTTCTCTTTAAGTCATAGAGTTCCCATTTCCCCAGAATACAAGATCATGGCGTCTCTCTTCAAATGCCACAGAAACTTCCCAATCTCTCTAGCACTAGGGAAACCCTGGATCCAGCTTCAGCAGATTCCAGGCTCTAACGGGAAGGAATTAATATTTTCAATTTACTTTTTTCCCTAGAAAGCTCAGATGATGTCATTACATGAACAGATATATCCGACAGTTTGTTATTTAGACAGTTCCACTGTGATGGGACTTCAACAGAGAGACTGACTGGGTGGCCAACCTGAAAGAGACCCCATAGGTACTTGCCTGACGAGGGAAGGTCTTGGTCTTCAGGAGGCAACAAGTGTGCAAGGAATCACTTACATCCAGAAGGCCTTGGGGTCAGAGAATACCACTTTGTCCAAAACACCCTGGTTTATGCCACTGCCCGTGGGTGGGACATGCTCATTCCCATGGCCACAGCTCCCCTGGGCCAATCAGAGAGTGCCCCATCTGCGTGGGGTGGTGGGGTTGCACCTCATCCCTCCCCGCCGCAGTGGCAGAGGCTGAGGGGCCTCCTGGGGGCTGTTGCAATCTTCACCGTTACCCTCATGCAACACGTGTTGTGACACCCCCTGCAGAGCGGGCACCCGCACAGGCTGCGGTGGCTTGGCAGGAACATCCTGGACTTTGGCTGGTACAGACAGCAGCATCCAGTCTCAAAAAAGTAGGTAAGGTTTCATAGAATCACAGAATACCAAGTTGGAAGGGACCTCAAGGATCATCTGGTCCAACCTTTCTCGGCAAAAGCACGGTCCAGACAAGACAGCCCGGCACTGTCCAGCTGAATCTTAAAAATGTCCAATATTGGGGAATCCATCACTTCCCTGGGGAGATTATTCCAGTGGCTGATTGTTCTCACTGTCAAAAACTTTCTTCTTGTGTCCAGTCAGAATCCCCCCAGGAATAACTTGCACCCATTACCCCTCGTCTTCTCTATTTGACTCTTTGTAGAATGGGAGTCTCCATCTGCTTTGTAGCCACACTTTAAATACCGGACCACAGTGATAAGATCTCCCCTAAGCCTTCGCTTCTCAAGGCTGAACAAACTCTCTTCTCAGCCTTTCCTCACATGGCAGGCTTCCCAGTCCTTTGATCATCTTTGTGGCCCTTCTCTGGCCCCTCTCCAGACTGTCCACATCTTTTTTGTACAGCAGGAACCAAAACTGGACACGGGATTCCAGGCGTGGCCTGACAAGCGCTGAGTAAAGAGGGATAATGACTTCTTTATCTCTGCTGGTGATGCCCTTGTTGATGTAACTGTTATCTTTCTTTGCTGTAGCAGCAAACTGTTCACTCATACTGAGCTGCTTGTCCACCAGGATCCCCAGGTCCCTTTCCACAGAGCTGTTCCCCAGCCGGGTAGACCCCAGCCTGTGCTGCACCCCTGGATTATGTTTTCCCAGGTGCAAGACCTGACACTCGTCCTTGTTGAACTTCATAAGGTCCTTGTTAGCCCACTCTTCCAGCCTATCCAGGTCTCCCTGCAGGGTGACTCTCCCTCCCAGAGTGTCCACTCCCCACTCAGTTTGGTATCATCAGCAAACCTCATCAGGGTGCACTTGATCCCATCCCCCAGATCACTTATGAAGGTATTAAACTGTGTTGGGCCCAACATTGATTCCTGGGGACCCCACTTGTGACAGGTTGCCAATTTGAAAAGGAGCTGTTTCCCATCACTCTGGGTTGGTCTGTCAGCCCATTCCCCACCCACCGCACAGATCCCTTGTCTAGACCGTTACACATCAGTTTTCCAGGAGGAGGCTGTGGGAAACCATATCAAAAACCTTGGAGAAATCCAGGTAGAGAGTGTCCACCACTTGCAGGTTACTTTGTCGTAGAAGACGATCAGGTTTGTCAGCACAATTTGCCCTTGGTGAATCCGTGCTGGCTTTTCCCAATCCTGTGCTTCATTTGACTTGTGATAAGCCCCAGGAGAATGTGTTCCATAACTTTCTCAGGGACTGGAGTAAAACTGATAGGCCTACAATTTCCTGGATTCTCCTTCAAGCCCTTCCTGTAGATGGGGTGACATTAGCCTTCTTCCACTCTTCTGGGACATCCCCAATCTCCACAGCTTCTCAAAGATTATGGCAAGCGGTCTTGCAATGACATCACGCAGCTCTCTTAACACCCTCAGGTGGATAACATCAGGGGCCATCGATTCGTAGGGGCCAAGCTCCTGTAATAGTTCACATACCAACTCTTCCTTCACTGATGATGGGTCTGTGTTTGCATTGACCTGGATTTTTGTTCCCAAGGCCTGAGGCCCAACAGTGCTGGTAAAGACAGAGGTGAAAAACTCTGCCTTTTCAGCGTTGTTGGTGACTAATTCACCTCTCCTGTTTCACAGCGGGCCAATATTTTCCTTCTGTTTCTGCATACTGTTTACGTACCTGAAGAACCCTTTCTCATCGTTTTTGACATCTCTGGCCAATTTCAATTCAAGCTGAGCTTTTGTTTTTCTAACTACATCTCTGCACGCCCTGGCAATGACCTTATAATTCTCAACAGTTATTCCTCTGTTTTTCTGTTTCTGGTTTTGGTTTTGAGCAGACTCAGAAGCTCATAGTTAAGCCAAACAGGTCTCTTGCTCCACTTACTTCTCTTACCTTTAAAGGGGATGAACAGGTTTTGTGCTTCCAGGAGAGCATTCTTGAAAAATTCCTAGCACTCACTACTTTATCCTCCATGGAAGCTTTCCACCGAATACCTTTCAAATGAGCTCTGTGCAAGCTCAAGTTTGCTCTTCTAAAATATACAACCTAGGTCTTAGTACTAACCTTCAGTGTGCTCACCAAGATCCCAAACCCCACAATACTGTGATCTCTAACCGAGATAGCAGCCAAGGCTATCACTAACCAAGATATTACAAAGCAGCTTTTCTTGGTTTGTGAATAGCAAGTCCAGCAGTGCCTCATTCCTGGTTGGCACATCCAGCATTTGTCTCGGGAATCAGTCCTCTACGCATTCCAGGAACTTGGTGGATGATGTGTGAGCTGCTGTCTTGATGTGTTTCCCTCCTTGTCTCCTCCAGTCTGACAAAATAATCATCTAGCATGGGGTGTGCAAGAACATGGGGAGTATTATAAACCTTCTTCCCTTTCAAAATGATAAGAAAGTCTGTATTTTATTTGAAGCTTCATCACATAAGGAAGAAATTCTTCCCTGTGAGGGGGGTGAGGCCCTGGCACAGGCTGCCCAGAGAAGCTGTGGCTGCCCCCTCCCTGGAAGGGTTCAAGGCCAGGTTGGACGGGGCTTTGGGCAACCTGGGCTAGCGGAAGGTGTCCCTGCCCATGGCAGGGGGGTTGGAACTGGATGATCTTTAAGGTCCCTTCCAACCCAAACCATTCTGTGATTCTATGTTTTGGAAATAATTGATTCCTGCATGCATTTATGAGCTGATGTTCAAATGCACGTGTATATCCACATCTCTAGTTCTCTGCTTCCATGGAAGTCATGTCATATCATGGGTAACAGAAAATATAATCTATCCATTGTTTTTTCTCCTTTTCTTGCTGTTTCTGCTCTATATTTACCATATTAAATTCATGGGATGACTTTCCACAACAAAACCCATGGGTTTTATTCAAGATGTTCTGGGCAAAGGGCTCATGGGACAGTGGAACAGCTTTGTGCTGCTCAGATAAAGGGTGTTCATGGTGACTGCTAAACGTTCATTTAAATGGTACGTGAGTGAACATGAATGAAACAATCCTGCAAAGTCACTGAGAACCTGCTGTTCTGGGTGCAGGACCTGGGCAGCGGGGTGGGAGCTGCTGGTGGATGTGAGGAAAGACCTTAGTTGATGTGGACCCCTAGCTTGGGGTGGTACGGATCCCCACTCACTCCTACAACCCTCCCACAGGAATTTGTGTCACAGAGGACTAGGCTTCTCTGAGTCCAGCAGGAACCTTCAGCGTCAGGACCAGGGCAGAGACGCTCTGGAAGAAAATGCAGGTGTCAGCCCTGTGGCTCTGGGAAGAGCTGCACACCCAGCAGGAAAGCGGAAGGTGGAAAAGTCAGGGATGGACTGCTGAGGGTGATCTGACCCTTTGGAATGGAAAGGATTCAAGAAAACAGCCAGGGCCACTAGCTGCTGACATGGTCACGTGTACATGGACACACATGTGTATTTAACTATACAGGGCAGAGGTCTGCGCTTCCAGAAAGGTCGAGGTCACGGGGTGTTGATGGAGAACTGTGTTGCAATCCCAGCTTGTGTGAGGCAGGCACAGAGAAGACACCCTGCTTTCTGCCCTTTCTCCCTGCTGGGCAATATTTCTGGGCATTTCCAGGTTGTGGACCATGGGACCCGTTGGAGGAATGACCCTGAGGAGGACGTGGACATCCAACCTGGTAGACCTATTTTTCTCCAAGGTCTGGAAAGATCTCCTTGGGGGATTTCTCTGAGATCAAGCTCCTCCAGGAGACATGTGGAAGGGAAGAACAGTGTGGGACAGGTAGAGAGGTGGGTGCTGTGGTCGGACAGCAGGGAGGGAGCTGAGCTCAGGCCTGCTTCAGATGAGGGAGATGGAGGTCCCATCCCACTGTGTGGTGGGACCTCTAAGGACTCTGGGATGCGTTAGGTGGGCAGCCCTGTCCATGGCCACAAAAGGGACACACCAACCAGCACAGCCTTGGCCATGAAGCCTCAGAAGCCAGGGACAAAGGACACTCATGACCAACAGGACCAGGACAGGGGTGCCGCTCCTCAGGAGGGGCAATCCTCAGAGCAGCTCCATCACCCCCACAGCAAACACCCTGGTCCCCAGGGGACTGACAGGCTCGGTGTCCCCACACAGATAAAAGGAAAAAGCATCCCCAGGGACAGACAGAGTGATGACCCCCAGCATCCCCAGGCACTTCTCCTAACACCAAACCACCCCCACTCCTAGAGTCAGCAGGCACAGCACACCCTCCAGAACGAGGAAACAGCCACACGTCCCACACGCTGCAATGCCAAACTGCTC
This sequence comes from Athene noctua, assembly GCF_965140245.1. Taxonomy (NCBI): domain Eukaryota; kingdom Metazoa; phylum Chordata; class Aves; order Strigiformes; family Strigidae; genus Athene; species Athene noctua. The sequence continues at coordinate 5,338,309 of NC_134037.1, forward strand.
GTCTTTATTCAAGCCGGGAAAAGCAGCCTCTGCCTCAACAACACCGGGTCCACCACGGGATGTCTCCAGCCCACGAGCACCCGGCACCCAGCAGCAGCAGCACTTCCACTCCTGCTGTCACACCTGCTGGGGACGGCAGAGGCAGGGAGGGCAGAGGGCATCAGGACATGGGTCCAGGAGACAGAAGCGAGGGGGACATCTGGCTTATAGTGTTCAGGGTCTCAACCCCATATCCTGTATGAAGAAAGCAGACAAGCACGTCACCAGTTGTAACTCATGTTTCATCCCTCCCACTCTCTCCTCTCCACCCTGCGATGACAAGCGCTCTGCTGCAGGAGAGTCCGGCTCAGCGGAGGTGAGGTTCAGTCCTTATTGCTGACAGATTGGACCCGTGTCATCTTAGTGCTGCCTGCCCTGGCACCAAGTCTATGCAGGTGCAGCAAATCCCGGATCATGGCCTCGATGCTGTCCAAGGACAGTGAACGCTTCACTCTCTGCCAGCTTGGGAGAGCCCTCGGCAAAGCCTGAATGAGCCTCACGGGGCTGAAGGAGAGTGGGGAGGTGCTGGCTGACCTCGGGCTCCTTCAGCCCCACTCAGGGCAGGTACAAGCACCTTTCCTGTCCTCCCCTGGTCTCTGCCCTGCAGCATGTATAGCGCCGAGCCATTAGCCAACATGGATGCTTAAACACAACAGCATCTCTTTCTGCAATAACAGTAGCATTTCTAATTCCAAAACTCACTTTTTGCAGCAAAAGAAAAACCTTGAACATTTCCCACTGATGACAAAGGGGAAAGAGCACTTCAGAAATCCACAGAAGCCATTTTCTCGTTGACATTGTTTCTTACTTCCCGGAGCGAGGAAGGATCCTGTGCAGTGAAAGAGGTCACAGAAGGTAAATATGGGATAAGTGCCAAAACTGAGAGTGGTTCCAGAGAGGCTGATGCTGCCCCTGGATCTCAGCCTCACACCTGCACCCAGCACCAAGTTTAACATCTTCACCTCTCCAGTAGGAGGTTAACTTTTCTGCAGCAGTTTGTGTGCCTGTGGCAATGTCAGAGGGAAGAGCAGTGTGAGGCCCAGGAATGGCTGTGTTGGCTCCTCACCTGCCCAGATGTTCGTCGGAGCCATTCCCTCCCAAACGTTGTCTGTATCTGACACATCTGGTCACTTAGGATATGGAGGACCCCACCGATGGGGCCTCACACCTCACCCCATCTTCCCTCTTCCCCTCTCACCTGCAGCACCCTGGACCATCAGGAGGAAGAAGGGGAAGAGCAGGTACAGCATCCGCATGGCTGACGCCTGTCCCAGGTCTTCCCGGGGCTGCAGAGAGGACACATCACGACAACAAAGAAAGGACATGGACACGGCTGGGCACACATGGCGAGCCAACCAACAGAAGGTCAGTCTCCAACAAAAAGAGATAAGAACGGTTCTTAGCATTGCAACTTCACAGCTGTCCTGGGAGCATTCTGGGAAGCACCAGCCTGTTGTAGAATCTGAAGTTTACTTCATTGTCAACTTCACAGGACTTCCTGATGTTTTGCTCAAAACACAGACTAGACGAATCACGCTACTTGTTGGTGTTTTACTCAAAATAACATCCACTGAAACTCACATTGTAAGGAAGGAAAAATTATTTTTAGATGTTACAGTCCCTCAGCACTTTTGCAGGGCATGTGTTCCTGCCCTGAGCAGAATTTTCTGAGACAGGATCAAGGGGTGACACAAGAAACACTTCCCAGCACAGTCAGTAGACCGGGATTACCACTGGGGCATTTGCTCTCTCGCTTCTGCCTCCTCTTAACCAAATGCCAGAGCAGAGGAGGTTTCCACACATGAGGAGAAGGTTGTGCCAACACTCAGTGCCATGCCCATTGGCAAACCAGGGTCAAGAATTCAGGGAAATGCATGTGCCTGGAGATGCCACGCTATATGAAGGGTTAGCCACTGCCCTCCATCACCTCAGACACTCCAAAGCTGGCTGCCCAAAACACCCTGCCCAACCACCTCTGCTTCCCTGGGCTCAGGAAAGCCCTCCCAGCTCGGCTTGGGAGTGCCCATCCTCAACTCAAGAACATTCCGGGGCTTCCCAGGAAAGACACTCCCCGGCCCCACACTTACTGCCCCTGCCCCGTGCAGCGCCGACCCAGGGAGGAGCAAGAGGGCAGGGAAGTGTCTTGGGGGCCAGAAACACAAACACAAATCAACCTGTGGAGTTAACTGAAAGCCTGAAAGGATGGGAAATCTCCACGCTGCTGTGGGAAACATCTCTCCTTACTTTGCTGAGGACAGTCCCCATTCCCCCAGAACAGAAGATCTCGTGTCCCTCCTCCAGCCTCGAGGCACCTTTCCAGTCCCATTGTAGTCAGGAAGCCTTAGTGCCATCCTCCTCATGGTCTGGGCTCTTAGACTCATAGGGAGGTTTTTATTCTCTTTCATAGGCATTTCTGATGGTTTAATTCTAAGCATGGATACTTCCAGCAGTTTGTCATTGAGACTGGTGCTTCTCAACCTGTGGTTCATGGACCCCTGGGGGGCTGCAGTGTCATCATAGGGGGTCCACAAAGGCTTATAGCAGGGGTGCAGAACATCCAGCCCTGAAACCTTGGCCTGGCCCACAGCAAGCACTGTGCATCCTTTTCCCACTGTCTCCTTCCCTTAATGCTCTTCTCATACTCAAGCCCACACCCCACCCCAAGGCTACCCTATTATATTACGTGCTATTATGGTTGGTAGGACCCAATTTAGCTCAGAGGTTTTCCTCTTAAAGACATTTTCTTAACTCAAGGGCCCTCTTTAAGGTCAAAAAGGCATGTAGTCTGCTCATTCAAGTGGCAGTCCTAGAACCATCAACAAATATATATATGGTGGCTCAACACAGACAAAAAAGGGGGGAGGTGGGAAGAACTGTAAACACTTTTGATCAAATTGTAATGTAAAAACTAAGTTCAGAATTAGCATGTTAGAATAGCACCAAATGGGCAATTTGATCAAGAAGACTGTTGATGCCATTATTTTAAATTCACATGGAATCATATCAAGAAAAATATTATGATAGGAGTGTGTGAATTAATAGATTAACATATTTCCCCTTCTCTCCAAATTTGAACATCCTTCATGAGAAAACGGAAATGAGTATTTGACGCAGTCTAGTGCTTTAAATCCTGAATTAAGTCTTGGCAGTCCACAGCCAGAAAAGGTCTTTAAAGGGGGTCCGTGGAGAAGGAAAGGTTCAGAGCCCTGGATTTCGATGGCTGCAGGAAGAAGGATTTGCACAGAGCGGCTGAATGGGTGGGCAGCCCCGAAGGGACTCGGCAGTCACCTACCTGGTGAAGGTCTGGGCTCAGAGTGCACCGAGGCAGCAAGAGGCTGCAACAATCCAACCCAACAGGAATCACTTGCAGGCACAGGCGTTAGGACCAGGGAGTGACACTTTGCCCCAGACACCCTGGTTTATGCCACTGCCCGTGGGTGGGACATGCTCATTCCCATGGCCACAGCTCCCCTGGGCCAATCAGAGAGTGCCCCATCTGCATGGGGTGGTGGGGTTGCACCTCATCCCTCCCCGCCGCAGTGGCAGAGGCTGAGGGGCCTCCTGGGGGCTGTTGCAATCTTCACCGTTACCCTCATGCAACACGTGTTGTGACAGCCTCTGCAGAGCGGGCACCCGGGTCGTGGTGTCTTGCTGAGAAATCTTTGGGATGGACAAAGCGTCTCGCTGGTGCAGACACCAGCACCAGCCCAGTCCCAGAAGACTGGGGAAATATCAACCCAGGGGTGTCCCCATGTCCCTGGGCTGCCTATTCTCCCCTTTCTCCAAGAGCCAAGGGAAAGTTTCCAGTGGGAAGCAGGTGATGTTTATGGCACTTGGTGGGATGCTCACTCCCGTCCCGCAGCAGTTCGGGGAGCACAACTCTGGGAGCTCTTTGTGTGCGAGGCACAAAGCTGTCCCGTCTCGACTAGTGATGTCTCAGCTGAGGGTCCCAAACCCTCATTAACCCAGGGCATGAGCCCTGCCAGGGCTGGGCAAGGGTTTTCCATCAGAGGTCACACAAAGGTGGGGTGCAGCCAGGGCAGGGACGTGGGATGCGAGGAGTGCCCCGCTTGCAGCTCTGCTGGTCCAGGCAGCGGTGGGCTCGCAGCTGGGGAGCCAACATGGCTCGTCCTTGACCTCACGCTGGTCCTTCCCACTCTCTGCTCTTGTGTGCACCCACTTTAGAGTGAAAGTGTCCTTCTAGGTGAGACAGGTTGCTACTGAAGATGTGGCTATGGGGAGGATGAAGCTGAACCCATATATTATCCTGAAATGCAAGGGATGTGTCTTGCTTTATGCAACCACATACACTGCTCTCCCCGATTATCATTTTAACTGTTTCTCTATGCCTGATGTTCCATGGATACAGGAAATACAGACTGATGCAGACAACAAGGGAGATTCTGCATTTCTGGGAGCTTCTGTTTCCCACAAAAATTTGTGGGGAATTTTTTCAATATTCAGGCACTGCTGCAGAAAGTAAGTCCTGGAGACTGTTTGCTCCTGCTGATAGAGTTACTACTGCCTTTCAAGCCAGCTCCTGGCTCACAGGTTCGTGCTTTCATGCTCAGAGGCAGAAGCCAGGGAAAGAAGGGAAAAGACCCTGTGGGTTTGGACCGGCCTGCTGTGGGACTGAAGGAGCCCAAGGTCAGCCAGTGCCCCACTCTCCTTCAGCCGCCCGAGGCTGGCCCACTGTCCATACACACAGCTCAGCTGTCGTGTCCAAATGAGAAGGCTGTGCCATGGGGGGTCTGACGCACAGGATCCTCCTCCTGATGTCTCTAAGGGGCCTTGGGGCCAAGGCTGCCACCACTAAGGAGAGCGCAGGTGCAAGCCAACTGAAAGGATGGGAATTTACCCCTGCGGGGCTGAGACTCCTCTCCCTGCACCTGCGTGTCAATAGGAGAGGAGGAGGGAGAGAGTGGGAGGAAGGGACAAGTAAGTTACAACTAATGACGTGCTTTTCTGATTTCTTTGTGCAGGATGTGGGGTTGAGACCCTGATCTATGTAAGCAGGACTTACACCTCACTTCTGATCCTGGAACCACCTCCTGATGTCCTCTCCCCTCCCTGCCTCTGCCGTCCCCAGCAGGAGTGGAAGTGCTGCTGCTGCTGGGTGCCGGGTGCTCATGGGCTGGAGACATCCCATCATGGACCCTTACAAGGTCCCAACTCTTGTCGCAGCTGCAGAACCTGCCTGCAGCAGGAGCCTCTCCTTAAAGACATGGGCTGTGAGGGACCCTAGGGACGATGCCACAGCAACCAGGAATAATCACACGTGCCCCATGGTCTCACTGGAGGGAAAATATTATCTGTACCAAACGGTTTGGCTTTCTGTCTTCTTTTATTTTGTCTATAGGAAATCTCATCCTTTACTGGGCAGCTTCACTGTAGTATCAGATAAATCCTCCATCGTTCCATACACTTCAGTCATTCCTATCTTAATTGCTGCTCCCTGGAGAATCAGGAGGAGAGAGCAGAGAGGACAGGCTGCACTTAGTGCTGGTGTCAGAAAATGTTCAGCTGAAAAGATCCCTTTCCTGTTTCTGCTTCCACCAGAGAACAGCAGCATCGCTTTCCTCTTCTGACACCTCTGGGGAGGATCCCCAGGGTCTTGTGTCATCTTGCCTTGAGTAAGGGCCGTTTGGTGCTGGGGTTTGCTGGGCACCTCTTGGGACACACACACACACACACACACACACACGCATTGCTGCCCATCACAAATCAGCACCAAACTGTTGCTGTACCACAACAGGGAACTTTTTTGGTTTCTCTTCAAGAAGCTCTCCCAGTAAAGCCCAAGATTAGTCTACTGGGCAGGTGAGCGCTCTGCTTCTGCTCTGCATGCAGGAGCTGTCTTCCAGCTTTTCCACGATTGTTATCTCACCACTGTGACTTGACATCAGGAGAAGCGTCCGAGAGTCCAGGCTCCAGTACCACAGTCCCCAGCAGGGGACCCCTTGGAACTGGGGGACCAGATTTCTCTCCCAAATTCCTGAAGAGGCAGTTGCCAATTTGGGCATGAGGCACAACTCCTGCCCAGCAAGGACTGACTCTTCTCCCAATTTCATGCACGGTATCAAATCTATTGGATTCACAAGCAGTGGGTACATCCATCTTCTCTTTCTTCACCTTGGATGTCTGTAGGAGGAGATGCAGATTCGTTGGATCAGGTGGTTTACAGAACTTAACGTGCATCCTGGCGTTACTGCCATATGATCTGAATAGTCACTTGGGGGAGAGTGTCATGCTTATCACCTTGGACATGTCCAGTGCACAGCCCTTTGGGACCAAAAGAAGATGTTCTTTTGGTGTCTAGAGGTGGGTGGGTTTTCAGTCTTCTGTGTGTTCTTGCACATCACATGCTAACTGATTGTTCAGTCAGATGAGAAGAGATGAAGAAGGACTCCGTCCTTCTGGGACTGGGCTGGTGCCGGTGTCTGCACCAGCGAAACACTTTGTCCATCCCAAAGATTTCTCAGCAAGACACCACGACCCGGGTGCCCGCTCTGCAGGGGGTGTCACAACACGTGTTGCATGAGGGTAACGGTGAAGATTGCAACAGCCCCCAGGAGGCCCCTCAGCCTCTGCCACTGCGGCGGGGAGGGATGAGGTGCAACCCCACCACCCCACGCAGATGGGGCACTCTCTGATTGGCCCAGGGGAGCTGTGGCCATGGGAATGAGCATGTCCCACCCACGGGCAGTGGCATAAACCAGGGTGTCTGGGGCAAAGTGTCACTCCCCGGTCCTAACGCCTGTGCCTGCAAGTGATTCCTGTTGGGTTGGATTGTTGCAGCCTCTTGCTGCCTCGGTGCACTCTGAGCCCAGACCTTCACCAGGTAGGTGACTGCCGAGTCCCTTCGGGGCTGCCCACCCATTCAGCCGCTCTGTGCAAATCCTTCTTCCTGCAGCCATCGAAATCCGGGGCTCTGAACCTTTCCTTCTCCACGGACCCCCTTTAAAGACCTTTTCTGGCTGTGGACTGCCAAGACTTAATTCAGGATTTAAAGCACTAGACTGCATCAAATACTCATTTCCGTTTTCTCATGAAGGATGTTCAAATTTGGAGAGAAGGGGAAATATGTTAATCTATTAATTCACACACTCCTATCATAATATTTTTCTTGATATGATTCCATGTGAATTTAAAATAATGGCATCAACAGTCTTCTTGATCAAATTGCCCATTTGGTGCTATTCTAACATGCTAATTCTGAACTTAGTTTTTACATTACAATTTGATCAAAAGTGTTTACAGTTCTTCCCACCTCCCCCCTTTTTTGTCTGTGTTGAGTCACCATATATATTTTTGTTGATGGGTCCAGGGCTGTCACTTGGAGGAGCAGAATCCAGCCCCATTAGGACCTTAAAGAGGGCCTTGGGTTAAGAAAATGTCTTTAAGAGAAAAAATGCCAAGCTTAAGTGGGTCCCACCGACCATATTAGCACCGAATATGACAGTGCATCAGGGCAGTGATGGGGGTGAGGGGCGCTATAGTATCAGAGGACACTGAGGGGGCTGTGGGAGAAGGAGGCACAGGACTTTGATGAAAAGTTTTTACAATTTGTCCCACCTCCCCGCTTGTTTGTCTGTGTTCAGTCACCACATATTTTTGTTGATGGGTCCAGGGCTGTCACTGGGAGGAACAGACTCCACCCACTTGTGGTCTTCAAGAGGGCCATTGGGTTAAGAAAATATCATTAATAGGAAAAATGCTGAGCGAATATGGGACTCAACAACCATACTAGCATCAAATATAATAGTGCATCAGGGCAGATATGGGGGTGGTGGGGAGCTTGAACATGAGAGGAGCATTGAGGGGAGGGGGCTGTGGCAGAAGGAGGCAAAGGGCCCACCACAGGCCAGGCCAAATGTTTCCGGGCTGGACATTCCCCACCCCAGCTTTAAGCCTTTGTGGACCCCCAGCGACAACATCGCGGCCATTCAGGGGTCCATGAATCACAGGTTGAGAAGCACTAGACTAAATGACAAACTGCCGGAAGAATCCATGCATATAATTAAACCATCAGAAATGCCTATGAAAGAGAATAAAAACCTCCCTATGAGTCTAAGAGCCCAGACCATGAGGAGGATGGCACTAAGGCTTCCTGACTACAATGGGACTGGAAAGGTGCCTCGAGGCTGGAGGAGGGACACGAGATCTTCTGTTCTGGGGGAATGGGGACTGTCCTCAGCAAAGTAAGGAGAGATGTTTCCCACAGCAGCGTGGAGATTTCCCATCCTTTCAGGCTTTCAGTTAACTCCACAGGTTGATTTGTGTTTGTGTTTCTGGCCCCCAAGACACTTCCCTGCCCTCTTGCTCCTCCCTGGGTCGGCGCTGCACGGGGCAGGGGCAGTAAGTGTGGGGCCGGGGAGTGTCTTTCCTGGGAAGCCCTGGAATGTTCTTGAGTTGAGGATGGGCACTCCCAAGCCGAGCTGGGAGGGCTTTCCTGAGCCCAGGGAAGCAGAGGTGGTTGGGCAGGGTGTTTTGGGCAGCCAGCTTTGGAGTGTCTGAGGTGATGGAGGGCAGTGGCTAACCCTTCATATAGCGTGGCATCTCCAGGCACATGCATTTCCCTGAATTCTTGACCCTGGTTTGCCAATGGGCACGGCACTGAGTGTTGGCACAACCTTCTCCTCATGTGTGGAAACCTCCTCTGCTCTGGCATTTGGTTAAGAGGAGGCAGAAGCGAGAGAGCAAATGCCCCAGTGGTAATCCCGGTCTACTGACTGTGCTGGGAAGTGTTTCTTGTGTCACCCCTTGATCCTGTCTCAGAAAATTCTGCTCAGGGCAGGAACACATGCCCTGCAAAAGTGCTGAGGGACTGTAACATCTAAAAATAATTTTTCCTTCCTTACAATGTGAGTTTCAGTGGATGTTATTTTGAGTAAAACACCAACAAGTAGCGTGATTCGTCTAGTCTGTGTTTTGAGCAAAACATCAGGAAGTCCTGTGAAGTTGACAATGAAGTAAACTTCAGATTCTACAACAGGCTGGTGCTTCCCAGAATGCTCCCAGGACAGCTGTGAAGTTGCAATGCTAAGAACCGTTCTTATCTCTTTTTGTTGGAGACTGACCTTCTGTTGGTTGGCTCGCCATGTGTGCCCAGCCGTGTCCATGTCCTTTCTTTGTTGTCGTGATGTGTCCTCTCTGCAGCCCCGGGAAGACCTGGGACGGGCGTCAGCCATGCGGATGCTGTACCTGCTCTTCCCCTTCTTCCTCCTGATGGTCCAGGGTGCTGCAGGTGAGAGGGGAAGAGGGAAGATGGGGTGAGGTGTGAGGCCCCATCGGTGGGGTCCTCCATATCCTAAGTGACCAGATGTGTCAGATATAGACAACGTTTGGGAGGGAATGGCTCCGACGAACATCTGGGCAGGTGAGGAGCCAACACAGCCATTCCTGGGCCTCACACTGCTCTTCCCTCTGACATTGCCACAGGCACACAAACTGCTGCAGAAAAGTTAACCTCCTACTGGAGAGGTGAAGATGTTAAACTTGGTGCTGGGTGCAGGTGTGAGGCTGAGATCCAGGGGCAGCATCAGCCTCTCTGGAACCACTCTCAGTTTTGGCACTTATCCCATATTTACCTTCTGTGACCTCACTATCCTATTTCACTGCGCAGGATCCTTCCTCGCTCCGGGAAATAAGGAAGAATGTCAACGAGAAAATGGTTACTGTGGATTTCTGAAGTGCTCTTTCCCCTTTGTCATCAGTGGGAAATGTTCAAGGTTTTTCTTTTGCTGCAAAAAGTGAGTTTTGGAATTAGAAATGCTACTGTTATTGCAGAAAGAGATGCTGTTGTGTTTAAGCATCCATGTTGGCTAATGGCTCGGTGCTATACATGCTGCAGGGCAGAGACCAGGGGAGGACAGGAAAGGTGCTTGTACCTGCCCTGAGCGGGGCTGAAGGAGCCCGAGGTCAGCCAGCACCTCCCCACTCTCCTTCAGCCCCGTGAGGCTCATTCAGGCTTTGCCGAGGGCTCTCCCAAGCTGGCAGAGAGTGAAGCGTTCACTGTCCTTGGACAGCATCGAGGACATGATCCGGGATTTGCTGCACCTGCATAGACTTGGTGCCAGGGCAGGCAGCACTAAGATGACACGGGTCCAATCTGTCAGCAATAAGGACTGAACCTCACCTCCGCTGAGCCGGACTCTCCTGCAGCAGAGCACTTGTCATCACAGGGTGGAGAGGAGGGAGTGGGAGGGAGGGAAAAGTAAGTTCCAACTGGTGACCTGCTTGTCTGCTTTCTTCATACAGTATGTGGGGTTGAGACCCTGAACACTATAAGCCAGATGTCCCCCTCGCTTCTGTCTCCTGGACCCATGTCCTGATGCCCTCTGCCCTCCCTGCCTCTGCCGTCCCCAGCAGGTGTGACAGCAGGAGTGGAAGTGCTGCTGCTGCTGGGTGCCGGGTGCTCGTGGGCTGGAGACATCCCGTGGTGGACCCGGTGTTGTTGAGGCAGAGGCTGCTTTTCCCGGCTTGAATAAAGACGAGCAGTTTGGCATTGCAGCGTGTGGGACGTGTGGCTGTTTCCACGTTCTGGAGGGTGTGCTGTGCCTGCTGACTCTAGGAGCGGGGGGGGTTTGGTGTTAGGAGAATTGCCTGGGGATGCTGGGGGTCATCACTGGGTGTGTCCCAAGGGATGCTTTTACCTGGCAGCTGTGTGGGACTACTTCCTGTTTCCGTGCAGAATGATACACACAGATCAATGAAAGTGATTATTTGGTCTAGCAGGGCATATGTTTGCAGAAAGAATGACAATCCTCATGCTCTTTGGGCCACTATAAAGGCTCAGCTTCATCTTCCCCATAGCCACATCTTCAGTAGCAACCTGTCTCACCTAGAAGGACACTTTCACTCTAAAGTGGGTGCACACAAGAGCAGAGAGTGGGAAGGACCAGCGTGAGGTCAAGGACGAGCCATGTTGGCTCCCCAGCTGCGAGCCCACCGCTGCCTGGACCAGCAGAGCTGCAAGCGGGGCACTCCTCGCATCCCACGTCCCTGCCCTGGCTGCACCCCACCTTTGTGTGACCTCTGATGGAAAACCCTTGCCCAGCCCTGGCAGGGCTCATGCCCTGGGTTAATGAGGGTTTGGGACACTCAGCTGAGACATCACTAGTCGAGACGGGACAGCTTTGTGCCTCGCACACAAAGAGCTCCCAGAGTTGTGCTCCCCGAACTGCTGCGGGACGGGAGTGAGCATCCCACCAAGTGCCATAAACATCACCTGCTTCCCACTGGAAACTTTCCCTTGGCTCTTGGAGAAAGGGGAGAATAGGCAGCCCAGGGACATGGGGACACCCCTGGGTTGACATTACTGCACAGTCCAGCCTGGGAGGTGTTGCTGGGGCTGCAGCCACCCAGCATCCTCCAGCACCTCCCCCAACACTGCTGGCAGCCCAGCCCCCACCTGCAGAGGGGGCAGGGGCCCTTCCTGTCCTCCGGCTGCTCCTGTTCTTGCCCAGCCCATAACGAGGTGGAGAGAGAATGGAGAGAGAATGTCCAGTGTGTGCACAGATGAGCAAAGACAAATGTGCAGCTTGACCCTTCCAGTCAGAGCTATGTCCCAGACCTTTGGGCACAGACATCTCAGCACAGCTTCCAAGGAGACGCCTTTCCCACCCAGCAGCAGGATCACGCTCCCCTTGATCTCATCACCACTTGGGCTGAGCGCTCATCACGACAAAGGACAGCTGCCCACCACAGAAACAGGCTGATATGGGAACAGGGTCCTGAAAATAGAAAGAAGTCTGGGCCTATGAAAACCAGGACACGGATCCTGCTCCCCTGGAGTGAGCAGAGCAGCTCCATCACCCCCACAGCAAACACCCTGGCCCCCAGGGGACTGACAGGCTCGGTGTCCCCACACAGCTGCCAGTCAGGAGCATCCCTGGGGACACACCCAGTGATGACCCCCAGCATCCCCCAGGCGCTTCTCCTAACACCAAACCACCCCCACTCCTAGAGTCAGCAGGCACAGCACACCCTCCAGAACGAGGAAACAGCCACACGTCCCACACGCTGCAATGCCAAACTGCTTGTCTTTATTCAAGCCGGGAAAAGCAGCCTCTGCCTCAACAACACCGGGTCCACCACGGGATGTCTCCAGCCCACGAGCACCCGGCACCCAGCAGCAGCAGCACTTCCACTCCTGCTGTCACACCTGCTGGGGACGGCAGAGGCAGGGAGGGCAGAGGGCATCAGGACATGGGTCCAGGAGACAGAAGCGAGGGGGGCATCCTGCTTGCAGAGTTCAGGGTCTCAATGTCGGAACCTGTATGAAGAAAGCAGACAAGCAGGTCACCAGTTGGAACTTACTTTTCCCTCCCTCCCACTCCCTCCTCTCCACCCTGCGATGACAAGCGCTCTGCTGCAGGAGAGTCCGGCTCAGCGGAGGTGAGGTTCAGTCCTTATTGCTGACAGATTGGACCCGTGTCATCTTAGTGCTGCCTGCCCTGGCACCAAGTCTATGCAGGTGCAGCAAATCCCGGATCATGTCCTCGATGCTGTCCAAGGACAGTGAACGCTTCACTCTCTGCCAGCTTGGGAGAGCCCTCGGCAAAGCCTGAATGAGCCTCACGGGGCTGAAGGAGAGTGGGGAGGTGCTGGCTGACCTCGGGCTCCTTCAGCCCCGCTCAGGGAAGGTACAGACTCACACGGGATTTTACCTTCCTTCTTGGGCCTCTCCCACAAAGCATAAATGCAGGAGAGTATTCACCAGGCATTGGATAGAAAGGAATGTTTAACAGATATTTCTGTGCACAATGGAGGAAACCCTTTCCTCAGCCAGGAATCTAGACCTTACCTTTTGCAGCACTGACTAAATGTCGAACATTTTCCAATAGGTCTTGCAGGGAGAGGGCAGTGCCGAGAACTGCAGAATCCCCCATTTCGTCTGCATCCAATCATACTCCCTGTTTGTGTGAGGAATGATACACACAAAACAATGACAGTGATAATCTGGGCGAGCAGTGTGTGGTTGCAAAAAGGCTGACAATCCTCATGCATTTCAGGCCAATATAAGTGCTCAGCTTCATCCTCACCATAGCCACATCATCAATACCAACATGTCTCACCTAGAAGGACTCTTCCACTCTAAAGTGTTTGCACACAAGGGAGGGCAGCGGGAAGGACCAGCCTGAGGTCAAGGATGAGCCATGTTGGTGTATCCACCGCTGCCTGGACCAGCAGAGCTGGCAAGCGGGGCACTCCTCGCATGCCTCATCCCTGCCATGGATGTACCGCGCCTTTGTGTGACCTCTGATGGAAAGCCCTTGCCCAGCCCTGCCAGGGGTCGTGCCTTCGGGTAAGGAGGTTTTGGAACACTCAACAGAGACACATAGATGAGAAGAGACAGTTTTATGCCCCAGGCAATCCATTGAGCCAACAAACCCCTGGGGCTCTCTCCCATTACTGCACAGGGAAAAAAATCATCCAGAGAACCCAGAGGAACAGCTGGATGGAGGGTTGGAGCCTGATGCCAAACCCCTTCCTGATTCACAGAAGCCAGGCTTTGATTTTCAAGGGCTCTCTCCACCCTGAGTCCATGTCTTCTTGAAGGGCACTCAGAAAATGCCTTTTAATCAATCCCCTCTAATATTTACATCACTCCAATAACGTGGTCATTTTGGGGACATGGAAAGCCTCCCCTGATGGGGCCTCACACCTCCCCTCTCTCCCCTCTTTCCCTCTCACCTGCAGCACCCTGGACCAACAGCAGGAGGAAGGGCAAGAGCAGGTACAGGATCTTCATGGCTGATGCCTGTCCCGGGTCTTCACGGGGCTGCAGAGGGGGACACCGAGTCAACGAGGACATGGAGAACCCCAGGTGGGGCACAAGCCTGGGCACTGTGGCACACCAAACTGCAAGGGGCTACCTGCAACTAGAGCCAGTGACGTCTCCTCTACCTTTCTCTTAAGAACAGCTGTTAGCTCTGTACCACCCTGCATATCTTGGAACCGTTTCATGATGTCTCGTTCTCTTGGAAACTGATTACCTGCCCTGATGCTTTTCCATTAACTTTCTCAAAGCTCTTCCACAGACCTTCCCCAAAGCACAAGCTGCAGACCTCGGGGCCAACTGTTGCCAGTTCAATCAAAACAATGGACACTGAGATCTGGAACTCGCAAACATAAAATTGACATTGGGTCTTACGGAGATAATGAATTTTTACTCCCTCATTCTTCATGTATCGAACACTTTCCTCATTAACAAAATTCATATAGATTCCCTGAGTGCTGCAGTGACCCAAATCTGCAGGGTTCTCTGAAAGAGCTAAATTCCTGCCACCTGCAATGGTCTGTCTCCAGGGTTGTTCCCAATCAGGGAATGAAGCATGATCTGATTTCAAGCAGATCAGAATTACTGCTTTTGACTTTCCTCTCTCATTTCTGCCTCTCCTTAACCAAGGGCCAGAGCAGAGGAGGCCTGTACATCAGGAGAGGCTTGTGCCAACACTCAGTGCCATGCCAATAGTCAGACTGCAGGAAAAAAAGGGATCCAGGTGCTGCAATTTAGGGAAATGCATGTGCCTGGAGATGCCACGCTATATGAAGGGTTAGCCACTGCCCTCCATCACCTCAGACACTCCAAAGCTGGCTGCCCAAAACACCCTGCCCAACCACCTCTGCTTCCCTGGGCTCAGGAAAGCCCTCCCAGCTCGGCTTGGGAGTGCCCATCCTCAACTCAAGAACATTCCAGGGCTTCCCAGGAAAGACACTCCCCGGCCCCACACTTACTGCCCCTGCCCCGTGCAGCGCCGACCCAGGGAGGAGCAAGGGGACAGGGAAGTGTCTTGGGGGCCAGAAACACAAACACAAATCAACCTGTGGAGTTAACTGAAAGCCTGAAAGGATGGGAAATCTCCACGCTGCTGTGGGAAACATCTCTCCTTACTTTGCTGAGGACAGTCCCCATTCCCCCAGAACAGAAGATCTCGTGTCCCTCCTCCAGCCTCGAGGCACCTTTCCAGTCCCATTGTAGTCAGGAAGCCTTAGTGCCATCCTCCTCATGGTCTGGGCTCTTAGACTCATAGGGAGGTTTTTATTCTCTTTTCTATGCATCTCTGACAGCCTATTTTTATCCAGCAGTCTGTCATTTAGTTGGGTCTAGAGTGATGCTACTCGAACAGAGAAGCTGAATGCGCAGTTTTCCAGAAACATACATGGAAATTACCTACCTGATGGAGGTCTTGGTGTTCAGGCAGTAATAAACGTGCCAGGAATCACTTGTGTCCAGATGCCCTTGGGTTCAGGGACTACTGTTTTGGCCAAAAATACCTTGGTTTTATACCATTGCTGGTGGGTGGGACATGATCTTATTCCTGCTGCACAGCTCCCCTTGGCTAATCACAAAGCAACCCATCTGTGTGGGGATGATGCGGTTGCACCTTATCCCTCCCTGCTGCAATGGGAGAGGCTGAGGTACCTCTTGGGGGGTTTTGCAATCTTCACTGTTATCCTCATGCAATACATCTTGTGACACCCCGTGTCACAGCGGGCAACTGGGCTGCAGTGGCTTGGCATGAACTGCCTGGGATGGACAAAGCAGACTGGTTGGTGTAGACACCAGTAGCAACCACTGCCATAAAAGGGTAAAATATTTGTCTCTTCCTTTTCTTTCAATTTACTTAGTAAGCAGGTAGTGTGTGACATGCAGTATCATGCAAAATATTTTAATTTTGTCCTCTTTTGACATTATGAGAACAGCTTCATGCCTGCCGAGGTGATTTGCATTGGATATGGCAGGAATCGTCAAGCTCCCTTTCTGATGGCTACTCACATAAACAAGCAGTGAACAGAGGAAAAGTGATCAGGTGAAGCCACAGCTCACCTAATTCGGTCTGAATTCACTGCTCCTAAGACTGTCATTCCTGTTACAAAACCACAAATGTGGTTCAGTAGAAACAGAGATAAACAAGACATGAAAGGGCCTAAACTCATGCAAGCAGGCTGCTGGTTAATACGCTTCTCTGGCCATACCCTACATCTGATCACCATGATCTGTCCTATATTTCTAGTAAACTTTATTTTTTTTGTACGAATAATCTGTCTGAGGTGTGTCTGCATGGTTGTGCAGCCCTCTAGCAAATTTCAAGCCAGAGTACTGGGTATGGGAGAGAGTACCAAGGGTGCTGGTCCATTGCCCAGAGAGACCGGCGCTCTGGGAGTTGGATCCTGAAGAGAACAAATGGTCTCGAGGTCGAATACATCAGAGACAAAAGGTCTGGTGCCATCTGTCAGAGACAGGCATAAGGCTACTTTTCTACACATATAATGGGGATTTTCCCCCAGCAGCAATCCACAGAAGCAGGACTGGGTGTCCGTGGTGATGTCTTTGCAGATGTAAGTGTCCCGGGAGCATCCTCATTCCTGGAGGTTTGGTACCAGGCTCAGGACCAGTCTAGGACCAGTACAGCCAAGAGCTGCTGATTATGGTTTGGAGAGAGCTTCCAGCCCACACCGCAGGGAGGCCATGGCTGGGGCTGACCCCTGCTCAGGGGAGCTGCTTTGAGCTGGGGATCTTGTGCTGAACCCCAGCAGAGCTGAAGCTTGGCCCTGTTGATCCAGACCTGGACTTTGGCCCACAGCTGACGTCCTGGCCTGGCCTTGGCCCATCCCCATAGAGGTGCCCAATGCCCCAGGTTGAGACTGCTCCCAGCCTCCCTGGCCTGCCCTGCTCCCTGGCTGTGGGCAGTGGGATGACCCCTGCCCTACCAGCCCCCATGGCGACTGCCCCACGGCAGTGCAGGGACCACCCCCATGACCCTCCTTGAGCTGAGCATTGTCGATCTGCCCCAAGGCTTACCCATGACGCTGACCCACAGCCTGGCCCTGGACTCCTAACTGACCTCACCAACCCAGCCCCAGGTCTTGAACCCTATCCCCTTCCCCAGCACTGACCCTCAACTCAATTTGAAGTTCCTGAGTGGCCCCCTGGCATAGCCATCAATCCCTCTTTCTTCAGGGGCAGAATGACTTCCCGCACACCCCTCCTCCAGCTAGTCCTGGATGACGAAACACCCCCTGGTGCCAAGCACCCAGGCCCCACACCTGGGGATGAACCCAAGGCCACCAGAGCAGCATGTCCTGTGAAACATCCCCGTGGCGACTCCTGACGCAGCTTGGGACCCAGTGGCCAACCAGCAGGCACCCATGGAAGTTAAGGGGTTCATAACAACCCCCAATCCCTGACCCTGGATGTGAGGTACAGGGATGCCCTTGTTGACAGAGAAGTCTGGTCCTGGGGTCCCTGGGGTTCACACTGAGGGGGACGCTGCTGTGACTTGGGGCCAACTTGGAGACAGGGTAGATGAGGATGAAGGGTGTGTGTGTGTTTGTGGGTCCCTGCCTCTGCCCTTCCCTGCACACAGAGAAAAGAGACACACACCCGCAGGTCGCTCCCTGAGGACACAGACACACCCTGCTTGGCAGTAGGAATGCAAACCACCACCTTGTATTGGGGACACTGGGTAAGAGATGCCCGCGGGACCGCGGTCCGGTTGTCCGGGGTTGCTGCTGCTCCCAGCAGTGCTTGGTGCCTCCACGCAGCATCGCCTTGACCACGTTGTGAGGGCACTGGCTGGTCTCAGAGGGCTGCTTGGAGATTGGTGCTGGGGACTCAGGAGCCCATCAGGGGTACCAGCGACTGCAGGAGGAAAGGTTTGGCAGTGCCTGTCCCAACCAGGGCAGCACTGAGGGCTTGGGCTGTCCCCATGCCCTTGGGCTGCATATTTTCGCCCTCTTTCTCCAACAGCCTCACCTCTAAACCCCACCAGACAGCAACCTCAGCCCTTCGGGCAGCCCTGAACCTACCTCCGACAGCAGAAGTCTTGCTCAGAGCAAATGCCAACGCGGCCGATCCCTGGAGGGCACGACCGGTGAGAGCAGAAACCCCCACGGCGCTCACAGTCCTGGGGTGATCCTCGAGCGAGGGACAGCCCTGCAGAGCACAGAAAGAGGAGACCCTTGGCATGGCCCTGCTGAGATGCTGAGCACGGCCCCTGGTCCCTGTGTGGCCAGCATTAGCCCACCCCTGCCTGTCCCATGCCAAGAATGCTCAGGCAGGCATCTGCAGCAGAAATCAAGGTGATATTTATGGCACTTGGATGGGATGCTCACTTCCATCCCTCAGTGGTCTCTGGAGAGGCTGTCCAACGGGTCTGCTGGCTCCCTCCTGGCACGAGGGAGGACTATGAGGGTGGAAGCAGGATCTGCCTTCCTCCCTCCTTCTCCTCTCCGGCAGGGCTGCTGTGCCCAGCGCTGCTGACACAGAAAGACAGGGGCCAGGAGGTATAGTGAAGGTAGAAAATCCTCATCCCTGGAGCACAAGAGCTTTGTTACAAGGTCCCAGCTCTTGTCTCAGCTGCAGAACCTGCAGCAGAAGACTTTTGCTAAAGATATGGGCTGTGAGGGACCCCAGGGGGGGCTGCCAAAGCAAACAGAAGTCACACGACTCATCATCTCGCCTGGCAAATCCTCCCTACAGAATATTGACAAAGCACGAATCCCCCACATTCCAGCCCACATTTCTTACCTGCTGCTGCCTGGATCATCAGAAGGAGGAGAGCACAGAGGAGAGGCAGGATCCGCATGGCTGGGAGTCCCCGGCAGGGTCACAGCTCTAGGGAGAAGAGAAAGCAGGTAGAGATGAACAGGAGGGTCGCTGCCATGTAGCACCAGGACAGGGCTGAGGAGAGGGGACAGCCCGTCTAGGAGATGTGAGCAGTCACCAGTGGGACGATGAGCTCGACAACCCGAGGGTAGGAGCTTCCCTCAGCCTCTTGGCTCTGGTGGCAGCAACAGCAGTTTGGTCCCAGCCAGCTGGTCTCTCCACGTGTCCCTTGGGATGGCTGACACCTCAAAATGTCCAGCCCAAAAGCTTATTTTCCTGTTTCTCCCCCCACCAGAGAAAAGAAGGTATCGCTTTCCTCTCCTGGCACCTCTGAGAAGGATTCCCAGGCCTCCAGCCCGGGGTCTTGTGTCATCTCGCCTTGCGTAAGGGCCGTTCGGCGCCGTGGTTTGCTGGACACGTCTTGGGACACACTGCATCCCTGTTCGTTAGACCTTGGCAAGCAATCCGCTTTCACAACACAAAAGAGCTCTGTATTCCTCCCCCCCCCAAGTGAAGCGTGCTCTCTGTGCTTCACTTGAAAATAACTGGGAAGACGCCACATGGGATGACATCTTCGTCCAGCTGGCAATCCCATGAATGACAAGCTTTAGTTGTGACTTTGTTGTGTTAAGAGTTCGCTGCACGTAACCCTTTATTGCTTCTCAATGTATTGATGGTGTCATCTTCATATATATTCAGCCCTGTTGCAGATTCATCAAGCATATGTCTGTGTGTATATATATTAAAAACACACGCACAAGGTATATTAGCTGAGGGGTTACACGAATATACATTTTATACCAACGCCTCATCATATTTCATTGCTCTTTCCTGCCTCAATTTCTCTCCCCTGTGAGGGAAATTATACAAAATATTTGCAGGTCTGTCTCAAGGGTGCACTTGGCAGCCAACGCTACTCTGCCATGGTGGTCAGGAGCAGGGCACTCAGGACACCTTCTTATTTCTTCCACCACTCCAAAACTGAGGTAGTGCATGTGTCAAAGAGTAGCAGCACAGAGATGTAGTTAACTGCCACCTTAACGAAGCCTGACCACAAGATGCAGCTGCTCCCAGTGCCTCGCCTCCTGCAGCTCTGATGCCATGACAGCTCAGCAGACATAAAAAAAAAATAAAAATTGGGCCAAGGCCTTTCCTCTTTTTCTGGCTGTAGATCAGCATGCCACCAGGACAAGTGACAGTACTGAGGGGACTGTGCTGCACACCTGAGTTTTGGGTTGCCTCTTCCAATGTTTGGAAGAGTACTCATGATCCTCCCAGCTACCAGCAGCTAGGGATTTCAGCAGTGGGAGTTGGCAGCTGGTCCTTTCCTTCTTCCTCCTTGTCAAGATGCCCGGTGCCTGCGTGAGCCAGCCACTGCAGAAAAGGTGGAAGATAGCAGCTGCATGTTTGGAAGAAGCAGCGGAGCCATGGACCCAGCAGGTTGGTCCAGGACTTTGCTGGGAGACGGATGTTCTCTTGCAGGGACTCACCTGTGACACAGGTTGGGAGCTGTGGAGAGTCCAGGAGGAGGCCACTGGCCATTGCTCTTCCAAGGTACCATCCTGCTTAGCAAAGCCCATACCTGCTGCTGGGTGTAAGGGGACTGAGGTGACACAGCTGAAGCAAGAGCACCTGTCAGTACATACCAGGGCAAGGACTCAGCTGGCCACATGCAGATTTTTGCCGTGATTAAGTTGGGTTAAGCTCTTCACCTCCTGCTCCTTCCACAGCAGACTGAGCACAAGTCACATCATCCTCATGGTGATGTCCAAAACAGACCTGGAAAATCCCACTTAAAAAATTCCTATTTCTGTGCCATGGTCTATAAAGAGAACATTGTTATCTAATGTTGATTGCAGATTAACCTGCCCCAGATCACAGTGGCTTCTCTATACAGACTTTCCATCTATTAGCCAGTCCCTCTTGGAACAAGAAAACTGCTAATTCCCCAGCCCAATTCTAAGGAAATGTTATTTCTGTGTACAGGAAGGACACTGCACGTTGGTCACCTCCCATGATATTTTGGACTCATGCAAATCAACACTACACCAGCTTGTTCCTGAGTCCAGGCATCTCAGTTTTACCCCTTGGTAATTGCATCTAAGCTGTTCATGGGGACTGGTCTTGCCCCGTACACACCCGAGCCCTCCCTGAACACCTGTGTGTGCTCACCCTGCAGTCAGGTTGAGCTCACAACTCCCCATCCTGATCCACATGCATCATCTTTATGATGTTCACCTCTATTCCACTGAGGGCTTGATGTGTATCTGAAACAAGCTTTAGCTGCTTGCACACCCTTGCACCTGGCTATGGCCTGGACAGTCCCACCCCAACAGTTCTGGTGCTATCTGTCTTGTATTTTCTATTCCATCCTTGGCAGCATCTCTACCTCCTGGGAAGAGCTGTGAGATGAATTCAAACATGCACAGAGTGCTGGGGAAATGGAATTGGAGTAAGAAGCAGGGAGGAGACATGCAGTGGGGATCCTAGGGGGGTGAGGTTTCAGCCTGTGTTTCACTCTAAGCTGGTTTTTGAAGCCATTCCCCAGCGATAAATGCAAGGGCAGCTATTTGTGTCAGTGAGCTAAAAGCATGATGATACAGTATGCTGCGTGATGCTGGCTACAGACACTGGATCATCTCCAGAGATGAATCTAAAATTACAAGGGCTGAAGCCTCTCTGAAAGTCCTCGGCCCTTGAGCAAAACGTCTTGTGCCATTCCAGTTTGTGAAAGAAACACTCACCTACCCTGTATTGTGCAAAACTTCTTAGGACATAAACTGTAAATTGCTAGTTTGGTTCCACTTGGCAACTTCCTCAGGTCTCCATCCAGGGGAATCCCTGCGAGGTGGCCGTTGGCCCAGTTTCCTGCCCTTCACAAGGCTGTGGTTTCAATGGTGGCAGAGTCATTTGCAGAAACAGCTGCTTTGAAAGGAGGCCAGATGCTCCGCAACAAATGGCAAGCTCAGGGTTTCGAGTCAGTCTTTTGCATGCAGGCACTCGGGTTGTTTTTTTCCCTTGAAAAAACAACCATTACTGGTTTTACTTTTGCTGACCATCCATGAGTGCTGCCCCTCACACAGGCCATGGGAGACCTGAGGTCATTTCCCACATGTATCAGAGATACATGTATTCTCCTTATCTCCAAAGATATGTCCTAAGAGCAGCTAGCTCAGCCTGGCCATGTTTGCTATTAAATTCCATCTGCTTGTGGGAAAGTGTAGCTACATCCAGACTGATGTTTCAGAAAGGTCCTTGGCCTGTGCTAAACCCCAGTGCTACAGTGCTCGCTGGCCTAGGCTCAGCCCCTGGTAATAGCTGGGCAGGACTCAGGGGTGGGTGTTGGGACCGGCGCTGTTTAACATCTTTGTCAGCGACATGGACAGTGGGATGGAGGCACCCTCAGCAGGTTTGTGGGTGACCCCAAGCTGTGTGGTGCAGGGACACGCTGGAGGGAAGGGATGTGCTACCCAGAGGGGCCTGGACAGGCTGGAGAGGTGGGACTGTGTGAACCCCGTGAAGTTCAACAAGGCCAAGGGCAAGGTCCTGCCCATGGGTCGGGGCAATCCCAAGCACAAACACAGGCTGGGGGATGCGTGGCCTGAGAGCAGCCCCAAGGAGAAGGACGTGGGGGTATCAGTGGATGGAAAACTGACTGTGAGCCAGCAATGTGCACTCACAGCCCAGAGAGCCACCCGTGTGCTGGGCTGCACCCAGAGCAGGGTGGGCAGCAGGGTGAGGGGGGGGATTCTTCCCCCCTACTCTGCTCTGGTGAGACCCCCCTGCAGTGCTGGGTCCAGCTCTGGGAGCACCGACAGCAGAGGGACATGGAGCTGCTGGAGTGGGGCCAGAGGAGGCCACGAGGATGCTCAGGGGGCTGGAGCCCCCCCTGTGAGGACAGGCTGAGAGAGTTGGGGGGTTCAGCTGGAGAAGAGAAGGCTCCGGGGAGGCCTTAGAGCGGCCCCCCAGGGCTGAAAGGGGCTGCAGGAAAGATGGAGAGGGACTTGTTACCAGGGAGTGCAGTGATAGGTTGGGTGGTACCAGCTTTAAACTGAAAGAGGGGAGATTTAAATTAGATCTAAGGCAGAAATTGTTCCCTGTGAGGGGGGTGAGGCCCTGGCACAGGCTGCCCAGAGAAGCTGTGGCTGCCCCCTCCCTGGAAGGGTTCAAGGCCAGGTTGGACGGGGCTTTGGGCAACCTGGGCTAGTGGAAGGTGGCCCTGCCCGGGGCAGGGGGTTGGAACTGGATGATCTTTAAGGTCCCTTCCAACCCAAACCAGTCTGTGATTCTGTGATTCCATGACTCAGGAGACAGCATGAGCACAGGTCATTTGGGAACAGGCTGATGTTGCCCTGCTTTGCAGATGGAGTTTGGCTGTACCTGTGTGCGCTCTGCCCTGACAGCTAGTCTCAGGGCAGAAAACAATTTATCAGCCGCAGGCACCAAGTGCTAGTCCGAAGAGAGATTTTTCTGCACAAGGATGCTCCTGACCAGGAGCAGCTGGAGAGACAGGAGCTCACTGAGCAACCTGCACCTTCTGAGTTTTCTAGATATTAGGGTTCAGGGCAGGACAGGAGAAGCCTCTTGCAAGAGGGGTGATTGAAGTAGCAGGGGTACTGGCCTTTTGTGCATGTCATGTCTAATTGTCTCAAGCAATGTCACAGGTCTAACTCTGATCTCCTGATTTGTTGCTGCAGCTCACATGAATTTTGCAGATTTACTCCAAATTTTTATCAGGCAAAATAACCAAAGGTAAAAACAGGCTTCAAATTTTAAAATGGGGCCACCTGCCTCCTTTTGTTCTGCTTAGTGTGTCCTTTTTAGATCCTATAATGAAACAGGATCCTGTTCCCAGGTCTGAAAGCTCTGGACTAGGAGGTAGGAACTCCACGTTTTCAGAACAAAGGTGCTATGAAGCATCAGACTGGAGAAGATTTTTGTGCTCCCTACAGAAATGGTGACTGACCCCAGCTTTTGTCATGGCAGAGGGTGCCTAGCAGGCATGGGTGGAAAACATGCCAGCACTTATTCGATCAGCAACCCAAGTGGGGAAAAATACGTCAGTAAACTACGTCTTCCTGGTAGGTTTAACCTGATTTCGGAATTCTCGTTCAAATTTCTAAAGGGAAATCCCATTTCTAGAGAAATGAATGACAACACCACACACAGAAGCCGTACAACCTCCCCAGATCTTGCTTTTATTGAAAGAAGAATGACAAATCCTCGATGACTGGTACAATGGTTCCCTGAATCCAATGATGTAAAAAGTAATCATCCCCAGATCCCTGGAGATCCTCTGCAATTAGCCACACTACAGCCTATACAAAGAAAAGAATATTTCAGGGTTTTCAGGCTTACGTTGATGGGGAAAATGCCGCTAATTGAAAATTTGAAAAGTCATCTTTGACGCAGTTAATCCTAAACTTACCATTTACAGCAAGAATGTCCCAAACGACATGACCCCAGATAAGTGTTGCCACGCGGGCACCTCCCAGGGAAGCAGAAAGTCCCACGATATCCACATCGCATAAAAGGTCTTAGAGGTTTTGTAAAGCCTGTACCATAAAAAAAAAAAAAAAAAAAAAAAAGCAGGGTTTTGCATTTTGCTAAATTCCTGTGAGCTGACACCATGCCACACCAGTGCCCAAAGTCATGACAGCCTTTATACAACCCTCTGGGGAGGAGGTCTATGGTCAGAACAATCATGAAATGCTCTAATTCCTTCTTCAGATGGAAGAACTGTGTCCCCAGGGCCTGGACGCCCTTAGAAACTCAGATTTCAGGGACAGACACCAGAGACCTGATAAAAAACAGTAAGTGGACACCTACCAGCTTGTAGGTCACAATTAAGGAGCGATGCATCACCTCAGCTGGGAGGCTGCCACTTCTAGGGCATCTGGAGTTCCATAGATCTGGCCTATTCCCCTCCCTATAAATTACACCCATGTCTTAAAGCAGGTCCTGGTGTCTAGCACTTCATATAGATGGCCCCCATACAAAGATAAACTCAACAACACATGCTGAACCACCACTTCCATGCTAGCAAACACAGCACGCCAGGCGTTGCCCTCTGGGTCTGAGGCTGAGCAGCGTGGCTTTGCTCTTATCTACATGGCTAAACTTTCCTCCCCATTAAAATAGGATATCCATGTTCAACCTGTCTTTTGGGAACGGCCACCAGCCTGTGCTGTTACCAGAACAGATTTTAACCATGAATATTAGTTGTCAGGGGTCAAAATTACTCTAAGGAGCAGACTATCAATTAGGCAGTGTGTTACCTGGCCCTCTTTGGTTGATTAATAGAGATGTAGCCTGGCAGGCTGATGTGTTCTGGATGCACCTGATTGATGGCACATGTACCAGCTAATTCCAGTTTCACAGCTCATCCATGCAAGTGCGCTAAATCCGTCATATTCAGGAAGCGGAGAGCTTGTTCCAGCAAACAGACCATGAATATCACACATGTACAGGAGATCCAGCGCATCCCTGGTTTGTTAGATTCACAGCGCGTGAGTGGTGGGGTGCATGCGCACACAGCAGCAGCCAGAAAATCCCAGGCAGAAATGCAGGAGGGCTGGGAAGGCTGAATAAAACCCTAATCCCAAACAAAATCCCAAACTGTCTGTCCGTGGGACATTGCAGAGATGATTGTGAGCAGTCTCAGCTCTCAGAAACACTTTCTTCCAGACAGATTTCTTGTTCTATTACACTCAGAAAATAAGATACTACTGAAAGCAGCCTAAATGTCCACTGTGTGTATCTGTATGTTGAATAAAGACATAAAACAGACCAAAGGAACACTCTGCCCGGTGTCCTGCCTATGAGAACTGCCATAAGCAGAGACCCAGGTAAGAATAAGATCAGACAAGCATATATGATACTTCTCCCACATTCCTGGTGTTCTGCAATTCATCGCAGTCTTTTCCCATCCTTACGCAGAGGACACTTTCCATCCTGTTCCCACAGAGATCAACCCCAAACCTCCACTGGCACCTGTTTGTGCACACAGTGCCCTGCCAATTGTGCCGTTTTCTGGGATGGTATTTAAACACAGTCTCTATTTCTGGACAATAAGGTGGGTTTTGGTTTCCAGACTCCTTCACATCCCCCCAACAGGCATAGCCTGACACCATCTCTTATGGTTGCACAGGTTTCTCCACGGAGCAGAAGCTACCGGTAGCATTTCAACCTTAATTCACAATGCTTTTGCCTCCCCACCCCAAGTACAAGGTCCTGGGGCAAACGATATTTGGAAAGCATGGGACTAGATCCCTTTTTTTTCCTGTGTGGCTTAAGGATATTTGATAATGAGTGGTTTGTTGTAGGGTGACCCATAGACAAAGCGATTTAAGAGTCTGCAAGCTTTAACAGGGAAAATGCTGTCACCGAATGGTAATTCTGGGGTTGCCCCTCATGCTTTCAACTCAGACTGGATTTTCAGAGGAGTAGCAAAGGCACTGAACTGATGGTCGGAGTGTTTGCCTACGAATTTCATGTATCATCTGTAATCTGCCAACGGGTTTTGATGATAATGTGTGAAGATTCTTTGCAGGAGGCAGCTTGGCCACTTCCCGAAGGGGACAAAAGACCTTTATAAGACCTTCTATATCTCCTTCTAATATCTCCTTCTATTTAGATCCTCATCTTCATTTACATCTTACCTGCAGCTCCGTGAAATACCACCAAGAGAAGGACAAAGAGAAAGGAAAGGATTTTCAGGGCAGAGGGTGGACTGGGAACTCCGGTCACTACAGAGAAAGGAGAGCAAGGTGTTAGTAAGAGGGTTGTCCATCCACAATCATAGCGGGCTGAGAAGTGACATACAGAAATGCTCTTCAAGACCAAGAGTTATCTAAAAGAGGTATTACACACTTCCTTTATAATAGTATCTATTGTCCTAAGGGTTCTCTGGAGCAGTCATAGGAATGTGCAACAGGAAGAAACTTCCGTGCGGAAAAATACAATTTTAAATCTCCTTTTAATTAACGTATTAATTAACCAGGTATTTCTCCTAGATTGCTTGATATTTTGCAATACATTGCAATGAATTTGATTTGCCTTATGAAAGTTAAAGCTGTTAATTCAGGAAGAAAATTAAGACAATTTTGCTATATTTATACAAAACAACCTGATGTGTGTTCTGAAGCTTTTCTAATCAAAAAAAAAAAAAAAAAAGCAAGCAGAAAAAGGTCCTTCACAGTTAAGTTAAAATTCAGCTTCTTCCTGTTCTTTGTTCAGATGCTGTTGCCTTTTGTTCACCACAAGAATTACATGATTTCCAGGTTAAATTTCTGATTATTTGCATTTCCTCTCAGCCCTCTTCCTACAGCCAAAAAATAACTCTTTTCCCTTATCAATAATTGAAATCTCTGGAGCAGATTCTTGATAGACTGGAGTCACTGCACAGTTAAGGTTATAACAGTGAAATGCAGCTATACATGAAAGACATAGAGTCTCCAGCCCATTTAAGAAGGACAGAAGTTTTTAAGAAAGGCTGAATAATGAGAAGATTTTGGTTGTTACCAGGTAAGAGGCTCTAGGTTGGAACAGTCCTTGGGTCAGTGTCAGCCACCCAGATGCATTAAGATGAAGGAGCAGAGTTCAGCTTTATGCTGTTTCTGGAGGGTGATGAAGGTTGCTTGATCTTCACAGTTTTCTGGTGGCCAATCAGACAATCCTCACAGCTTTGCAGGGCATCGGAGACATCCAACGAATCCTCCTATGAGGAACTGAGGTATCACTTTCAAAATATTGCAGCATCACCTCGGGAAATGTGCTGAGCTGCATGTAAACCGCCTTGGGCCACCTCCGTTTGTGCAATGTGCTCGGCAATAGCAGCTCACTCAAGGTTTCTGTGCCATATATCATCTGCTTGCCAGCTGATGCCTGGTGGCAGTTACTCTCTGGTACGATAAAAACATCTATACAGGCTGCCGTGCTCCTGGCTGCTCATTCTGTACAGCCCACATGGAAGCTGATGCTGTGTGATGGGATCCCTCAGGCAAATCACAGAATCCCAGAATCATTCAGGCTGGAAAAGCCCCTCGGGATCATCGAGTCCAACCCTCAGCCCGACTCTACAAAGTTCTCCCCTACCCCACATCCCCCCACAGCTCATCCCAACGGCCCTGAAACCCCCCCAGGGATGGGGACTCCCCCCTCCCTGGGCAGCCTGTTCCACTCTCGGACCACTCTTGCTGGGAAACATTTTCTCC
The DNA here is from genome assembly GCF_965140245.1 of Athene noctua. Classification (NCBI taxonomy): domain Eukaryota; kingdom Metazoa; phylum Chordata; class Aves; order Strigiformes; family Strigidae; genus Athene; species Athene noctua. The sequence continues at coordinate 5,366,179 of NC_134037.1, forward strand.
TCCTGCCCAGCCTGAGCCTCCCCTGTGGCAGTTTCCAGCCGTTCCCTCTTGTCCTGTCCCTGATCCCCTGGGAGCAGAGCCCAGCCCCAGCCTCTCTGCAATGTCCTGTCAGGAGCTGCAGAGAGGGATGAGGGCTCCCCTCAGCCTCCTCCTCCTCACACTGAACACTCCCAGCTCCTGCCCTGCCTCCTCACAGGATTGATTCTCCAGCCCTTCCCCAGCCCCGTTGCCCTCCTCTGCCCTCGCTCCAGCCCCTCCAGATCTCTCTGGGATTGAGGTGCCCAAACCTGGACACAACCTCCAGGTGTGGCCTCACCAGTGCCGAGCACAGGGGGACTGTCACCTCCCTGCTCCTGCTGCTCACACTAGTGCTGATCCAAGCCAGGAGGCCGTTGGCTTTCTTGCCCACCCGGGCACACTGCTGGCTCCTGTTCAGCTGCTTGTCAATGAGAACCCCCAGATCCTTCCAGACAGCTCCAGCCACCCCTCCCCGAGCCTGCAGCCATACAGGGGGTTGTTGTGGCCCAAGTGCAGGACCTGGCTCTTGGCCTTGTTGAAGCTCATCCCATTGACATTGGCCACCGATCCAATCTATCCAAGTCCCTCTGTAGAGCCTCCCTGTCCTCATGCAGGTCGACACTCCCGCTTAACTTGGTGTCATCTATGAAGTTACTGATGATGCTGGTGGGATTTACCAAGCAGATGTCTGCTCAGATGTCCACAAAGCAGGTATTTTTTGAAGGCATGCCCCTCATTCACAACTTCTGGTCCTTGTGTCATGGAAGAAAATCATAAACCTGAAGCTGCACAGTTCAGGTAGGCTTCGTGGTTAGCACGAGCGGTGCCAGTTGTTATTCAACTTAACTGCTCTTTGAGCACAAATGTAGTTGTTACTTCATGGTTGTATCTCTGCTAGGGAGCTAACCTGCACCAGATTTATCTCCAGGCCAAAAAGCAGTCTGACTACATCCATACTATTAAACTCAGCTTCTAGTATGGATTGGCTTCACCTAAATTGCCTGCTGGGAACGGTCCCTGGTCTCTGCCAGCTTTTGGGCTGCATCTGGAAATTACAGGGAGAGCTCAAGAGCCAAGATTGTGCCAGGTACAGCTCTGAGAATTGCACAATAGAAAGGTTTGTGCTCCAGTGCCCAGATCCTGCCCTGTTTGATTCACTGGCACAGATGTACAGGGGTTATTTTAGAGCCTATGGCTAAATTACGGAAAGGTGTGAGCTTAACCTTGCCTTTGGTTGTGTAACTTGAAAAGAAAAGAGAAAAAAAAAAAAAGTAGATTTTCATATAATATCAAACAGTCGTTTCAGCGATACACAATGATTTCTAGCTCTAGGTATTAATTGCCATTCTGCAGCAATGTGCCTCAGGTTTTGAGGAGGATAGTCATGCGTGCCTGAGTGTTATTAATGAACTAGCTAGTTATTTCATTTACCAAATAAATCCCAGCAGGAATTTCTCCTTAAATGCCCACAACTCTCTAGTGGAGGAGCACTGTCTCCGTCTCTTTGCAGAGGTTTCATACCAATTCCTTACAAACGTGAAAAATATCTCCTCACCATGAAATGAAAAATAATCATCACCTGGAATTAGGTTAAAAAGGACTGCATTAAATTGGATGTCAGTACTTCTTTGGAAATTCAGAAAGAAAATTAATGAGCTGTGATTGATATTACATAATGTCTGCTGTTGGAAGGGAAAATTTGGACAGTTCTCTCTATTTTGATTAAGAACTTGGAAAAGATCTGCAGTAGGGAATGGTAGGAAAAAACATGAGAAAGTAAAACAGAAATCTAACAGTTATGAAAAATGAAAAAATAAAAAGATGGTTTGTTTGTGTGGGTTTTTTTTAACTTTTGCACCAAAACATTTTCAGTACTCATTACCTTCAACATACGTAAGACATTTTAACCACATCTGTTTATGGAAATTATTACTCGAACCCCGCCAGTGACATAGTGTTTTAAATCTCCTTTTTCGTTTTCCCTCATGCTGGTTTTCCAGGGACCTTCTTCTTCAGTACGAGCCCTGGTCAGCTTGAACAAGAAACTGATGCTGGGTGAACTTGTCAGACATGGGCAGGAGTTTGCATCTATTGTTGTGTAGTTTCTGCTGCTGTTGACCTACCTTCTCAAGGAGATACTGGAGAAAGAGTTGCTATCTTCCATACTTCAAGGACTAGGCATAAGGACTGCCGTGTGCTTGGATGCCCCCAACACCGTACGCCTGGAAAGGACCTGCAAGGCTATGCCAGCTTTCCTCAGTTCATTTGAGGGGTCAGACAACGCTGGTTATCACCTGCACAGATGAAGCACGGCAGGACAAAAGAGAGAAAAGGCAGTTTTTAGGTGTCTCGTGGGACCCCAAAGTGTGTGTCTGACACAGTGGTGCAAATGCACCTTCCATGTTCTGCAATGCCCATAGGCAGAGCTTGGCCACCAGTTCAGAGGCAGATATGTAGGCTGCACAGTCCCTCGTTAGAGGAGATGATAAGTCCATCCTACAGCACAGCCTCCTGGACCTCTGCGATATTGCCAGAGTCGAGGAGAAAGCAATCTCTGCCTCAAAAAATCTGTGGCCGATTTTCCAGTGTGATTCTCAGGTAGAAAAGAGGGGCAAGCCTCCTTCTGCCTGAAGTTTCTGGTGCCCAGAAGGATTAGGCCCTGGGAACTTTTGGCAGTGGGTTGTCAAAAAGAGAAAGGCCACAAGATCAGCACTGGTACATTTTGTTCAGCCATGGATGGATTCTGATCGTCACGATGCCAGAAGTTGGTGCAACGATTTCAGCAGTTTCTTCTGATTTAAAGCTCTCAGCACAGTGATGAGCAGAATATGGTCTTAAACTTCAGAAGACATTGCTCTGGTTATATTTGCCTTTTTAGCTTGAATATATTTACTCCTGATTTCCCTTCAAATGCAGAGGTTCTTATAGACCTTGAGGCTAACCTAGTTGTGGTCAAAGCTTTCTTCATTGCATGCCCTGGGCTCACTGGAATTTCTGCACCTATAAGAGCATGAAGCAGTAGCTTAGGTCTTGTGAGTGATGAGTCTGTCAACACTCAGGTGTCACAGCTGGCAAAACAGGAACTTACTGGGTTAAAAACTCTGCAGAGCGAAGCCATCTAATAAGAGATGCTCCAGAGAGCAACCAAATTAAATAGTTAATGAATTGAGGGTGGAAAAGATTTCAGTTTCCCAACAAAAGTCAAAGTCCATGAAGACTTGCATCAATGGGCAGCCATCTCAGAAAAGCTGAGAGATGGGTGAGCAGGGTGTTTTCCAGAGGTTTCTTCCTGAGAAATCTCTCAGAATCTGAAGTCCCTGCTGTCACCTTTACATGGGCACTGCCACCACGCAGGCCAGACCACAGGCTGCTTTCAAGGGCTGCACATTTTTGTTCACAGCTCACAAACGAGCAGAAAAATGGTTTATGGGTTCATTGCTTGCAGTTAAACAACACAGCCAGCAGCATATCACCACAGGCCTTGCTCCAGACACTGAGTGTCCTCCCTTGCCTGTCTCTGGATGATGTTTTTGCTTCTTCTATGCCACCCCTTTCCATGCCTTCTCTTTGACTTCTCTTTCCATGTCTTCCCTGCTCTTCAGGGAGAGCATGTGAGCTTGGGCACAATCTGTGAACCAGTCCTCCCATTTTGTTCCAGCATCCATAACTGCAAAATCAGGAATGTTGCAGAGGACATCCTTGCCCATCCTTTCAATACACATTTAAAAAATTTTGAATCTTTTTTTTAATCATCTAGGTTGGAAAAGACCTTGAAGATCATCCAATCCAGCCATTAACCTCACCCTGACCGTTCCCAACTCCCCCAGATCCCTCAGCGCTGGCTCAGCCCGACTCTTCAACCCCTCCAGGGATCCCGGGGACTCCCCCCTGCCCTGGGCAGCCCATTCCAACGCCCAACAGCCCCTTCTGGAAAGAAATGCTTCCTAATAGACAGTCTAAACCTTCCCTGGCGCAACTCGAGGCCATTCCCTCTTGTCCTTAAGGACCTGCTGTCCCTGAATTTGTCTAACCTTTTTTGGGTCTGCTGGTGTTGCCCATTTCCACAGCCTCCTGTGCCAGCAACATCCAGAAATTCACAGCCCATGTTCAGCAATTTTATTTTTATTATGGCCTTCACTATCTTGCCATGGACAGAAGAGTGTACTGAACTACAGCGTACCACCCCCAAGTGTCCTCCTACTCCTTTCTCATCAAGGACTCCCCCAGTGGCTTCCTCCTTACCAAGCATTTATGGACATTTCTACCATCAGTTCAGGTGTTTATTGCAAAAGGATCTTCACTTTCCTCTTCAGCCTTCTTTCCTACTTGAATCTGACCTGTCACGTTTTATGGGAGTTGCCACCCTTCTCTGTCAGCTGTTTGCTCACCACTGAGCTCTCCCCTGCCAGAGCCTCCCTGACTTGCCCTTCATGCCCCGCAGGGATTTTTCTTAGACCTCTTTGTTTTCTTTCCCAGTCAAAGCAAATATTTTACTGAGGTTTCTAGCACAGCCTTTTTAACAGCTTTCAGGCCACCTGCAGGCTTCTCGCTCCTCTGGACTGCTCCTTTCGGTGCTTTTCTTTCCTCATTTTTGCTTTTGGGAAATTAAATAATCACATTGAATGTGTTTGGTCCCGACAACGTGGTTAAGCCTGATTGTACTGTGGTCACTTTTACAGAGCAGTTCTCACAAACAGCTTTTGAATTAGATCCTTTGCACTGCTCACCACCAAATCCAGGAAGGCATCTCTTCTTGTGGGTGCCAGGACTAGTTGTTCTAAGAATCACCCTTTTACTGCAACAAAAATTTGATCTCTGCATCCTCTAACAACATCCACAATCACCCCTCACAACTGCTCTGCTGCATCACCTGGAGCAGGGGAATGACGTGCAAAAGATGCGACAGGCTACCTGGGTCCATCAGAGAGGGACTATTGCTTAAACCCTTCTCTACGGTGTTGCAAAGTATTTGCAGCTAGGGTGTGTAGCAAAACACGGGTTGAAACAAGTGCTCACAGGTGGCTCAACACGTGAGGGCCAGCTGGGTCCATGTGAGATCATCTGTAGGCAAACCAAGCCTGCCTTTGCCTTCACTACCTCCTCTCCTACCCACGGGGCAGTCCGAATCACGGCATGTAGTAGTGCAGGGGGTTTTGATGCTCGTCGTTGTGACACAGAGAAACGATTACTTGTTTTAAGATTTATTTACTTATAGAAAACTCTTTAGCAATTTATTTACTTATAGTGGTTTTTAAAATATCGCTCAGAATCCTGCTTGCTCAGACTGTTCTGTGGAATTTTACCAAGGACTACAGTGATCATCAAAACAAAGCAGTTCACTGTGAAAATCTACCAGGGACTACAATGTTCAGCAAAATTATTATGCTTTTGTCCTTGAGGAACAGGTGGATGGCTCTAAGTAGTTGGAATTTTGCTAGTGAGTAGAGATAGTCACAGACGGATGGTAGAAGTTCTATTGGTTCTCTTAGATAAGATAGAATGAGTAAACTGGCTGAAAAACACTTTTGTCATTCAAGAAATTGGCCAAGAGAATCTGCGCGTGCTCTGGGGAAAAAACAGGGTGAGAAAGACTACGAGCCTTCCTCCCAAAGACCCCCGAAGACGCCCACCAGGAGGCAATGGGCAGGTGCAAAGAGAACATCAACTGCTGACATCAGCCTTTTGAACTAACCCCGCCCTACTCATGCATATGTATGTTTGTGTTATGTAACCCAAGGAATATGGATATCCGCACTCTGTAAGTTTTGAAAAATGTGAGGTGGGTCTGCAAGCTTTGTGGAGAAATCCCACTGCACCCCAGCCGGAGTAAACATCCCTGCTGTGTAACTCTATTCGAGTTGTAGAGTCTTTTTTTCCGCGAATCAGTTGTTCCTGTCTGTTGGATGAATAAAGCATGGACTGTCCAGCTCCCCAAGTCTTGTTGGGCTTCACTGAGCCTCAGGTTCTGAACCCCCTTCAAACGATGAAAGCATTTCCAGCTCAGTACAGCCGTGACTCTTACATTATCCATCTTTCCCATGGAGTGAATCTTCCTGAGTTCTGTGAAAAAGTGATTTTTCCATGCCTGCCCCACAATAGCCATGACATGGCTATTCCGATTTCTGGGATGTGGTGGCCAGCAATCGTGCTCTACATCAAAGGATCGATTGTCCCCAGTTTTTGTCACAATTAAGAATGTTTGTGCATGCTATTTTGTTAACGATGCCTGCATTTATTTTCAAAGAGCATAAACAATTTAGGACGTCAGAGCACAACTCCCAAGATTTTTCTCCTCTTCCTGGCTGTGGGTGACCAGGAGACAGGGACCTTGCTGACACTTCCCCATTCTGTGCCCCAGATTCTTCATCAGTGCAATGTGAGTAGCAATTCTTGCATACTCTGTAAAGCACTTGATTTCCTAATTGCAGTGATTACACAACCACTGAGGAGTCTCACTTACTATTCCTGAAAGCCAGCCCAGTGACAGAGCTACTGCAACTTTTTGGCGTACCCCCAAATACCTGCTTTTTGCTATTATTATTTCTTTTTCCTGAACTAAAAAGGGTTAAAATTAATCCCAGGTGGAAGAGCATGACTTAATTACAACAGCAGGTACCTTCTATTTGCTTGGCTAACTCCTAAGGGTGGAGCAAGCCTCAGTTCACGAGTACAAAGCACTTTCAAATCACTAGATGGAAAGAGTGATTAAGGTTTGAATAGCACCTTTGGGCTTGGAGAGCTTGAGTATTATTAAGTTGTTTGGTTTTTTTTCTTTGGTGGTGACAATGAGCTATAAAATGTCAGCTGCAGTGCACTTGCAGGACCAGCTGTGCCCGGAGAAGCTGCTGCACCAAAAGCAGCACAGATACCTGATGAGATTCTTTAAGCCATCTTCCTGGGCTGAACAAATCTGAGCTCCCTGTCTGTGGAGTTAATCAAACCTCCTCTTGACTTACGCTTGGGTAGGAGATGACCTAGAAAACTCTTCTCAGGTTTTGGAAACGCCTGTCGGTGAGATGTGGCTGGATATAAGATCCACAGGACCTAGGCCCTACAGCTCGTAAACTGGAGGGATCCTCACCAGTGAACTGTTTTAAGTGCGTTGTGATATTACTCATGCTTTATTAGATATTTACACAACTCAAATAGTTTGTGAACCGGTCTCTTTGGACACAGGGAATATGTGTTAGAGGAGAGGAAAAGAGCACAGATCGCTTCAGTACTGGAAGGCTGAGATATTTTGCAGAGCCTGCAAGAGAGCAGCAGAACATCCCCGCAGATTTCAGTTTCCAGCCCTTGTTGTATCGCGATAGAGGTCAAATGAGAGTTGACCAGACCTCCCCTCCAGAACAGGGTCTGAATCAGCCAGATGTCCTCTGAGGAGCTGGGCAGATGACCGAGCCAGGACAGCATCTTCTGAGGATACAAGATGGGAAAGGTGGAAGATGAAAGACTTTCTCTTAAGATGACTATAAGGGGATATGGGAAATAAATAGTCTTACGGAAGAGGAAAAGGGTCCTATGGGGAAGATGGGAAAAAGAGGATTATATTTCACATTTAGCCATCTGTTTGGAAAAGACAGCTATCCTGCATGGAGGAAGCGGGCGAGTTAACAGACATTAACCAAGATATTTCTAAATATTGCATTGGCAGGAGCAACTCGGTGCCCCAGGGGAGAGAGAAGGTCTGGCCAGAGGAGCTGGGACCTCACCATGAAGGACCTGGCTGGTGAGGATGAAGGCAGAGAGACAAATCACAGGCAGGGACAAGGTGGGAGAGACATAGGGAGAGAAAGCAGCAGTGTCCCTGCCCCACACCCCTTTGGCATGTGGTGGATAAAGGGCAATGTAGAAGTCCAAGAGCTGGAGGAGGGTCCCAGGGGGCTGAGCCTTGCCTAGCACCAGCCCTCCACACCTCACCCCTCCATGGGCTCCACCAAGGTGAAGCAGCCAGGCCATAATAGGGAGCCCCTTCCCAACTAAACTTCTGTGGTTGGAAATCAGCCTCGTGCTCTTCCCTTGGGACACCAGGGTGGCATCTGAGGCCATTAGTGCTCCATGGGTGGCCACCATAGGAGAGCATATGGGATGGGTGATGTGCTGTGGTATCTCAGCATCACATGGGACACATCACACTGTTCCCCAACACGAGGAGGAAATCTGCCTGATCCCCACCACAAACCACCCTCGGCAGGGAGAGGAGAGGAGAGGAGAGGAGAGGAGAGGAGAGGAGAGGAGAGGAGAGGAGAGGAGAGGACCCGACCCCAGTTTCAGGCTACCAGTTCAACCCTGCCTTGGTGACAGCGGGGGGACAGGGTCCCGTGGATGAGGACCTGCCACACAGTGATTTCCCAGGTGTGGATACATGGGTGAAGAGCAGCTATATGGCCACATGGAAAAGGAACTTCCACCAGCTCTGAGGAAAGACAGCACCAAACCCAGCACATACCCATGGAAAGAAGGACAAAACTACTTTACTGCTGCCACTGCTACTGATGCTGCCGATGCTGCCAGCCCCTCATGGACTGCCGAGGGTCACCATAAGGGCCTGCAGCACTTTGCAAGTCTGTTGTAGCAGGTACCGGTGGCTCTCATAAACAAGGGACACAGCAGGAACGAACACTTGCCCTTGGTCTTCCGACACATCACGGTGTCTGCCACTGTAATTGAGAAAAAGAGCTGGTAAGCATCTTTCTTTGGATTTGCAGGCGTGAAGAAAGCCTGTCCTCATGTTCACAATTTGCGGATAGAACAAGTGGCATCTCAGGGAGATCGTCAACCTGCTCTTGAGTTTTGCTCCTGTCTGAAAGCATCCACGAGTTCTGCAAACTGTGACGCTCTCTCCCCTTAGCACAGAAGTGACTAGCTGGAATTTGACTACTCTGTGCCAGGCAGGCAGGTTCAATGCCAAGTACCACACCAGCTGTGCGCATATCACAAGTTCATGTCTCATTTTCAGAATCGATCCCTGCTTCCCAAACACAAAAATGCCCATCTGTTGTATTTACACTTACCTGTGGAAGCCTGGGACGCCGCAGGGAGAAGCAGCAGCAGCAGTAAGAGTATCTTCATGGCTTTGGCTGACATTGTGGAGCTCCACTACAGAGCTGCTGAGGCCAAGAGACACTTGAAGAGGAAGGAATTAACCTGTATTTATAAGGCTTTGATGAATGAGATCTTCAGGAATTTAGCAATTGTACTTGGAATCCAAATAATACGTTTACAGGCTGCACATCGTAACCTCTATTTACAAACTCTTGTGTGGATAGATACCACAACATGTCCCCACCCAGAAAAGGAATTATCCTCTTTAACACCAACACCTGCTGGCTCCCATGTCCTGATCCAAAGCACCATCTCCTCCACCAACAGCACTGATGGTCAGATATTTCAGCAACTATTTAGCCAGAGCAATGACCATGTGCACAAGGCCCAGTTCACTTCAAGATATTTGCACACTCAAATCTCAACAAGATGCATCTTTGCCTCCAGAAATTCAGGTTTGGCACAGAAAGGAATATTTTTTTCCCATTTTAGACCCAAACAAAGATTGCCCAAAGCCACAGAGGGGCTGAATCCAGAATCAGCCCCACCATTATACCTCTGTGTGTGCAGCACAGCCAACAGGTCTCTGCAACGACTTGTGCTCCCACTTCAAGTGGAGGTTAAACTATGAAAAGGTGCAGCAGAGAGTCCCAAAAAAATCATTTGAAGGTTGGAGTAACAGCTTTGCATGGAGGAGCTGGAGGACCTTCATTTGCTAAACTCACTGAATAAATTATAGAGAGGTGACTTCACCATCCTCTGGATGCAGATTCATTGGAGACCTGAGAGGGTTTTTTTTTTTTTTAGCAAGAAAAGCTCCTGGGTGCTGAAATCCAGCAAAGAAAAGTGCAGCCAAATCAGGGGCTGGATGGCAGCCAGAGCAACTGGGAGTTGTTGATGAAACTGGGGAGGGTGGATAGCACTGGAAATATCTTCTGGGAGGCTTTCTGGCTTTCTCCTCTGCTTGGCATTGTTTTGCTTGGCATCTCGTGCGGCATGGGAATTTATTCCTCACTTGGAACAAAGCCTTGGGGCAGGAGGAGGCACCGATTTTGTCATCAGTCATTTTGAGGCTGAGAAAAGACAGCTGAAGCCCCTCGGAGTGGCTCCTTCCCAGGAATGGTGAGAATGGAGGGTCGGGGGATGAGATGATGAGGTTCACACATCTTCTGTGGGTCACAAGAAGGGTCACAGCACACTGCACCTGCACGAACCCTTGCAGCTTCCTCACTGCTGGATTTGCAAGGGAAGATGGTTCCACAACAGCCCACCCTGAGCCTTGGAAGAGGCTTTGGCGTATGTTAGAGGCTTAGTTGTGCTCTGCATGCAACAAGTCGTGTTTTCTAGGAATGGGACATTTGGCAGCCGTGGTATTTGTTATACTATAAACTGTGGAGGACATGGCTCAGAAAGAACCAAGAACGAGCTTCATTTGGCTCCAGAGTCCTATTTACATCCCTAACTTTATTAAAATGCTTCGCTGGAGCTGGGCCCAACAGCTCAACATTGTTAGTTAATGAGACACTTTGCTGAATACTGACGTGGCAGCGGGACAAGAGGAAAAGTCGGCTATCCCTTCCACCCGTGACGTTTTTAACCCATTGGCCACCAAATTAAAACACTGGAGTTGAGGCTGCAAAGATGCAGATTTCACAGAACGACAGAGCCACGGAATCATCTCGGTTGGAAAAGACCTTGAAGATCGTCCAGTCCAACCATGAACCTCACACTGACCGTTCCCAACGACACCAGATCGCTCAGGGCTATGTCAACTCTACTCTTCAACCCCTCCAGGGATGGGGACTCCACCACCTCCCTGGGCAGCCCATTCCGACGCCCAGCAACCCGTTCTGTAAAGAAATGCTTCCTAATTTCTTACATTCTTGGTAAAAACCAGTGCTGGAGACTGAGCAGAGACCGTGGTGATGCTCCCTTGAGGAGGGACAGTCGGGCAGGGACATTTCTGGGCAGTCAGGCTTCTTGGCCAGCGGCACATCCACAGCCCCGAGCACACACAGGTTATTTAGTTCATCGCTCACATGCAAATATAGAAGGGGGACGTTATAGGTGTAACGTACTGCTGACCTAGAGAGAGCCCTGGAGACTGAACTTTGGTATTTCACAAAGTCCCCGCTCTGGGACTCAGCTGAATGGGTGAGAAATGTTGCTCCTGTTAATCAGCAGAGTCCAAGCTTTGTTCCCAGGGTTGCAAAGAAACGCTCTAAAATTTAAAAAAAAAACCTACATTAAATGCCTGAAAACCCTCAAACACACACACATCCCAAGGGCCAGCTGATGGACAGAGCTTTGGGAGCTTCCTGCGTCATTTTACAAAAGCAGAGACAAAACCATACATGATATTTGGACATAATTAAAAAGCCTTCGTGGCCTTTCCTGCAGCGACTTGCTGAGGATTTATTTTATGAAAAACATGTGCTGGAGTCTGCAGGGCTGGAGATTGGGGGGGAAAAAAAGCAGCTAGGACGTGTCTCTGCACGCAGAAGGGCACCTGCACCCCCCAACGGTCGGGATCACATCTCACAAAGGTTTCATCTCTTGGGGGGGTGTGGGGGGGAACGGAATTAATTTATGGATTTATGTCTCTGTGCACATCATGTCCCGCCTGCCACCTAGTGCTCACCCCTGCGGCAGAGGCACAGCGCTGGGGGGGTCGCACAAGGGGACATCGGGGGGGGTCTGTAAATGCACAAGAACCTGGGGGACATCGGGGGGGGGCTTGTAAAAGGGCTCAAGAACCTGGGGGGCATCGGGGGGGGGGGGGGGGGGGCTGTGCAAGCACACTGCAACCTGCGGGACATCGGGGGGGGCTTGTAAAAGTGCACAAGAACCTGGGGGACATCGGGGGGGGGGCTTGTAAAAGTGCTCAAGAACCTGGAGAGCATCGGGGGGCGGGGGCGTGTGGGGTGTGTGCAAGTGCACAAGAACCTGGGGGACATCGGGGGTGGAGCCGGGGGGGTGTGTGTGTGCAAGCGCAGAGCAACCTGGGGGGGCATCGGGGGGGGGGGGTGGTGGTGTGCAAGTGCACAAGAACCTGGGGAACATCTCGGGGGGGGCGGGGGGGGCTTGTAAAAGTGCACAATACCCCCAGGGCTCTCGGCCCGGTGCATCCGCCGCCCTCACACCGCGGCGGGAGCGGAGCGCGGCGGGGGGGGCACTTGGGGAGGTGGGGCCGGGGCGGCTCCTTCCTCCTCCTCCTCCTCCTCCTCCTCCTCCTCCTCCTCCTCCTCCTCCTCCTCCGGCGCGGAAGGGGCGCGCAGGATGCGCGGGGCCTTCCCGGGGCTCTGCTTGGCGCTGCTGGCGGCGGAGCGCGGAGCGCGTGAGTGAGCGCGCAGGATGCGCGGGGGGGGGGGGGGGGGGGGGGGGAGGGGAGTGGGGCTGCGCACACGCGGAGGGGTGTGTGCGCGGTTCTGCCCCGCGGGGCTGACGGACGGCAGCACCCACGGCGCGGGATTTCTTCATCCGCGCAGAGCCCACATGTTTTCTTTCCTTTTTTTTTTTTTTAATATGAATAATTGATATATTTTTGTTATTTTATATTTATTATTTACTTGGAACATGAGCCCAAGTCCGAGCGGTTTTTATCAGAGCCCTTCCTTGGGCCGGGCCCCTCGGTGGCGATGGCTGTGCCACCGCTGACAAGCCACCGGGAGCCGGCAGCTGGAGATAAGACCGGGACAAGGGCTGCAAACCCCCTCGGCGACCAGGAGATGAATTTGGGGCGCGTTGGGTAGCACCTTTCAGCTGTGGGGTGTGCGTGGCTGCGGCATCCCTCAGCGGTGCCTCTTTCCATTCTCCAGGGCTCTGCGCCATCGTCCACTACCTTGTCCGCGGGCAGCTGGGCTGGTTGGGGCTGACCATCGCCTGCACGGTGCCCGGCTACGGGGCTCAGCTCCTCAGCATCCTCTGGTTCAGGGCAGATGGTCGCCCGCCTGGCTGCTGGCTCCTGAGCCTCCACCTCCTGCAGTTGGGCCTCTGGAAGCGGTGAGAGATGCTCCCCACGGTCCATCCAGCCCCCCCTCCCAACCTGGGTTCAGTCCCAAAACCAGGGTGGACTTCGCCGTCATGGTGGTTCTTGCAGGTACTGGGATGTCTTGCGGATGGTGGCAAAGACGGGCGGCAGTGCCTGTGCCGGCGAGGTGCTGACACAGCACGGGGACGTGTGTGTGCTGGGGCTCCTGGAAGCCCTGCTGCAGACCCTGCCTCACCTCCTGCTGCAGGCCTATGTCGTCGTGGCAGTCGAGCCAGCCGGTTTCGTCCCAGGTGAGCGGGGAGTTGCCAGGAGGATGCTGCCAGTTGCAGAGGGCTGAGCCCAACTGGAGGAGTTTCACTAAGGGCAAATGCTGGGATCTGCCCTTCGGCCACAACAACCCCCAGCAGCGCTACAGGCTGGAGAGCTGCCAGTCAGAGAGGGACCTGGGGGGGTTGATTGACAGCCGGCTGGACAGGAGCCAGCAGTGTGCCCAGGGGGCCAAGGAGGGCAATGGCATCCTGGCTTGTGTCAGCACTGGCGTGGCCAGCAGGGACAGGGAAGGGATCTGAGCCCTGGGCTCGGCACTGGTGAGGCCGCCCCTCGATTCCTGTGTTCAGTTTTGGGCCCCTCACCCCAAAAGGCCATTGAATGACTCGAGCGTGGCCAGAGAAGGGCAACGGAGCTGGGGCAGGGTCTGGAGCACAGGTCTGCTGGGGAGCAGCTGGGGGAACTGGGGGGGTTCAGTCTGGAGAAGAGGAGGCTGAGGGGAGACCTCCTGGCCCTCTGCAACTCCCTGCCAGGAGGGGGCAGAGAGGGGGGATGAATCTCTTGAACAAAGTAACAAGCGATAGGACAAGAGGGAATGGCCTCAAGTTATGCCAGGGAAGGTTTAGACAGGCTATTAGGCAGCATTTCTTTCCAGAAGGGGCTGTTGGGCGTTGGAATGGGCTGCCCAGGGCAGGGGGGGAGTCCCCATCCCTCGAGGGGTTGAAGAGTAGAGTCAGCATAGTGCTGAGGGATCTGGTGTAGTTGGGAACTGTCAGTGTGAGGTTAATGGTTGGACTGGATGATCTTCAAGGTCTTTTTCAACCTAGACGATTCTGTGATGACGTGTTGGGTGGGGGACACGTGTGCCCACCTGGCAGGGAGCAGCAGGGTAGGCTCTGGATGGAGGAGCATGCTGCAAAGGGGCTAGAAAGCCCCAGTGCAAAACAGCAGGGACAAATGTGGCTTAAAGATTTGCTGTGGCTGAACCCAGAAGAGTCTCTGAGCTAAACCATGGCCACTCCTGGCTGGTACAGTCAGTCCCCACCATGGGGACCTCCATGGCAAGACAGTGCCTTGGCTGGGTTTGAACCCAACACACGTTCCTATTGATGTTCCAGCCCTAATCACAGGCAATGCGGAGCATTTAGAGTTTGGGGAATGCTTTGTAGAAAAGGTGGACTGTTGAGTGTGCAAAGGAAGAAGCTGGGGTGTGGAGTCACGGCGTGCACAAGGTCAGACTCCAGTCGGTGCCAGTCTCTGGCCCGATCACAATGACCAGAGATGGACCTGCCCTGTTCCGGAAAAGCTCTGCCAGTGGCAGAGAGCAGTCAGAGGGTTTAAGCAAGGGGGTGCTGAGCATGCAAAGGAGACCAGATTCAGCAGGAGTTGGTTGAAATACTCCAGTTGGCAGGGCAGCACGGTGTCTGGCTTGTATCGGGGTGCTGTGCTCCTTAGCACTGAGATATGGTCACAGAATCCCAGAACCATTCAGGCTGGAAAAGCCCCTCGGGATCATCGAGTCCAACCCTCAGCCCGACTCTACAAAGTTCTCCCCTACCCCACATCCCCCCACAGCTCATCCCAACGGCCCTGAAACCCCCCCAGGGATGGGGACTCCCCCCTCCCTGGGCAGCCTGTTCCACTCTCGGACCACTCTTGCTGGGAAACATTTTCTCCTCCTGCCCAGCCTGAGCCTCCCCTGTGGCAGTTTCCAGCCGTTCCCTCTTGTCCTGTCCCTGATCCCCTGGGAGCAGAGCCCAGCCCCAGCCTCTCTGCAATGTCCTGTCAGGAGCTGCAGAATGGGATGAGGGCTCCCCTCAGCCTCCTCCTCCTCACACTCAACACTCCCAGCTCCTGCCCTGGCTCCTCACAGGATTGATTCTCCAGCCCTTCCCCAGCCTCGTTGCCCTCCTCTGCCCTCGCTCCAGCCCCTCCAGATCTCTCTGGGATTGAGGTGATACTGAGGTCCTCTCAACACAGGCGTCCTTCAGGCACCCGACTATCCCTGTCCCTGTGCAGGTGTCAGTGCGGGGCTGTCCCTGCTCTCCCTCGCCTGGGCTTTGGTCTCCTACAGCCGCTTCGCCTGCCAGCTGAAGCCCGGACGCCTCTGCCTGCCGGCCACGGCCATCCTCTGCCTGCTGCTCTGGAGGACAGGGATGCTGGGGACCAGGGTCCTGGCCCTGGTGCTCTTCGCCAGGCTGTATTCCTTCTGGGTTTTTGCTGTGGCAGGTAAGACCTGTGAGATCCTCTCCCCCGTGACCCATTCTGCTGTCAGCCCAGAGATGCTCCTGGTTCTGGAGCGCTGTGCAGCCTCCCCCCGGCACAGCTTTGCCCTTTTGGTCCCTTCCCCTTGCAGGTGCCCACTGGCTGCTCATGTCCTTCTGGCTGGTGGCCCAGCAGACCGACATTGTGGCCCAGCCCTGTCGCTGGAGGCTGTTTAATTGCCTGGTGGGAGCTGTGTACATCTTCTGCTACGTTAACGTCCGGCCCGGTCCCTCCAGGCACAGAGTGGCCGTGTTTTATGCAGTAAGTACCCAGGGTGTTCGATATTCCACATGGATGCAGCTGTTGGGGAAAAGCAATAGCTTCAGACTCTCCTTTCTCATCTCTCACATCACCACTTGATAAAAATCCAGCATTCCCCATGTCCTGACAAAGCCACGTGGTCACCAAGGTGGATGCACCTTCTACGCTGGCTTTGTGTTCTTAGCAGCCGCCATACAACGGCTGAGCAACAGCAGCTGTGCTGCTCTGCCAGTTATTTTTCATGATAAAAAAAGGTCGAGACCTTGCAGAAAGTTCAGTTCAGCAACGTTTATGTTTTAAGTGGTAAGTTAGGTGCAAAATACATCAGCAGAATCTAGGAACTGGGTGTTTTCTGTCATCAGAAGCACGTCTAAAGCTATCAGAAGGGTAAAAGGGACAACTCTCTTCTCTCTGTTCTGCAGATAATGCTGATGGAAAACACCCTCCTGCTGCTGCTGGCCACCCGGTTCCTGCAGGCAGAGCTGAGGAGCAGCCTGTGCGTGACCGGGGCCGTCATGTCAGGGTCTGTAATAGGTAAGACCTGCTGGTTTTTCAAGCCCAGATTGCCTGTTTTGAGAGTAAATGAGCATCATCAGTTATTTTAGTTGCATTAGGCTGTTTGCTTTATTTCTTCCAGCTTAAGCATCTGAATGTATTTAATACTATGTAAATCCACCCCGAGTTTCATTTCTTCATCATTTCTTAAAAGCCTTTCCTTGAAAGAGGGAAGTTTGCAGAAATGACCGAGATGTCACCAAATGGCTCAGGTACCTCTGCCAAATAGAGTATATACAATTTTGAAGCACATGTATGTTTTCTGTGATCTTGGAGCATTTAATTCAGTCACAGAATCACAGAATGGTTTGGTTTGGAAGAGATCTCAAAGGTCATCCAGTTCCAACCCCCCTGCCATGGGCAGGGCCACCTTCCACCAGCCCAGGTTGCCCAAAGCCCTGTCCAACCTGGCCTTGAACCCTTCCAGGGAGGGGGCAGCCACAGCTTCTCTGGGCAGCCTGTGCCAGGGCCTCACCCCCCTCACAGGGAACAATTTCTTCCTTAGATCTCATCTAAATCTGCCCTCTTTCAGTTTAAGGCCATTACCCTTTGTCCTGTCATTACATGCCCTTGTAAAAAGTCCCTCTCTGGCTTTCTGTAGGCCCCCTTTAAGTACTGGAAGGCTGTCATGAGGTCCAGAGCCTTCTCTTCACCAGGCTGAACAATCCCAAACCAGGGCAAATTCCCTACAGCTTTAATGCACAACTCAGTTGAAGAAGGGGAGAGGTTGTACGATGCATGCAAACAACCCATCAGCACCTTTATTTGCAAAACTGGCGCTGAGCAAGGACGGGAGTTGCTGTTTGCTGGGTGAGGTCCCTGCCGGGGTGATGTTTTCCCAGAGCTGTGCACCTATCAGTCTGCAAATCAATCCAGATTAAATTCAGTCTTGAGAGTGTGCTCAGCATTCCCTTTCCCGAAAGCTGCTAGAGTAGGATTCTTGCATCCCTAAAAATGCTTGAAAGATGTGCTGCTCGGACACCTGATGCCCAGCAGCACCTCTGCAAAGGGCCTGTTGATCCAGAGGTGGCAGTGAGGTCTGGTCTCTCCTCCACACCTCACCAAAAGGACAAGAGGGAATGGCTTCAAATTGTGCCAGGGAAGGTTTAGCCTGGCTATTAGGAAGCATTTCTTTCCAGAAGGGGCTGTTGGGCGTTGGAATGGGCTGCCCAGGGAGGTGGTGGAGTCCCCATCCCTGGAGGGGTTGAAGAGTTGGGTTGACTTTGTGCTGAGGGATCTGGTGTAGTTGGGAGCTGTCAGGTCAGTGGTTGGACTAGATGATCTTTAAGTTATTTTCCAACCTAGATGATTCTGTGCTTCTGTGAAATCCTGCTGGGAATTGTCCTTTGACACCTTTCTGCTTTTTTTCAGGTGCCGCAGCTCTGGTGGTTTATTACAGCCTGCTCCATCCCAAGTCCACAGAGATCTGGCAGGGCTTTCTGGAGACAACCTGCAGTGCTGCAGCTGCTGATGATGACGAGTTTGCTGGAGATGGCTCCCAAGCAGGGCAGAGTTTGGGAATTTCAGGAGATGGAGAGTCCTTGGCAGGCAAAGGGACCGTGGTAGATCCTAAGAATGGGAATGGCTCATCGCTCCTACAATTCAGAGGGTGTTTGGAGGACAGCTGGACAAACCATCACCACTGGCTGCTGGTAAAGCTGGCCTTGAAGACAGGAGATATGTCCACAATCAACGCAGCTTTTGGAGATGGTGGTGTGGGAGAGGTTTACCCTGGAGGGTGGATGATGGGGAAACCCCCCAGCGTTGAGCCTGGGGCAAACCTTTTCATCCCCACAAGGGAAATCTGTCCTCGGGGTGTTGAATCTGGTCTGACTGATGAGAAATTGCAGGCGGTGGGGAACAGAGGAGGCAGCAAACCCAGCACCAGCGCTGCGAGAAAGGAACGGGAGGATGGAGCAGGGCAGGAGTCTGTTTTTCACCCAGCTGTATCCTTTCTCAGCAGCTTCTCCCCAGATCCCGCTGAGGGCTCATCTCTGTATTTCACTGCAAGCGCAGGAGGCATTGCCTCTCCCGGCCCGGGGACAGCCCCAGCAATGTGCATGGCCTCGGTGCAAAGGGAGAGCAAAGCCCAGCCTCCTCCAGGCAGCCTGGGAGGAGGAGGAGGGGATTTATCCCTAGAGATGGTGCGCATCAGCCCAATCCTGGGCGCTTGTGCCCACAAGCATCAGCGGAGCAGCTCTTCCCTCAGCAGCACAGAGGGCTGTGGGGTGTTGGGTGCCTCCAAAGAGGACTCGGAGCCTGGAGGGCTGGAGGGTGCCCTCGTGGGGTGGCATCACCTTCGGGACACCCACTCTTATGGCACACAAGGGGCTGTTGTGAGGAGCAAGCTGAGGCCACCGTGCTTCACCTCCACCCCCAAGGCTGACGCTGAATGCCCCCAGCGAGGACTGGGGCATCCCGGAGAGGGGACAGACCTGTTAGTGGAGTGACCCTGAAATCGCTGCACTGTCACTTCGGGTCAGCATTGGGGTGACTGCCTCGTCACGAGGGCACAGCAGGAGGTGGTGGAATGTTAATGCTGGCCATGAAGACCATCCCCAAGGTGCGCCTGCCACCAGAAAGATGTGCTCCTCCATCACTAGGACAACACCCTCCCTCCCAGCGCATCTTCTAGTTGCAGCTTTGGAGAGCTTCAAAGGTCTTAAAAAGCCTTAAGTCCAGGTTTAGGTATTTATTAACCTTATTTATGTAACAGTTCTGCTAGGCAGCTGGAGCGTGCTGCCTTTGATATATTTGTGACGATGTATTCAAGTGTGTCCTTTAACAAGTGCCTGTACGAGCTGCTGGTCTGTCCCAGCACAGAGATCTGGCTGCAAAGCAGGAGTCTTCCCAGGATAAACAAGTGCCTAAACCAGAATAGTAATGATTTTTACTCTCAGATGCTCTTCCTTCTGGGCAGAATAAGCCCTAAAGTAAGGCTCAAGAGTGCTTGATTTATTTTTCCCCCACCAGGTTCATCTTCAGAACTTTACCAGCTCCATTTGCTGGGGCCACATAGGATCGCAGATCCTCTTCATACTGCAGTCCTCAACCTCGGGACTCTGAACTGTAGACACAAGCCATGTCCTGCTTTCTTGCCCACCGCCTCGCTTCCTCAAGTGGCCTTTTCCACCCAGCCTCTTCCTTCACAGAATCACAGAATCATCTCGGTTGGAAAAGACCTTGAAGATCATCTAGTCCAACCATTGACCTCACACTGACTGTTCCCAACTCCATCACATCCCTAAGCGCTTGTCCCCTTCCATCCAGCTGCAGATAATCCAGATCTGACTGGATGCTCCCTCCTAAATTTAGCTTCAAGCTAAATCTCAAACTAAATCTGCATACTCCTGCCACCATGAAGTCCTCGTTGCAGGCAGGGTTATTGGTATCAGGAACTAAAAGGCTTAATACTGTGGTCTCAGAAATAGCTCATGCTTTCAGCCAGGGTGTCTGGACACGGGTTTGTGCCCAGGACACGGCTTGGCGTGTTGGTTGAGGTCTGCTCAGCTGCGTTCACCAGTGAGCTCGTGGGTGCCGGCTGGTGCACATCTGGCCTCCATCTCCAGCTGTTGTCCTGCGGGCGTTGCCATGGGGCAGGAAAGGCAGCAGGAAGGACAGGCATGCGATGAATTATTTAAAAAAAGCTTCCATGTAGCATTGAGTGCTCAGGATTGACCCAGCCAGATGATTCTTCAAGCTGATGTGGGCAGTGAAAACCCAGTTGGTGCCCGTTTCGGAGTGAAGCCACTTTCTGACGTGGTGAAAGCTCCGTGTCTCCATCCAGAGCCGGCACCACCGTGCTGCAGCTCTGCTCTGCAGGGAGGAAGAAGTTTCAGCAGCTTTTGCAGAATCCTCCCCGCTACGTGCATCACGCAAAAGGCAGCAGAGCTGCCGTGGCGTTAGGGAAATTGTTACCTGGTTTGTTTTTTCTACCTTTGATAATATATAAGGATGCTTTAAAAAAACAACCCGGCCTTTGCTTTGTCTGTGTCTCGTGTTGGGGGCACACACAAGCGTGGAGAGGTCCCCTCTCGGACCTTGCTGCAGGGGATGTTGGACCTTGAGCTCTTGCTGCTTTTCAAGCAAACCGCTGTGCAGCTTCCTGGCTGGATGTGACCTCGCCTCCTCCCCTCTCCTTTGCAACTCTGTTTTCCTGTTTTCTTAGATTTTTCTACCCATTCCGGTTCTACCCGCCTCCAATCAGGTTGGTTGTTTAACTGAGCAGGGTTTTTCCCTTTCTGCAGCTGGAGGGTGTACAAAGATAGGACACAGATACGAATAGGCACAGTACTCCACGCCTCCTCCTTTCTCTTCCCCACGCTTTCTCCTGCAGCCCCAGGATGAGCTGCCTGTTGGGATTTTGAAGAAGGATCTGCACCCAGCATCTTTCTAGCTGGGGCTGTCTCAGTCTGTGGGACCTGGGCGCATCGATGTGGCATGCAGATAGCAGTGGGTGGGGTGAGTTTAGCTGCTGTGGGCAAGTAACAGCTCAAGAGAAGCAGAGACGGCAAGCCAGACTCATTTGGGATGGGGATGCAGCCCTTTAGTGGCCAGATTTCTGTGCCAGGCAGCGGGTACTGGGAGGAAGGAGTGGTTACGTCTTTCCTGTCCCATCTCCTCTTGCCAGGGTGGGAACCCAAGTTCACTGGGGGGTGGCTGGTGGCAGCTGCCCCTGTCCCCCACCCCCTGACCCAGAGCAGGGTGAGTGATGCTGAACCAGGCAGTGGTGCCTGCTCACCCCATCCCCAAACCAGGACCGACTGAGTCTAGGACAAGAAAGTCCTTTCCCTCCCTCAGCAGGATCATTCTCTTCCTAACCCAGCGCCTTCCCTTTAGACTCTAGTAGACTGGTAATATTTGGGGTAGATTTTGAGCATTTGATGCAGATAGTAAGAACATCGAAACCTAACACCTGAGGTCCGGCAGGTTGGAAAACAAGTTACCAACCCAAGGACCACAGTGCACAGCGTTGTGCTTGGTGGGAATCTCTCCTTGGATGCTCTACTCAAGCCACATCCGTGTTGCCTTTGTCTCTACACTCTACAGTTGCAGTCCTACGTGCTGTAATCATCTGCACTGACTGCAAAAATCAAATGCTTAGTAGATCAAGTGATGGCTACCTAAATTATGGGCTGCCCTCAAACCTGTGGTGGTTATCACGAGGCAAGATCAGGCAGGAAAAGCAAATGTATTCAGGGTTTGCTGTTCTTTCCTGGTCCAGGGCCTTGGGACACGGAAGGATTTACACCATCCTTGCTGTTTTTGTGGGTGATTTACAAGTTTTTCACCCAATAAATACAGGGCTGCTGCTATTAACAGCGGACCACGGGCTTACCAGGGACTGTCGTGAACAGCCATGGGTCTGTTTTACCTGTAACTAAAAATTGCAAAAATTGCTAAGGGCCATGACAATGGTCGGGAGGGCTGTATCCTACAGCTTAAGGGTAGCTCTGTGGTGGCATGGGCTACCAGGAGATGGTAAAGGTCTGACAGCACCGAGCAGCCGTCGGGAAACTATCCCATGGGCCAGTTAGAAAAGAAAATATGGCCAAACAGACAGTTTTAAGAAAGTAGAGAATACTTCTGGGCACAGGAGTCAGGAGTACCTGAGGGTTTCCCAGAGCACATCCACAACGCACAGAGGAACCTGGAGAGGCCCCGTGAGCTGACACCTCTGACCCCAGAGGAGGTGGTTGTTGAAATCCTGGAAGGGTTGAGGAGAGGGGGGAGCCCCGGAGACAGCACCGGAGGGGGCATGATGGCTGGGGCATGGGTGGGGGTGTAGGTGTGGGGGTTCTGTTCCCATGGCTTTGCTCCCTGATGACAGGAGATGGTCACTGGTGAGATCCCGCCGTGCTCCCCCTCTTCTTCTCCACGGCAGCGATGTGAAAGCAAGTGAAATAATGTGGATTATCTGTCTTTAAAGACTTCCAGCCTGTGTGAGAGCCCTGTTGCATCCAGGATCCAAGTCCTGCGTGCTGGCTGCAAACCCAGCACAGAACCCACCTACAGAAATGACTTTGGTTTAGTTAAGCCTAAAGCCCTGTTTGGAGAAAGAGGACTGTCCAGCTGCAAATCGCAGCTCCAGACACCCCTCCTCATCCTCTCCATCCCGGGGGTGGGGTGGGGAGACTCAAGATGCCCCAGTGACCTGGTGCACGTCCAGATTTTTCCCAACGCTGCCAGACTGAAGAAGCCACTCTGGGGAGGTGTTTCTCCCCATAGCTCCTTGTTCCTCAGCCACCAGAGGGAGATGCTGCTCAAGGCCACAAAAGCAGACGCCTTGTTCTAGAAGCTGAGTGCCCGGGTTCTGGGAGGAGAAGGATGCTCAGGAGTGATGCTGCTGTGGCATCGCAGATGGGAGGCAGTGGGAGCAAAATGGGGGGCTCTGGAATACCGGAGGTGGCCGATACGATGCAGAAAAAGTGCCTGGAGGAATGTGACCACAGCTGTAGGAGTCTCCTTCCACCTCCCCAAGCATCACCGGCCATGGGAAAAGTTTAGAAACCCCTGACAGAATCTTGCCAAGGCAGTATTCAGGGCTAGGAAGAGTCATATCCATCTGCAAATATCCCATGGTGATTCCAGGTCCAAAGGTGCACGGGGAGCTGCTACTGACCGCGTTGGACGTGGCATGGGAACCCGCTGGTTTGGTAGAACCAGCTCCAGCTGTCACCACCAGGGTGCTGAGTCCTGATGTTCACCCGTGGGCCTGTGCATGTGCACCCAGGCGGGTGACACAGTCACTCCCTGCCCTGATCTGTCTTCACATCAACCCACGGGGCACAGAGGTCCCACAAAGCCCAGGTCACTCCTCTTTGGGGAGCAACATGTCCAAACGCAGAGCATGAAGCTGAACGAGAAAGCGCAGCTGGGGAAAAGTGAAGCATAAGGGGAAGGAACTAACTGCTCAGAGGAGCCAGCTGATACTTCCTCCAAGTGTCCTAAATGCTTGAGGAGACCCAGCCAGATCACAGAGTCATGTAGGTTGGAAAGGACGTTGGAAGATCATCCAGTCCAACCATGAACCTCACCCTGACCGTTCCCAACTCCCCCAGATCCCTCAGCACTGGCTCAGCCCGACTCTTCAACCCCTCCAGGGATCCCGGGGACTCCCCCCTGCCCTGGGCAGCCCATTTCAACGCCCAACAGCCCCTTCTGCACAGAAATCCTTCCTCAGAGCCAGCCTGACCCTGCCCTGGTGCAGCTTGAGGCCATTCCCTCTTGTCCTAAATCAGATGCTCTGCTCCTTCTTCAGCATTTTCCATCTTCTTTTTGGATGAGATATGTTATCCTGAGCTAGACCTTAGGGTCTGCCCAGCCTTGGGGGATGCTCATCACCAACGTCTGGACTTCAGCCACCCGCAGAAGGTGTGGAGGGGGGGATACCTCCATCCCACTGCACTCAGACAGATTGTCCTGTGCTCTCGCCTGCTCATTTGCTTCCTGTGAACCTTTTTTGTTCATTTTGTT
This sequence comes from Athene noctua, assembly GCF_965140245.1. Taxonomy (NCBI): domain Eukaryota; kingdom Metazoa; phylum Chordata; class Aves; order Strigiformes; family Strigidae; genus Athene; species Athene noctua. The sequence continues at coordinate 5,390,057 of NC_134037.1, forward strand.
TTTTAAGGAAACCCTCTGTGGTGCTTTAGAGGGGCAAAGGCTCGTGCCCCAGAGCAGGAGAGCTCAGTGCCACTGATGAGAGGAGCTCTCGGAGGCTGCAAAAGGGCAGCACAGGAGCGTAGAGCAGGAATCGACAGAATTTTGACAATGCAGGGAGTCACCCGCGGGTTCCAGAGGAGAACTGGCTGTGCCACTCACCGGGGATCTGGATAAAGGAGTGAGCAGGCAGGAACGGAGGCTACGTCCCTAGTAAATTAAACAACACCCGGGCAAGCTCCTGGGCTTGGGCACGTGGCTGTCCAGCCTGCTGGCACCGTCCCCTTGGCTGATCATTTTTAATGGGTTACTCTCATCCCTTTTTCAAGGTGAAACAAAGCGGGTTGGGAAGGCACTGACAGGGCACGAGCGTTGGCAGCATCCCTGCCCCAGCCCTGCGGGGAGCTTGCCTGCCTTCCAGCAGCACCATTTTCCACCTCCCTCTGCAGCCCAATTTCTAAGTGCTGCCCAGGGGTGACAGGTTTCGGGGTCAGCTTTGCTCCGTGAAAATCATTCTCTCCAGCTCCGAGGTGATGTAACTAACCCCCCCCCCCCGAACTAACCCGGGAAAGATTTACTCAGAAAGCCATTTTTTGGCTTCCAAAAATATTGGAACACAATACTTGGACGTTACAGGAAAAAAAAAAAAAGTTTGCCGTGGGGTTGTTATTTGCTTGGTTTTTCCAAGCTGAAACTTTGGACTTTTTTGCTCCCCCCTAATTAAACAGTTTTGGTTTGTTGTAAAGCCCTTTTTGATGTCTTTATTATTCCCGTAAATGGCTTGGCCCAGGCTGCATCTCCGTGCCCATCGCTCTAAGGCTAAACAATAACACGGAGGGGGGGGGGGGGAGTTTCGCCGAGGGTAAACACGGCTAATCAGGACTTGCCTAATGCGAGCGACTGCTTAATGAGAACCCAGGGACTGTGCTTCCTGTGCTGGATTTGGCTGGAGGAAAACTCTTTGTGCTCTCCACACCAGGTTTGAGACGGCTCAGTTCCCTCCAACGGGCTGGAGCAGCGTTGCCTCCCTCCCGTGAATCCTCCCCTACGGTGACGGGATGGGATCTCCGGCTGTGAGGGATCCCCGGGGATCTGGGGGTGATAAAGGATCCTGCAAGCTCAAGGATCCAGTGCTTGTTTTGCTTGAAGGGAGATCTTAAAACACAAAAATCCGTCTTCGTGCTTTGCTTTCTCTAAGCAAAGCCACCGCAGGGCCCTGCCCTTCATGTCCTTCAGGCTCCCTGGGGAGTTTTGTGGGGCATTTTTAGGGACTGGCTTTGATAAATAGCAGCCCCCGTGCCACTGCTCGGCCCCAGAGACTCGGCTGAATCATTTTTCCATCAAAAAGTGAAGCGTCTGGTGGCGGCTCCTCCGCAGCCCCGGCCGGGATGCGGGTTTGGGAAGGGGGTGGGATGAGGAGGGCACCCCACACCTCTGGCCTCGCCCTGGTTATTGGGGAGGGAGGGAAGGAGATCTGGGGGATGTGGGCTGGGGGTTTGGGGGGGCCTGCAGGGGCAGGTGGGTGTCCGGGTGTGAACGGGGCGGTGGGTGCTGGGGCACAGGTGGGTGATGGGTGCAGTCGTGGCTGGGGGTGTGTGGAGAGAGGGGTGCGGATGTGGGTGGGCACCCAGATGTGCATGGTAGGTGGGTGCAGGTGTGGACAGGTGTCCAGATGTGCACGGTATGTGGGTGGGTGTCCAGATGTGCACATCGAGTGGGTGCAGACGCAGGCGGGCATCCAGATATAGATGGTAGGTGGGTGCAGATGTGGGTGCCCAGGTGTGCACAGTAGGTGGGCTCAGACATGGGTGGGTGTCCAGATGTGCACATCGAGTGGGTGCAGACGCAGGCGGGCATCAAGATATAGACGGTAGGTGGGTGCAGATGTGGGTGCCCAGATGTGCACAGTAGGTGGGCTCAGACATGGGTGGGTGTCCAGATGTGCACATCAGGTGGGTGCAGACGCAGGTGGGCATCCAGATGTGCGCGGTAGGTGGGTGCAGATGTGGGTTCCCAGATGTGCACGGTAGGTGGGTGCAGACACGGGTGGGTGTCCAGATGTGCACATCGGGTGGGTGCAGACGCAGGCGGGCATCCAGATATAGACGGTAGGTGGGCGCAGATGTGGGTGCCCAGATGTGCAGATCGGGTGGGTGCAGACAGGGTGGGGGTCCAGATGTGCACATCGGGTGGGTGCAGACGCAGGTGGGCATCCAGATATAGACGGTAAGGTGGGCGCAGATGTGGGTGCCCAGGTGTGCACGGTAGGTAGGTGCAGACACGGGTGGGTGCCCAGATGTGCAGATCGGGTGGGTGCAGACAGGGTGGGTGTCCAGATGTGCGCGGTAGGTGGGCGCAGACCCGGGCGGGCCCCCAGACACGCACACCGGGCGGGAGGTGGGCGCGGAGCCCGGGGGGACCCTCCTCCCCCCGCGGGGAGCCGGGGGCGGGCGGCGGGGAGGGGTCAGGCGGCGGCGCCTGCGCGGGGCCGTGTCGGAGCTCCGCGAAGTTGCGCGGGGCCCCGGGAAGTTTTGCGGCGCTGCGCGGCGGCGGGGCGGCGGGTGGCGGCTCCCGCTCCGCTCCCCCCCCCCCCGCCCCCCCCCCGCCCCTTCCCCTTCCCTCCCCGGTGCGGCCATGGCCTTCCGCCGGCGGGCCAAGAGCCACCCGCTCTTCAGCCAGGAATTCCTCATCCACAACCACGCCGACATCGGCTTCTGCCTGGTGCTCATCGTCCTCATCGCCCTCATGTTCGAGGTGAGACACCCCCCCGGCACCCCCCACCCTGCCCTCCGCCTTTGGGGGGGGGGTGTGTCTGTGTGTGTCCTGCGGGGAGACACCCCCCCCTTACCGCCCCAGAACCCCACCAGGGTCAACCCTACCCCTGTGTCCCCCCCTCAACACCCCTGTGGCCCCCCCTTGCGGACGGGGAATCCCGGGTGCCCCCCGTTTGCTTCACGGGGTGCCCCCACCCTCCCCCCCCCCGGCTCTGCTTCTGCTCAGGGGGTGTCCAGGGCTCCACACCCCGCTGAAGTGACCCCCATCCCTCTTAGGGAGGGGGCTCTGGGGTGTGGGACCCCTCCGTCTGGGGGTGCAGAGCGCCGCCCCATTCATTCCCCATCTCCCACCAGCACAGAGGTGTTCCCCCCCGCCTCTCAAATTCCCCATGAGGACCCAACCAGGCGCTGGCTTTTGGGGTAGCCCATCCTTCAGCCCCCCCCCTAGCCCTGCCCGGGGTCCCCAGCTGCAGAAGGGGGAGCATAGGGGGGTGGTGACCCCCCTTCTCCCTGCAAACCTGCTGCTGGGGACGGTCCCTGCCCTCACCCCTTCGCACGCACAGAGGGGTACAGCGGCCGCCCGGTCACACGCAGGGAGCAGTCAAGCCCTCACTGATAGTTCCAGCTATTAGAAATGGGGAGAAGACGATTTTTTTCCCTGTTTTGGGTTTTTGTTTTTTTTTTTTTTTGTAACGTTAGCCCTTTTCCAGGTGTTTTTCTCCACAGCCCGCTGACCCCGCATCGTGGGACGAGCACCGGGGGGGGGGCTCCTGGGCCTCGTGTAGATGCCAGTGGCTCCCCCGGCCTTTCCCCATCCCGCTCCACGAGAAGCCATCCCCAGCTCCTCCACGCGAAACCTTCTCCCCTTTGGGGTGACCGGAGCCCCCCAAGAAGTCCATTGCCCTGCCACCGCCCCATCGCCCTGCGGAGCCATGCCGGGAACGCCGCGCTCCGTCTCCTTCCCTCCCAGCTGGCTTTTTCCTCTCCTCTTTCGGGGAGGAGACGAGGGAGAGGGCTGGAGGCCACCACCGTGCAGCTTCGCATTGGCTCTGGGTACCCCAACGTAGAGGCACCCCGGGGGTGCTGCGAGCAACAGCTCCGCCGGATCGGGCCCCCCCCGCCCGCTTCCCCCGCACAAACCCTCCCCTTCAGCTCAGTGCCACGTTTCAAAGCAAATCCGGACGGGAAAGGGGTGGCCGGGGGGCCTGGCGGAGGAGGAAAGGCTCCTTCTGCAGCAAATCACAGGAGGAGGAAATCTATTTCCTTAATACCCTCCCGGTGGCAGCCCCCTTCTTTTTTTCTTCTCCCCCCCCCCATTCTTTTTTTTTTTTTTTTCTGCAAATGAATTGAATGAGCGAGTCTGCTCCCAGTGTACAAACCCCTTTCGATGTGCTTGTGCATATATGTATTTATTTAAAGGTCGGAAGGGTTTCAAAACTAACCCGAGAGGGCCAGCTGTATTCCAAACCCACATGCAAATGCTGCGAAGTTGGGCTGCAAGTTTCGTGCTTAAAAAAAAAAAAAAAAAAAAAAAGTCACGCGGAGATTGCATCTCTACCAGGGTTTCTCCTCACAGCTGGTTTTTTTTGGGGGTGCTGGCGCCTGTGGTTGTATGCTGGGACCCCCATCCCGGAGAGGTGGTACCCGGGGGTCGCTGCCGCGAGGGATTTTCTTTGACGTGATGCTCCGAGGGCAGTTTTGAAATGCGACGTGATGAAACCCCCCGTGGAGGTGGTGGCTGGGGAGGGTTTTGCGGCGTTTCTGATTTTTTTTTTTTTTTTTAATGTCTTTTAATTAAATCTCCCCTGGTTGTTGAGAGGCAGCAGTTTCCTGGTGCTGGTGCCGCCGCTCTCCTGGCAGAGCTCGGGGAGATGGCGCTCACCGTGCCGGGGTGGCTTTTGGTGCTTCTCCCTCTCCACTGCCCGGCTGCATCCCTGCCCAGCAGCATCTTCCCTCATCCTCTCGGCATAGGGTTAGGGACAACTCTTTTGGTCCTTGTAAGATTTTATTTTTTATTATTTTATTTTTTATTATTTTATTTTTTATTATTTTATTTTTTATTATTTTATTTTTTATTATTTTATTTTTTATTATTTTATTTTTTATTATTTTATTTTTTATTATTTTATTTTTTATTATTTTATTTTTTATTATTTTATTTTTTATTATTTTATTTTTTATTATTTTATTTTTTATTATTTTATTTTTTATTATTTTATTTTTTATTATTTTATTTTTTATTATTTTATTTTTTATTATTTTATTTTTTATTATTTTATTTTTTATTATTTTATTTTTTAATTTTTGCTATTATTTTTATTTTAAGAAAGTTTTTTATTTCCTTTTATTTCTTTTTATTTCATTTTATTTTTTCCTTCTGCTTTCTTTTCCCCTGAAGGAGAAACCAGGCTCTGCTCTTCCCCAGCCCTCCAAACCAGCCATGCCCATTTGCACCACCTCTTCGGTGAGTTTTGGCAGCAGCTCAGATATTTCTGCCTTTTGACACCTTTTCAGCGCCTCTGCTGCCATGGTGTGTGGGGCCACGTTGCGGTCCCTCCTCCTCCTCACCACCCTGCTTCCCGCCCTGCCGCCCAGTTCCCACCTTCTCTAGTGCTGGTGGTGGTGACAGTGGAGCTTGGGCTCAGCGGAAATGGCCGAATCCTGCTCACAATAGGCTGTTTCCTGCAGGGGAGGTTTCTTTGGGGAGGCACAAATGAGATTTTTAACCTTTTCTGAGGCAGCCCCCAGGAGTTGAGAGCTTTCTTGCTCTGGCACCCTGCTTGCGGTGGTGCTCAAGGGCTGCCGTGGGTTTCCCCCTCCCCAAACGCAGCACGAGGTACTACCTTGAGCATCCTTTTGGCCGTGCAACCTCTTCCCCATCCAAACGGATCAATGGGCTCCCCCAGCCCAGTAATTTCTCCACAGCAGGGAGCAGGTACCAGTCGTGATAGAGATGCTGTTCACATCCCGCTTGATGCCTGGCTGCGCTGCCAGCACCGTCCCGGCTCCAGGGCAGGGATTTGGGGGCACAGAGCGTGGCACGAGGCCGTTCGCCGGTGTTATGGGTCTGTTGGACTTGGTTATTCGAGGATTGTGTGTGTTTTAGGTGATCGTAGCATCGCTCAGGGAGGGAAGCTTAGGGCATGGAGGGGCTCCCCTCAAAAAGAGGGGTCCGGAGCTGGGTGCTGTGGGGTTTTCTGCCTTCCCGGCCAGCCCTAAGCCTTCAGGGTGTGAAAACACACCCAGTGCACGTCTGTGTGGTGTCAGGGAGGGATTTTGCTGCATGTGCATGGCTGTTCCATCCACGAGCCAAGCTGGTGCCCGGAAAGAAAAATCTCCCCTTTTTTTTTTTGGTCAAAAACCATTTTAAGTGACTGCGTATAGAAACGCGAAACAGGTGCTTTCCATCCTCGCACAGGAATCGTTTTGCATATATTTTTCCATCCTGCTTTGCGGAAAAATTAAGCTAGGGCCAGGCTGGGTTTAACCTGCAGCTGCACGGTGACCTGTGTCCCGTCTGGGACGGCTCCTGTGCGTGGTGTCAAATCGATCACGTGCACGTTGAGTCTGGGGGAGACCTCGCTGGTTTTGGGGGTTTTTCAATATTAGACAGGGGCTGCTGTCGTAATCAGTGTGAGATGGGGAAACTGAGGCTCAGTCTTATTTCTCCTTTATGCCCAGAAACGGCTGCTACAAGCTCACAGGCAAAGCAGGGGACAGCTTCTGATGCTTATGCATGGGCTGATCGTAATGAAGTTATAAAACATTGTATTATGAGAGATGCCGTGCCCTTGCTGGGCTTTCCCTCGTGCGCAGAGCCGTGGCAGTGAGTCACGGTCTCCCAAACTCTGGGTTGTGACACTGTCAAACGAAGGCAGCTGACGAATGAGCTGCTATTTCCAGGCTTCCTGCTAAATATACTTTCCCCTCCCCGGTCCCCTCTGTAGTAGTCTGCAAAAATTAAGGCCTTCCCGTCATTAACGAGGAAAAACAAAACGTGTTTCTGCCTCCCCTGGTCTTTGCCAGATGTGGGAACTGTGAGGCATGCGGGGAGCTTAAGGGCTGAATAGGTGGGGGGGAGAGTGGAGTGGAGAAAAGGGGGGAAAAAAGCAGAATTTGGGTCTGCTTTTAAAAAGAGAATAAACGGGAGGGAGCACGAGGCAACGATAATCGTGTCGTGCTGGGGGAATGAGCAGAGCAGAGGGGCTGTGCTGCCCTTGGGGAGGGTTTTTTTTTTGTCAAAGCCAGCTGTTTACTTTTAAAGGCTTTGGTCCAAAGTTTGGTCTTTAGTTTGCATATAGGGCCTGTGTCAATCCATACGGTGGATCAACAAGTTTTTCTTTCAATAAACACTCTGGCTGGTGAGGGGGAAAAAAACCCAAACCCTAAGTTGTGAGAAAAGCCTTTAGACAGCATTTTATCTTTAATTAGTTTGAGTTGTTTTTCAAGCCCTGGAAATATTTTCCCAGCTCAGGCTGCAGAAACTCCCCCAGCCAGAGGTTTAGAGCTGCTTCCTTCCTCCAAAGCTGTTTTAACCCAGGCAGGACTGTGGGGGTGGCTGCGTGCCTGGGGGCTCCTGGCTAGGGTGAAGACAGCACGGACTCTGCACATCCCACCGGGATGAGGCTTTTGGGAAGGGAACCAGGTTTCCTAGAGTGACCTGGTACCTCTCTGCAAAGGATGCTCAAAAATTATCCCTGGCTCCTGAAAATATTAGGGTGTGAGAGTCGCAGCGGGGAGATTTTGGGAGAGGGGCTGAGCAGCCTGGATGCCCGTGCTTAGATAGCTTTATTAAAAACCTCTTGTATGCAAAAGTGGAATTAGGATTTTAGTTTGGAGTCTGAGAGCGTTTCATGGCAGGGAGGAACCAGCACCTTCTAAAAAGGGTGGGGGGAGCTTTGCCGCTTTGTATTAGGCAGCAAACTCCAGGCTGGCAGGGCTGTGAATTCTTCTGGTCACTGCATTATCAGGGAGTAGATGCACAGTGGTGGATAGTAGATGCATAGTAAATGCATAGTAGTGCTGGGATTGTTCGGCTTCATCCATCGCCCTGCCATCGAGGGCTGTGAGGTGGATGTGCTATTTTGATTTCTGGCTGTATTGCTCTGAGAAACATCCCAAGCCCTGTCCTGGCTGCTCTGAGCATCGAAGGAAACTCTGGTCTTGATTGGCATGTTGAGTTTTGCCTCTTCACCATCCGGCCGCCCTTTGATCCTCCAATTAGTGTCATTGACCACTGGAAACCCACTTGCTGCTGAAGATGCTGTTCCCTCTGCGTGGCTGTAGAGAGCCCCCAGCACCACTGTTTCCCCAATTTAGCTGTTTCAGGCACATCCTTCATGCAAGGCAGGATGAGGCCGGGATGAGGAGCATCTCCCTCACCCTGTGGGGCAGTGGTGGGTTGCACAGAGGTGCCCTTAACGCAGGGCAGGGAGCGAATGTGGGTACAGCCTTTCTTATGGTCCCTGCTCAGCTTGTCCCATGCAGACAAATGCTGCAGTGCTGTGTCCAGCTCTGGGGGCACCAGCATCAGAAGGACACAGACCTGCTCAAGTGGGTCCAGAAAAGGCCGTGAAGATGCTCAGGGGGCTGGAGCACCCCCCTGTGAGGACAGGCTGAGAGAATTGGGGGGTTCAGCGGGAGAGAAGGCTCCAGGGAGACCTTAGAGCGGCCTCCCAGGACTTAGAGAGGCTACAGGAAAGGTGAGGAGGGATTCTTGATCAGGGGGTGTAGGGATAGGATGAAGAGTTACAGATTTAAACTGAAAGAGGGGAGATTTAGATTAGACAGAAGAAAGAAGTTCTCCCCTGTGAGGGGGGTGAGGCCCTGGCACAGGCTGCCCAGAGAAGCTGTGGCTGCCCCCTCCCTGGAAGGGTTCAAGGCCAGGTTGGACGGGGCTTTGGGCAACCTGGGCTAGTGGAAGGTGGCCCTGCCCATGGCAGAGGGGTTGAACTGGATAATCTTTGAGGTCCCTTTGAACCCAAATCGTTCTATGATTCTGTGATAAATCCCTCTCCCACCCTGTAAAAATCTCTACCCAAGTCATGATGATGCTGTGTAGGGTTTGGACTTCAGGCTGCCTTGAGTAAAGGCTGAAGATAACCAAAGAAGCACGCTGAGAAGGTGGCCTCACAGCATGACCAAAAAAATATAATAATACCTGGAGAGACCCAGTTCTGCCCCTGCCTGCAGGAGCATGCCTGGCTCTTCCTTTCCCATACCAGCATCTTGTTTCAGAGCAAACAGACAGTGAGTGTCTTGTGCCTCTGAGTAATCCTCGTGTTGCTCTTCCTGTTACAAACTTCTCTTTTCTCTATCCGCCTGCAAAATGCTCAATGAGAGCTCTAAAGTTTTGCCATCCCTGGTGCTCATTGCTCCTTCACAAGCCAAGGAAACCCGGTTTCTGCCTGGCAGGGGAGCTGGAGGTGGCATTGCTGGAGGTCATGGTTTAAGTGTTCCCTATTTTCCCGGAGGCTTAAGCTGTCTCTGTAGGCTGCGCAGGGCTGTATAGCAATGGGTGCACCATGGATGCTTCCAATTGATGAGGTGGAGGAGATGCTGTGGGGGTTACGGCTACAAGCATGGGATTTTGGAGCCTGGTGTTCACTTGATGGAGCTCAGCTGTGACCTTGGTCAAGTCATCTATCCCTCCCTCCATGCCTGCTGGTAAGGGATGTGTTGTAACAATAGCAAAAAGATCCCTCCGTGGATGTGCAGGGTGTCCTTCACCTTCAGGGATGGAGGGATGTCACCAGTGTCTTGCCCAAGGTGGTTTGCCCTGTGGGTTTTGTGCTCCATCTGCCTCGGGTGCTGGAAACTGTGACTTTGCCTGTCTGAGCTGAGTTGTCTTCATGGTGGTAGCGGGGAGGTGGAGGTGAGCTGGCCAAGGGTGTGCTGGTGGTGACGCTGGTGGCCTGGCGGGTGGTGAGTCTCAGAGGGGAGAGCTGAGCTGGACAATAAGTACCTCAGTCTGGGTTTCTTACGCAGTTGCAGCGAGGAAAACATTGAGGTGCAGGTGCTCACAAAAGGAGATGCAGCCAGTCGTGTGAGCCCTTGGAATGCCCAAGGACCCACCTCTGAAAATGCTGCCTTGGTTGTTAAGGTCCTGTTGGTGCCCACAGGGGAGTGTGCGCGGGGACTGTGCCAGGATGAAGGGTGAAATCCTGCACGTGTTCAGACGTTTCCATGGTCCGTGTCAACTCTTCCCAGCCCGTCGCAGAGGCAAGGAAGGCCTTCAGTGTGCAAGTGGAGACCTTCCCTCCACAAAAGGTCTCTGAGATGCCTCAGAGGTGGGTGGGGAGGTGGAACACCCAGAAGTTCAAATTTGGCCCCCAGAGTTGCTGCTGTGGCCCTTGGCGAGTGACTGCGGGTGTGTGCCTGGGCTCCCCAACCATCAGCTGGAGGAGGGAGCAGTTCTCTGGAAATCGGTCTGTCAGGAGTCTGCCTACATCCAGGAGGTTGGATTTGTCTTAGGTTGTAAAACATTTTAGGCAGGCTTTAGAAAACAACCCACCATCTCTTGGTAATGAAGGGTGAAGAGGTGCAGAGGTGGCCCCTGAAGCTTCTGGTGGTCCTGAGGCCCGTGGGAAGCAAAGGCAGGTATGGAGATGGGACAAAGCATTGATTGATCCTCAAGTATCTATAGAGGAAACCTTCCTACCAGAAGATTAGGAGAGTCCTTGCAAATCATGTCAGGGCTGAGCACCGTGTGGGCATTGCTCCCTGCCCTGGAGATGCTCCGGGGTCATTTTTCCAGGCCCGTAAGTCTGGCTTATGGCCCCTCCAGCAGGTAGGAGACTTCATCTGGAGATGATGTCTCATTTCCAGCAGTTTACACCTCTGGATGTCAGCCAGGCACTTGGGTGGGATGTAAAACCTGCAGTGCCTGCTGCTGTGGGCACATCCGTGACAAGGCCGCCCGTCCCTGCAGCATCACAGATGTGATGTGTTGGTGTGTTTGTTTCATCCCCCTTGCCAGCTTGTCATGAGGTGAAGTCCAGGTCCTGGTTGTGCTGTACTGCTCCAGGATGAAGCAATTTTGCTTTCCTAGCCAGCAAGGTTTGCAAAAGCCAGAAGTGTCTCCTTAAGCCAGCTTGAGGCCAGGCGATGCACTTTTTCCATTACCCCCCCAAACTCTGCCCGTGGTCTCCATCTCCCTTGGCAGAGTGCTTCCTGCATTTTCTCCTCCACAAGCAGAGCACAACGTGTGGGATTCCTTTTTTCAAATGGGGGAAAAAAAATAATTTAAAAAATCCTCAGAGATCATGAAAACACGCCGTGGAGTTTTGCTATCCCCCAGCCAGGGCTGCAAGAGGATGGGCAGCGCTGCCGGAGGAGCGGAGCCACCGGCCGGTTGCTCAATGCTCCTGGGGGCGGGATGAGAACACTTGGCAAAGCCCCCACGTCCCCCCTGCAGCGACGTCCCACAAGATGTGAGGCAATATTTCCAGCCGGGTTTTTAATAGCCTGTGGCTCTGAAACAGTCGAAGCTACGTGTGTGTGAAATGCGGCTCGTCTCCATCGGTGTTTGACAGGCCTGGGATTTTTTGGGGCTGGCTGTGTAGGAGGCTGGGCACTTTCGAAGCTGGTTAGTTGGAGGGATGGCTGAGGAGCCATCAGAAGGATGAAAATCTCTGGTGATCCTCCTGCATGTGTGGGGTTGGATGAGGTGAAGGTATGTTTGGCATTGGACATCTGTGCACTGGATTTTTCTGTGGCCCTGGCTTGAGGGTGCATCGATCTTGGAGATGCTGCTTTGGGGTGTCCTGCAGATGCACTGGGACGGGATGCTCAGCTCTGCCCTGGCACCGTGAAGCCTCCAGCTTTGCTGCTGCAAGGATTTTCCTTGAATTAGGTCTGTAGGGGACCTCATGTCTCATCTCAGGCTTGTTTTTTCCCTTTACGGGCCAGCCTGTGATGCTGGACATGAAGCTGGGATCTTGTGTGTGGTTCAGGTCTTTTGCCAAAGCTGCTTTTCCCCTGCCCTGTAGAACCCTTGTGAGTGCCTGCACAGTCTCTAAAGGGGTCTGGCGTCCCGTGGCTGCTGTTATTAGAGGAGTCTCCACAAAGATGCAGGGGCTAAATGCTCATGGGGCTTTGCAGCCTCTGAGCTTGCTCAGGTGCTGGTTGCTGCCATCCCTACTCAGACCAGGCCCCTGCTGTGGCTGCCCAGAGTGGATGGGAATGAGGCATGGTTTTAATTAACACAAATGGCCTCCTGACTCGGGCTCCTAGTGTCCACCGAGCAGCAGGTCACATGTGATGATGGTCCATGCTCATCCTTGAGGGGAAGTGGGGAGCTTTCCTCGTCAGGCTGGCTGGTGACTTTTACAGCTGTGTTGCTTTTTCAGGTGTCTCTCTCCTTTATACATCCTTTTCATTTTCCCAAATCCCAAGTCCCTGTTGGCAAACCTCTTCCCTAGCAATCTCTTCGCTGAAATGCATTTCTGCAAGTGAAGTTGGTACCTGCACATCTCCCTGGATCATTTGCCTTTCCCAGCATGATCCGAAAGGGGACTATATGGTGGCAGGGGAATGGATACAACAACTGATTTGCTTTTTTTCCCTTCTGTGTGTCTTTGACAGGTTACAGCCAAGACTGCCTTCCTGTTTATCTTACCTCAGTATAATGTTAGTGTGCCTACAGCAGGTAAGAGATGCTTCTGCTGCTCATACCCCAAGGGGAGGATTGAGTCATGGTCTGCCCCAAACCCTTGCTGCCAGCTGGCCTGGGCTCACCCCCTGCTGATGCACTGTTCAGACCCTTATCTGGTAGTAAAGGAGATTTTAAAAATAAGATATGTGGGCGAAAATCAAAGTTTGAGTGGCTCGGAGTGCGCTGATCGTGTCTGCCAGCCCTGGTGCTGCTGGGGTTGGGAAGAAATGTGTTCCAGGTGGTTTTAGGGCCTCCTCCCTACCCTGTTTCTGCTATGGTCAGGCTGCTCTGTGTGCTCTGCAGGGTGAGAATCCTCCTCCAGGCCTAGTCAGGCAAGATCAAATTGCCTGACTGCATGCCTGGAGTAGCTGTGCCTGCCTAGGAGCAGGAGGGATTTAGCTCTTTGCTAAACAGCAGGGGCTGCGCAGATAATTGCCATCTTGCTTTATTTATTAGGGATGGCACAAGATGAGGGTGCAAAGATGCGCGTGGTGCACAGCATCCCTGCTCCAGGCAGCTTATGGTCCTGCTACACACAGAATGTAATTCAAGGAGGCTCTAAACTGGCACAGGTCCGAGCCCGATGGACCAGGGGATGTGCCCCAGCTCCCAGCCAGGAGGCAGCTGGAGGCTCAGTCCCTGTTTGTATTTTGGCAGCTAGTGGCTGTGTTCCTCACCGAGAGCCCCTCTGGGGCTGGCAGCGATCTGGGTACTGGCATGGGGGGAGCAGGAGGTGCTTTGGGTAAAGCTCTGGCCTCAGGACGGGCCAAACGCCTGGGGCACAGAGCCTGGCTTGGTGGCAGAAAACTGCAGTTAATTAAAAGTGTTTGAGTAATCATCCAAAGGAAGAGCGGGGCTGCTGGGATTAGTGAAACTAGGATGAGGCAGACACGCGGAAGATAAAAGGTCTGCCCTTAAAGTCTTTGTACATCATGGTTGAAGAAATTACCCAGCTTCCAGATTAAATTGTGGTCCGTGCTCCCCTATGGCACAGTCCAGACAACTTCCACTGCCTTTGTGCTAAGTGATTTATTCCTCACCGCTACCAGAAATCTCGGGGAGGGGGGCATGTAACCATCTCGCCAGAACCAGGTGTTGGGGTATCAGTGCAGGGCGTGAGCTAGCTGAGGCCGTGGGTTGGGAGACCTTGAGCAAGCTTGCTCAGAGGAAGGGTTATTGCTCACCTGAATTTTTCCAAGGCTGTTTCACATCCCTCACAACAAGGATGCTGTTGCCTGACAGTTGGCAGATCTTACTCTCGTCTCCTGTGATCAGCATACACACGGCTCCTGCTAAAGCAGCTTCTGAAATGCCCTAGAGAGAGGAGGCAGAGCAGTTGCACACATGCATAATGTTGTTTTCTTTAGGCTTGCAATTCTTTTATACTGGAGTTATGACCTCTGTGATACAGGCAATGTTTTTACCTCTGGGTTTACGCAGCACCCAGCCAGGGGCTCCTAAGGATGTGAAAACACCTGGTCCTTCCATCAGGTGTTTTCATAAATCCTACTCAAAACCTTATTCGTGTACCTCAAATCTTAGAAATCTAGACTGAAGCTTTGTTTGAGGGTAAACAGAGCTGGTGACAGACAAATCACTTCCCAGCATTGATATCAGGAGAGAACGGACAGGGTAAGGGACAGCAGCAGCAGGGGGTGGGCTGAGCTTCGCACTGCGATGCTTTCTGCAGCCTGCCACGAGGACAGCAGCTTTCCCAACTCTGCTTCTTCCCCATAAGCTGCAGGGCTGCAAATAGTCACCTAAATGCAGTTGTCTGGGGTATTTTGGATGCTGTTATGTCTGCTGTTGCTCTAGAAGAGCAGGGCCTCCCGTGGGTCCTGTTTCTCATCCACCAACCCCGTGCTGCTGTCTCGGATCTCTTAATAGCATGAGGCATCTGCATTTAGGTAGCTGAATCCTGCTCCAGCAGCTTTCAGGGGTGAGTGGGAGAGTCTGGGTGTTGGATGATAACTGAGGGGGTGGAAATACCATCCCGAGTCCTAATGCTGCCAGCGGGGTGTCCTGGAGGGCGAGAGAGCCAGCTCTGCCTGCCCATCACCTGCTTCAGTGCTGCCTCTGTGTCTTCATCCCTTCAGGATGATGAATTTATGTCTCCAGCCCCTCACCTCTGGCAGGAGAAGCTTGAAGTGTCCTGAGTGTCACCTCCCTTGAGGTGTGTAACTACTAGAGAGGAATCCATCCACCCTCTGCTGATAAACTGACTCAGGCTAGAGCCCTTTTTTCCAGCCCAACGGCCACTGGCACGGTCATGACCTCTCTCTGCCCCCACCTCTGTGGTGGCCCCATCCAAGCTGCATGCTGGGAATAGTCCCCACCACTAACCCTTAAGCCCTTACCTGGAAATCATTTTGGGCCATGGAGATTTGACCCACCGTTTGGCCTCTTTGTAGATGGGGAGCTGGTCCAGTATCACTATGGGCTGAAGGATCTGGTCACCATCCTCTTCTACATCTTCATCGCCATCATCCTGCATGCAGTGGTGCAGGAGTACGCCCTGGACGTGAGTGCCATTCAGCATCTCGAGACACCAAAATATCTCAAGTACCATGGGAATACGTGATCCTGTTGCAGTTAAATGCTGGTCTGCGAGTGGGTGCACTTGGGCCACAACAACCCCCTGTATGGCTGCAGGCTCGGGGAGGGGTGGCTGGAGCTGTCTGGAAGGATCTGGGGGTTCTCATTGACAAGCAGCTGAACAGGAGCCAGCAGTGTGCCCGGGTGGGCAAGAAAGCCAACGGCATCCTGGCTTGGATCAGCACTAGTGTGAGCAGCAGGAGCAGGGAGGTGACAGTCCCCCCGTGCTCGGCACTGGTGAGGCCACACCTGGAGGTTGTGTCCAGGTTTGGGCACCTCAATCCCAGAGAGATCTGGAGGGGCTGGAGCGAGGGCAGAGGAGGGCAACGAGGCTGGGGAAGGGCTGGAGAATCAATCCTGTGAGGAGGCAGGGCAGGAGCTGGGAGTGTTCAGTGTGAGGAGGAGGAGGCTGAGGGGAGCCCTCATCCCTCTCTGCAGCTCCTGACAGGACATTGCAGAGAGGCTGGGGCTGGGCTCTGCTCCCAGGGGATCAGGGACAGGACAAGAGGGAACGGCTGGAAACTGCCACAGGGGAGGCTCAGGCTGGGCAGGAGGAGAAAATGTTTCCCAGCAAGAGTGGTCCGAGAGTGGAACAGGCTGCCCAGGGAGGGGGGAGTCCCCATCCCTGGGGGGGTTTCAGGGCCGTTGGGATGAGCTGTGGGGGAGGTGGGGTAGGGGAGAACTTTGTAGAGCCGAGGTTGATGGTTGGACTCGATGATCCCGAGGGGCTTTTCCAGCCTGAATGATTCTGGGATTCATCTCTGGGGGCTGCTTGGGTTGGGGAGGAGGAGGAGAAGGGAAGGTTATTGACCTGGTGGCTCATGTTTTCTTGTTCTTTTTTTCTCCCTCTGCTCCTTCGCAGAAAATCAACAGGCGTCTCCATCTCTCCAAGGTCAAACACAGCAAGTTCAATGAATCGGGACAGCTGGTTGCCTTCCACCTCACCTCTGTGATTTGGTGCTTGTACGTCGTGGTGACGGTAAGGCACGGGGCTGGCCAGGCTTTGGGTTCCCTCTGTGGGATTTGTGGTTTCTGGAGCACAAAACCCTGATGTAGCGGGGTCCCCAGCCAGTCCCTGTGCCAAGATGGGCACATTTCAGCAAGTTTTCAAGTGAGGCGGGTCTTTCCAGTCACTGAGTGAGGGCTGTCTGGGGGGATCCTCCTCCTGTGCCATGCAAGGCACAAGAAAATGGGCTGTGAAGTATTTTTGGGGCTGAACCCTGGGAATCCTGTCTGACTCTGTCATCTCCATCTGTTGCACTGGGACCTGCCTTCTTTCTCAGCCTTATTGTCCTCCTTTTTCGAGTTCAGTGCTTTGGGGTTTTCAGATGCCCTTTACAGGGGTGTGAGGTGAATGGGCAGGTGGTTGTGCCCCTTGTCCTTGTGATTGCCCTCTCGGTGAGCTGATAGTGAGGGAATTGCTAAGAGCAGGAAACCCACACTGCACCTTGGGTTACATTGGAGATGTTTTAACACAAAACTGCTGGGAGAAAAATTTGGAGTGAAAATGTTCCATTTTGGGGAGGAAGGGGGAGGGAAGAATGGGTGTTGTTGGAGAGATCTGGCAGCATGAAGTGATGACAGTGCTTTTCTACTGGTGACCATTGGGGTCCAGCTGTGGTCCCTGCTGGCACTGGGGATGGATGTTCCGGGGCAGGTCCCCTCCCCACTGCTTGGGGGGTCCTGCCAGCCCCCCTTAGAGGACCACTACCTGCTTCCAAGCCAGCATTTCTGGGGATCTGCTGGCATTTCTCCTGCCCTGCAGGGATGTGGGGAGGGAAGCTTTGGCAAGACAGTCTATGCTGCTGGTTTTGGGCTGCCCTCACCCAGTGGCAGAGCCATCCCTCGCCAGCCACCGGGCTGTAGCCTCCTGTGCGGACCCACGTTGTTGTGCCGTGCTCCCCAGCTGCCCTGTCTGTGCAGAGCAGGTCACTTTTTGCAGCACCTGCACTTCCTCTGGCCTCCCCCAACTGAATAAAGGGCTTGAGGCAGACAGGGCATGGACGACGGTGACAGGTAGGTGCTGGGCAGGATGAATTTCCCATGCCAGCATCTCTTTGCAAAGCTCCATGCAGCACCCCTGGGGCAGGAGCTGTTCAAGTGTGGAGCGAGAAGGGAGCCCCATCCTGTAATCTGCCCTGCAAGCGTAAGGCAAGAGGCTGCAGGTGAATGCAGGCAGGTGGAAAACCAAACTATGCAATGCATATTAAATTATTTTTGTAGGTGTTTTCTGTTCCCCTTTTACTTCAGAAGTACTTCTTTTTGCTTAATTGATACTCAAGTTGGAAATGCCGGTGGGGAAGCCGCCATCTCAGACCATGCGCACAGTTGCTTGGAGCCAGGCTACAGGCATCTTACCCCCCCCACCTCCAGAGCATCCCTCTTGCATTACCAAACCCCAGAACCTGAAATTGGGACCCTCTGTTCAACCAAACAAGCAGCCTTTGAACCCCCAAACACGGGAGCATCGTGAAACTTGAACGGGGCGCTAGAGACCCATGAATGTGGCTGACCTTTGGAGAGCTCAGCCTTGGCTCTCGCAGGGGACACGGTTTTTACTGCAGGCTGAAAGGACTTGGGTGTCATCCCCAATTCCTAGTTTTGCTGTGGCATCAGCCTGCCCCATCGTAACCATGCGCTGCCTCTTTCTTTTGCTGAAGGCTTGCATCTTTTCTCTTTTTCAGGAAGGATACATATCAAACCCCCGGAGTTTGTGGGAAAACTACCCGCATGTTTATCTTCCGTAAGCACTTGCAAGGGCATTTTGTTCTCGGGCTGACCACTTCCTTCCTCTATACGGTTTTCCCTGCGGCTGGGAGGGGGGTGCTGACAACACAGTGCCCTTTGCATGCACCCTGCTGCAAGGGTGCTGCAGTGAGATCCTGGGGAACAGGGGATGTCTCATTTTTGGCCCCGGGGAGGGTGTTCACAGAGGGTTTCCTCTGAGGGGAAGGTCCTGTGGGCTCGCTTTTTTCATCCTGGGTGCTTCGTGCCTGCATCACCTTGGGCGAGTTTCTTTGCTGTTCGTTTTTCATACTAGAAACGAAGTGGGGGATAATCCTCCCCTCTTGGGTTTTTGTAAGAGTGATGTTTGCTGGCAGCATGGAGCCCGCAGCACAAGCATCTGGATAACCTCCAGGCACAGCTAGCTTGGCTCAACATATAATTTCAGCCCAGAAATGATGTATCCTAAATCCTCTGGCCTCAAAGCGGTGGAGGGATTGCCCAATGCTACGTGGCCCTGGGTCCTTGGGGTTCTGCCATGCCCCGGGCTGGCTCACATGGCTCATCCCTGCGTTTCAGGTTCCAGGTGAAGTTTTTCTACCTGTGCCAGCTGGCATACTGGCTGCACGCCCTGCCAGAGCTCTACTTCCAAAAAGTTCGCAAGGTGAGAGCCAGGCGGGTGCTCCTGCCCATCCTGGGGATGCTTGAGGTGGTTTGTCCATGGGCTTTGGGGCAAGCGAGCTCTGGGAGAGGGCGGGTGAAGAGGGGCAAGGGTTTAACGCTGCTTTCTGCCCCTGGCAGGAGGAGATCCCCCGCCAGCTGCGGTGCATCGCGCTCTACCTGGTGCACATCGCCGGCGCGTACCTCCTCAAGTGAGTCGGCTGTCTCGGCATCCCATCCCACACCGTGGATGGGGCTGAGCAGGTCCTTTTGCAGGGCAAGTCACCCGGGAAGCCTCAGCAGGGTTGAGGGGGGGGGGGCTTAAAGGGTATAAAGGCAAGTGTTTAAAAAGCAGGTGGTATGGAAGTTGACTTCCCGACTGCAGGCTGTTAGTCAAACAGTTTTCACAGGCCCACAGAGCTGATTCTGAAGGAGTTGAGTGATGTTATATGAGTGCACAGGCAGTTTCTGTTCACAGGGTGTTGCAAAGCAAATGTTAACCAGGGACCCAAAACACAGGCTGACAGGTGCATCTCCCCTGGGTGTGGGGAGCGCCCTGGGGTGCTCTCCCAGCATGGCATAGGCAGGGAAGCTCTTATCCTTCCTCTGAGTGTGTGCACAGAGCAGTGATGCCAGCAGTGAGGGCTTTTTGTCAAACCCATCCCAGCTCTGCTACTGGTTTGGGCTGTTTTGATGTTTTGGGGACAGGGATTTCCCCCATTGCAGTCCTACCCCAGCTGCTGCAGAGAGGTTCGGCTTTGGGCTGGTGCTTGCTGCAGCTCAGGGATGGCAGAGGAGATGCTGTTGCTGGATATGAAGGACCAGGCCGATGGTATCCTGGGTTGTATCAGCAACAGCGTGGCCAGCAGGGACAGGGAAGGGATCTGAGCCCTGGGCTCGGCACTGGTGAGGCCGCCCCTCGATTCCTGGGTTCAGTTTTGGGCCCCTCACCCCAAAAAGGCCATTGAATGACTCAAGCGTGGCCAGAGAAGGGCAACGGAGCTGGGGCAGGGTCTGGAGCACAGGTCTGCTGGGGAGCGGCTGGGGGAACTGGGGGGGTTCAGTCTGGAGAAGAGGAGGCTGAGGGGAGACCTCCTGGCCCTCTGCAACTCCCTGCCCCAGGAGGGTGCAGAGAGGGGGGATGAGTCTCTGGAGCCAAGGAGCCAGCGCCAGGCCCCGAGGGAATGGCCTCAAGCTGCCCAGGGCAGGGTCAGGCTGGCTCTGAGGAAGGATTTCTGTGCAGAAGGGGCTGTTGGGCGTTGGAATGGGCTGCCCAGGGCAGGGGGGGAGTCCCCGGCATCCCTGGAGGGGCTGTAGAGTCGGGCTGAGCCAGCGCTGAGGGATCTGGTGGAGTTGGGAACAGTCAGGGGGAGGGTCATGGTTGGAGGACTGGATGGTCTTCAAGGTCTTTTCCAACCTTGTTGATTCTGTGATTCTGTGAAGCTTGACCAGCCCAGTGATGTATTTTCCCTTCTCTTCCCTCCTAGCTTAACCCGCTTGGGGCTGATCCTCTTGCTGTTGCAGTACTTGGCCGAATTCTTCTTCCACATGGCCCGGCTGGTCTACTTCACGGATGAGAACAACGAGAAGCTGTAAGCAGGCAGGCTGGCCATGGCTTCCATCCTCTGGTACCTAGGAGAGCTGTCAGCGTGACAGGGGCCTTGCTCTCCTCTTCCAGCTCAGAGCTGGAGGCTACTCCTGCCAACACTTCTTGCCCTCTTGCAGGTTTAACGTCTGGGCTGTCGTGTTCGTGGTCACCAGGCTCTTCACCCTCACCTTGTACATCCTGGTCATGGGCTTCGGGCTGCCGCGGGTGGAGAACCAGGCCCTCGACCCTGAGAGAGGGAACTTCTTCAGCTTTCTCTTCAACAATATCCTCTTCAGGTAGGAATGTCCCCTACTGCATCTTCCCTTGTTGTGTTATCGCAAGGTGTTGAGTGTGGAAATGCCAGTGGGGATCTGATCTAAGTTTCCTTTAGGGAAGGTCCTAGTGAGCTGGGAGGGTGTGGAGGGACCAAGAGGCAGTTAAAGGCAGTGGAGCCACAACAGAGGTGAAAAGCCAGCAAATAAGTTGTTCGTCGAGTGAAGGAATTTATAAAGCACGAGCCTATCATAGAGAAAGGCTTGCAGGCTTTCCTTTCTGCACCTGTAATTGCACTTACGTGGATGTGGTCAATGAAAAGGCATTTTCCCTTCTGCTTGGACATGTTTTGATGTGGGATGCAGAGGATGGGATGGGTTACCCATGCCTTGCAGGCTGTCTGTCGAGACAGGGAGCCCTTCTCACTCATACAGCAGCTGTGGGTTCAGTTCAGAAGTTGCTAGGGCAGGTGCCTGGTCATTCCCAAGCCTTTTGACACCATGGACTGCAGGCATACCTGAGGATTTGGGGGACTTTCTTAGCTCCCTTCCAACCACATCCACTTTTCAGTTGTACAGAGTAGCTGGGGACCGTGCAGACTGTGGTTTGGCCAGTGCTGGTTGAGATCATCTTCTGAGGACCGGCTGAGGGAACTGGGTGGGTTTAGACTGGAGGAGGCTGAGGGGAGACCTCCTGGCCCTCTGCAACTCCCTGCCCCAGGAGGGTGCAGAGAGGGGGGATGAGTCTCTGGAGCCAAGGAGCCAGCGCCAGGCCCCGAGGGAATGGCCTCAAGCTGCCCAGGGCAGGGTCAGGCTGGCTCTGAGGAAGGATTTCTGTGCAGAAGGGGCTGCTGGGCGTTGGAATGGGCTGCCCAGGGCAGGGGGGAGTCCCTGGGATCCCTGGAGGGGTTGAAGAGTCGGGCTGAGCCAGCGCTGAGGGATCTGGGGGAGTTGGGAACGGTCAGAGTGAGGTTCATGGTGGGACTGGAGGAGCTTCAAGGGCTTTTCCAACCCACATGATTCTGGGATTCTGTGACCCTCTTCATCCATTCCTGCTCTAAAGTCTTAAGAGTCAGCAACGCCCTGAGAGCTTCAGAGCTTTATGGTGGGGAGGGAAAGGGAAATGGCTGCCCTGAGCTCAGGAGGTGGCAGAAAGCAGAGATGGTGGCTGGAGGGACAGCACCTGCCTCTGGTGCTCGGTGCAGCCACCCAGGGGGACCTCAGCCATCAGCCCCGGTGTGGGGGGAAAGCTGGGGGCTGGTGGTGGCCTCGCTCCTCTGTTCTCAGCCTGCCTCTTCTCCGCCCCTACCAGAATGAGTGTGCTGCTGTTGGTGTGCCTCTTCCAGGCCTCGGTGATGTGGCGCTTCATCCACTTCCAGCTGCGGCGCTGGCGGGAGTACTGGAACGAGCAGAGCAGTCGGAAGCGAGCCGCTGCCACCGCCGGCACCAAGCAGCAAGCCAAGCCTCTCAAGAGGGACTCGGGTGAGTGCTGGGACTGGTGTATCGTGGGGTGGCACTGTGGGAGGCGTCAGTGGTTCAGCATCCCCTCAGCAGGCCGCTGCCCATGCTGGCAGTGCTGCGGTGGTGCCTCCTGCTCTGTGCGGAGCCCAGGGGGTTCCCAGCAGGGTTGTGTCCTGCTGGCGGCTTTCCCCGTATCTATGGGCCAGCCCCATGAGGGTTAAGGTTTTGGCCTGTGCAAGGGACCAAGTTTTCACTCTCCATCCCCAGGTTATCATGAAAACGGAGTGGTGAAAGCAGAGAACGGCACCTCGCCGCGAACCAAGAAGCTGAAATCACCATAGAAGCAAAGGCTTGGCTCCTGGGGAGGAGGGTGAGATACCGGGACTAAGAAGCAGCCCCTCCTCCTGGTCCTCACAAGCATCGAGCATCGTCTTAAAAGGCTTGGAAACTGGTCATCTTCCCAAGGTGTCTCTCGCTCTCCTCCCTTCCTTTCTTGCTCTCTTGAACCATTTGCAATAAAACCAAAAAGGTCCCTTTCCCTGCTCCCTTGCCCCCATAGGAGCCTTTTCCAACCCTCCTGGTTTTGCCTTCCTCTGTTTCATCGTAAATCAGTGTGCAATTTTTTTCCTTTTCTATTTTAGTGTTTGGTTATTTTGGATTCTTGTTACAAATGCATCACAGATGGTTCAGAACAATCCTTTTTTCTTTTACAGCATATTTCTCCCCTCTCTCTGTGGTGCTTCCCTCAGCCCTGGGGTCAGGGCCACAGCAGCTTGAAGGCACCGTGTGTCTGTTGCAGGAACAGGCTCCTGGGCGAATGCACTGGGGCTCTGTGATCCTGAGGCTTAGGGGTGCTCTCAGGCAAGGGTTGCCTCTCCTGGGACACGTCTGGCCAGTGCTTGGCAAGTGCCACAGGATGGTGGTGCTGCAAATAGAGACCAGGGTCTGAGAGAGGAGTCTCAGCCGTGTCTTGTCTCATGGTGGACCTCTGGTTAAGTGGGGGGTTTCTGACACCTGGTTTTGAGCTAATTTTGGAGAACTGGGCAGCAGAGAAGGGAGAGAATTTCTCTCTTCATATAGGACCCACCTCCTAGCCTTTGCTTGCCCCAGCTCTTCTGGTACAGCTGGGTCCCTCACACCCTCCTGGCTGCAGGAGGTGAGCTAGCCCGTAGTTGTTCTGGACCTCCCAGCCCCAAGAGCTCAGTTCGGGGCTCTGCAGCTCACAGTGCCTTGTTTTGGGGCAGCAGCATCCTCAGGTCCGTGTGAAACCTTGGGTCCTGCCCCGCTCCGAGTGCTGGCCTGGTGCCTGTTAGCCCAGGTCTTTTGCCAGCTTGTGTGTGCCTCGTGGACCTGGTGTTCTCATGGCTCATGACCACATCTAGATGACAAACTGGCTGCTGCAAACAGTTTTTGCATCAGTGGGACTGTCCTTCTCATGCTGTCACCTTAGCCTTCCTTAACCCTACTGTACCAGTCCAGCTGTGCCATCGGCAGCCACCAGCTTCACTCTTTTGTTTCCAAAGGATACAGAGCTTGTATCCACCCAAGGTGCTATCAAATGCAGGGTTTCTTCCAAAAAACCTAGCCCCTTCATCCCTTTCTGAGCTGTGAATGAGATGACAGGGAAGGGGAAGGAAGCCAGGGCTGCAAGGAGCAGCTTGCATATTAGGAAAAGCCTGACCTGTGACGCGTAGCTGTTGGCAGATGGAGTTGTCTCAAATCTACCTCAGAGGCTATCTGTTGCTGCAGACCACTTTCCCTCTTGCTTCTGCCCGCTGCTGCCTGTATATGCTGGCAGGAGATTCGTGGGAACTCCAGATCCCACCGGCTCGATCCCCTGCTGCCTCTGCTGGGGAGCAGCATCTCCTGCCCAGGGTTTTGTGGGTCAGTGCCAGCTTGCTGAGCTCCTTCGGGCTGCTGTGCCCCAGTCTGGATTTGGTAGGCATTCAGTAGACGGGCACCTCTCAGCCCCCAGCTCTCTTCTGGGGCAGTTTCTGTAGCTGGGCTTTGCTGTTGGTGCCTCTTGTGCAGCAAAGCCAGCTGTAGCTTTAGTTCTGCTTCGCCGCAGCAGGAGCAGGCGGGCGGTGCACTCCCTCGGCAGGGGGAGAAGAGAGGGCACAGGCTTGGGGGAAGCTGCAGTGCTCTTCGATGTGCAAGCCAGGATCGAGGTCCACCTTCCTTGCGGGTGAGGGAGGCATGTGATCTGTAGCGTGCCCCTCGCGCAGCCCTTTGGGTAGCTGAACTCTGGCTCTCTCCGAGTGCAATTCTAGCTTGAGGCTGGCACAGTTGTCCTTCGCATCATTTGTGTTTTGGGGAACGAGTGACAGTTGATTTTCTGCCCCTCTTTGAGTTGGGTCGTGTTTTTATCCTCCTTCTGTAGGTGTCTTTTGACCTTTCCTCCTCCTTTCCTTGCTGAGCCCCAGCTGATGCTGGGCACCGGAGGGAGGAAATGTGCAGGGACATGAGGACAGTTGCTGAAATTCCATTTGTTCTCCATCCCCATGACCTCTGAGTGTCAAATGAGAGATACCGGCAGGAGAGGCATCCCCCCTTTTTCAGGGGAACTGAGGAAGGAAATTTCAGAGCAGAGCCCTTGGTGGTATCTTGCAATTGCTCCTCGTAGCCCTTCTCGGGTAGATAATACACATTTTGGCTCAGAGGCAGCAATAGTAACCGCAGTGCAACGTGACTAGAGCAGGAAAAGAACTTTATTTTAGGGAGGACGTGGAAAAGGTCTAGTGTGAGAGGTTTTTCCTTTCTGCTGCCTCTTCCCATCCCCGGCCATCCACTGCCACGTGCCAGAGCAACCGCTGGCCGGCATCTGCAGAGCCTCAGCCCGGACCTTTCTGCAAAGCCGGTGCCTCGCAGCAGCTGAGGCATTGACTCTGTTAACAGGTGACACATACAGTCCCCTCAAAAAACGGCTGCTGAATGATTCCTCCTCCTGCCTGCTTCGCTTCAGGCAGCATTTCCACTTGCACAATCCTGTGTTTCCATACAGTAGCTGTTCATGCTTTGTATCCCAAGTGCCTTACGTTGCCACGTAGTCTCTCGTACACTTGGTCTGTGTACTATATCAATAGCTGGACACCCTCCCTCTACAATGTACGTACAACATATGCTACATTTATGTGGGTTTTGTTTTTTCTTTTTTGATAGAGCTACCAGTAAAAGGGACAGTTTGTTTTGGAAGCATTTCCATGTGCGCTTTTTTTTTTTTTTTTAAACGTATAGATGATAGGGCTTTTTTTGCCCTCCCATGTATTTAGTCCTCAGAAATCCCCATCCTTCTCCTGTTATACCCAAACGTGGCAGGTTTTCTTTTTTTTTTTTTTTGAGCTGAGCCTTTGCTGTAAGGCAATATGCGCTGTTATCCCAGAGATTTCCAATCCACTCTCCATTGGAGGGGCTGCCACAGGCTGCTTCTGTCTCTATCTTCTAGTGCGAGCACCATCCCTTGGCTGCAAACCTGCAGTAATTGCTTCTATGTCTGTGCCATTTCTCAGCAGACCGAGCCTTCTCTTCAGCCCAAAGAGCTTTTTCTTTCCCAAACGGAGTATTTTCATTGCAAGCCCTTAGTGGTCAGTCTTTCCTTGACCACTCTGCGTACAAAGATGCTGAGAGCTCACTTTTCTTGAGTCGATGCTCTTCTCACGCCCCATCTTGTCAAGCCCCGTGACTTCTGCAAAAAAGGCCCAACCCCAGACAGTAGCTTTTGTCCGCTACAGTGCAGAAGGTATTAGAGACTATGCAAAACTCCAACTCTTTGCTTTCAGTGTAACGCTATTGCTTGCGCCCTTCCTGTGGGCTTGAGGCTGCTTTTGTAGTCTGTGTCCGTTATCCAACCTAAGAAGGTCAGGAATTGAGGAGTCTTGTGGGTTTTGGTGTGAAGTGTAGTGTTTTCCTGCCCTAGCCTACAAGAGCTGTGAAATACCAGCAGTAGTTCTCTCTTTTTTGTCTTAGACAGCTGGGGAATGGGCTTGGGAAGAGAAAGGGCTGGAAGAAGAACAGATGTAGCATTTCACATGTAATTTTTGAGTGACTCTTATGGGGCATTACAGTTGTGTTGTTGTTTTTTGTTTAGGATTCTTTCTTCTTGCTCATCATGTTTGGGTTAGTAGTAAAGAAGACAAGTTCCAGTTCCCCTGTAGGTCCCTTTACCCTTAACTCACCATTTTAAAATGTATTTTTGGTAGGCTTCCTGGCTGGAGGGAAGAACGATGCCTCCCCCTTGCCTCCAAGAGACTCTTGAAGCCTGTAGCTACCCTGACTTTGCTGCAGTGCACGGGGGTTTGTTTATGGCAGCCTCAGTCTCTTGCCTTAGATGAAATCTTGGTAGATGGACCCCGACTTGCGTCATCAGTAGATGGAGTTTATGGGGGTTGATTTACAGCCTTCCGGTGAACTTCGTGTGTGTGTAGTAGATGGTTTGTTTGGTAGGTTTTGTACTCACAGTGAAGCATGTCGCCTCGGGGCTGTCTGTGGGGTTTTGCTGGCAGCAGGGAAGAGTGGCTGTTGTAAA
The DNA here is from genome assembly GCF_965140245.1 of Athene noctua. Lineage (NCBI taxonomy): Eukaryota > Metazoa > Chordata > Aves > Strigiformes > Strigidae > Athene > Athene noctua. The sequence continues at coordinate 5,416,344 of NC_134037.1, forward strand.
AGCCAGGTAGAGGCACATAGTTTTTCTTTGAATATGTTGAACTCAATGAACCAAACTTTAGCAAAGGAACTCGAGGAAAATTTCTGTTCTTCCATATTTAAGCTTTAGTGCAAATTGCCTAATTTTGGAGGGGGTAGGGGGAAGTAACAGTCTCTGATATTTTATCCTGTTTGTTTCATTCTTCCTGTCACTTAAATTTTTGTATGGATTTTGTTTGTTGTTGTTTGTTGTTAAATGACTTTTGTGATAAACTCAACAAAACTATTTTTCTGAAATAAATAAATAAAAGGCATAGATTCTTCCATTGCTGATGTCCGCTGATGCTTTATCACTCCACTGAGCTGTATGCGTTGCAAAAGCAGGCTGCCATGGGTTGTACATGTCTCTCCTGCCATGCCAGACTGGTCTGTTCCCTTTGGTGCAGCATCTTGTGTCCTCGTATCCCCCACAGCTGGGCTTCATCTTCTCACATTTCCCATGACTACAGCATGGGCAGCTGCTTCTGGGTTAGTTATCTCTGGCTGCCTTCATCCCTGGGCGTGGAGGATAAGGGCATTTGTAGGATATGATTTATCTGATGTGGTTGAGGTGCATACTTTATGGTGAGCTAAATTGTATACTTTCTGCAGCTGGCCCCGGGCATGCTACGCGATTTGGCTGAGTATTGGGTTACAGTTTCGTAGCATGTGCAGAAAACAGTTTCTGACTTTCTTTTCTACAGCCTACAGCTCCAGTAATTTCATCTGTAAGTTCTTGGTCTCTAGAAAAGCTGATTAGGGTGGCTGTTAGAAGTCAGCCTTTGTCAGCTTCTGCTTGAAAGGCACCTCATGCCACACCAAGCCATGCTTTGAAAGCCAAGGTGATTCTCGGTCAGAGGGAGCAGCAGCACAAAACAGGCCCAGAAGGGAAGAGCGATGACCTTTCTGAACAAGGGGAGACAGGAGGGAGCTGTCATGTGGAGACTCTCAGCTGTCTGAGGGGAAGTGGGAATCCACAGCACAAAAGCTGATTTAAATAAGCGTTTTGTTGCAGAGCTTTATTCTCTGTGTGCGTGGTAGCTGCCTTTCATCTGTGCTCAATGGCAATACCTGGCAGGTGTGATCTGGGGTGAGAAGGTCCCTGCCACGTTTACCGTCACGGAGAGATGACCAATGTGACTCTAAGTGGAGCACAACTGTCATAACTCTGTTGTTACGCCACCTGCTAGTTTTCCCTTTTCATTGGACCTGTCTGGTAAGAGGACAGGTTGCATAAGATGGGTTTAGATAGTATCTCACTCCTAAAAACATTCTCCCAACCTTTTGTTAAAAAATGCAAAGCTGCTGTCAGCAGACTTGTGTACAGACCCCTGCTATCTCTATAGATACGTGAGAGCTAAACTCACCACTCCATTTCAAATAAACCCAGAAACACACTTTGTGTTGGTTTTTCTTTCCCCCTCACTTTAATCCTTTGCTATTCCAGCCATTTGGATACTTCGATTTCAAGCAAATTTATTAACCCTGTTATAGCAGTCATGTGTACGTTAACATTGCTTATGTTCAGACTAGCAGGTGTGAGTTTATCATGGTCCATGGCAGGGCTCTTAGATCTTCTTGCAATGCAAATAACAATTTAAACCGGCAGTTTTCGCTGCTTGAAGGTGAAAGCCCCCTTTTGACTCTGTAAGAGAACTCTAGAGTGACTTATCACTCCAGGCTTTAGAGAGTTTTAGCCCTAGTGAGCCTTACTGTACTGCGTTAAAAAGTTGAGAGAGCAACAGGAGAACCTGGCTTTGGTTCTCCAAAGTTTTTTCTTCTGTGACTTTGATTTCAATATCCAGCAGTTGAGTTTGAATACCCAGTGAGGTTGAGTTTGGTGGTGACTAAAAGGGCAGGGAGAGGTTAGGAAGGGAAAGAAAATTAACAAAGTGAGGGTAAAGTTAGCTGGCTCTTGTGAGGACAGTGAGTGAAGCAGAGATGAAGACTAGAGCATCCTTTTTAAAGCACAATGTCTTAAAGTCAAGCCAGCTAAGAATTTTATTGCTGATCTTGGGCTTCAGCTTCTGGGCAACGATCATGAGGGGAAGGCTCGAAGGAAGTCGTGGTAGTTTATCTTATCTTCTCCACAAGAACATAGGTCAATCAGCTGGGGAAAACAAAACAAAACAAACAACAAACACCTAAAGAGCTGGAAGAAGCTGCAAATTTGTTTCTTTAGGAGAAAGTGTCCAGAGGTGCTCCTTGTGTGACAGAGCACAAGATCTTACTCCTCTGTGTGGAAAAGTCTACCACTTTAGTAATTCTGAATTACAGGTAACCTTGAATGCTTATAGATGACACTAATCTATGCAAGGAGAAGAGTTTAAAGTGTTTGAGTTTAATCCTGATTGCCTTCTGAGTATCCCCACAGTGGCAACAGATCCCCCCAAAAAAATAAAGCATGGCCACAGCTCGACATTTCAGAAACCCCATAGAAATCCGTGCCAAAAGTGAGATGGGGGCAGCATATCTAACCGTTAGTGTTCGCTGGTGTCGCTTTGGTGTGTGCACATGGCATAAAGTGGAGACACAAGATAATTCAGCTCAGCAACAGCCCTACTAATGAGCCAGTTCTGGAATCCGTGCCTGACCCTGCATTGTATTACAGAGCTATAGCCTTTGTGTGCTTAAGGAGAAGAAAGAGGGCTTTTGTTTCTTTAATTGCATAACTAATCTCCTTCTGACACCCAGGGAGATGGAAAAGGTCTAATATCACAGTTCCTTGAAAGGATTCTTCTTCCTTTTGTCGCCTGGAGACAGATTTACTGGGATTGCTGTTGTGTGACTGACAGCTGTGCTCCTCTCCAGTCCAGACAGTAGTTAACTGTCTGCCATATGTTTAATTTAGAGCACTGCCACACTTCTGAGGGCTCTGGGCACACCCAGATTAAGATTTCAAGAGAGAATCGGGATGCTTTTAGTGTATCCTAGATGGGGATTCAAACATGGGGGTTTAGCCTCAGTTGTCACAGGTTCTCCACATGCTTTTGAGCGTGACACTTCATCTCCCATTCTTGGAGTGGAAGCAGGAAGGACTGTCACCACATTGGAAATTCCTCAGGGCAGAGTGGTCTCTGATGAGCTCTAGTACAGCAAAGCCCTGGGTGCCAGTCAAAAGCCTTTATTCAGTGCACATTCGGAGACATAAATACCCTGCCCGTGCACCTTTCTAACCATCCTGTGATGCTCACAGTTGGTTTAGCAGATTTTTTTTTTTTTTTTTTTTTTTCAGTAAGGGAAATAATCCTTTTGGTTTCTAGATTCCTTTAAACTCTGAGTCTGCCTTTACCGGCCACCGATCTACTGCATATCACATTATGCTAAGAAAGCTAAGAAAGCATCCTTGCTAGTCATATTCCTGAAAGGATCCTCCATCCCCACGGCTTTAATTTTTCTCTTCAGTTTCCCCTCCCATTTTCTGCTGTGCAGACTGTGATCTCCATGAGCTGTTGCTCACAGTGCCCAGCAAGCCTCTGGTTTAGTTGTGTTAACCAAGTGGTTATGGTTTTAATTTCTTCTTTTTTTTTGTTGGTAAAATACTTAGTTCTCGTATCTTCAATTCAGTTGCTGTTAAATCCAGAATGCGTCTAAGCTTTCCTAAGGCTCATTCCCCAAGCACCTCTGTCATCTTTACTCAAGCCCAGGTGTTCTTAAGTCATGACAGACACTCAGTAGCTCTGCAGTAGCCTATGCCTGATCTCTATCATGATATACAACCTCTTCTGCTCATCTCAGATCTGAGGTAGTAAGCATTTTCAGGCTTCATATAACAGAGCAGCCAAACAGCTAATCTGGGGGGCAACCTGGGTAATATATCTTCCCTTTACTTAGAGGACAGCAATTATCTCCTCCTTTAGGACACAGGCTTACTCCAACAGCTCAGAGGCCTTTCCAAATTGGGACTCTCTTGCCCTTTTCTTGAAGCTGTTCCCCTTTGTAGGGTAGAGCAGGTGTTGATCTCACCTGGCTATAGGAGAGGAATTCAATACACACAGCACCCCTTCCTTCTGACCTTGTTAAGAAGAATGGTGTTGGTTGGTACACCCAAGCTGTCACAAAGGGCTAAGACTTCTGCTTTGTCCAGGATGCCAGAGCCATCCTTGTCGCACCGAAGAAACACCTCCTGAATGTTCTTCTTGTTCAAGTTCTTATGGTTCAGCTCTTCCTGAACCTGCACAATTAATTCATCCAGTTCCTGCTTGTTGGTCTGAAGCATGGGGATGTCACTGTAGAAGAAATGAAAAATGGGACTTCATGTAAGAGCTACTTGGGGCAGCCTTGCTGTGACATTTGTGTGCTGGATGTCCACCATGGCTGGCCAGACTATTACACAGAATCACAGAATCAACTAGGTTGGAAAGGACCTTGAAGATCCTCCAGTCCAACCGTTAACCTCACCCTGACCGTTCACAACTCCCCCAGATCCCTCAGCACTGGCTCAGCCTAACTCTTCAACCCCTCCAGGGATGGGGACTCCCCCCCTGCCCTGGGCAGCCCATCCCAACGCCCAACAGCCCCTTCTGGAAAGAAATGCTTCCTAATAGCCAGTCTAAACCTTCCCTGGCACAACTTGAGGCCATTCCCTCTTGTCCTATCACTTGTTACTTGGTTCAAGAGACTCATCCCCCCTCTCTGCCCCCTCCTGGCAGGGAGTTGCAGAGGGCAATGAGGTCTCCCCTCAGCCTCCTCTTCTCCAGACTGAACCCCCACAGTTCCCCCAGTCGCTCCCCAGCAGACCTGTGCTCCAGACCCTGCCCCAGCTCCGTTGCCCTTCTCTGGCCACGCTCGAGTCATTCAATGGCCTTTTTGGGGTGAGGGGCCCAAAACTGAACACAGGAATCGAGGGGCGGCCTCCCCAGTGCCGAGCCCAGGGCTCAGATCCCTTCCCTGTCCCTGCTGGCCATGCCAGTGCTGACACAAGCCAGGATGCCATTGCCCTCCTTGGCCCCCTGGGCACACTGCTGGCTCCTGTTCAGCCGGCTGTCAATCATTCACACCACACACGCACACACACGGTCCCTCTCTGACTGGCAGCTCTCCAGCCACTCCTCCCCAAACCTGTAGCCCTGCTGGGGGTTGCTTTGGCTGAAGTGAATTTCTGAATACACAGGAGGCTTCTGGGGCGCTTGATCTTTATGGCAAGCTCATCTCAGCTTGGACTTGGAGATGAAGCTCAGTCTCGATCTTGGAGCATTAAGTAAACTATTATCCCTTTGCAGGACATTTCCCCCATGCACCTTTTTTTGGTGCTCTGGGACAAGGAGCGTTTCCTTGTGTGCTCCATACAACCCCAGGAGGTGTATGCAGCTCTAGTTTCAAGCACAGCCCCTGAACTACCATGATACTAACAGACTCCAAAGTGTGTTGTGAGGTAATAGGGTTGTTATTGTGTCATATGGGTCCGGACAGATATAAAAGAGGATGTGGTCTACGCTCTGATGGGCTGATAAGCACAGCCCAAACAAATGAAAAAAAAAAAAAAAAAGACTCCACCAACCATCCACTGAGCCTGCAAGCATCTAGTGGCTCATACAGATACTGTTAGCAGCAGCTGTCACAGTTAACTGCTGTGTTTTGGGAAAAGATGACTGTGTCCATTTAGCTGAAAGTATCTCTGCTGCTGAGGCAGAGCTGTCCCACAAGGGTTTTTGGTCAGCAGCAGCTGTGACATTGTATTGTACACACCTGACCCCCTCTGTATGTGTGCAGACACAGGCTCTTGGAGCTGAACAGCCAGCTGGGCAGCCATCAGACAGCAAGCTGAAACCCATGGAGGCTGCTGGAAATCCCCTCAGTTGTCAACCCTGAGTCTCATTTAGCTCCACAACGCCATCCTTTGAAGCCTACCTGTTGGCAGTCTCCTTTACCACCTACCGTGGGCGAAAATGATCCCTCAGGGACTGCAGTGTTGCAGCAGGGAAACTCTTTGCATTGCTCTCCATGTAATTAAGCACATATTCATCAGCGTCAGTGATAACAAACCTGTGGCCAAACACTGGGGAAGAGGCATTAAAGAAAGCAGTGTTACTTGCCTTTCAGCATGGGTAAGTCACTTCATCATCCAGAAGAGAGCATGGTTCCTCTCTTGTGGCTGGGCCTGGGTTTGAGCAAGCTCTGCTGTTTGTTTCAGTCCTTGAAGTGAGAATAGTTTCACTGACTCAAAGGGAGTTTTGCTGCAAGAAAAGCAGCTGCTGAGAGCAAAGGCCCCATGCTTGGGCCTACAATGACTCCCCCATTAGCACTGGTGTGTTTCTAAATATTTCAGTATTACATTTATTTTCATTATAGGATAGATTTATGGCCTTTGCTGCTGGTAGTCATCTGGCATAGCTTTAACCCTGGGAATCCTCGCAGGTCCCAAAATGTAAACTGAACACACAGTATGGAGAACAGAGCTCTTTTCCGAATTATGTCAAAGGTCCAAACATTGACAGCAACAGATTCGTATCAGTGTACACCAGCTGGTGATCAAGAAACTCCAATGAGATGAGAATCAGAAGGAACAGATCTTTCAAGTGAAGGAAGGTATATGCACCGTCCATGCAATAAATGACGTATCAGAGCAGGCACTGAAAACCTACGCTCAGAAAGTATTATCAAATTTTACCTTCAATTGTAGAGCCGATGGTGAGGTCAGAGGGCTCATAGTATGTGGGATTCTCTGTAGTAGAGCCTGGTTTGGCAACTCTGGTCTTTCCTAAGTATTTGCCTCCAATGATGCCAGAGTTACGGACTGGGGGTTCATAGATGCTGATCATGTCATTGGAGAGGAAATAAGAGAGGATGAAACGACGCTTTCTGTCCTCAGGATTTGGTGATTCCTAGAGGAAAGGTAGTGGCTTTGGAAAAGAACATTTGAACCGGGTTTTTTTTTCCTGGGGTGCTTAGAGAGTAGCTAGTAACCCACTCATAAACACCCACAGCTCATAGCTTTTTTTTTTATAGCTGACTAAGCAAGGCACTTGATGTAGGCCAAAAGCTACACATATGCTGTCATAGCATAACAAAGCCCTAGAAAGCATTAAATATCTATATTTCAAAGGTTACTTGCTCTAGTCAGGCTAACAGAAGCAGAATCTGGGCTGCAGTGACATATTCAGTGTTTCCACAGACTGAGTCATCCAAGAGAAAGGAATATCCCATATGGAATGATTCATCACAGAGAGAGACTGGCTGTAAAATTCAGTATTAAAGTTCTATTTTTCACTAGAACCATAGAATCATAGAATGGTTCGGGTTGGAAAGGACCTGAAAGATCATCCAGTCCCACCCCCCTGCCATGGGCAGGGACACCTTCCACTAGCCCAGGTTGCCCAAAGCCCCGTCCAACCTGGCCTTGAACCCTTCCAGGGAGGGGGCAGCCACAGCTTCTCTGGGCAGCCTGTGCCAGGGCCTCACCCCCCTCACAGGGGTGAATTTCTTCCTTAGATCTAATCTAAATCTACCCTCTTTCAATTCAAAGCCATTACCCCTCATCCTATCCCTACACTCCCTCATAAAAAGTCTCTCTCCACCTTTCCTTGTAGCCCCTTTCAGCCCTGGGGGGCCGCTCTAAGGTCTCCCCGGAGCCTTCTCTTCTCCAGCTGAACCCCCCAACTCTCTCAGCCTGTCCTCACAGGGGGGGCTCCAACCCCTGATCATCTCCGTGGCCTCCTCTGGCCCTGCTCAAGCAGGTCCGTGTCCTTCTGCTGTCGGTGCTCCCAGAGCTGGACCCAGCCCTGCAGGGGGGTCTCACCAGAGCAGAGTGGGGGGGGACAATCCCCTCCCTTGACCTGCTGCCCACACTGCTCTGGATGCAGCCCAGGACATGGCTGGCTTTCTGGGCTGTGAGTGCACATTGCTGGCTCACAGTTTTCCATCCACTGATACCCCCAGGTCCTTCTCCACAGGGCTGCTCTCACTAATGAGTGCCTGAGAGAGGTTGGTGCTGCTTCCAGCTCTTAGTCACAGGAAGACACTCCCCTGACACACCGGTAGGTTTACTTGCTTAGTTTAAAATTAAGTGGCTCTGAACTCGTCAGCTGTGACCTTTAGGAGCTCCTGCACAATAGGGAAAAGAAATCAGCCCTTAGTCACCCTGAGTGTTTGGAGAAGGCAAGCACCAGGCAGCACAGGAAATGCCATTGCTACTGCTGGATGTGCCAGAGGCTCCTTGCATAAACCAGCTGTAAAGCTGGCACAAAGGCCAGGGCCCGAATGCTGCTGTGGTGGGTGGAAAGCACCGTCACTGCAGACTCCCCAGGTTCTGCGCTGGCTGCTCCGCTAGCACAGCCCCTTGCTGGCTGCTGTGGCCAGGACTGGCCTGGAGAAGGATGGGTGCTGGGACCCAGCAGCAGAGAGACAGAAGCTCACGCTTGTGGCAGCAGTTGAAGGCAGGCAGGGGCACGGTGCCCAGCTGCAGTGCTGTTTCAGTCAGGGCCATCTGTCACGTGCTGATGTCAGTGGGAGTTATTCCATAAATGGCTGTGGTTTTGTAGCATGTCTGTTTTGTACTTTCTGGCCTTGGTTTTTTCTACCTTTGCATGCCACTAATTGTCACGGCAAACACACAGGAACCCGATGGTATTCCCTAAGGGGGAACTAGTGTTGGCTTGGAGAAGCCTCTTTTCCCACCAGCACAGAGGAGAATTTGCTAACAGTCTTGTCCAAGCAGACTGTTCCTCCCATCCTTCTGACTTTACAACACAAGCTGGCCTTATACTGTCAGGGAAAGCACTTACCAGGGCCACCTGGTATCGCAGCACCTTGTGGTCATTCTCTAGCATCTTAATTATATCTTTCCGGGGAGGCTTTGGAAACAGAGAAAAGCAGTTCTGAAGAGAGTCTTCAAGGACACCAAAACCATTATAGGGAGGAATTACCTGCATCCAGAGGAGAAAACAGCTGAAACTAACAACAAGGCAACATTTGAAGGACAGCTTATCAGAAACCATCTGTTTGGAAAGAAATAAACTGTCACCAGGTAGCAATAGCTGTGACATCCTGCCCAGTAGAGATGCTACCAGCTTGGCCATGTGTTGGACCCCTTACTTACAGAAAATATTTAAGAGAATTAAGAAAATCTGATATCCAGAAAGCCAGGTAATCTCTCTGAATAAAGACACTATGATACTAATACTAATAACTAAACCTTCCTGTGCACAGGAACTCAATCATCTATATGGTTAGAGTGTTAACCTAACCCCCATCATGTTTCTGGTCTAGACCAGTTAGCACTCCAAACCACTCCTAGGCTCAGTCTGGGAGGTGACAAGGGCTGTGACTGTCCCTGGTAGGCAGTTTGGACTTGGCAATGCTGTTTTGGAGAGTGAGGGAGAGTTTAGTAGTATTGAGTGCAGCCAGACTGTGCCAGCTGGCTTCCCAGTCAAAACCAAACCTTGACACTGTTTGATTTTCTAGTATAGACATAACCAGAGTTCTTTCTATCACTATTAGCAAGTGCTTTGTCCTCTACATTATTAGAAATCAACAGTTTCAGAGGATTTTCATTTTTAAATCAATTATAACCCTTCTTGCTTTGTCTTTTTCAAATTCCTTGCTCTTTTCTTTAAGCTGAACTGGTATACTATACGTTCTTACTAAGCTGAGCCTAATCTTTACTATCTTACACCAATTGCTTCCTTCCCTCCCTTCCTTTGAGAAATTGTTTGCAGTACCTGTGGAACTTCCTCAAGTGATTTCTTCTTTATTTCCACTGGCTGGAAGTCTGTAATGCCAAATTTGTCACGATAGAAGTTTCGTGTGAACTCATCACAGTCATAGATGAAGAAGGTGCGTCCAAGGAGGGTGATAGTTTTGCCAACAGCAAAATCTTTAGCTGTGAACCACTCAAGTACCTCCTGATCAGAGATCTCCAGCACACAGCTTGGGAAGGTCTCTAAGGACAAGGGAATAAAAGGAAAAACAATTCAGTCTGGTAGATGTTAATATTTCCTAGTGAAAGGGATACAAAAGCAAGCTGTATAAATAGCTCCAGGGAGCTGTTGGTACTGCTGTCCTGCCACTGTTTCCTAAAAGATATAGAATTTAGTGAGTATTTAAAGAACTTTTCTTTGGCCAAAAACTGATGACACTTGGAGTATTCTCAGCAAAAATTCTCTAGACTCTCTCTGACACAGCTGCCACACATGTGTCTACCCACCAAGGCACTTTAGCACAGACGTGCTGTCCAATCTAAACTTACTTTTATTGTCCGCAAAGGTTTTGGGTAAGCGTTGGCGTTTTATCAGTATTGGGAATGGGTCTCTACCATCATTTTGCTTGTAGACTTCCCGAACCTCCACTGTGTCATCTGCCAAGTAGAAATGGATGACGTAAGGCCTGTTCTCACCAAAGATGCTGTTAGTGTCATCCCACGTGGCGTAGAAACGAAGGACCTGGGGTGGAGGAAAAAAAGGCAGAGAAGACAAACGTGGGTGGGAATTACTAATGCTTTGTCCAAATGAAGTGGGTTGAAATGGGTTGGGTGATTGGAGGCATCTCATCAATCTTCTCTGTCAGGTACAGAAGAACCAAGCCCTCATACTGTGGGTACTGGGATGAATGGGGCAGCAGTGGCAAGGGCAGCAGGGGCCTGGAGAGCTGGACAGGCCTGGCTTACCTTGATAGCAGCAAATGAGAGAACAGTTTATGCTAAGACAACAAATTTAGTTCAGGAAGCATGAGGAAAAATGGGGGGGAAGTGATTAAAAGGCAGAAGAAAATAATTGCCCAGAAATGGGTAGGGAAGTGGTATTAAGGGAGTGATTTTTATACTGAAACTTAATAGAGCAAGACAGAATCTTGTTTTGACTCTTACACCTCCTGGAGATTTCATGACCAATTCTTTACTACTCTCATGCTGAGGAAGACTGAGAGGAATACACTCGGCAGTCCTGAGGAGGCTGCATTCACTGCACACCCCATCATACGTCTGCCTAGAGGAAATATCATCTTTTAATGCCACAGAAATCAAACTCCTCAGTTTGTACCTTCCCAATGTACAGCTCCTGCCCAGTGGACATTGTAGGCAGAGTTGGCCCAGCGCAGACTTGAGTCACTAAAGTTAAACTGGCAGTAAAATGTCAGACATAGCCCAGCTTGCATCCACACAGCAAAGCACACAGCTCCCCGCAAAACAGGGTAACCATATCCAAAATGGCAACTGGGTAGGATCCTGGCCTCTGCTAACAAAGTTTCTGGCCAGGAACTATTTGATTTATAGCTGGCCAGGGACAATATGCAGAACTCAGGTGGTGTCCTGGCCCTGTTTTATTTTCCAGCATAGATGTAGTCTATAGGGTTTCTTACATTGTTGCTAGATGAAAAGAAGATCCAGAGGAGCAGGGAGGAGAGTGTTAGTCGAGTGTGTGCACAGGAGGAATTCAGTCAGAGCAAGTGGCATTTGTGTTTGTCTGAAATTGTCCACTCTGGCACCTGGCATCAGTGTTTCGGAAAGAGAGGAGTGGATGCAGCGAGTCTGTTCATAATAGAACTGCATCTGGCTGCTGACTTCTCGAGGCAGGTGGCTTATCTCATCCCCACAGAAAGCAAGAGAGAAATGGAGGATCTAGAGCGTAGGCTCTGCAATCCAAAGAGAAGGAGTTTACAAGGCAAAAAGCTCAGCAAAAACATAAAAGGTTTTGTTTCTCACCAAAGCCAAGAAAGGAGCAAATCTGGAGTCTGTTCAGCAGGCTGAGATTTTTTAGAATGAGTAAGGTTGCAGACACTCACAAGACTCGTGTTTCAATAACACGTCTAGTCTGCAATGTGGGTGATCACTACCAGCTCTCTCACCTGCTTGTCGTAAGTCAGAAACTGTTTCAGCTGGTCGAAGTCTGAGGGCGTGATGTACTTGCGCACAGGCATCCGACGCAGTTCTGTGTAAGGATCAAAAACCATTTTCTCTGGAGGGTTCAGTTCAAGTCCTTGGCTCTCCAGGAACACCTAGAAAGGTCATCTGAGGTATTAATGCTGCGTAAATTCTGAAGGTAAGAGGTAACTAGAGATGACAGATGGGCTGAGATAAGTGTTGTCAGAATACTGCAAGTTCTTCCCTCACAGACCACCAGGCTGCAGGAATATTAGTTCTATTGCAATAGAAAATACAATAGAAGATGATCAAGATGTTTCTGTTTAAGCTGCTTCTTAGCTTTGTTTGCTTTTTAATTAATCAGAGCAATCCTGTCCTCAACTTCCTAACTCAGATTTTAACTGAGCACAGTTTCCCTTGGCCGTAGGGTTTTAAATGGAGGATAACTGTCAGTTGCTCTCTTTTGTGGAAATGAAAAAGATTAAATTAGTGCATAACCACGGGTGTAGTCAGTCTGAATCTGGAAGAGATCTAGGGTTCCCCAATGTGTCAGACAGTGCTACCCACACTGGGCCCACCAAGGCCCTTCAAGACATGAGGATATATGCATGCCAGAGTGGCAGCTTCATTCCATCTTTCAGGAGGAGTACTTTTCCCACAGAAAGAGGGAGATCTACTCGTTTATAAAGGAATTTTTTTCTTCTCTCAGATGCATCAACAAACTCTAGGTTATTACTTGTGTACTCACATCAGTCACCCAAAACACTGAAGTCAATGGATTTCTTCCCTTTTTGGCCTTGGGAAATGGCCTGTGAAAACGTTCAGCCCAGGAAGCACCTATGCAAACATCTCCAACAGGCATGTGAGATCACCCTGAAGACTCACAAGGCAGGTTCACACTGTCACACTCACTATTTTCTGGTCTAGAGGATGCCAGTTAATGATAAACAGACTAGTGGCCTTGAGATGTTTGAGATGTAGACCCATGTAGTTCACTTCTTGTTTTCCATCAACAACCCACACTAACACGAGGACCAGCTCTTCATTTGATGTGAACTGACTTTAACAGTCATCCAGCTCCAGCAGAGCTGGCCCCACATGTTCTCAACAGCCACATATATACCAATATATCGGGAACATTCCTGGGAACTGAAGCCAGTTGGCAAGGCCTGCATCTAAACTCTCTCAGCCTCCAGGAGAGGTTGGCTGCACATAACTCACCTCTTGGGAATGGTTCCTGGAGCATTCTAACTCCTGGACTGCTCCTGAGATTTGCTTAGAAGAATAGTAGTTGACCAGGGCTGAGATTATAAAGGATACCAGTATACTGGTATTTGTTGTTACTTGTTATTGGATTGTTATTATCTTATTTACTGGTATAGAAATAGCCAGAAATAGAAAAGCAGGCAATGAGTAAGCTCTCATAGAAAGGTCAGTTCATACCACAATTCTCAACCCACAGATCATGACTGCTCTTCTGGCTTGGCTGTAGATGAGTGCAGTTACTGAGGGCATTCCCTTCTCCTACTCTTAACAGAGGAGTATTAAGTTAGAAAAGAGTCAGGATCAGTATTTCCCCTCTCACGTGGGCACAAAAGGTTTCATCTGGACTCTAAGCAGTTAAACTGGTGTACACATAGCAATGAGCTTAGACCAATTCTGTTCACACAGAAATAAGCTTAGAATTTGTGCTATAAGGAGCATTTCTGAGGACAAAGGATGGGGCAGCCATGGGGCAAAAACACTGAGCAGTTAACGTGCCCTCAGCAAATATACCTTGAACTTCCCATTGATCTGAAGAGAGAGTTCTCCACAAAAAGCAAAATGAAAGATTGCAAACAACCTTATTGTGAAAGCTACAGATGCAGACTATTGGATTCTAAGAGGTCTGTCCATCTGTAATTCCAAGATTCCCTGTGTCAGTGCCCTCTGGACAAGCAACACACCTGTGTGAAAGGGTCACAGTCGACTATGCGGTACGTCCTGCCATACATGGTGATGTTCATGCCCCGATTCAGATCCTTCCAGTGGTAATGTTTCCCATGGTCATTCTTGGGCACCCGGTGGCGTCTGATAAGTTTGCCTTGAGGAAGACCAGAGTTCTGCACAACGGGCTCTATGACAGACATGGTGTCATCTTCCAAGTAGTAATAGATACCCACTTGGCGGATCCGGTAATGCTCTTCTGCGGAGAGAGGAACATCTTCCTGGAAATAGGCATCAAACTTCAAAATCTGCCAAAGGGGCAATATAACAAAGGGAGAGAGAAAGAAACAGTCTGAACACCGTGATTAGTCTATCAATACCAATAATTTATTTGTAATTTGTTCTGGCAGTGCAGAATTACTGGACTGTAACCTATAAAATCATCAGCGCCAACTGCAGCCTAATTTGTGACTGGTGGCAGAGGCATCATGAGGGTTTTTATCAAGACCTGCCTTTCCAAGCTTGGTACACAAAACAGGTGTAAAAACTACAGCCTTTTCCCTACTCCTCCTTCATCACCTGCTATTTCACCTACTGCCAGATACTTGGTTACTGCCAGTAAACTTGTTTTCTGACATACATGGCTTTCTTTACTATTGTCAGCTTTGCAGACTCTGATTTGGGGAAGCTTTTAGGAGATTTTGGTAAAGAGTTCATCCACATCTGTGGATTTTAAAATCTGCATCTGAAGTCACATCTATTCAGCACACACAGAATCACATACAGAATCACACAGAATCATTCAGGTTGGAAAAGCCCCTCGGGATCATCGAGTCCAACCCTCAGCCCGACTACAAAGTTCTCCCCTACCCCACATCCCCCCACAGCTCATCCCAACGGCCCTGAAACCCCCCCAGGGATGGGGACTCCCCCCTCCCTGGGCAGCCTGTTCCACTCTCGGACCACTCTTGCTGGGAAACATTTTCTCCTCCTGCCCAGCCTGAGCCTCCCCTGTGGCAGTTTCCAGCCGTTCCCTCTTGTCCTGTCCCTGATCCCCTGGGAGCAGAGCCCAGCCCCAGCCTCTCTGCAATGTCCTGTCAGGAGCTGCAGAGAGGGATGAGGGCTCCCCTCAGCCTCCTCCTCCTCACACTCAACACTCCCAGCTCCTGCCCTGCCTCCTCACAGGATTGATTCTCCAGCCCTTCCCCAGCCTCGTTGCCCTCCTCTGCCCTCGCTCCAGCCCCTCGAGATCTCTCTGGGATTGAGGTGCCCAAACCTGGAGACGACCCTCCAGGTGTGATCAGCAAAAGCTAATCTGTGCTGGAGAAGCAAGGAGACAAATCAGCCAGTCAATCACACCTCCTGTGCTTGGCAGAAGTAGGAGGAATATTTCCTCCAAGATCATTCAGTGCCCCTAAGAGGATGTAGGTGGCCAATCAGGCCTTGCATACCCAGCCTACATCAGCCCAGAGGCCCAGGTAATTAAGTGATGATAAAGCCAGCAAGTTCCTACCAGACAGCAAAAGTGTTTCAAAAGGGACCATGACTTCCCCCAGCAGCGCTGGGGCCCCTGCTGCTACTCTGGCTTGAATGAAGGGGCAGAGAAGTGTCAAACAGATTAAACAGCAACATCTCCGTTACTCTGAAGGAATAGCCTCAGGAATTAACACAGCACATCTGTTCCCCAGCCTGTCTCACAGGCGGCCTGAGGCTTGGCTGCAGACTGGCCTTTCTAGGCCTGCCTGGCAGCGTGCAAACCCCTGCACAGGCTCAGGTCTCCCAAGCCTTGCACGCTCCGCAGCGACAGCTCTGTCCGTGGCTGCGGCTGCTCTCGCCAGCTTGCAAGTCTGTGCCACTGGCACTCTGAAAATCACGGGTCAGCTCAGGACTGCTCCAAGCAGACACACAGCCGCCTCCTGGTCGGATACGATCACCAAGATGTAGCGGAGGAAGTACCGATGGAGCAGTACAGGCTGTAACACGCTGTGGTGACAAGCATAAATAGATAGACCGCAGTTAAACAGTCTAACAGGGTCCCTGTTGCAGACTGTCTTTTGTACTTTAAGCTCAGTTACAATCTCAATATAGTTTTGGAAACACAGAAGGCCAAGTTGT
Organism: Athene noctua; assembly: GCF_965140245.1. Taxonomy (NCBI): domain Eukaryota; kingdom Metazoa; phylum Chordata; class Aves; order Strigiformes; family Strigidae; genus Athene; species Athene noctua. The sequence goes on from NC_134037.1 coordinate 5,432,196, forward strand.
GGTTTACAGGGTTTACGGGGTTATAAACTGAAGCTTTTCAGAGTTAATCAAACTTCTTTTCCAACGCCTGCTGGAAATGCTCTAGCATAACTTGTGGGGAATGTCTTACATCGTTTACGTATTATAATCCTCCTCCCAAGTAAAGAAAGCTTCTTTCAGTCTGGGGTTCAGCTGTCTCTGACTAAGGGCTATGGCATCTCAAAACTGCTGTACACTGTCCCATGAACCCTGGAGCTGACTGTTTATGTCTCCAAACTTGGCCAGCAATATTCCTGGAATAAGCTTCTTTATACCTTTTTGTCAAAAGCCACGTGTGCTGGAATGAAGCCTGAAGGTGGAGCCCGTTTGGCTGGCCCATAGGTCAGTGTGGGTCTCTGGTTGGATAAGTCATCTAATTCAGCCTGAGAAAGCTGATTCACATAGAGTCGCTCCCCGCCGATCCCCACTGTTGGCAGCCGAGAAAAGGCAAATCCATTTTTGTAGCCCAGTGTCTGGGACCGATGAAAAGATGTTTTCTGTGGAAGGAAATCCAGCTGTTAAAATACTACATGAGCCTAGTAGATACAGCTACCAGAAGCACAGAAAACCAGTGAAAGAGTGTAAAATCCAAAATTCCTCCCTCAGATAACCGACTGCAGCAGTTATTTACAATCAGATTTTACACTTAGATCAAGAAGGCTGAAAAAATAGTAAGTGGCTGAAGGAACAAAGCATCAGAGTGAACTCAAATCCTAGCACTGGCACAGACTCGCCAAGTGCTTAAATCACTTAATTTCCCTATTGCCCCCATTCTCAGTACCTAGAATGGGGTGACAGCACTTTATCTGCCCTAGATTTTCTCTCTTTGTTCCCTACTCTGTTATGACAGCACAGAGCACCACGGGACCTCACTCTGTTATTGCCTTACAGTGCTCCCTCGACTATTACACCTTGTGCACCCTCTGTGTTTTCCATCATTATCTGTTTTGTTAACTCTCTCCTGGGGATGATATTCACAGGATTTTCTTCGCTGGGCTAAATCAAGCTCATAGAGCTGCAATTATGAAACGTAGCAAAGCACATCAGCTGTTTCACCATCCCTCTCCACAGCCCATGCAAGGGTCACACATGAAATAACCACAACCACAGTGTAAGACGAGATGAATTCTATCTTTGTGAGCACTGTATAATGTTGGCTGTAGGATTCACCTTCAATTTCTTGCTTTATTGGTTTAATCTTGGTTTTGAGCTTCTCAGGGCCTTTCACCTGTCTCATGCCAGTTACTGAGCCCTTCTTCAAGCTAAATAATTATCCAGATGGCACAGGAAGGTCCCTGTCTTGCTTAAGACACGTAACAAAAAAATGTCAGAGCTGTGAATAGGGCTTGATCTCTGTCAGTCCAGTCCTGTTCTTCACTAGTGATGATTAGGATCAGACCTGAGTGACACCAGGCTCCTTGGCTTGCTGTACAGTCCACCACACCTGGTACCTCACCTGCAATCCTGAAAGCATTTGAAATAACACATGCCTGGCTGGTCCCACTGGGCTGTCACCACTTAATGCTCCAAAGAAAGCAGAAGAAATTGTGAGTCCCTGATAATAAACCCCCTGACTTTACCTTAACTTTTGCCAAGTAAAATGGAAATGTATGCATTTCCAGCATTGACGGAACAAACTTCAGCTCCTTTTCCAGACCCAGACTTGCAATCAGTCCAACCTCAGGCATGTGAACCACTTCTTCTCCACCCCCTCCCTCACTCCTCATGGGTAAACCTCTAATCTTATTTATACCTTCAAGGCCCCACTTGAATTTCACATAGTCGCCTGTTTTCTCTTTAAACTGGTTCTATGGAACTTGCTGTGGACAGAGCAGTCAGGAAAACAGGTTCAGGTAAAAACAAGAGTCTACTGAAGAAATGTTAACAGAACATCTTACAAACATTAGGCCTGCCACAGAACTGCCATTTTCTTCTGTTAAATAAATACCAAGAGAAAGCTGTGGGGAAAATATTCAGGGAAAATCAGGAAATTTGTCTTTAATTTGGGCAATATCAGTGTTTGAGAAGCGCACAGGCTTGTAAGGGCCCACAGTTGCCTAAAGAAAACACCTCTCAAATTCACGTCCCAGAGTCGACAGGCTCTCCCAAGTGAGCATGGATGCCAGATAACATCTCACAGTATCAAGTGACTAAAGTAAATTTAAAAGGGAAAACCCAGAATGTAAACTCCTAATCTCAGTTGCTGCCAGCCCGTATCTGAAGGAATTCCACTGAATGAAGTCCTTTTACTGAGTCTATAATCCTTCCTACAAATGCCATTCCCCCTCCCAGTGCCCGTTCCTCTGTCCCATGAGAACTAAGCAATAATATTATTTTCTTTGAACACAGAGGTTTTCTTCAGTACTTCTCAGCACTCATAAAGTGGGGATGCCCACTTTAGAGACTGGAAAATTGAGGCAAAGTGAGTTGATAGCACTCACTAGGGCTCACCCTGAGGAACAGTGCAAAGCCACATCTGGAGTCCAGATCTCCTTAAAACATTACCAATAGTTCAATACTTCAAGTTACTCTAAAATAATGATCTGCTCTGCTAAGTCCTGTGGGTGTTTCTTACATACACATAGCGCTGCTGAGGTCAGTGGAAGCAGTCACATGACTAAAGCAGGCAGGATTATACCGATAGAGGAAATAATATTTTGCTGGGGCAGAAATCTGCATTGTAGATTTCTAAGACGTTATAAATTATATTGAGGAAATAATATTATTAAGCTGAGAATAATTCTGAGATAGTCTTTATTACTGCATGATTGAAAGGATTCGTTATGAGTAAATGACTCCACTTATTATTGAAGAACTCAGTCGTCACTAATTTAGCAAATAGTTTGTTCACATTGGAAGGCACCATTAAGACTGGTACAGTGGCAATTTATCCTTGGGTAGCCCCAATCCACACATAAGCAGAATAAAGGAGAGGGTCCTGTTTAGGAAAACAGAGAAAAATAGGTTCCCACAAAAGCATCCAGAATGATCTGGATTGGGTTTACCAAAGCCCATCATGACACAGTCCTTCTCAAGAGCACATCATGTCAAGAGCACATCTATCAAACAGATAGTAGTGACAGTACCACCACTGGTCTAAGGAACATAGGACAACTTCCTACAGGAGCACTCGATCCCTTCAGTGTTGTTAAGATCCTTTAGAGGTTCCTCCCCACTCCATCTGAGGCACAATCAAGAGTTATAAAAATTTCTGTTTCAAGGATCCCTCGAAAATACCGTGGTGTCCTCTAGAATTATCAGGAGCATTGTGCTGGCAGGAGATGGAAGGGAAGCTTTCTTCCTTTGGGATAATTAGCATTCCCATTGGAAGATCAATGGGCATGAGGTCTGCGTCCCGTGAAGTAAAGAGGCTCTGTGAGGGACATGGGAAGAACAGACTGGCTGACCCGCAGTGGGGCTCACCATCACCTGAGGATTCACCTAAAGATATACTAGGTTGGTTAGGAGGTTCTCTCTTCTGTAGAGCACAGTCTAGGGAATGTATCAGGAAGACATGGAAGTGCTTATTCTGGAGGTGTCAGTTTTCAGTAGGAATATCAAGGACAAGGAGTACTGTCCCAAGATAAGTCTTTTTTTTTTTCAGTACAGCATGTTCCATAACAAACATTAACATAAAAGTACATGAGGTTCCTTATTCTGGAATACCAGAGCATACTGGGGTCCTGTTCTCCTGATGACCAGACAACTTGGATGTATTGTGAGAGAAGAAGTGGCCTCACTCAGAATAGGGAGCCTTATGGAAATGGAGGAGCCTGTTCTTAAGGATATTAAGCTCCCAAAAACTGTCAGGAGCTTAATGCGTAGGAACAATATACAATATTCCCTACAAAAGTCTGGGAGCATTGCTTCTGCGGGAAACAGTCAGGATATCGGTTTCTCAAACTGACATTCGTACCATTGAGCTGAAGTTGAGCAATGGTGTCAAGATTCAATTAGTTCCCCAGGGAGAAGGAAGGTCAGAGCAGTCAGCTGCCCTGAAACAATACTGGAAGGAACTCAGTATCACTTCTCATCCGTGGTACCGCTTCCTCAAGAGGATGTTGGGAGGATTTGGGGTTAGCAGATCCTTAGTGCGTGGGCCATTGGGAATGGGGAAAAGGAGAGGTTGCTTCCTCATTTAGGTGTCAATTCAAGTGAAGAGGATGAGGATGAAACTACTTCTTCCAAGGAACCTGGCAGCAGCTGAGAGGGTCTCACTTCCTTGGGATGGGCCTGGAGGCTGTGGTGGTATCAGTTCTGTGGAGAGATACCACTTCTCTGAAGATTATCAGGTTCTCACACTCCAGACTGTTAGTTCCCTGTGGACTATCAAGGATTCTTTTCTCCAGGCAATACTGGGTGAGCATTTGTGGAAGTATCAGAGCTTTGAAGAAGGGGGTACCAGGAGGGTGTTGATTGCCTGGGAGACTGGTGACTTTGGGGTGTATCTGTCCCTCTGAGGGTGGTGGGTGGGTCCAGGACATAACTGTACTGGGATGGTGTGGGGGATTAATTCCTGGTGGAGGACTGCTTGAGGTTTGGACAGTGTTGGTTCTCCTGAGTATAGCAAATCAGTTGAGGGGCTGTAAGGTGAGTTTATGGGTCCTGGTTCAGAGCATTATGAGAATGAGCAGTAGGTTCAGAACACATCCCTTTGGGAAAACTGAGATAGTTCAGAGAAATAGTAGTTTTTCCTGGGGGAATCAGGTTTCAAGGCTGTAAAGTGAGTTTGGGGATAATCCTTCCCTTGGGGTATCACATGAACTGGCAGGGGAACTATCGGATGGATTCAGGGGTGCTGGATGCCCATGGGGTGAGTTTGCAGATAGTAGTTCTGCAGTTATAAAGTTTTTGGGGTCTCAAATGAGGCTGGGAGAACCTACCTCTCCAAAGGTATCAGGACAATTTTGGGGTTATCAGATGGGTGCAAGATGCAATGGGTTCCCTGGGGACAAGCTTAAGAGTACCAAGTTCCCTGGAGGGTGGGCTCAGGGATAGCTGGTGCCCTGGTAACAGGCTTTCAGTGACATTGGGAGAATTTAGGGAGAACCATGTCAGCTGTGGGTGGGGTCAAGGGATACCAGGTGGGTTCAGAGAGCTCAAGTCTCCCAGAAGCGAGTTCAGCAGATATTTGTTGGCTTTGGGAAATACCAAGTCCCCTGGGGGAGAGGTCAGTGGGTGCTAGGTCTGCTGGGGAGCATCAGATGAATTTACAGGGCACCAGGTCCCTTGGGGATCATTTCATAGGGTACCAGGTCCCCTGAAGGGTGTCTGGTGAGTTTGAGGGGTACCAGGTTCCCAGGACATGGGTTCACAAGACACCAAGTCCCCTCAGGGATATTAGGTGAATTCGGGAGGTACCAGGCTTCACGAAGGAATGAGGGAGTGGTCTGAGGGAACAAGTGGTTCCCTTGGGGTGGTTTAGGGTGTAATATGTCCCTGTGAGGGAATATTAGGTGAGTTTAGGAGCAACAGGTCTCCTGAGGAGTTAGAGGAGGATCTGAGGGAGCACCAGGTTCCCAGGGGGTGTCTTCAGTGGCTACCAGGTCCCCCGGCAGAGCCAGACAGGGTACAAGTCACTGACGAGTCCCTGGAGCAGGGGTGGGGGTAGAGGCCTGGACCTCAGGGAGGCTTCTCTGGGCCCCGCCAGGCCGGGACAGACCGGGCTTGGGGGTGGCCCGGGGGAAGGGGGGCGGGGGATCCCCGGGAGGCAGGGTTCACCGGACGGCGGCGCTCACCATGGCGTCCCTGAAGGCGCAGCCCGGGAGGAAGGGCAGGCCCGGCTCCCGCCCCAGGCTCATGGCGGCGCAGCCGCTCCCTCCCCCGGCTCCGGTGACGCTGTCTCCATGGCAACCGCCGGCCCGCCCAGTGCGCAGGCTCGCCGGGAGGGGGACGCGCATGCGCACTGAGGCGGGCGGGCTCCCGCGCCTGCGCAGTGAGCGACGGGGAGGCGTTGCCGTGGCAACGGGAGGGCGGGAACGCGGCCGCGGGAGCCGGCCCGAGCCGCGGGGCCGGGGCCGGAGGGGCCCCCCCGGCACGCTGGAAAGGGGGTTCAGGGCGGCCTCGGCCCCGTAATGGGGAAAAGAATCAGTTTCGGGAGCTGTGGAAAGCGTTAATCCCGTTTTCTTACGGGTTTGAGTGCGGTTCGGCCTACTCCAACGCAGGCCGCCGCCATGTTCCTCCTCCCCCTCACAGCCAGCCGGGGCCTTTCAGCATCTCGCAGTGTAAACTCAGTATTGGCTCAGTCAGACCCTCACCCTCTTGGCACAGCTGGGCTATGTCCTTGCTATTAAAAAATTTTGGCCTCCAAAACGGATTTCTGACAGCCAGGCTGCTTTTTGGGAGATATCCCAGCCCTGTGCTTTGCTTAGGGGGAAGAAGAGCTGTAGAGGGCCGAAGGTGTATCAGGAGCGCTCAAAACATTTTAACAGGAAAAGTGATTGTGCTGGCTTATTGCATATATTGTATGTATATTAGCTGTGAAATAGTGCATTTTGTAATATGTAGCACTGACACGGTTCCTTTCTTTCAAGCATTTCTCACCTGTTCCTGAAGGAAGCAGCAAAAAGAAGCAGTAGGGGGGACATCTAGGAAAAGGTGGTTGTGCAAGTCACTCCCAAATGTATGAGAGAAGAGAGATTCAAGTTAAGCGCCGGAGAGAAGAGGTTTTTGTGTGCCTTTCCTTTGGTCTCTTTATCAACAGTACACAAGACAGGCCAGGCTGCGATTCAAGGGCAGGCAGCGGGATCTGAGAATTTTGTAAATAGAAGTCAAGCAGAGAGAAATGCAGCCAGACTGTCTGTCTAAGCATGGTGTGGGAGAGAGAAGAAAGCCAGCCAGTGGGAGATAAAAGAATGAGTCTGATGAGCTTAGAAAGGAAAATAATAGATTGAAGGCCAAGCAGGGCTAAAAGGCTGGATCTAAAAGACAGCAAGCTGCTAATGTGACTGCTGACTCAGATGCAGGTGCTGGCACCGAAGTGCTCTCTCTGATTTCTTCTGCTGTGATATCCAAGCACTGATTAGCGGGTTTCCTGAACTTAGCAAGAACCAGGGCCTTCCTCAGCGAAGGAAACTTATCTCTGTGGGCCATGGGTCATCCTCTAGGAGAGTGACAGCAACTTTTTAACAAGGCCGTGTGGCAGAGTGTCCCTGTGCACTGCTTGCCACGGGAAAGGAGTGCTGCTGTCTCACTTTTTGTATGAGTGGGGAAGTAAGGCCAGGGGATTTATCCAGGGTCATGAAGTAGAATCTTAAGCTCTGAATGTGAGCAGGGACAGGATCAGAAGACTGTGGTCCCAGTGCATTCCTCCTGGGTGTTTTAAGGGAGTTGGGAATGAAGAGGGGAAGATTAAGGAAAGTCATAACAGAAGCTGGGACTCTCTTAGGAATAGCGATCATAAACCAGGATAGTGGGGGAAATGGGAAATAAGGAATTAAAGTGGAACTCAGAACATCTGGATTCAGCATCACCTTTGACATCAACTTCTGTACAGGCAAGTCTGACTTGCCCAGGCTAAGACAAGCCTCTTTAGCCTCCTACATTCCTACTGTCTACTTGTAAAAGGGAAAAGGAAGTCGTTATCAAGATTTCCTATCTCTCATTTGTTTAAAGCTTATGTAATGTAGAGGAAAACCTGTGCTATTACGTGTATGTATGCTGCTGTAATACACGCCAATAAAAATGTCTGACCGGTGTATTCCCATGCAAGGAGAGTGGATGGTGTTTAATACACCCCATCTGTAGTCTGAGGGATCGAAGGATCACTAGTGGGTCTCTTAACACTCAGAAGGCTTGTTGGCTGTAGGCTGAAATTTGCCACCTGAGTATCCACACATTTGTGAAATATTCAGGAATTGAGATCAGACCGCTCTCCAACAGCACTTTCTACGCTGCTTGGTCATCGCATCCAGCGTTTGTTCTGCTGACTAACAGACACCCTGATGAAGCAATACCAGCTTGGATTTTTTCCTTTCTTCCACCCCATCTATTGGCTCTCAAGGGCCAAATATTTGATACAGGTATGCTAGAAAGGATACTGATAAGGAGCAAGTTTAGTGCTTATCACTTCATAGCTAGAGGAACTGTTTTGGATTGAGAGTAGGTTTTACCTTCAGCCAGAACAAACCAAAGAACTATAGGATGAAGGATAAGCCATCACTAGGAACAGCTGCAGAATTTAAGACACAGCAGGTAGCTTAATGCCTTAAACTTCGGGCATGTTCAGTTCTTTTTTTTTTTTTTTTTTTTTTTTTTTCCAGGGCTGTTAAGGCTCCACTTTTCTCTCTGAAGTCAACAGGAGCAGCAGACAGCACTGGGAAGTGTTCTTCCCCTGACCCTGTCCCTGACACTGTCTTCAACAGCTGCTTAACAGAACAAAGAAGGGAACATCTCAGAGCTGTTTGCTAATACTCTGCCTCTTAGCCCATGTTATCAGAGAGCTGCAAGGATAAAGGCCAGATAAAGATTGCCACTGGGTAAAAGAACATCTTCTGAGGCTGCAATATCTGGTGCTTGAAGTAAAAATTTTTACCTTCTCTCACATTCTCTCCTCTGTGGCTGGTGACATGCGAAACGACCGAAACAAAATGCCTCATTCTTCTGACTTGGAAGCTTTTACTTTTTGCATTTAGCTTCCCGTGCTTTGGATAGGCCAGTTCCCTCTTATAACCATCTCCAGCTTTTCACGCATCAAGGATGTGTGTGTAATATCGGATACCGACGGGCATGTAAATATGTTCCCTAAAACAGTATCACCAAGTAGTTTCTTCTCAGCATACCACAAGCCTCTATTTTTGTTCCCGGTTAAAAAAGTTAACAACAGCCCTCAGTTTCTGTTTTGGTATTTTCTCCCATTCCTCTCCAGTTTTTGCTTCATGGAAACTTAAAACTTTGGCATAACTCGTCGGGTGAAATCCCTGTCACTAATGGCGAGGGCGAGACGATCCCTCGCTCAGAAATGCATCTCTCTGCAGAGTTGGCTGCACGCCTGCTTGAACGGAGCATTTTTTCCTAAGCCTGTCTGGGGAGGTAGCGCGGAAGGCTCTGCTTTCGTGGCACCGGGAGCCTCTCTGCTGCCACAGATGAAGACATCTCGCCCTCTGGTGGGTAAAACCACAACAGCACGGAAGCCCTGGTCTGCATGTTGTGTCAAGAAATAATAATTAAAATGATTAGTGTGGTGGTAGTAGAAGGAAAAAGCTGATTTTTTAGAGGATTGACATTCACACCGAGTTTATATGCTGGGGTATGTACGTGATCGCACGTGATCCTCCTGATAAAGAGGGTTTAAACTAGTGATGTTTGGGGGAGAGTTACCAGCAGCCCTGTCATGGAGTGCTGGTCAAGGTCGATGAGCAGAGGGCCTGGAGTGGTGTAACAGAAAGAGATCACAAAATCGACAAAACAGGGCTTAAACGGGGTCACCTCCAGCGTTTGCATGCAAGCAAGGAAGTGCCTAGGAGGCACCAGTACGGAGAAATCCCCCAAAGCCCTTCTGGGAAATCTGTGTGCTGGGGGTGTTTCTCCGAAATGCCTGTAGAGTAACGCAGGCGTGTGGCGAGTTAGAGATCTGTGCGCAGCTGCAGGGCTACCATCCTGCTGGGATCAGGAGGACATGGCGGGATGGCTCCCATGGCTCAAGGGTTGCGACGGAGGGATAGAGGCTCTTTAAGGACAGGTTGAGAAGATGGGGAGTTGGCCTTTGTGTGAGAGAAAGCTGGAATGCATAGAGCTCTGCGTGGATGAGGAGCCAACTGAGAGCTTGTGAGTGAGGATTAAAGAGAAGAACAATATGGGTGATATTGTAGTGGGTGTCTGCTGTAGGCTGCCTAACCAGGAAGAACAAGGGGATGAGGTCTTCTACAAGCAGATGGAGCGGTCTCTTTGTAGGCCCTGGTCCTTATGGGGGACTTCAGCCACCCTGATATCTGCTGGAGGGACAACACAGCAGGGCATAAGCAATCCAGGAGGTTCCTGGAGTGCAGTGCTGATAACTTCCTCCTGTAAGTGATAGAGAAGCCAACAAGGAGAGGTGCTTCTCTGGACATCATACCAACAAGGGCTCAGTGGTGATGTGGAGGTCAAAGGCAGCCTTGGCTGCAGTGAGCAGGAGATGGTAGAGTTCAGGATCCTGAGGGGAGAGAAGAGGGTAAAAAGCAAGCTCAGAACCCTCGACTTCAGGAGAGCAGACTTTGGCCTCTTCAGAGACCTCTACCTGCTTGGTAGAGTCCCATGGGATAAGGCCTAGGGAGGAGTGGGGCCCAAAAAAGCTTCCTGATATTCAAGGATCTCCTCCTCCAAGCTGAAGAGTGGTCCATCCCAATGAGCAAGAAGTTGGGCAAAAATGCCAGCTGGCCTGCGTGATTAAACGAGGAGCTCCTGGCAAAACTCAAACACAAAAGAAACATACAGAGGGTGAAAGCAAGGACAAAGACAGGGAGGAATCCTAGAACCTTGTGCAGGGATAAGGTTAGGAAAGCCAGTTGAATCTGGCCAGGGATGTCAAAGACAACAAGAAGGGCTTCTACAGATAGACAGGTGACAAAATGAAGACTAGGGAAAATGTGGTCCCATTACTCAGCAAGATGTGGGAGCTGGTTACACAGAACAGGGTAAAGGTTGACATACTGAATGTCCACTTCTGTCTTTACTAGCAAGACCTTCAGGAATTCTAGGTCCCTGAGGCCAGGGGAAAAGGCTGGAGCAAGGAAGATGTACCTTGGTGGAAGAGGATCAGGTCAGGGAATATTTAAGCATGGGATGCACCCACGAGTGCTGAAGGAACGAGCTGATGTCACTGCAGGGCTGCTGTCAGTGATCATGGCAACTGGGAGAAGTGCCTGAGGACTGTGGGAAAGCAAATGCCACTGATGTCTTCAAGAAAGGCATGAAGACCCCTGGAACTACAGACAGGTCAGCCTCACCTTGATCCCTGGGATGGTGATGAAGCAGCAAATCGTGGGAACCATTTCCAGGCACAGAAAGGACAAGAAAGTCATCAGGAGTAGTCAGCATGGCTTCACCAAGGGGAAGACACGCTCGACTGACTTGATAACCTTCTGTAATAAAACTACTGGCTTGGCAGATGAGAGGACAGCAATAGCTATTGTCTACCTTGACTTCAGTAAGGCTTTTGACAGTCTCCTGTAAGATCCTCACAGACAAGCTGCTGATATATGGGCCAAATGAGCAGTGAGATAGATTAAAAACTGACTGGGGGCCACCGAGAAGAATCTTTGCAGAAGAAGAGCTGGATGTCCTGGTGAAAACCAGGCGTAACATGAGCCAGCAATGTTTCCTTGTGGCAATGAAGGGGAATGGTATCCTGGGCTGCATTAGACCAAGTATTGTCAGCAGATGAGGGAGGTTATCCTTCCCCTCGGCACTGGTGAGGCCACACCTGGAGTCCTGTGTGCAGTTCTGGGCTCCCCAGTCCAAAGGAGACATGGACATACTGGAGAAAGTCCACCGAAGAGCCACCAAGGTGGTGAAGGGATTGGAGCATCTCTCCTATGGGGAAAGGCTGAGGGAGGTGGGACTGTTTTGCCTGGAAAAGGCTCAGGGGGGATTTTATTAATGTATATAAATACCTGACGGAAGGGTGCAAAGAGGACGGAGCCAGGCTCTTTCCAGCAGTGCCCAGTGCCAGGACCAGAGGCCACAGGCACACACTGAAACACAGGAGGGTCCCTCTGAACATCAGGAAACACTTTTCTACTGTGAGGGTGCCCAAGCACTGGCACAGGTTGCCCAGGGAGGTGGCGGAGTCTCCATCCTTGGAGATCTTCAACAGCCATCTGGACACGGACCTGGGCAGGCGGCTCTGGGTGGCCCTGCTTTATCAGGAGGATTGGGCCAGATGACCTCCAGAGGTCCCTTCCAAACTCAACCAGTCTGTGATTCTGCACAGGTGTCAGCAAGAAGGACAGAAGCTCTAGCCTTGTTTCAGGTTGGCTCATGCCTAAGTGACTGATCTCCTTCTGCCCACCAGTGGTTGTGTCTCTGTACTTAATTTCAAGCATATGCTGAAATGTTTTGCTTGATCATGTACTTGTATTCACAACTTGGCCACTGAAGCTGCACTGCCTTGGTGCCAGGCCACTAAATCACTAGACACCTCTGACAGAAATTCAGGAAAACTGGACACCCAAGTACTTTCTGTGGATGATGAACTTAAACCCCTCTAATCAGTGTCAGGGCAGCCATTCTGCACCTCCCTTGTGAAAAGCAAATGAAAATCAGTTACGGTGAAACCTGCAAAGTGCTTGGAGATGCACAGATAAAACCACACCCGATTATTCATTACTGTTATTATTCACTCTAATATATCCACTGTATAATTATTAACCACCTTTCTTCCTAATGACTCATAACCTTCTGTACTTGTGCATTGGGGAATTTCACACCACACCAATCGTTTTGCTTTTACAGATTTTTTTTTTTCACTAAGGTTTTTAAATAATGATCAGTACAGTACAAAGCTTAAAATATTATCAATACAAAGTCAGCAGATGGGACCTGGGAAGGGGATAGTTAATACAGAACACTCATACCCTTCCCTGTTTCCCAGGGAAAAAAAGACAAATTCTTTTGTACTTCTGTTTAGTAACAAACAGTGCTTAAAAATAATCTTGTCAGTAAAAGATGTAAATTGCAAGGCACACGAGGAACCTGTCCTTGCCTTGTTACACAAATCACTAGGCATAAATATAAGTTTAAGGCACCTCTCTCCATCCTCCCCTTCTGCTCCGTACACCAAGCAAATCCTGTCAGTGGGTAGCAGCTGTTAAGAGCAACCATGGACCGGCAGACAGCGAAGAGGCTGCCTCTGAGCCTCAGGTTCCTTCAGGATGAATCCCAAAAAGGAATAGAATAAGGCACATTGGGATGAATTCTCAGTTGTTCTGTACAGATCCAGGTTGCAAGATCTGCAAAAATACTATCTCAGGACCAGAGATTCCTGGGGGAGGGAGTTAGGACGTCGGTCCCTCCAGGATCTCAGATGTGCTCAACCTTTGGTGCTCAGCTCTTCACCAAACCCTGCCGTGGGCACGTCCCTCCCAGCCGTGCCTCCTTAGCGGAACACTGGGATGGAAGGAGGCCTGCTCCAAGCAGTGAGCCCAAGGAGGAGGCCCTGCGAGGCTCTCAGACAAGCTGAGCAATTATCACAGCGGCATTTTTACTGTCTGGACGCAGCCCTGGTCTCCCTTAAATCAAGAGCAGGTCTTTCAGGAAGGCATCAGCAGCCACATCCTAGTCTTGGCCCGGTTGAGGTGCCGCAGACTGCACGGCACGTGGAGTCTGTCCAGGTAGGCAGCCAGGTGCGTAAGGCACAAGGATGAAGGAAAGAAATAAGCTGGGTGGAGGAAGAGGAGGAGGATGGAGACAGGGATGAAGAAAGCTCCAGTGTTGGTGAGACCCTTGTGACACAAGGGTGCATCATCACAGCAGCAGCGTTGTGTTGAAATTCCCTGCTTAATCAACCCATCATAGTAACCAGGAGGTCGGCTCCAGGTCTGAGTGCAGGGCCACACGGGGATGCGAGTGGCTTCACCTGAGGGGTAACATGAGAATATGGAAAAACACCATCACAGTTTCACTTCTGCCACACCAGGGAGAAGATATATGACCAGCAATACCTTGGAAGGGCCATGTGGGCACCTCCTCTCCCTGTCCCTGGACTAGACAGCGTTAACGTACTCATCCTCCTTTGACAAGGGCAGGACATGTTGTCTATTTTCAAACCCTTAAAGAAGGAAATGCTTGGGTGATCCCTTCCTCTGAGACCAGTATAACTCTAGGTAGCAGCAGAGCAGGGTTTGCCACTAGCAGCAGTGCCCACTCCCTCTCAGTTTTAGCCAGAAAGGAGCTCTGGACCAGCCTGGTTAACTCCCCTTCCTGCACAGGAGCCCAGATCCATCAGCCAGATCCACACTCAGTAGGTTATTCTGTTTTACCTACCACAAAACCAAGGCAGATTAACCTGTGAAAAAAAGCACTGCTCCCACTGGGCATCTTTCCCTGAACTTGGGAGGAGACCCACAAGCAAAGCCACGCAGACCATGGAGGGAGCAGTCCGTCAGTGCAGCTAAGCTACTTGAGCAACCAGCTGCTGTGCAAGGAGGAACTGCTGCTGGCCTCTGCTCCGGCCCTTCCCTGCAGGCAGCAGTGTTGTCCAAGTGAGCCAGCCGAAAATTAAAACCAGTAGAACATTACTGACGTTTTTTCAGTAGGATTGGTTTTTTGCTGGTCCATCTGGCACCAGCTCGCTCTGTGGTGAGATGAGCTTCTGTGGATGGGAAAAGGTACGATGAGGTGTAAGTGGGACCATCCCCACTTGCCACTCCCCTGAGGCAAATTTGTTGTTAGGTCATGGCATGGCTGTACTGTCAAAATACACCATAGGAAATGAAGTAGTTAATTTCTAAGCTGGACTGGATAAGAACCAGGCAGCCTAGAGTGATAAAAAAGGGTGGACTAGATGACCTCCCAAAGGTTTTCCTACAGTTTCTACTCCTGTACTCAAAACTTACTTCCCTCCTGCTTTGTTTATTTGTCAACAGGTCCATGAGTTTCAAATCTGTCCACAAAACATAGGACACAGCAAAGCACCTATTAATAGATCTGTTTTCAGAGACTTTTGTCTGGCCCACATTGCTCCTCCAGCAGCATAGCACTGTTTCCTTCAGGCTAATCTTCACCCAACTAGGAGGCTCTGCAGGCATAAAAGCCAAAAGCAAAACCTTTCTGGATAATAAATCGCGCGCGCGCACACATGCACAAACACACACACATCTCAATCGTTCAAAAACAGATCAAGTGCAGAAATCAGTGCTTGTCGTGACAAATCATATCCCCAACCCTACCCTCTGCCTGCTCAGAACCAGCAATCACAATTCATTTGCCCGCCCTTGGGTTCAGTGAGACAAATCTGTGGCTGGAATAAACCTATGGATTCCTTCGTTTCAGAAAAGATTTATACGTCCTAGGAATTTGCCAGATGTCAAGGCATTTGAGGCTGCAGGTCTTGCACTGTGTCTAGCCGGGAGGAGCCGTACCAGGGTTTACTACGGAAAGCAAGCGATGGGTTGAACAGTGGATATCGAGGCTGCACGGGACCGTATCTCTGCACTGGCTCTGAGCATCCTGTCCTGCAAGTGCTGCCAACTTCAGTGCAACAGCGTGGCTCCATACCTGATATTCCCCCCCGAGCAAGCACAGAGAGACTCATCTAGTGGGGGACACAGTAAACCAACCCTTGCTACACCCTGGACAGAAGTGACCCATGGACATTAAATGTCCCTGACTACTCTGTTACTCCACACAGGAATCACCAAGTCTCAAGGACAAACCCATCCCAAGGTTGCACAGGACCCCGATGCTGTCACCTTGCTCCTGCCTTTTGCTGTTCTGCCTTCACCTAGTGCTGGATTCACAACCTCATTGGTCAGAGAAAAGCAAGCCTGCAGCTTCAAGGCTTTCCCACGAGGCCCACCAAGGACTGCCTGGTGTCCTGAAAAGCACCATTATGATGGGAATAAAGACTACTTCACTTTCATACCCTTTTGGCCATGACCACCATAGGAATGTTGGAGGCCCAGGGCCCAGAGCCTTTCCTGTATCAGACGGGTCACACCTCAGTTACTCCACACTGCATGGACGGTGTTTAAGATCAGTCAGGCTCCCTAGACAGATAATACAGTCAGTCTATGCATGCAGGAATGCATGAACCTGTCTCACAAGCAGCCAAAATTGTGCATCCAGCATCAAAAGCATCTCCCCTCCTGGGGCCAGCGCCCTGAGTGCTGATGGCCTCAGGAGTGCTCAACCTCTGCCACTGCTACTGAGGAAAGCTCAAAACCATCTCCAGCCTGGCCCAGGCCCAGCTCCTCAAAGGCAACTTAGAATGGAAGTGAGGCGCTGCTGAAAACCGGTGTCGTAGGCTACCAAACAGCCATCAGCACTGCTGCTACCTTAGGTCAAATTCAAACTGCTGAGAAAGACCCCAGCTGCTGTTAGCAATCCTTGGGACAGCCTTACTCCTTGGTTTTGATGAGCAGCTCTGCTGCAGATGGTGCAGACACACACAGAAAAGATGGAGCTGACCTAACATCCCCACCTGTGCTGGACCCACGCCAGTCACTGGCAGACACAGGGCTCAGGTTCAAACCCAGTTCGTCCTAGAGGATCCCAGATCAGGCCTAAGTCTCCAAACATGCTTCGCCAAAGCCACCTCAGCAATCTGGTGTTGAGATATTTGACAAGGAGACCGCAGAGAGAACCTGGTTTAGCCCAGCTGGAGCAGGGAAAGGATTATACCAGCCACTGTGCCACACATGCCCTAGAAATGTAGAATCCTCCTGAAACCTTGTCTGCTGCCTTTGATAGTAACAGGTCTCCCACAGATAGCAGAGATGGCAAAACCCAGAGAGGTCATCCCATCCAGCTGTGGTCCTCACGGTGCGTTCTCCACTGTGTTGTGAGCCCTGGCAGACCCCTCTACAGTCCTACAGCCTTCAGGCTGCCCTCCCTGACCTTCAGCAAGATATCACCCACAGGTTTACCAGAACGAACAAGAAACCTCTGCCTATTCCAGCATCCTTGGTTAAATGACTTGTTCTGGCTTAAAACACTCCGTGTCCACCTGGATGGCAAAAGGCCATCCTGCTGTGAAAATGCATCCAGCCCTCCACCCGAGTCCAGGGTCCCGAAGGTTAGTCACAGCGTGTTAGGCAAATAAGACAGTTATGTCTCTAATATGTTATGCCCCTTTTCTTGATTTTCACCACCCCGGTGATGTCATGGCTGTCACATTCCTGACTCTCAGGAGTCCTTTGTAGCCAGGCTGTCCTTGATCCTGCATCGCAGGATGTAAGCTGTGATGGCACTACAAGCCACGAGGCCAAAAAAAGAGATGCAGGAGAGATAAACAGAGAAAGGCCCATGTCTCTTCAGGAAAATCTCCTGCCTGTTCTTGTAATCCAAAAGAATGGCCTCCAGCTGTGATAGGGTGCAGATTGCCAGGAAGGTGTGGAAGATCTGGTGGGCATGGCCGACGATATCGCAGGAGCCAGGGAAGTACTTCTCAGGGACCGGGCAGGAGAAGAAATAAGCACTGATAAGGAAGAACAGTATCTGGTACGTGTGGTACCAAGCAGCATCTTCCTCACAGCCCCCCAGGTGACACACAACCACCCGGTGAGCCACAGGACTGATATCCAAGATGAAGGCCAGGCCAGCTGGGATCACCTGGCACATCTTCCTCATGATGGGGTAAGGCCGTCGGTACCGATACTTGGCGTAGCAGCAGCCGGCACAAGACAGCCAGCCACAGAAAGCAGCTGCCGGCAGGAAGAAAAGCCAGAACTTGTCATACCAGGCTTGGTCGGAGCTGTAGTAGAAATGAGCTAGGGCACTACCATACTGGTAGATGCTGACTCCGACGTAGTCCACGAAGTAGAAGGTGTAGTGGTACAGCTCTGATTTGGACTGCAGAAGGTGGGCCAAGAGGCTGCAGGTCAGGTAGGTGACAGAGGAGAGGACAAAGATGAGCAAAGGCAAGGACCACGCGTCCACAGGTAACTGCTCAGCCTCCACAAACGTCTTGAATCTCAGCAGCACAGCCAGCGCTGCCAGGAGATGAGTCCATACATTGACCACTTCATTGTGCTTCTGGAAGAGGCTGAGGAAGTAGTACCGCCAGTCCTGGCCGGTGGGACGGTACCCGGTGTGGATGTACGGCTCACGGAAGAGCTGCGGCACCTCGCACTCTTTGACCGTGCAAGGCATCTTGGGGAAGCCATCCTCCAGCAGCCTGGGCAGTCGGCTGAGATGCTGCCCGCTGAGGGACAGCGTGCTGATCCGCTCCAGGATGGCTGTCATCTCGCTGCGTGCGGCGGCTTGGAGCCCAGATTTGGGGTACGCCGTCTTCGTGCCCTGCAAGGACGGGAGAAAGAAGAAATGTTAATGGTGATGTATTGGGGGGGAAGAGTGTGCTGCCATTTCTGGGTGGGATTACCATGGTGCTATCGGGACACTGCCTTTCTCTTAGGAGAAGGGTTTTTTTCTTGACTTGGCAGACCTAAAGTCATCGTGGAGAAGGATGGCACAGCCCCGTCCCTGTAGTTCAGCCTAGGTCAGATGGGCACAGCAGTGCCACAAGCCTGCCTTTCCTCCCCAGTTCCTTGGGTGCTCATCTTGGAGCACGTTCAGAAGTCAGTAAGGGGGTGCAAGAAGCAGTTAACATCAAGAAAGCACTTGATGATTTGCGCAGTGGATTTTTCACCCCTTTCCCCAAAACAAACCACTTAGGGACAAAACCGGGGTGTAATTACTCATCAAAGGGATAACCTGCCTTTCTGTACCTGAGTGAAGAGGGTTCCAGGTGAACTGTGGAGGTTGCAAATAAGCTCGGCTTCCCTGCCACACAACTTGCACATGGGCTGCACGCCTGGGGCTGCTGCAGTGCGTGGGACAGAGGGAGAAGGGGAGAAGTCCATGGTCCCAAACCTGCAGCCCTCCTCCCTCCATGTGTAAGAAGCAGCAGGAGTGGGAGATGATGGAGAAATGAGGGGCTCCACAGCAGAGCTGGCTGTGATTTGGGTATAGCATCAAGGCCTTGGGAACATCCACGGAGTCATGCTGAGGGGCTGCCTGGATGCTCAGAGCAGCCAAACCCCAGTGCTGGGCACTCCTCTGCCTCCTCTGCTCTAGTCCTTGGCAACCTCCAGCATGGCTAAGCTCTGGCTGGAAAGATTCAGATTCAGGGCACAGCAGGATCCTAATGTCTGGAGACTACTTCACAGCACTGAATTAATTCCCAGTACCCTCTGTTTCCCTATCACCCTAGATATTTCTCTTCCCTGATGGAGTTACGCCACACAAAATACAGAACTTGTCACACAGATGACCATGCTTGAACTGAAATTGATGCTGATGGAGCCCCACCAGACTCTGCACTCCTGTGCAGCCAAGGCATACATGTTGCAGGAGTGAGGCCTGACTCCTGAACTTATATGAGCCCAGCCAGAGCTGCAGCCAAAAATAAGTAAATACAAATAAGTATTTTGCCCGAGTGTAGGAAATGATGTATTTTTCTTCTGTTGCATCGAAGACTAGCTGCTGCCAGAGGTGAGGCGGAGGAATAGTTTGCATGGGAACATGATGGGAGACCCATCCCGGGGTGGCGACAGAGGATACGACAGTGTTAAACACCAAGAGAGTGAAAGCAGGAGGTGGGACCTGTCAAACAGTCCCAGGGAGAGACACCACAAAGAGCAAAGTCAGAGCAAACTCTGAACTAGGTTGCAAATCCCACTTCCTCTAGCAACCCAAAGCCTCTGATAACAGACAATATTTTCACGTTGCTTCCGTATTCTAGCAGATGGGAGTTGCCATAATTAAGTTACATTTTCTAGCCAATTCTGTCTCTCCCTGCACTTTCCAGGTTTTCTGCCTTAGCATCTCTCAGGGCTGTTTTGTTTTGTTTTTTTTTCCCTTGTTTGCCACAGGGCAATCTGGCTGATGAGTTTGATGGAGCTGCATTAGCAACAGAGGGCAAAATGGTCCCTGCAAATGGTATTTTCGTTTTACAGATGCATAACACAATAGAGCAACCCTTGCTGGGAGGTTTGATGCTGTGCACGTTCACAAAGACTTTGTTTCTCTCCTAAGTGTCCGCAGGGTCCAGATCTGTGGTGGGACATGCAGTTCATTGAGCACCTTGTGTATCCCTGTAGGGATACATGCCAAAATTTAGAGAGGCAAGGCAAATTTTGACCCTGGGGTACTCCTATGAGGGGATGGTGTTCTAACGTACAGCCAGGCTGTTCTGGCTCCTTGTAGCTGGTGGAAAAAGAAAGGCTCATTCATCCAACTTACTCTAGGCCTCACCTTCAGGGTAAGGCAAAGCCCAAGCAAGGAGACCATCCCCGGCTATGCAGCACTGTAGTACTCACCCTCGATTGCCCTATATCTCCTTTGGATGATCTGGCCAGAAATTGGCTGGAAACTGCGCACGTCAGGATGGGAAGGACAGGGAAATTTTATGGATGTGTCTGCACTAAGACAGTGTTTGATTTCCTGGTCTAGATGCACAGACAAGAGCTGCCTTCCCACTGCATCTCCTTCACCCAGACATCTGCTCTCTCCAGCTGATGATCTCCAGGCCTTATGCACAGGTTTGGCCCGTGCAGAGGTGTGAGTACAGACTCTGAAGTGCTTTGTGTGTCCTACTCTCCTCTGCCCTGTGCGTTAACCTGTGTTTTACACCTCTCCCAGCAGTTGCTCAATATAACACAAGCAAGAGGGCTTGGACCCCTGCTCACCATTTCCCAGCTTCCCTTTAGCTAAACATCGTTCAAGGATTTGGGCCCACTAAAGGGGGCTCAGAGCTGAATCCTTATCCCAGTTCATCCCAGCAGGATACTGGAAAACCCTCCAGAAAGATCTTTCGGTCCTGATGTTGGAGATGGGGATGATGGTGGCAAGGCACAAGGAGAAAGGGCATACTGAAGCTCCCCACCTCTTGGAGGACACAGACTAATGCTAGCATGGACCCCAGGACATCAGGAACAGAAATCCAGCTCAGATATGGCACAGACTGGGCAGGTGAGCTGCACGGGAGCAGGATTGGAGCGCTCATCTCCTGCAGAGAGGCGGCAATACGCTGAAACCTGCCTGTAAAGAGCAAAGGCAAGCAGAAGACAGGCGGGCAGACAGCAATCAAGCCTGGGTGTACGGCCGCATGCCAATGCGAGGGGCACATCGCCCCTTCCACCATCCCCAGCCCGCCTGCTCTGCATGCTGACAAGGACACGGGGGAGACAGGCAGCTTCTGTACCGGGCACAGGCTGGCTCCAGCTTGTGTGGTGTGTGCTGGCGCCAGGATTTTGCCATGGTCCCTCATCCTGACAGCTCAGTGTATAGAGCGAGCATCGCCTTTGAGTAGAGGCAGGGAGAAGTTAGATGCTGCAGATCTCCCTGACAGCAGCAGACAAGAGAGATTCTTCCAGGAAGACTTTCATAGCTGGAAAATGCCAGTTTTTAACAGGTCAAGGGAGGGTCAGAGATTTTCAAAATAATAGTCCAAAATCACAAGAAACACATCTGATACTCAGATAAACAGCACTAAATCAGGAACCTGGTAGACTGCTTATTTTAAACCGAACTTGTGACATTAACGAGTGAGAACAAGTTGGCAATTTCCAGCGATCATGTGATGGACAAAGCGACAAGCAATTAACGTTAGAAAAGAGAGAGAAAGAAAAAAAAAAAAACAAAAAAAACCACCAACCCAGAAACCCAAGGTCAGCACTGCCTGTTTCACTTTCACAGAGCCCCTATTCTTTCCCCTTCATGGGGGCGTAGGAGCGGCTGAAAGCCACATTCATCAGCAGGGCGTCTTGTTGAGATTCTGTCCTCACCCCTCATCTCCGGGGGATTCAGTTATTTTGGCTGCTCCCAATTAACGGCAACCAAGTATCGTTTGTTCGGGGAGGGAGCTGCAAGGCGAGAAGGAGGGAGTGGATGATGGCCAGGCTGTATCATTACAGCCACAATAAGAACCGCGGCACAGGAGGAGAACGATCCCGTTCCAATTTTTCTCTCCCTTTTGAAGAGAGTAATTGGAAACCTGAGCTTTTCCCAGCTCCTTTGCTTTTTGGTCACAGTCTCATGGAGAGGTTTGAATGAGAAAATTTCCTACAGAGTGCAGCTGATTTTCCCACCGGTCTGGCCTCAGCGTTAACTGTCTGGGACTGAGGCTGTACCAATATGATATATTTGCTTGTAGAATAGTATCCAGGCATCAGAGGTCAACACAGGCTTCCAGAAAGGCAGTAATTCCTGGTAAACAAAGCAGAGGACTGGAGGACTCAACTGTGGGGAAGTCTTTAATAAATGCATTGCATTTAACATAGAAAAAAAAAAAAGTGGCGGGGGACAGCGTGAAAATAACAGCAGTGATCGTGTAGCAGTGGGCAACATGCCAGTTTTGAAAACTGCAGGTGATTAATTCCTGAATTCCTCTCTTCTGGGAGTTGAGCAAAAGTCCCTGGAGGGAGTCCAGGTCATTTTGAAGCCTGGGGTTTTATTCTGACCCTTTCCTACATGGGGTTAACTTCAGCGTCGCAGCTCCTACAGCACCAGGAATGCAGAGAGTGGCTCAACTCACCTCTCCAGGGCTGGGAGAGGCTGCACCAAGGCTGCACCCAGCGCAGATGCAGTGGGTAAGCCCCATCCCAAAGCCTGCTGCCTGCGGGCTGGTCCTCCCTGAGCTCAAACGTCTCTTCCTAAAACTAAACCACTTACAGAGAGGGCTCAGGGCAAACTCTGAAAGACCAGTTTGGGAGCAGAGTGCCAGCTCCCCCATCCCATTCTGCCTGGTGTTTTGGCAAGGCTACCGGAGAGATGAGAAACTAAGAGAGCACAGACCGGCTCAAGCAGCAGTTCCTGTGTAGTCTTGGTATTACTTGCTCCCTTCTCCTGCCGTACGTTCAGATGCTAATCTTCCTCCTAACTGCAACACAATGCTCAGATCCCCTCTGCAGGGACTTAATGGGATATCGGAGAGATCAGAAACTGGAAGAGGTGGCATTTGATGGTTTGTGCGAGGGATGAGCCCTGCCCGAGCAGGCAGCAGGGTACGAGGGTATGATCTACACTCCAGCATCACAGAAGTGGAAAACCCCACAACCAGAGAGGGCCCCGATGTCTGGGACTTCTGTAACTTGGGCTTGCACTTCCCCATCAATTAAATGGGGATACCAATCCTCATCTGCCTAATGAGATATTGGGCTCTTAATGCACCACAGTAATGCACCAGGCAGTGCTGGCACTACTCAGTGCATTGCACAGAATGTTTTATTTCCCTTGATATGCTTGCACAACCCATTACAGCTACATCAGCCCAATGGGTGTGTTACAAGCGCTCATCCAACAGAGACCTTCACAGGTTAGTATGCTCTGGAAGGTAAAGGTGATGTGATTTACTGGAGACGTTGAAGGGCAAGCCTTAAAATAACCTTATCTGTTTAAGAAAAAGGGTCAGAGTAACCTTGTGGAAAATTTCAAATAAAAGAAACTGGCTCAAATTCTACCCTTCTGTATACACATATACACACACAGAGCACATTGCTGAGGCAGGGTTTGTCCAAGCATGTATTAATCAGGAAACGAACGTCTCGTGATGCTGGCAGATGAGCCATTAGAGCCGGTGGGAGATGGCAGGATCCTCCACGGAAGCCATGGCAGCGTCAGCTCCCCCACAATTTCTGGCCTGGAAGCAAGCTGGGCCAGCAGCCAGCTCAGCCGTGCTGAGCAGCAAGTGCCTCTTGACATGGGTTCGGCGTTGCCTGCACGCTGGGACGGGTCCAGGGGATGAGAGCAGCGGAGCCGGGGCGGTGAATGCTGTGCTTGGAGGGGACAGAGCAAAACAAAGCTGCTGGCAAACACCGTGTCCCTGCAGTCAAGCTGAGGAGGTCCACAGCATCCCACCAAGAAAGGGGAGCCCCCGAGGTCACAGAATCCCAGAATCATTCAGGTTGGAAAAGCCCCTCGGGATCATCGAGTCCAACCCTCAGCCCGACTCTACAAAGTTCTCCCCTACCCCACATCCCCCCACAGCTCATCCCAACGGCCCTGAAACCCCCCCAGGGATGGGGACTCCCCCCTCCCTGGGCAGCCTGTTCCACTCTCGGACCACTCTTGCTGTGGAAAATGTTTTCCTCATGTCCAGTCTGACCCTCCCCTGTTGGAGTTTAAAGCCATTTAAAGGTCCTGCAGTTTTGGGGGGAGCGAAGTGGGGCAGTGGAAATCCAAAGTTAGGAAACTGAAGACAAAGCTGCTGGCTTTCCTGTGAGAGCCCAAACCTTGAGCTAGACATCACCCAGCCCTTGGTTCTGAGGGCAGCTGGGATGGCTTTGATGCTCCCATGCTGCAACACCCTGGCAGTGGGTATCCAGACACAAACTGTCTGCCAGCAACAACTCCTGTTGCTAACTCCCAAACCACGCCAGGGAACGATGTGGGTCACCATGGCACATTTCTGATTTGCTGTTTTAAACACAGCTGCAGTTTCTTCATGTGTAACCACGGTTAAAACTTGGTGATGCTACTGATAACACAGCCAATACACTCAATGTGTGAAAAAAGAAACCCATCTGCAGCACTAGGCAGATGCAAAAACGTTAATATTTGTTGTTTTTACCCACAGACCCTTCCTGAGAACTATCTCCTCTAGCAAATCCATCCCTTCCTTATCAAAAATTGCGCAAGATCGAAGTAATACTCCACAGCTTTTCTTCCTGATCTCACTAAACCTTTGCTGTTTGCTCTTTCCAGATCTGCTCACCGCTTTCTTTTCCTACACAAAATAACACAGCTGCATCAGTTTGGGGCTCAATTTTGGGTGGCTACGAGATCCTCATGGGGAAGCACCCACTCTTACAAGCTTTGAGTACACCAGTAATCGCACAAGACCAGGACACAGTCCCACCCCATGACCTGTTAGCATCAGGTTGCTGAGGTGTTAGCGCACTCCCAGGCACGGTTTTGGTCCAGCCACCCACACTGGTCACTGCCTGCTGTATTCAGTCGTGCAGGGACCACCGATGGGTGGGACGACTCATGCCAAAGCTGGAATTGTGCCAGAGAACTGCCTGGGTTTCCCCCCCCTCGAATTGACTTAAAAAGCTGCCCGGATTTGTTGCAGCTCCATCTCGCTTTCGCCTTCCTGAATTTCCTCCTTCCTTAAATTTTTCCTTCCTTACCGTGGGATATGGTATCCTTCCCTTTCATCCCCAAGTAGCTGTGTGCACGCCCTGCGAGCACAGCATTTCTAAGAGAACCAGTTTGCCTAAGAGGTCACTGCCATAAGCTTTTCCTAAAGCCGCAGGACCAGCACTGGCCGATGGGACAAATCTTTCAGCGTGGAGACGGGAACTCCTACTAGCACAGGGAAACCTCAACGAGGCAGCAGATCCCTCCCTGCTCAGATCTATCTGCTGATGGGACAGCCCAGGAACCCGCTGCCCGCAGGCAGAGCAACCAAACAAACTGGCCACGCACTGTTTGGGGATCCGGGCCTTTGCCAAAAGATCTCCGGGAGCCTACGGGCTGAGGCTGCTCAGCTTTGCTGTCGTCCACAAAAGCTTCTTGCACAAAAACATTTTTTTTTTTTTAAGGTTGTGGATTTTAGAGCTTCGGTCATTAGAAAAAAATGTATATAAATCATGCACACCACCAGTGCTGCGGGCAGAGAGCAGGCTGCTGGGAGCTCTGTGCCAACCCCCTGGAGCTGCGAGCTCTCCTCTTCCCTGCACTAAAAGTCTTTGTCCTCATCTGGGACCTCCTATTTAACCCCGTGGCCTCTCCCAGCGAGGTTCTAGGTTTGCAATGACAGCAGTGCCGCCCTTCCAGGGGCTACGAAGCCCCGAGCAAGGGCCAGCAAGAGCCAGATGGCAGATTCCGCCCCCCCCGCCCCAAACAAGGGACACGGGCTATGCTGCGACCACTTACTTAGAGCCCTACCGGATCCCAAGGATTTCCTGGGGGGGGGGGGGGGTGGGAAAAAGCAACTGGGAGCAAACTTCCACTTGCTACTGCCTGTGCCTGAAGGACGGAGGACATAAGGTATGGCCACATATGTACAGCTGCAGACCGAACAGGCAGCCTCCAAAAGCCTTCCTGGGAATTTATTCCCCTGGAGAAATTTCCTTAGCATAAATGGATACTGCAATTAAAGGGCCATGGGCCTGACCTCCGGAGCGGGGTTTATCACGTACGCTGGCAGCTAAAAATTAAGCTGGTGCATGACTCAAGACGTGCAAGTAGCTGCAGAGCGCACGCACGTGACCGACGATGGCAGGTCCCGGGTCCTCAGCCTCTGCCTGCGCCACTGGCACGTCGCTGCCACCAGCTCATCCCTCCTTCCCTGCCTCCGGAGGGACACAACCCTCAGCCAGGGGCTCCGGCTGCAGCTTCAGCATAAATAAATAAAAGCAATAACGCCCAGAAAACAGAAAATCCTGCAGCGAGCAGGACTGTTAACCCACACCTGTATCGGCTGAGCGGGAGGAAATGTGTAACAGCTTGTGGTTTGGCCTGATGAGCCCGTGGGTTTCTAGGAATTGTTTGCAACACCTATCACCCCCTCTGCACCCTGATGCAAAGGCAGGAGCATGGTCTGCGGGTGTAATTCTGGGCTGCCCAACCCCTCCTGGCTCCGGCAGAGAGAAAAACCAGACTTCAGACCCACTGGATGTCCCTTTTGCACACTGCATACGTGCTTCATCCTTTTTCATCCCCTTTTCACAACTTCACTCTTTTCCAACAATCGCTGCCAGGGTGGCATCACACCCCTCCTCATCCTAACCCCCCACCCGGCAATCCCCCCCCAGCTAACCGCACCTAAAGCACAGCGGGGCATTCCCAACCCCAAAACGATGCTCCCGCAGCATCCGACAACACCCATCTCCATCCCGCGGCGCAGGGAAGAGCCATGTGCTCCAGCCGAAGCAGCCTGGGGATGAACCTCTGGAGCTGCACAGTTATTCACCCAGCAGCGGGTGCAGGACCACTGGTCCTACGTGCGCAGCACCAGTTGATCTGCGGCACTTCCCATCCCGGCACAGCTGCCGGGAGGCTCCGAACCCAACGCTGTTCATGCTGGAGATACAATGCTGAGCGAACGGCTGTTACATGTTTACCCAAACTTAAACTTTTATCTATATATATATATATATATTTTTTTTTTTTGTCAATGAAAACCAGAACAGTTCAAGACCGACTGCAATTTTTTTTTTTTCCCCAAAAGAAGGTGAGATGCTCATGGTGTTTCGAAGAAAAAAAACCCAGATGGGAAGTTGAGGGAATGTGACCAACAAACCCCAAAGTGTCGCGGAGAAGACGAGCAGGGGTGAACCCTTCCTCGACCCTCTCGAGACGCGAGCTGGGGCGCGTCAAGCGACAGGTCGCGACTCCAAAGCGACCCACGGGCGCTGGTTCTTCACCCAGCTCCTGGCTCCGCTGTGCTCGGCTCCTGGCCCTGGCCTCCAGAAACGCCTCGAGGGTCAAAGTCACGCAAGGACAATCCCACCCGCGGCTATTCAAAACAAACACGGAGGAAAACCACTGCCCACCTCGCTCCTTCAGGAAGCCCCTGTGAGGTCCCAGGGGCTGGGGGGGGGGTGTAATTTATGGCAGAAGTCCAATTGTCCCACGCACCCCTCCCCACGCTCCCCCCCACCCGGCCGCTGGACCGACCGTGGCTCGAGAGACCTCGGGTGTGGGGGGGGGTGTGTGGGGGGATAACCACGCATCCCCCTGCACCTCGAGGACCACGCGTGTTTCACCCGCACCCTGCAGGGTGGCCGCAGACGTTGGGGTGTTCCCCTTGCCCCGACTCCTGCGTGACCCACCCCCCCGCGGGGAAGGATGCTCCTGCCGCGGCGGGTGGGGTGCGGGGAGCTGCGGTACCCACGGAAGGGGAGGGCGGAGGGGGGGGTACGGGGATAGACACCCCCGTGCCGGGGCCCCTCGGCGGGGTGTCCCCGCGGGGTACGGAGCTGCCCGCGGGGAGGGGCCCGGCGGCTGCTCCCGCGTTCACTCACCCACCGCCCGCGATCTCCCGCCGCCACCGACTCCCGCGGCCGCCGCCTCCGGCAGCGCCGCCGCCACCGGGCGCCCCCCCCACCCCGCTCCTCCTCCTCCTCCTCCTCCTCCTCCTCCTCCTCCCCTCCCTCCGCGCATGCGCGGCCCGAGCCGAGCCGAGCTGAGCCGAGCTTAGCCGAGCTCGGCCTAAACAGCGTGAGAGAAAGCGGGGTTTAAACTCGTGGGAGAGCCCATGGCCGGTCACCAGCCCGGCGGTGGCTGGACAAGGGGGAACTCGAAGGGAGGCACCGGGAGAGGGACGTAAAGGCACCGCAGGGCGCTGGGAAGGGACCTCCGGAGGTGACCCAGGGACAACCCAGAGCTGGTTGCCCAGGACCGTGTCCGGATGGGTTTTGAAGATCTCCAAGGATGGAGATCCCATGGATGGAGATTCATGGATGGAGATTCAACCAAAAAAGTAGAAAAGACAGGACCAGAGGCCACGGGCAGACACTGAAACACAGGAGGGTCCCTCCGAACATCAGGAAACACTTTTCTACTGTGAGGGTGCCCGAGCACTGGCACAGGTTGCCCAGGGAGGTGGTGGAGTCTCCATCCTTGGAGATCTTCAACATCTGGGTGGCTCTGCTTGAGCTGGGCGTTGGACTGATGAACTCCTGAGGTCCCATCCCAACCATCCCGTGATTCCGAGCTCAGGAGCTGCACAACGCAGCAGAGCAGCCCAGTGTGTAGTCCTTGCTGGAGGTCGTGGTTTCCAGCTGTGACTGTTAGGACAGTGGTGTCAAATAAAAAAAAAAATCCTATTCCTGAGAGCTGTTTTTATGTAGACCCCAAGATGATGCTGGTGGAGGCCAACATGAGGAAAACAGGAGGAAAAATAAAAAGTGCTGCTGCCGACTGCCCAGTTCCTGGGCTCACATCTGGGCCAAACCCCCTGATTTTGCTGCTGTGGACATGCAAGCATGGAGGAGAGGATGATTTTTCCCAGGATTTGCAACCTAAAGACAGTACAGCCTTGAGCCAACCACTAGGTTTATGCCATAAAAACAGCACGGAAATCTGTGGGCTCCAGAAAAGAGGGATTTGCACCTGAATGGCCTTTCAGGAGTGGTCTCTGGGCTCTTGAACTGTGCCTGGGAAATGTCTGGGAGAGGCTTATGCAGCCTGGACCGTACTGTGCCAAAACCATCACGATCGGTTCAGCTGTACAGTCACCACAATCCCCTAAGTGGGTTAATTTACGAATGCAGGGTACCTGTTTCCCCTCCTCTGTATCTGTGTTAGCTTGTTTATGCGGGTTTTGCTTCTCCAGTCTGTCAGGACTGTTCTTTTCTGATGAGTTTACAAGGGGAACAGAAGGATCACTTGTTCTGCAGGGCGAGGATGGCAGGATAGGCAGGCAAGGAGCAAGACTTTCTGGCTCCGATAAGATCACTCCAGCCTGGGTGAAGGTTCAGCACATCCCAGCACCCATTGCCAGCAGGCAGAAGAGCGAGCGCTCCCAAAGAGAGGAGAGGAAACCTCCAGGGTGAAGAAGGTGGGCAGGGGACTGCCATTTTTCCCTGTCACCTCACTCAAGGCTGTGGATGGGGTACGATTGGCAGCTCAGTGACACCTTGCACTCATTTGCCACCCCTCTAAAATATCTCCTCCATAATACTGTATGGAGTAGTCCATAATACTACTTTGTCACCGTCCTTCATTCCTTAAATTGGGAGGGGATTCTCTCCCTCTGCTCTGCTCTTGTGAGACCCCCCCTGCAGGGCTGGGTCCAGCTCTGGGGGCACCAACATCAGAAGGACACGGACCTGCTCGAGCGGGTCCAGAGGAGGCCACCAAGATGCTCGGGGGGCTGGAGCCCCCCCTGTGAGGACAGGCTGAGAGAGTTGGGGGGTTCAGCTGGAGAAGAGAAGGCTCCGGGGAGAACTTAGAGCGGCCTCCCAGGGCTGAAAGGGGCAGGAAGATGAGGAGAGACTCTTGATCAGGGGGGTAGGGATAGGATGAGGGGTAATGGCTTTGAATTGAACGAGGGGAGATTTAGATGAGATCTAAGGAAGAAATTCTTCCCTGTGAGGGGGGTGAGGCCCTGGCACAGGTTGCCCAGAGAAGCTGTGGCTGCCCCCTCCCTGGAAGGGTTCAAGGCCAGGTTGGACGGGGCTTTGGGCAACCTGGGCTAGTGGAAGGTGGCCCTGCCTGTGGCAGGGGGGCAGAACTAGATGATCTTTTATGTCCCTTCCCACCCAAACCATTCTATTATTCTGTGATTCTGTGCTTCTGTGGTGTGTATTTGGGTGGGGAATTGAGGTGTGCAGGATATGTTTGAGGGCACAAAGCCTGCTTGGATCATATCAGATGACTGTGAAGGGTAGGGAGAGCACAGCCTGGTACAACCTAGTCTTAACTGCCTGCTGGGAGCAACCTCCTGGGCAAACACAACCACACCTGGGTTTTGCCTTGAAGGGAACGGAGTGATTCATTTCAGGGTGTAAAATGTCAAAGATAGGGAGTAACAGGGACTGCAGCATGGCAGGATGAGTCTGAGATGAATGACAGAGCACAGCTTGGCAGGTACCGCTAACCTGAGAGCAGGTCATGGAGTCAGCAGTCAAAAAGGTCTCTCTGTGCAGCATCCACCAAGCTTGGTGTGCAAACCAACCTGTTGGCACTGACCCAGGAGAGGAGTAATCTCTGCACAGAGCTGCCCTTTGCCTTCCTCAAGTCTTCCTCAGGGCATGCCATGAGCATAAATAGGAGAAAAACCTTTCATCAGAACAGAAAACAAGGGTGGGTGACCCTGCATCATTGCAATGTGCATGTTGCAGCAGGGATGTCCCACCCCACCATCCTCTTCTGCTTGGGTTGTATTTTTCTTCCCACTTTGTCTCTAGCCTTGCTGTGGCCATCACCAGCACTCAGCTGAGTGTTCCCACTTCTCTCACATGAGCAGTGATAGAAGGATGAGTGGAAGAGGAAAAGCCATGCCGTGACCTCCATCTCACAGCCATGGAGCAACCCTGGAGATTTCACAGAATCACAGAATGGTTTGCGTTGGAAGGGACCTTAAAGATCATCTAGTTCCACCTCCCTGCCATGGGCAGGGCCACCTTCCACTAGCCCAGGTTGCCCAAAGCCCCGTCCAACCTGGCCTTGAACCCTTCCAGGGAGGGGGCAGCCACAGCTTCTCTGGGTAACCTGTGCCAGGGCCTCACCCCCCTCACAGGGGAGAATTTCTTCCTTAGATCTAATCTAAATCTACCCTCTGTCAGTTTAAAACCATTACCCGTTGTCCTGTCACTGCACTCCCTGATCAAGAGTCCCTCTCCACTTTCCTGTAGTCCCTTTAAGTCATTGCAGGCTGCTCTAAGGTCTCCCCGGAGCCTTCTCTTCTCCAGCTGAACCCCCCAACTCTCAGCCCGACCTCCTCTGCTCGAGCAGGTCCATGTCCTTCTGCTGTTGGTGCCCCCAGAGCTGGACACAGCACAGCAGGGGGGTCTCATGAGAGTGGAGTAGAGGGCGAGAATCCCCTCCCTTGACCTGCTGGCCACATGCACCCACCCTGTCATGCAACACAAACCCTACTCTTGCAGGCTGCAAATCACTGGCCCCATTATATTGGGCACTTTGAATTAACACCCAAAAAGAGGAGCTTGTTTTGGGGACAGGGGCCACTGTTCACCAAGATGCATCCAAACACACCATGTGCTGCTCAGGAGGAATTTAGCAGCTTTTCACCAAAGACAACTGAGATATTCACCCAATGGGATACAGAAAGCAGAACGAGTCACCTTTTCCCTGTATTTGCTTGTAATAAAAAATATTGACCTGTTGTTGTCATCACTGGGTAAAAAAAGGCTTTTTCTGCACCCTGCACTCCTGTCTGTTGAACTCCTTTCCACTGGGCAAGAATTGAAGCTCATGGTTTGGTAAGTTTTAGAAAAGATTGTGCAGATGTGTGATACTAACCATGGCAAAATCGACAGTTTTGAAGAGGATATAAACCTTCCTACTTTAAAACAAAATCTCCGGCTAACAGGGCTCAGGAGGGAAAATTTTTTGTGATCCATGACTTTTATGCAGGTGGGTTTTTTTTTTTAATCTTCCTCAGTAATAACACACACTGGCAAGTTTCAGGATGCTGGGTTACATGCATCCTTTGCAATTGCTTTGAATTTTTATATGCTTTTTTAAACTAATAATTCAGAAAAAAAAACACAACAAAACAAACAGCCCTAAAAGCCCTCGCTTATTAAGTCCAGCCCCTTCAATCAGAGAGAAGCACTTGATACAGTTCCGTTTGCCACCTTCAGCTGCTCCCCCCACGTTGCACAAGGGGTATGTGACAATTTGAGGTCAGGACTTTCCTGCCTCTTCATGGCTTTTTACGGAGGAGAGAGCCCATCATGACAGTCAGATGATGATCGCTGATGTGGCTGACACGAATTGCTGCAGCTTCCCATCTTTCCAAAGCTGGACATCGCTTGCTGAATTGACCAGTGGATCCTGCCCTGTTGCAAGTGTGACCTGGAGATCCCGATGCAGAAGTGATGATGCTTTGCGTAGAGATGGGTCATTTCCAGGCTTGGGGGTGGAGAAAATGAGGGGGCAAAAAAAAAAAAAGAGGAACCAGCTGTCACTGTCTTTAGTAACAGCCAGAACTCATGAGAGCAGATGAGCAGACCAAAATAGCAGCACCAAACCTCAGGCGATCTGTATCTGGGCCCTCCGGACCTCCCTGGAAATGTGGTCGGGTTGGCACATTACACAGACACGCTCCCGGTCACACTTTCCAGGGCTTTGTTGATTCAGCCACTCCTCTGGTTTCATTTGCCGGGGGAATTCATTTTTCATTGTGCTTGGAGGCACGGCCTGTGTGGGTTTGTTTTGTTTTTTTTATTAATTGCTGTATTTTCTTCTGTACAGTAGGAGAAGAGAATGAATCACCTGCAGGGTCAGGGGTAGCTGTGCATCAGAACCGGGACTGCAACAAGATTTTATGCTCCCATTGCCGTGCTAAGACCTCATCTGAGAGGAAAAGCAGACCCGTATATGCCAGGCTCCTGCTCTGGAAAGCAAGAAGGTGGCTACGATCCATCCTAACGTGCTGAAGGTCAGAGTCTTAACTTCTTACCCACTTACTGTGCTCTCCTGGTGAGATACCAGCAGCTCCCTGTGCATTTAAGTAAAGAAATTCACAGAATCACAGAATCATCTAGGTTGGAAAGGACCTTGAAGATCATCCAGTCCAACCATTAACCTCACACTGACCGTTCCCAACTACACCAGATCTCTCAGCGCTGTGTCGACCCAACTCTTCAACCCCTCCAGGGATGGGGACTCCCCCCCTGCTCTGGGCAGCCCATTCCAACGCCCGACAACCCCTCCTGGAAAGAAATGCTTCCTAATATCGAGTCTAAACCTTCCCTGGCACAGCTTGAGGCCATTCCGTCTTGTCCTATCACTTACTACCCGGTTAAAGAGACTCATCCCCCCACTCTGCACCCTCCTGGCAGGGAGTTGTAGAGGGCCAGGAGGTCTCCCCTCAGTCTCCTCAGCTGAGAAATTTCATTCATATGCACCAGTAGTTGTTTTCCATGTTTTTCTTCTCTGGAACTAGAAAAAAAAAAGAGCTAGATCAGTTTAAAGATTTACCAGAGTGCATGGGAATAGCAAATACTTCAAGAAAACTATGTCAGAAATGCCTGAGCTGGGTGCAGATGTGATTGGGTGA
Source organism: Athene noctua (assembly GCF_965140245.1). Taxonomy (NCBI): domain Eukaryota; kingdom Metazoa; phylum Chordata; class Aves; order Strigiformes; family Strigidae; genus Athene; species Athene noctua. The sequence continues at coordinate 5,465,554 of NC_134037.1, forward strand.
AATTCTCCAGCTTGTGTTAAGGAAAATGTCAGATTAGAGGATTAAGAAGGGTTCCTTCAGCATTAAATTATATGTCATCCATATGTGGTCCTGAATGGTGAGTCAGGATGACTCTCCTCTCGAGAGAGCAAATTCCCTGGTTGGGGTTCAGCTACTGCAACTGCAGCTGCAGGAGACACCAGCAAGGACAAACGCCTTTTCCCCCTTGGAAAACTTAAAATTTACTAATATAAAATCTCATAGCTGGTCTCGCTTCTCCACATTGTTTCGCTTATAAAAAGGGATCTTTTTCAATCAAAACATTTCATTCCATGTTATTATCCTTCCATTTTATTACAAATATATTTGAAACCTCAACTCCGGTGTGTTGCTTGCTGATATGGTGACACTCCATTGAACTGGGGGTACTGTCCCCCCATTTGTGGAGCTGTGAATGAGCCACAAGCCTCTCCTCTGCCCTCCATGGGTGAGACAAGGTTGCTCAGCATACAGGAAAGTTAATAGATGACAACTTGCAAATTGAGTTGCGGCTTGAAAATTGACTTTTAGTTGTAATTAGGGGGAATAAAAACCAGAGTCTGGGTGGGATCACCCATAAAGGGATCTCAGAAACCAAGTTGCACATGCGGATGCTGACACACAGAGACAGTGAGGAAGGGAGGAGAAGATGCCCTCTAGTGTTCTGGCCAGCACCCCTCATATGTGCAATTCACCCATGAAGTTACCCCTGCACCCACTCGTGATTCTTCTATTTCTCTGCGAGCTCTGCGGCGCTGACCCTCTGTGTATTTAGGTGCTTAATTCCTGTTTTTTTTCCAGTGGATAGGAGGTGCTGAATGTCTCCATGAGCTTGTGCTGCACTCTCCACCCTGCTGGGATGTGGCAGGGAGGTGAATCCCTGGAGATCTTAGGCAGCATCCTAAGGAATCCCAAAAGGCCAGGAAAGCATCCACCTGGCCTGTTATCCCAGCGTTCTCCATCTCTCTTCACCTCTTTGCCCTCCCTGGCCTAACCTGCTCCAATTAATTATTCAGGCGAGGGCCACAGCGTGGCAGCAGTTGCTATCGGGCGCTGTCATGAATAACAACAGGTAGCTATTTTTATCCCTAACTCTTGTTACCTTACCGTCAGGAGCGATGGGTCCCTGCCAACTCTCTTCACACAGAGCTTGCCGTCCTTGGCAGGAGGAGCACCGCAGCGATTTATGACATCTTTATGGGCTGGGATTCATTTTGATCCCCCAAATGTAGGTGAGATCTATGTGCGATCGAGATACAGGTCTCTGTGCACTGCCCGCTGTACTCATAGACTGCTTTGCACCTGTATTTTATTTTTTCCATCCATTTTTTATCTGTGATAAAGCATGCAGATGGTGTTCATTGTTGGATTTAATAGTCTGTCTACTGCAGAGAGAGAAAAACTGGCTCAGAGGTGAAATCGCATGTCAGGTTCTGACAACATACATAGGATAAATTATATTTCCTTTGAGGACTTAGACTGATTCCTCCAGCCAGTTTATATCCTCACAGCTGAGGTGCCCACTTAAATATCTTGCTATGACCCAGTGAGTGTGGTGGGGGCACACCAAAGGCTTTTCACCACTCCTCGTGCTGTCCCCGCTCATACCAGCTGCAACGAAAATGAGGAATCTCCAGAAAATCAGGGGAAGGGGTGGATTTGAGGAGCACGGGAAGGGAAATGTGTGTTGCTGAGTTTGGAGAGGCAGGGAGGCTGTTCTGGCTGTGGAGAGCAGGACAGCCTGGAAGATTAAAAAGAAAAAAAAAAAAGAAATTTTTTTTTTTTAAAAAAAGGAGGAAAAATAAAAAAAAAAAAAGAAGGAAAGAGAAAGGAAGAAAGGAAAGAAAACAGATCATTTTTGCTGACCCACCAAATTTAATATTCTGTCAAACTATTACAGAGGAGGGCCCAAACACCTGAGGAGGAAAATCTGAACTTTGACACAGAACGACGTGAGAAAATCTCGCAGAAGCACGACAAATACCCACGACTTGGGCCACCTTATTTATCCTAAACCAACCACAGCAGTTACCAGCGACATTTCCAGCGATTTGAGAGGGATCTGGCCCAGGCGCACAAACAGAAAAGGGGAACCAGGGCAGGGGCAGTTTCCAGCTGCTCTTCCGAGCAGGTTGTGGTGAGACCCGAGCAGCGACACCGGTTGTGCCTCAGCGTTTTGCACAGCCCAGCAGGCCCCGGGGTGAATATTTACTACCAACCCTGGGAAAACTGCTTTTAGCTGTAATATTATGCAGGGGACACAAAGCCAAGTTTGGGCGCCTGCTACGCCTTGCTGATCAAAATAGCTTTGTCTAGTTCTTTTATTATTTTTCTCTATTTTTATACAGTTTAGATAAAGATTTTTAAGGGATGCTAAAAATAGTATTTAACGGGAAGTGGCCGGTTTCCCCGTACGGAGGGGATCTGCTCTCTCCATTTTCCTGTGATTTCTGCCCGCAGCACCCCTCAGGGGACACATCCCAAATGGATCCTTTTCACTGCAAACGCCACGGGACCTGGTTTTGTGTCTTTAGCCCCTGGACTGGCGCTGGGTCACGTACAAAGGGAAAAGCGACGCTCAGCCCGTATGCTTTGTGGCAAAACCACCCAGAAACGGAGCTCCCCAAAGCGCAATAGAAAAATAAAAAGCTGGGTTGCGGGGTTTTTTGTTTGGTTTTTCCTTTTTTTTAATTAATAAATCGGTGTTTTCAGCCGGTCGGTGACCCCCCAGTACCGCACTGGGACCCCCGGGGCGGGACCCCCCGACCGGCCGCCGCAGCCCACGCGAGATCCGGGGAAGGCGGGACCCTCCCGCCCTCTCCGCGCGCTGATTGGCTGTCCCTGCCACGCATCCCTCCCGCGAACTCTATCGCTGCTCCTCCATTGGCTGGCGCGGGGCGGTGCTGACCAATGAGAGGCGCCGCGGGGAGGGAGAGAGGCGGAACTCGCGGTCGGTGGCGGGAAAGGCTCCGGTTTTGGCGCCAAGCGGGGGTGCCGCGGCTGCCGGGGCCGGACGGCGGGTGCTGCCAGGGCCGGGCCGGGGCGATCCCGATCCCCTCCCCTGGGCTCATCCCCTCCCCTGGGCTCCCACCCCTTTCCCCCTCGGGCGGCGGCGGGATCTGCGCGACCCCCGCCACCCCCGTCCGGCTCCCCGACAACATGGCGGCGGCGGGCGGGCTGGAGGACGCGGAGCTGCGGGAGGCGCAGCGCGATTACCTGGATTTCCTGGACGATGAGGTGAGGCCGGGAGCGTGGATGCGCTGGGGGACGCGGATTCCGCATACCTTTCCCCCCCCGCCCCAGCCCTCCCCCCGTGCCGCCGGCGGTTGGGCCCCTCACCCCAAAAAGGCCACTGAATGACTCGAGCGTGGCCAGAGAAGGGCAACGGAGCTGGGGCAGGGTCTGGAGCACAGGTCTGCTGGGGAGCGGCTGGGGGAACTGGGGGGGTTCAGTCTGGAGAAGAGGAGGCTGAGGGGAGACCTCCTGGCCCTCTGCAACTCCCTGCCAGGAGGGGGCAGAGAGGGGGGATGAGTCTCTGGAGCCAAGGCCCCAGCGCCAGGCCCCGAGGGAATGGCCTCAAGCTGCCCAGGGCAGGGTCAGGCTGGCTCTGAGGAAGGATTTCTGTGCAGAAGGGGCTGTTGGGCGTTGGAATGGGCTGCCCAGGGCAGGGGGGGAGTCCCCGGGATCCCTGGAGGGGTTGAAGAGTCGGGCTGAGCCAGCGCTGAGGGATCTGGGGGAGTTGGGAACGGTCAGGGTGAGGTTCATGGTGGGACTGGAGGAGCTTCAAGGGCTTTTCCAGCCGAGATGGTTCTGTGATTCTGGGTTTGGGCAGCACCCAGTCCCTGTGTGTGTCCTATCACCCTCCCCACCACAGTCTTGGTTGAGTCAAGCTCTGCAGGGTGGGGGATGTCTCAGAGAGTTGGTTGTGCAAAGCGAGCTGTTTTTTTGGGTGTTTTACCCCCACCCTTTCTTGCAGGAAGACCAAGGGATTTATCACAGCAAAGTCCGGGACATGATCAGCGACAACCAGTATCGCCTCCTTGTCAGCATCAACGACCTGCGGCGGAAGAATGAGAAAAGGGCCAGCCGGTGGGTGTGGGGAGGTGGGGTTTGCCACTGGCACCCTGCCCTGGGTGGGCTTTTGGAGGTCCAGCCTTGGTTTTGCATGTTCTTTGTGGCATAGAAGGGCCAAACCTTGTCCTGTGCACCGGGTCCCATGTAAAAGGCTGACCTGCTCTTTTTTCCCCATGACACCAACCCCATCCAGTCATGGAATCACAGACTGGTTTGGATTGGAAGGGATCTCAAAGATCATCCAGTTCCAACCCCCCTGGCCCGGGCAGGGCCACCTTCCACTAGCCCAGGTTGCCCAAAGCCCCGTCCAACCTGGCCTTGAACCCTTCCAGGGAGGGGGCAGCCACAGCTTCTCTGGGCAGCCTGTGCCAGGGCCTCACCCCCCTCACAGGGAAAAATTTCTTCCTTAGATCTAATCTAAATCTACTCTCTGTCAGTTTAAAGCCATTACCCTTTGTCCTATCACTGCACTCCCTGATAACAAGTCCCTCCCCATCTTTCCTGCAGCCCCTTTCAGCCCTGGGGGGCCGCTCTAAGGTCTCCCCGGAGCCTTCTCTTCTCCAGCTGAACCCCCCCAACTCTCTCAGCCTGTCCTCACAGGGGGGGCTCCAGCCCCCTGAGCATCTTCGTGGCCTCTTCTGGCCCCACTCAAGCAGCTCCGTGTCCTTCTGCTGTCGGTGCTCCCAGAGCTGGACCCAGCCCTGCAGGGGGGTCTCACCAGAGCAGAGTAGGGGGGGAGAATCCCCTCCCTCGCCCTGCTGCCCACCCTGCTCTGGGTGCAGCCCAGCACACGGGTGGCTCTCTGGGCTGTGAGTGCACATTGCTGGCTCACAGTCAGTTTTCCATCCACTAACACCCCCAAGTCCTTCTCCTTGGGGCTGCTCTCAGGCCACTCATCCCCCAGCCTGTGTTTGTGCTTGGGATTGCCCCAACCCATGGGCAGGACCTTGCATTTGGCTTGAAAACCCTTGATTTGGCAAAAACGTTTTTCAGCAAGGTGGGATTAAATGTGCGATATAAATCATCTCCTTTTTTAGGATGTTGGGGATATTTTGGACCAGGCTTGCCGATCTGCTCAGGGACATGTGAGGTTTTCAGTTGTGGTTGAGTTTATTCAGCTCCTGGCTGTTGCTGGCAGTGGACCTGACAGAGACCTGTGATGGGCTTTGGGGTTTTTTTGCCTCTTGCTCCTAGTAAACTTGTGGAGCACACGGAGGCATGGGAAAAGTGTTGAGAAGGAAGGCAGGAGGGTCTGTGCTACAGAGGCTCTCATATAAACAACGAACCACCAAAAATTAAAAATTTATTATTAACACAGTTAACTAGCTCTCCATAAATTACAGGTTCCAATGTCTGTGAGAGGAGAACAGAACAACTTCCTAGGGTTTAATGACAGCCCAAAATGCTCTATCACTCACCTGACAAGTGAGGGCTCTCAACCTTGAGGACCTGCTCGGGGCAGTGTCCCAACCCAAGTCACCTCGAGGAGTTTCCTTGGGCAGCGTCCTGACCCAAGGAGAGAGTCACGAGCTCCAAGTGGCTGCCCCAGAGGACTCCGTTTATACCCAGGCTGAATCTGACCTGTAGTCAGTAGTGGCTCCCATTGGCCAAAGACCCCAACTACTGTGAAGCCCTGAGAGCAAAGGCAATCAGGAGCTGCTACACTTCAGCAGCCAAAAAGCCCTATTTTCATTGGGTGGGTGCACCTGTCAGTCTAATGGGTCCACATCATCACCTCCCTCTGTTGCAGGCTCTTGAGCAACGCCTTTGAGGAGCTGATTGCCTTCCAGCGTGCCCTGAAGGATTTCGTTGCCTCGGTCGATGCCACCTACGCCAAGCAGTACGAGGACTTCTACATCGGGCTGGAGGGCAGCTTTGGCTCCAAGCATGTGTCACCGCGGACCCTGACTGCCTGTTTCCTCAGCTGCATTGTCTGTGTGGAGGGCATCGTGACAAAATGTAAGACTGGGGGCAGACCCAGGGGCTTTTTAGGGGTGGTGGGTCCAGGTGTTTGCTGCGGGGGTGCTGGAGTCCCACCAAGAGCTGTGGTACATCCCAGCAACCTGGTCAGAAGGAACAGGGGGCTTGGCAGTTCTTGAGTGTTGGGATGGTCTTTGAGACCTTAGCAGATCCTGGCCATGGTTGACAGTGTGTTGTGTCCCAAGTGTATTTTAGCATTGGAGACCCAGCTGGGGCTGTCCTGACAGAGGAATGGGACATCCCTACCCCTGACTCCTCTCTCTTCCAACCTCAGGCTCTCTGGTTCGTCCGAAGATTGTCCGGAGTGTCCATTATTGCCCAGCTACCAAGAAGACCATTGAACGCCGATACACAGACATGACCTCCCTGGATGCTTTCCCATCCAGCTCTGTCTACCCTACAAAGGTGAGGTGAAGTTGCCTTGTGGGAAGCATCAGCAGGTTCCTCTGGGGAGAATGTGCGAGCTCAGAGCCCAGGGCTCAAATCCCTATGCATCCTTTCTCCCTCTGCCAACATAGCCCATGAAGTAGAAAGAAGACACATCGCACATGTGAAAGTCCCAGAGGGCTGCTGGGAACATGTGAAGAAAGTCACTGTTGGACACAAGGCCACCAGACCTGCTAGTTCAGATGTTGGTTATGATCTTGGTTCTGCTGTAACATGGTTTCTTAGAGGCTTGTCAGCCAGTCTTGTTGCTCTTGGGACTCAGCGTGGGCATGCCTGTGCTGTCCTGGAAGGTGTACACACCCTTAGAGGGTTTGTCCCGTGTTTGGGAACAGAGGAAGGTGGATCTGAGCTTTGTTTCCATTGTGCTCACAGCCTGCTGCATGGGTGATGTGTTACCCCTGCCTGCAGTATGGACAGGGCTTGGGCAGACCTAAAATACCAGCACTGGTGGGTGTTGGCAGCTTGACACTGGGGGGGTGTGTCTGTGTGTGTCTGTGTGTGTCTGTGTGTGTCTGTGTGTGTCTGTGTGTGTCTGTGTGTGTCTGTGTGTGTCTGTGTGTGTCTGTGTGTGTCTGTGTGTGTCTGTGTGTGTCTGTGTGTGTCTGTGTGTGTCTGTGTGTGTCTGTGTGTGTCTGTGTGTGTCTGTGTGTGTCTGTGTGTGTCTGTGTGTGTCTGTGTGTGTCTGTGTGTGTCTGTGATGCTGGGGAACCCTGGCCTCTGGCAGTGCTGATAAAGCAGCTCTTTCCATCAGTCTTGTGTATGGTGGGTGATGCAGCCTGTCTTCCCACTGCTCAGCTGACCCACCTCTTCTCCCTGTTCTGAAAAATGGTGCTAGTTTTTTTTATTGGGGTTCCTCCTCTAGGATGAAGAGAATAACCCCCTGGAGACAGAGTTTGGGCTTTCGGTCTACAAGGACCATCAGACCATCACCATTCAGGAGATGCCCGAGAAGGCACCAGCAGGGCAGCTGCCACGCTCAGTGGATGTTGTTCTGGATGATGACCTGGTGGACAAAGTGAAGCCTGGGGACCGCATCCAGGTGGTGGGGACGTACCGCTGCCTGCCAGGAAAGAAGGGGGGTTACACTTCAGGGACTTTCAGGTGAGCCGTCTTTTGTCTTCACTTTGGCCCTCCCACCCTTTTTAGTTGGGTCATATCTCTGGAAGATGAGGTGTAGGGCAGATAGGTGGCCATCACTGTGCTGGGTCAAACATTGGCTTAAATCTACAGAGAGACCTGGCCAGGCTGGAGCGATGGGCTGAGGCCAACTGGACGAGTTTTAGTAAGGCCAAATGCTGGGGGCTGCACTTGGGCCACAACAACCCCCAGCAGGGCTACAGGATTGGGGAGGAGTGGCTGGAGAGCTGCCAGTCAGAGAGGGACTGGGGGGAGTTGATAATGAGCCAGCGGTGTGCCCAGGGGGCCAAGGAGGGCAATGGCATCCTGGCTTGTGTCAGCACTGGCGTGGCCAGCAGGGACAGGGAAGGGATCTTACCCCTGTACTCGGCACTGGGGAGGCCGCCCCTCGATTCCTGTGTTCAGTTTTGGGCCCCTCACCCCAAAAAGGCCATTGAATGACTCGAGCGTGGCCAGAGAAGGGCGACGGAGCTGGTGCAGGGTCTGGAGCACAGGTCTGCTGGGGAGCGGCTGGGGGAACTGGGGGGGGGTTCAGTCTGGAGAAGACTGGAAGAGGAGGCTGAGGGGAGACCTCCTGGCCCTCTGCAACTCCCTGCCAGGAGGGGGCAGAGAGGGGGGATGAGTCTCTGGAGCCAAGGCCCCAGCGCCAGGCCCCGAGGGAATGGCCTCAAGCTGCCCAGGGCAGGGTCAGGCTGGCTCTGAGGAAGGATTTCTGTGCAGAAGGGGCTGTTGGGCGTTGGAATGGGCTGCCCAGGGCAGGGGGGGAGTCCCCGGGATCCCTGGAGGGGTTGAAGAGTCGGGCTGAGCCAGCGCTGAGGGATCTGGGGGAGTTGAGAACGGTCAGGGTGAGGTTCATGGTTGGACTGGAGGAGCTTCAAGGTATTTTCCAACTGAGATGTTTCTGTGATTCTGTGAAATCACTTGGAAGTGATTTGCACCTTGCTTAACACTGTGCAGCTGTGAGCTCCAGCTGTGCGCAGAGGGTGTTGGATGCTCTTAAAGGTGCTCCATTGATGTCTCAGTGCAGTCAGATAGAGGGGACTACAGCTTTTGAACCTTTCCAGCTCCCTCCAGGACTTCCTAGAGCAAATGATGACTCTCTGGCAGTTGTTGCTGTGACCTGTAGACTCTGTGGGCTTTGCAGACCTGATTATGGCTGTGTCCCTTCTCCAGGACTGTCCTCATTGCCTGCCATGTGAAGCAGATGAGTAAAGACATCCGGCCTCTCTACTCTGCTGCTGACGTGGCCAAGATCAAGAGATACAGCAAGAGTCACTCCAAGGTATTTAAGTCTTACATCCAGAAGACAGGCTTGTGTCAGAGCATGAGGTTTCAGCTAGAGCAGCTTTAAGGCTTGGCATGTGGCTAAGGAGGTGTCTTCTTGCATTGCAAGTAACTCTTCAACCCTCTTAGCACTGTTGCTAGATTTTCCCCTCATTTTCTTCGTGTTTTGTGCTTAGGTTTTGATGAGGTCCTGGTTTTGTTTGGGTTTTTTTGTGGCTGCTTCTGTACTGCTAGCAGAGTATCCTTCCTGCCTGCTGGCAGCTTAGCTGTGCATGGCTGTTGAGACAGAGATTTGTCTGTGTTATGTGTGTCCTGACCCTGCCAGCTGGTTGCTAGAGGATTTCCTCTGCAGGAGAAACACCTCTCTCTTCTCCAAACGCAAAACCAGGTCTGCCCCAGCCTGGTGTTATGCTCAGAACCTGTGCTTCACAGTGTGGAGAGGAGAAAGCCTTGCTCTCACAGGGCTTGCTGCTTCCAGTGACTGGGTGACTGACAGGATGGTCTAGTACTTCAGAGCCCCACTGAAAGAAAACTCTGGCAAATGGTCTTTTCCTTTCTAAATAACCTTCATCCGTGGGATTCTGTGATTGGAATAAGCTCCTTTTTAGTGTTGAAATGGATCTGTGGAGCTTTGCTCCTTGCTTTTATTTGCTACAGTCCATCTGATAGGCCGTGCTTTGCCTCTTCTCCCTTAGGATATCTTTGACCAGCTGGCAAGATCCCTGGCTCCCAGCATCCATGGACATGAGTACATCAAGAAGGCCATTCTCTGCATGCTGCTTGGAGGGGTGGAGAAGGTCCTGGAGAATGGGAGCCGCATCCGAGGAGACATCAACATCTTGCTGATAGGTCTGGAAAAGCTAGGCAGTCACCCTCAGTTGGTGTTGTTGGGGGGTGAGATAAAGGAGCATTTTTCTGGGCTTAGTTTATAGAGTAATCGAGGTTAGATGGGACCTCTGGAGGCCTCTGGTCCAAGCATGTGCGTGGGGCAGAGCCAATGTCACTAATAGACCAGGTTGCTTTGGGACTTGTCCTGTTGCTTTTGAACATCTCCAGGGATGGAATCCCATGACCTCCTGTGGGCCACTATCCCAGTGTTTGACCACCCTTAAGGAGATTTCTACCATCCAGTTGAGATTTCCTGTACTCCCAAGTTGTCCCCATTGCCTCCGTTCCCATCACTGTGCACCTCTCAGCTCTAGCTCCATCTGTATTTCCTCCCATCACGTCACTGAGGAGGGCGAGAAGATCTTCTGATCACCATATTTTCTGTCCCCTTCCTCACACCCCTGCACCGAGGAGCCTCAAACTGGACACAGTATCCAGGCCATGTGTGGTAATTGAACGTGCTCTTCTCCATTTCAGGAGACCCTTCTGTGGCCAAGTCTCAGCTGCTGCGGTACGTGCTCAGCACCGCGCCCCGTGCCATCCCCACCACCGGCAGAGGCTCCTCCGGCGTTGGCTTGACTGCTGCTGTCACCACGGACCAAGAAACCGGTGAGAAGCAGGCTGATTCCTGGTGGGAGCTCTCAGAGGGATGCTTCTTAATACCTGAGAGAGACTCGCCAAGATCCAGGGCTGCCGTTTGTTCTGCAGTGATGCTCGCAGGACTTGTTCCATCCAGAAGCTTTATGGCAATAATAAGGGTGTTTAGGGGTATTTTCTTCACCTCTGTTAGGTGGTGGTCTCCTCTACTCCTCCTCTGCTTGGTGAGGGCTAGCAGCAGCCTGGATCTTGTTGTCTTCCTCATGGGCTTGCTCCTCATCCTAAATGTCCTCCTTCTGTCCAGTTGGGTAGGAGATGGGCAACCCTGAAAGGTGTTGGTGTTCTTTGAGGCTTAGCCTGGACACAGGGGTTGGTGCTGTGGTGGAGAGGCAAGGCAGATGTAGGGGGCTATTGAATGGTGGTCAACCCTCTTTAATTTCTTTTCTTCCACCCCATCGCAGGCGAACGGCGCCTGGAAGCAGGGGCCATGGTGTTGGCTGATCGGGGAGTGGTGTGCATTGATGAGTTTGATAAGATGTCTGACATCGACCGCACGGCCATCCACGAGGTGATGGAGCAGGGCCGTGTCACCATCGCCAAGGCTGGCATCCACGCCCGCCTCAACTCCCGCTGCAGCGTCCTGGCAGCAGCCAACCCCGTCTATGGCCGGGTGAGTGCTGGTGTTCACTGGGCCCCTCCATGGGGAAGGGTGCTGGGAGCTGTCTTGGTGGAGGAGGCAGCTGGTAAAACCCAAAAGATCCCTGAAATCAATGACTTGGTTCTTGCTGGGACTGGAATCCATGGGGCAGTGAAGACCTGGTTAGTTCGGTTTCTGTTTCTGCTTGTATCCCTCCTGGAGGAGAGCAGGGCTCGGGTTTCTCACCCTGTTTCGGTTCTGCCTGGGTGGCTCAGGGCAGCCCAGTGCATCCTTATCCTGGTCAACAACCTCAGTCTTGGTATCTAATATGGGATCACAGAAAATACATGTTTTCCTTACAAATGAGAGCTACACCCATCTTTCAGGGAAAAGAAACCTTACTACTGCAGTAGGCTGGGTTTAGTGTGGTGTCCAGCTGCCTGGGTATCCATCCTTTAAGGCCTGGCCTGAGGAGGTCCTCCCAGCCTTCCTGGCAGCTGAGACTGGCCCGTGAGCGTTTCCTATAACCCCTTATATCGTCCTCTTGCAGTATGACCAGTACAAGACACCCATGGAGAACATTGGCCTGCAGGACTCCTTGCTCTCCCGTTTTGACCTGCTCTTCATCGTGCTGGACCAGATGGACCCCGAGCAGGACAGGGAGATCTCGGACCACGTCCTGCGGATGCACCGCTACCGCAACCCCAACGAGCAGGATGGGGATGGTGAGTTGCTTTTAGCTGCAACCTCCTGCTGCTCAGTTCTGTCCTCCCTTGTCACCCCTTAGTGGCAGCTCTTTGGGTTCAGCATCCCTGGCTTTGTTGAGGACTGCTTTTGAAGGTTGCTCCAAAGGCTAAAAGCCTGTTCTCTGTGACCCTCTCCAGCCATGCCCCTGGGCAGCGCCGTGGAGATCCTGGCTACGGAGGACCCTGATTTCGTGCAGGAGGAGGAACAGGAGCTCCAAGTGTATGAGAAACATGATGACCTTCTGCATGGGCCCAACCGCCGCAAGTGAGTCCTTTATCCCACATCCCCTGGAGCTCTCTGGGGGTTTCCAGCACTATGAGTTGATGGGTTTGGCTTGGGTCTCCAGGCAGTGGCTGATGGCAGGTGCCAGTGATGCTCCAGATGGTCCACGGGGAGGTATGTGGGCAGGATGCCAAGGGAGCCCTGCTCTGGGCTTGATTTCTCATACCAGACAAGTGGGGGAACATCTCCAGGAGCTGAATTCCCCTCATGCCTGGATGCCCACGAAGGGTAAAAAGTGGGAAGCCCACTTCTGCAAACACCCTTTGCCTGTCCCCACCTTGGAGGACCCAGGTGTGCATGGATTCCCCGCAGGGAGAAGATCGTCAGCATGGAGTTCATGAGGAAATACATCCATGTGGCAAAGATGATTAAGCCCGTCTTGACCCAGGAGTCTGCGAGCTACATCGCGGAGGAGTACTCCCGCCTGCGCAGCCAGAGCCAGATGAACTCTGACATCGCCAGGGTGAGCCCCGGGAGCAGCTCCCTCTTGGGCCAGGAGGAGGGAAACTGAGGCACAGGCTCCCCTCTCCCCTTATGGGTGTTTTTTACCCTGCATGTGACACCTCTTGGGGAGGTGGGATGCTGTGGTGGGGGTCAGCCTCACAGAGATGCCTCTCTCTGTCCCCCCAGACCTCCCCTGTCACAGCCCGTACCCTGGAGACCCTGATCCGCCTCTCCACGGCCCACGCCAAGGCCAGGATGAACAAGACTGTTGATCTGCAGGATGCTGAGGCAGCTGTGGAGCTGGTGCAGTTCGCCTACTTCAAAAAGGTGGGGAGAAGGTGTCTCTTGGTTCCTGGCGAGTCCTAAAATTGTCGTGGGAAGGGCTGGGTTTGGTGCAGGCTGAGCACCCCGGGCTACTGGTGGGGTTCTTTCCTGGTGATAAGTGTGGAATGAAGCCACCACGATGGGACCTTGGGCCTCTTGGGACTGGTCCCCTAAAAGCAGCTTGAGTGGAGAAGCGGGCAGAGTCCACCCTCTCTTGGCCCTGCAGGTGCTGGAGAAGGAGAAGAAGCGCAGAAAGCAGGCGGAGGATGACTCGGAGACTGAGAAGGAGGAGGAGGAGGAGTCGCAGCCCAAGGAGGAGGGCAGGACAAGGAGGTAGGAGCTGGAGCAAGGAGCAGGGTGAGATGTCATGCAAGGGGCACCAGCCTCTTCTGAGCTCACAGCAGGCAGCGCTGGCCTTGGGGAAATAAATTATGAGGGTGATGAGACCCTGGCACAGGCTGCCCAGAGAAGCTGTGGCTGCCCCCTCCCTGGAAGGGTTCAAGGCCAGGTTGGACGGGGCTTTGGGCAACCTGGGCTGGTGGAAGGTGGCCCTGTCCATGGCAGGGGGGTTGGACTAGATGACCCAGCCCAAACCCTTCTGTGATCCTCTGACTGTCCATCACCCTTGGGGCTGGTGCTGGCTTGGGTCCCGGGCCAGGGGCAGGGCTGTGTGGCTCTACCACAGGTACTCTGCATGGTCTTGGCCAGATGCCTCCAGCAGCTCAGGGTTTGGGGGTGGTCCTGAGGTCTGTGGTTTGGCTGGAGCGGGGGTGACCCCTTCTTCCTCCACCCAGGAGAAAGAAGGCACGCACAGGAGGCGAGGGGGACTCTTATGACCCGTATGACTTCAGTGATGCTGAGGAGGAGATGCCGGAGGGTGAGTCCCTGGGGTTTTGGTGGCATTTGGCTCCCAAGGGTGCTACTGTCTTCTGCCCTGATAGTTCTGCACACGCTGGGGGGCAGTGATACCTTGGGGGGGTCACTCAAGGTCCCTGGCATGGTGTGGCACCATTCAGCACCACAAGATGGTTTGTTTTTTTTTTGTTTTTTTTTTTTGAAACCTTCATGGCTCTGTGGGACAGGAGGGTTAGTACTTCTGTTGAGTTTGGTTTTTGGTTTTTTTTTTTTTTTGGTCCACTTACAGAATCATAGAATCTATAGAATCATTCAGGTTGGAAAGATCCTCGGGATCATCGAGTCCAACCATCAACCTCGGCTCTAGAAAGTTCTCCCCTACCCCACATCCCCCACAGCTCATCCCAACGGCCCTGAAACCCCCCCAGGGATGGGGACTCCCCCCTCCCTGGGCAGCCTGTTCCACTCTCGGACCACTCTTGCTGGGAAACATTTTCTCCTCCTGCCCAGCCTGAGCCTCCCCTGTGGCAGTTTCCAGCCGTTCCCTCTTGTCCTGTCCCTGATCCCCTGGGAGCAGAGCCCAGCCCCAGCCTCTCTGCAATGTCCTGTCAGGAGCTGCAGAGAGGGATGAGGGCTCCCCTCAGCCTCCTCCTCCTCACACTGAACACTCCCAGCTCCTGCCCTGCCTCCTCACAGGATTGATTCTCCAGCCCTTCCCCAGCCCCGTTGCCCTCCTCTGCCCTCGCTCCAGCCCCTCCAGATCTCTGGGATTGAGGTGCCCAAACCTGGACACAACCTCCAGGTGTGGCCTCACCAGTGCCGAGCACGGGGGGACTGTCACCTCCCTGCTCCTGCTGCCCACACTAGTGCTGATCCAAGCCAGGAGGCCGTTGGCTTTCTTGGCCACCCGGGCACACTGCTGGCTCCTGTTCAGCTGCTTGTCAGTGAGAACCCCCAGATCCTTCCAGACAGCTCCAGCCACCCCTCCCCGAGCCTGTAGCCATACGTTGTTGTGGCCCAAGTGCAGGACCTGGCTCTTGACCTTGTTGAAGCTCACATCCAAACTGCTGCAGAAGTAACAACATTGGGAGTGAGTTTTGGCATCACCCACTGCATCCTAAGGCCAAGTGCTTTTGCTCTGGGTGATTAGACACCAGGCAGGGTGAAGGTAACTCTTCCTTCTGCTCCAGTCCAGGCACACGCTCCAAAGACAGGCGAAGCCTCGGCCACTGGCGAAGCAAAGAAGCTGGAGCTGCCTGAGCCGAGGTGAGTGGGAGCTGGAGGAGTCATCTGTCCCTGCGTGTCCCACCTCACCCTGGCGTGTCCAGGCTGTTGTCTGATGCTGGAGATGCATCTGTGGCAGGTGATCCCAGCTTTGGTGTCTGCTTTCCTGCTGGATGCTGCTTCTCTAATGGGGAAGGGCTGAGGGATCATGGGCTGGGACGGATGGTTTTGTGTGTGTGGTCAGTCTCCAGAGCTGATTACTTCTTGCCTTCCCTGTCCAGGCTGAAAGCGTTCAAAGCTGCTCTCCTGGAGGTCTTCAAAGCTTCCCATGCCCAGTCTGTGGGTCTGAAGAAGGTGATGGAGTCCATCAACCGTGACAACCCTGAGCCCTTCTCGGTGGCTGAAGTGAAGGTGGCGCTGGCCCACATGCAAGATGACAACCAGATCATGGTGTCCGATGACATTGTCTTCTTAATCTGAGTCTCTGGGCAGAATAACCCAAATTCTTGTGGACTCTCAGCTTGGAGACTCTGTTTGCATTCAACTCTTTCCTGAACGCTTCACGTGGCTGAGCTGAACTTGTGGGAGCTCAAGTCTGTGCACTTTACAGTCCTTCCTCGCTGTGCATTGCTGGCACCAAAAAAGCCAGGAGCTCTGGAAGCTCTCTTACTGTTGCTGCCTTCAAACTGGAGTAGTCAGGAAGATGTTTCTGCGAGGAGCTGAAAGAAAATTTTAGGTGCAAACTATCAATGTTCTTAATGTATTGTTTTTAAAGTTTTAGTGGTGATAGTTCCAGCCTTTGAATAAAATCTGGATTTAGAAGTCCAACATTCAATAGCAGGGGTGGTTAAGTAGTGATATGGTGGGTCTACTGTTAATTGAAGCTTTTATTTTTCCCCTTTTTCCTTTTTCCCCAATTATATAGCTTGGGTTTGCTTGTCTCACAAGTAAAGATGCCTAAAGCCTGTCCTGTTGACTCTGACCAGCTTTTTTTTTTTTTCCCTCCTTACCCACCTTGTGGAAGACAATTTCTAGCAATGCATGTGGGGACAAATGTAGTCCTGACCTGCTCCATCACCCATGGCTTGACTTGATTTCTAGATTTCACAGCTCTGCTGGGAGTTTTGGCCCCAAGCAGGTGGGAAGGACCTGGGATGTTCAGAGCTGCCCAGGGACACGTCCCCACCACAGGTAGGTTTGGTCTTCAGCTGCTGCCTTCAGCCTGGGGTTGTGCTTACGTGAATGTAATGGGACCACCACAGACGGGAGGAAACTTGTAGCAAAGAAAGGTCAAAGCTACAAGGACCTGCTGCAAATCTTCCTGCATCCTGTGGAAAGTAACCACAAGCTACAGTCACCATAAATGCCTTCCCTTGATTTTTTTTGGGATTTGTTGGACTGTCTTGCTCTCTGGGAACACCTAAGTAACTCCTTGGAGAAAGGCTGATCCTAGAAACTAGCAAGTTGCTGTCAGACTGCTCTTGGCTGCCTGTGATATCAGAGCTGCTGAAGGTTTTTGGATTCTTTTTAACTTTTTTTTTTTTTGTGTGTGTGTGTCCTGTTGAGTTTGAGGTTAAGCTTAGGAGAACACCCTGAAAAGCACAGGTTCTTTGCTGTCGTTCTTCCCCATCTCTGGGCACCTACACAGTTCAGTGTCCTTGTTTCTGGATGCAATAAATATTTTGAGTAATAAAAATATCTAGGTACTGTTTTCCCCAGGGCTTGCTGCTTGGATTTAAACTGTTCGCCCTTCTGGGGATGCAACCCTGTGCTGCTACAGGAAGCCTTTGGGCAGCTGCCTGCCCCTTCGGGCTCAGGGCCCGTGCTGGGCATCTCCTTCCCCACCACGGCGCCTTTGCCTTGGCGGACCAGGCGCTTGCAGACATCCCCTGGGGGTGGGTGGGTAATCAATGTGGGCAGCTCCTGCCTCTCCTGCTGCAGTTATGTGGCCTCTGCCCACCTGGAGCTACACACCCCAGTGATGTAAGAGGATTTTGTAGTATCTCATTGCCCAGGGAGAGGGGAAACCCCCATTTTTTTTTTCTGCAGGGCAGACCAGTTGAATTATAAAAGCCTGATTACTGAGCTTCCCTCATCCAATACAGTTGTGACAGCAGATTTTTCAGGTTTGGAGGGGATTTTTGCACGTTTGCAACCTCCTAAAGGTCTCTGGCTGGATGTATAGCACTTCTGCAGAGTGACTTCAGACCTATGGCCAGCCTCTGGCTTGTAAAACTGCGAAGTTCGGTGAAGGTGAGTTAAACACACAGATGGTCAGAGCTGTTCTGTCTCTGATTTTATTACACATCTTCGGTCCTGAGCTTTGTGGGATGGGGAGGGAAGCTGAGCCAGCACGCTCTACTCCTGCGTGGCCACCACTGTGGTGGCTCCACACCGCAAAGCCCCTGGGTGGGAGTGATGGGCCAAACCCACCCAGGTGCCTTTTCCAGGGTGGAGGTGGTGTTTTCTTACCAATTCATTCATGGACAAAGCAACCAATTTTTTTCTTCTGGAAAGGTGCCCGGGTGTTTATAAAAAGTTCCCCAATAAGTTCTACTGCTCTGATATTGCCTTGTAGGACTGCGGATACTGGCATCACCTTCCCCTCTCCCCACTTTGACTTTTGGAGGCTGTTCCTCTTCCCAGGTCACAGCAGGGAGCAGTGAAGGCACTTGGCAAGGGTGACTTTCTGGAGCCATCTCTTTTTCTCTTTGCTGAGGCTTTCAGTTTTCCCTGTTGTTACAGCAGGGGAACTGCTAATATTGTATTTCCCATGACAAGACACCAGGAGGAGCTCCAGGGTAGGTCAAGCTCTAGTTTATTTTACTATCCTATAGCCTAGGATGGTAGGATGTAGCTATCTACCTCCCTGGTGTGCTGGTGGCCACCTCGGTATATCCTTTGCAATTGCTCAGGCCCTTGGGAGAGGGGTCTTTGCTGACAAGGGAAAAGCAAATCCTTCATCCTTGAAGAGGAGCTGTCTTGGTGGGGCTGTAGATGGTCCATAGCTTGTGGGACGGTTGGTTTTGGAACCGTGGCTGGTGAGCGGAGCAGCTGGCTGGCAGCCACCAGGTCCTCCAGCATCCCTGGTCCTCAGTGCAAGCGCAGATCCCTGTTGTACGAGGGGCAGGGACAGGACTACACAAGAAGCTTGTAATTCGGGAGCTTAGGAAAGGGGAGGCAGCAGACAGATGGTTGTGAGGATGTACCACCAATGCAGAAGCATCACAAGGGTTGTGAATGCTTAGGAAGACGGCTTCTTCATTTGGCTGCTCACTGGCCCACCTGGGCTGTGTTCAGACCAAGAAAAGTTGCCCCTGAGTGCTTTCCCTAGGGCTCTGCTTTGGATAAACAAGTGTGGCTTCCTTGTCCCTGCCAAAGGCAGGCAGGCAAGAGGTGCCATGTGAGGGTCAGTGAATCGTGGTGGGGGTAAGTAGAAAGATAACTGTTTGCTAATATTTGTATAATATTGCTTGCTATTATATTTCATTTCCAGGCTTCATTACTGGTGATGGAAAAAAAACTGTTTGAAACTTTCAGAATAGATAAAAATGGAGGTTATGATACTTTCTTACTTTTTTTTTTTTTTTTAAAAAAAGGAAGGAGACTATAGAATAAAAATTGCAATTCTCAAGAAACCTGTCTTGAGTAATACTAGGGGTTCAATAGGGAAGATCCCATAGAAAGACCTGGAAAAAGGTTTTCTGTATCTTGAAAAAATAATCTTATATGCAAACTGGGTGAAACAAATTTTGGATTCCTTTAGGTTATAATTCATCCAGTACAGAAGGGACTAAGTCTAAAAAACATCTGCAGGCATTCAGGTTAATTGGGGTTAAAATTAATAAGGATTAATTGTGTTCATCTTTAAATGTGCCTGTTGCTCTCCACTATGTCTAAAACAAGCTTAAAATGCTAAGCTCAGCTCTAAGGTGTCTTGATTTTGAATGACTGAGAACAGTTGAACTAAAGCAGTATATTGGATTCCTTCTGGGAAATCTTGGAGGATGGGCGCAGAAAACTGGAAAGAGGAAAAAAAAAAAAGTGAGAGAGAGAAAAGGAGAAACTAGGGAAAGCCATAGTTCCCAGAAAGCAGTGGGGACACATGATCAAGAGAAAGTCGTGTCACCGCAAAGCAACAGCGAAACTGCAAGGCACAACATGCCAAGGCAAACTAACGCTGCTCCTTGACAGGTTTTGTGGTTGGGAGATGAACCGTAGGTGTGTTTTATCTTGATATTATTAGGCCTTTTGATACAGTTGCCCCTAAGTCTCTCATAAGCAATGCTAAAAAAGTGGTTTCTAAATGAAAAGATGAGGTGGTGGGCAAATCCTTGCTTGGAAAAGCCCTACTTAGAGTGTAGTTGTGATGTGGGAAGGATGAAGAGAGCTGGTGTTTGTCCTTAGTACTGGCCACCCCTTTGGTTAGCAGGTTGGGTAGGGGAGCAGAGTATCTTCCTACTAATATTGGCAGGCTGATGACCAGTTGGGAGAGGCCTTGAACGTTCAAAAAAGTTAGAATGGTGGAAATAATATGAAATATATAATATATATAATATAGAATTCCCAGTTCAATCAAGATGTGTATAAGCCTTTGAATTGAAGTAGGGGAAATCACCTGCCTTAGACAGAGACTGGAGGCTGATGGGGAGATAATAGTCCTTTGGGAAGAGACTTTTTGTGAGTCAAGTGGATCACAAGCTGAACATGAGCCAGTAAATGCCATGTTGGTGTCAAGACCCTGTTTTATTGGGCTGTATAAAATGTTATAGAGTTTCAAAGAAGAAATGAGCTTTTTTTCCTTTAGCCACAGAAGAGAATAATGAGCTTAAATGTAACATGCAGATCTTCAGGAACAGGTTAGACAATCCCCGATCAGGAATGATTCCAGCAGAGGTGCTGCTATGCTGAGGCTGAGTAGGAGGCCACAGATGCACTAAGCTCCGTTCCAAGATCCCTTTCTCCCCGATTTGCTATAACGCACGGGGGGATATAGTGCACAAGGTACAAAAGTATGTGATGTTTCTGCAGCTCTCTAGTCTGTCTACATGATGCCATTCCAAAACACCATGTGCTAAGAAGGGTTTGGACCCAGGCTCTCCAGAGGATCTGAAAGAAAAGGAGGCCAGCTACCTCCATGTCTTTGCGGCCTGACGTATGGAAGACCTACCAGGCAGAAGTTTATAGCATGCACATGCAACCTACACTGCCTAAGGAAGAGCCTGTATGTGAGGGAGAGGTAGCTGGGCTTTCCCCAGAATGGCGCTGATAACGTGCTGACTAAAATTTATCTTGGTGGGGAAAGAATCAGATAGCAAAGCTGATCGTGTCAGTGTGACTAAGACCAGCGGCTGAGTTTTCAGATGAACCCTACAAAATAGGTGAGAGCATAAACTTCAGATCCCACTGGGAAATGGTGAGCGTGCAACCTCTCTTGAGGGACATCGTGCTCCTTTAGAGATTAAAGACCACACGTAATTAAAAAAAAAATTATTTAGGGAATCAAACTTGAGCAAGAAAGCGTTTGGTCTAGTACATTCCCTGTTGCCTTCTCTCAAGTTATGTCCTTAATAATTTACCTGGTCTCATCCCTGCTGCATGGGAGTGAGAACACGAGCCCCAGTTCTGGCCCTGACCCTTGTTTTGGGTTGAGAGGCTCGATACAGAGTCTGCCCACTGGTGCCCTTGTGTATCACCCGTGACCCAGCTCCTCTGTACTTCCAGGGCCGGGTCACGCATCAGCGGTGTGACCGCAGTGTCGAGTTCTGCACCAGGCCTTTTTCTGGTGCCTTATTCATGCATTACACCTTAGTATTATATTTCTTAAACCCTTAGTCCCCTCACTCTTGTCAGGGCTATTGATGGTAGAAATTAAACGCCCTATTTATCTGCCTGTTGCAGGATAGGTGAGCACCTAGGGGTAAAATCCTCATGTCAGCACCATCAGCGTCAACTAATCCCTGCCTCCCACTCAACCCACAGCTCTGGCCAAAGTGTGAAGCCGAGCCAGGAGTGGCAGCCAAAACTGAGGTTTGCCCATTACCCGTAGAGGGAGACCGGAGGTGTCTCTGGTCCCTCCGAGGGTCACCAGCAGTGACACAGCGCTGCGGTTGCTGTCGTGCCGGAGCAGTGCGTGCTGGCAGCCCCATGCAGAGCTTTCTGCAGCTGGTATCTGTGGCAGCCACGTTTTCCCCTCAAAATTTGGTCTTTCCAGTTCACGTCTCTCGGCTGTGGTCTGCAACTTGGTCATGAGTCTTGTCGGTGTGATAAAGCTCTGTCAGCAAACCCTGCCGTGGGTAAGCACGGATGTGTACAGTCAGCCCTCTAAATCAGAAGGTAGGTGACGTTGTGGTGTCACACATCACGAAGGGAAAAACCTGGGGTGGCCACTGAGGCAGGAGTAGGGTGCTGTAGGTAGAGGCCCCTCCTTGTGCTTGTGCTTCATCTGACCTGCTGAGCTCAGCTCTGAAATATTCATTTGACTGACAGCTGGAGCTTTCAGGGCTTGAGATTTCAATCCCAATATCTCCTTTTCTGCTGCAGGCTGTGGAAGGTCCTCTGATGTGCTCCAGCCGAGCTGGCTGAGACACCTGACCCCAAATGCTGACTGTTTTCTTAGCAGAAGTCACGCTGGCTTGCTGGGATGCAGACACTGACACTGGGTCCGATGGACCCCCATCCGTGTGTTGCTGTGCTGGTGGGGCAAAGGGTGCTAGAGAAACACTTCTTCCAGACAAGTCTTGTTAATTTATTACGATTTCACCTGTATCTAGTCTCCCTAGTCCTTCTCTCATGGCAGGCCACGGGCTTCCAGATCAGAAAACGATCATGTCATCAAAGTGTGACTACCAGCTAAGGATATCTGCAGGATACAGCCGAGAAACGGCACTTGCTTTGCCCAGTAGCGAAGTCAGTGAAATGCAGGTCATGCTTCAGTGCCTGATGTTTGTTCCTCCACGTTCAAAGGTACTTGAGTAGTTTTGGTTTCTGTCTGCTCCGTAGTTGTAATTCTGTGTATGTTGGGAGGTGGTACAGGTGCCTCCTGTGATGTGAAAGCTCAAAGAGCAACTTAGGCACACGTGGCATCCAAGACCAACTTGAAATCAGGCGTCTCTTATACCTGAAGCCTCTACAGTGTTACAAAAACCTTAACCTAAGTCTGTAATGAATCCTGCTGCACAAACAGTGATTTTTCTTTATAGTAACTCAAGTGTAGAAGAGTTCTTAGTGAAATTACAACTTCACTTTGATTTCTAAGTCTCCATCCCTGCTCCAAGTTCTTGTAACATGGGAGTGAAAGCTTTTTCCATCAAGAGAAGTGTGGCCAGCAGGTTGAAGGAGGAGATTCTCCCCTGTCTACTCTGCTCTCATGAGACCCCATCTACAGTGCTGTGTCCAGCTCTGGGGCACTAACATAAGAAACACATTGACCTGTTGGAGCAGGGCCAGAGGCCACGAGGATGCTCGGGGGGCTGGAGCGCCCCCACTGTGGGGACAGGCTGAGAGAGTTGGGGGGTTCAGCTGGAGGAGAGAAGGCTCCGGGGAGACCTTAGAGCGGCCCCCCAGGGCTGAAAGGGGCTGCAGGAAAGGGGGGAGGGACTCTGGATCAGGGGGTGTAGGGATAGGATGAAGGGTAATGGCTTTGAATTGAAAGAGGGGAGATTTAGATGAGACCTAAGGCAGAAATTCTCCCCTGTGAGGGGGGTGAGGCCCTGGCACAGGTTGCCCAGAGAAGCTGTGGCTGCCCCCTCCCTGGAAGGGTTCAAGGCCAGGTTGGACGGGGTTTTGGGCAACCTGGGCTGGTGGAAGGTGGCCCTGCCTGTGGCAGCGGGGGTGGAACGAGATGATCTTTGATGTCCCTTTCAACCCAAACCATTCTGTGATAACAAGTTGGGGTTTTTTCTCCCTTATAATGATTCATATTAGGTGACCTCTTTTAGATCAGATTTTCAGAGAACTTCAACTCAAGACCAGTTCAGTTGCAGGAAATTCTAGGTCAAAGAGGGAATCCTTGCTGAAGACAGCAAACGTGAATGGAAAGTGGTTGTCAGGGCTAATACCCCAGTGTTTGACATGACAACGTCATTGCTTCATCTCACGTAAATATTTCCGCTTAGCCCTATACCTGCCAAATCCAACCCATTTTCATGGCACTGCCCTCTCCCTTTCACTGCAAGCACTCGGGGGGGAAAAAAAGGCATTATTTTCTGGGCTGTAAAAGTGGATTTCTGGTAATTCTACCCTCTCTTGTTCTTCCACATTCCGTGTCTCAGTAGATGCATTTGTGGATATATAGACATGAGCAGTCAGAATAGAAACATGTCACAAAATTTATATCATCTTAGGTGAACTTAGTAACCAGAAATATGAAAAATTTAGATGAGATGGGTTGCTGATCTCTGAACTGTTGGTTGAATCAGACCACAAAATGATAACAGCATCCTGCAGTGACAGAAAGCATCAGTCGATAGAGATTTCTGCTGTTATTATTCAAGAGAGGTGTTAGAGGAGGGACCAGATTAGTCCATTCTCATTTGAAAAGGGCATGAATCTGTGAGAGGATCCTAATTTTCTGGAGGCCCCAAAATGCCATGAATCTGTTGATTTTTCTGTAGGACTGAAGATGAATTTGTACGAAGGGTCCTGCACTTCATTCCTCCCGTTCCAGCTTGGCTACCTGGTTTTGAGAGAGGATTCTCTTGGGGCTTTTCTCCACAGAGAAGCTGATCAAACTGGTTACATGATCGTCTTCTGCAATAAAAATAGTTTTTGCTCTCAAAGAGAGCTGCTGGTGCTTTGGGGGAAACAGCACATGCACTGGTCTTTCCCCTCCAGTTTGTGGCTGATTCTTGCTGGATCACAGACACCAGAGTCCTTGCTCCTGCCTCCCCTTTCATTTTCTCACCTCCCTCCCCTGATTACAACATGGCTCCTAATCACGCAAGCTAACAATCCTCATTATTTTTCGTGAACAGAAAGGAACAGAGGCACGGTACCAAGTGGAGGAAGCCAAATAACGTAGTGCCAGCAGAGGCCCTGACCCAGCTCTTTCGGGGCTGTCCAAGGAGGATGGTCAACCCAAGGCCAACTGTAGGACCCACCAGTCAAGCCAATGGGGGACGCTTTCCTACATCACCTTGGGGTGTGGGACACATCATGGTGTGCTGGGAAGAGCATTTAGGGGCTGTGCAAGGCTTAATTAGGGGGTGTTTAGGAGAAGGGGCAAAGTTGGGGAAAAGAAAGGATCGGGGCGGGTCAGTGAGGAACAAACAGGGAAATGAGAGGAGGGATGACAGGGGCTGATCACACGTGAGTGGGACGGTGGTCAGTGTACTTGTCTGCCTGAGTTCTGTGCCGTGTCTTCTTATTAAATCCTTTTCTTAGCTTCTTTTTTTTTTATTGTAATTTCACTCTCTACCCTAAATGCAAGTAAGTGCTGCAAGGTCTAAGGACCAGAAACCAGGGGGTTCAGGGTATGTGCATGTTGTGTGAGTGTGTATGTCAGTGTGGAAACGCTAAAGACATCAAGCCAGATTAACTTCAGGTATTGGAGCAGCAATAAGTCTGAGCAGGATGCTGGAGAGACCAGAGGGTCTGCAAATTGGCTTCTGGGGATACTGGGAGGTCTAGACCAGCTACTGGAGAGATTGTGGGTACCTGGGAGTTGGCTACTGGTGAGGTCATAAGACAGGGAGACCCACTGGTGTGTGTGTGTCTCTGCATGGAGCAGTGGGGAGTTCCAGGGGCAGCTACTGGAGAGATCCATCTTGTATATACGTGTGTGTGTGTACATATATACACCTATTTCCCCCTTACAGGTTTTCATCCTAATCAGCCAGAGAAGGGGACAAGATGAGGTCACTGGTCCTGTTTGTGTTTGCCTGAGTGATGATTTTTGCCTGTGTTGATCCATGTGGCTGGACATCTGCATACATATATAAGTTATTGCATACGTGTGTGTGTATGTGCCTACTGGGAATTTGTGCTTGGCTTTGCTACTGGGGGGGACATGGGGGCATAGAGCTGTAGCAGATTTGCCTCTACTGGTTTTGAATTCAGGGCCACTGGATTTGGCAACCCCAAACAAGGACAGCATTACCTTCTCATCGTTCCAAGGGCTTAAACATATATTTTATTGGTGAGATGCACTGACAGTGCAGAAGAAAAAGCACATTGGGAAAATCCTTAAGGAGCAATTAATCCCATCTAGGCTTTAGCTGATAAATTCTGCCAAGCCCTTACATTGTGTGTGCTGAAGCTTTACAAACATTTGTGATTTGATCGAATTTGGTGGGATTTTCACAGGATCATCAAAAGATACTCGCCGTTGCTCGCCAGGGTACTGACTCCATGTGAGTTTGCTCCAGTGGGAAGCATAGGACCCCCTGTGGTAACCACTGGAGCAACCCACACGCTGTTGTGCCGTCACCATCTACAGCCACTGCGCTTGTGGAAATACAGCTCTTTCAGGCACTTTAAAAATAAGAAATAAAACGGTTTAAAAATACATTATATTTTCTCCAGACCCCTGGCACTCAGAGGAGACCTAGGCAAAATGCAGTACAGTATGGCCATGGTGATGGTCTACCATGTACGTCCAAGGAGTCCATCCAGGAGAAACACTACTCCAAGGACGGTCCAGTAGACAAAGCCAGAGAAGAGGCAGGAAACCAGCACTCCTACGGCATACCTCAAGCAGGGCCTGGCGCCCCAAAGCTGAACTGAAATGGGGCTCCTGGTGATGGGCTGTGGAGGCAAACCCATAGTGGTGCTGGTCAAGTTCAGCATGGACGTTTAGTGCCCTCAGGGCCCTTACAGGGCATGCATGAGTTTTTCAAAGAGCTTTCCAGAAAACGTCCAGATGGGATCTCAGCAATGAATGGGGAAGACATCCCAGCTCCTGGCACTCTGAGGTCCCCCAGGAGGACTTCCCCTGGGCATCTACTCTTCCCCTGCCAGGTCACTGCAGCATGGAGGAATCCCCGAGATGAGGTGGGGGTGGATTGCTCAGCTGAAGCAAAGGGAGGTTAAGCCACGAAGCTCCATGTCCTGTCCTCGTTTTGAAACCCTTGTTCGGTGCTTGACTTTGCAGCATGTTGATCTCTGCCGTATGGTTTGTGTGAGTCACATGGAAGTGCATCCACAGATGTGTTTGTGGTGAGAGAGCTTTAATATTAGAAAGAGTGGGTGGGAAGGGAAGAAAAAAAAAACCTACCTGAACATTTTTTTTTCTCCTTTTCTTCTCTTATCTCTTGATCTGCCTGAATAAAGTGTGTTGGTTGATTTAGGATTCTGAAGATATAAGTATCTGCCCTCCCCTTTCTGGAGGTAGGCGGAAGGAAGTGGGCTAGAAAATGAAATATCAGCTCCTAACCTCGGGTCAGGTAAGCCAGCTAAATGCTGCAATGGAAAGGATGGTAGAGGTTGACATTGACTATAAAAAGGAGATCACAACTGGCTTTGAGACACACGCAGAGTGGAAGAGGTCTCGGAGAAGGAGAACTCTTGTGCTCTACCTCCACGTGCATCTGGCTAAAGCAGCAGAGGGGTTGCTATGGCTTTTGCCAGCTATGCTGCAGTGGTGAGTACTTACATTTGGTGTAACTGTTAAGATATATTTGCTGCAAAAGAAAAAGCAGAATGCAGATCCCACGATGCTGTTATCTGCAAACAGCCCTTTTGGTCTTAGTGGGAGCTGAGTGGGACGCTAAGTCTGTCTGACACAGGTTTCTCTCCTGAGCTTTTGAAAATGGGTTTGGTGCCTGAGTGGCAAGGAGACAAAGGACTATCCGTTATTTATCTGTGAGGGCAGCACTGCTGATGTGGGATTGGGAGAGACAGTCAACATCAGGCAGTATGTTATCAAAAGTGCTGAAATTTCACTGTGAAGTGAATCTCTGCGCATTTAAGTTTCGATATGGGGAGTATCTGCAGTACTGTCAATTCCTGTGATTTTCTTAAAATTTATCTGTCTTCTTTTCCTAAAATCCTAGTTCCTGGAATGGCCCAAGAATCTCAGGTTTCATTGAGAAAAAGGGTTATGCCCAGCAGATGGCTGCTAGGTGGCTAACCTGTCCTGTCCTGAGAATGCATATGGCTTACTACATTTCTAAGCTTAGGCATGGGGTCAGTCAAGTCCTTACCCCACCTTGCAGATCCTAAGGCTTCTGTTTGACTGTGGAGGAGGACCTCTCATAGCTTGTTGGAGAGATGCTTTTCTTGGTGCAGAGCCAACTATGAATCAGAGTTCGAATCAGAGTTTAGCATCTGTTGTGATGAGTATTATTAACATTGTTGGGTTATCTGCTCATGCTGACCTGTCTCAACAAAAGTATGAAGATGATCCATTGATGGCACAGTTTAGTCAGGGCTTGGCTCTTTGTGTTCTCCCTTTCTTGACTGAACTGAGCTAATGACACCTTTTCTCTCTCCCAGTTCAGAGCACTGGTTTTGGTGCTGGTTCTAGCACTCACCGTAAAGAGCTCACCCCGTGGGAGGGTCGGTCATCCTCCACCCAACAAGGACAGTGGCTCTGGAAGGGTTAGTGGAGGTTGCCTGAACCAAAAGGATCTCAAATTCCCTTCAACACTGAAAGTTGATGTTCGTATCAGCAATTCAGATCAAGCCTTTAGGACAGTCCATGATGTCAGAAACAGATCGCTCGCTCCTTGGGATTACAGGTAACTGTTTAGTTGTTGTCTAAATGGTTGGGCTATGGTTGAGCTACACAGATGGTATTTTTGTGGTGGATGGATGTTGGTTCTCAGCATATGCTTGGAGTCCTGTGAATATTGCAAACACTTCTTGAAACGCACATTTTGATGCTGGGTGAGATTTCTTCAAGAGAAACTGCAGCACAGAGGGACATCATTAGAATGGTTTCTAATCATTTTATCAATCTTTGTCAACCATAGAATCATTTAGGTTGGAAAAAACTTTTAAGATCATCAAGTCCAACCGTTAACCTAACACTGCCAAGTCCACACTAAGCCATGGCCCTGAGCAACACATCTACATGCCTTTTAAATACCTCCAGGGAGGGTCACTCACCCACTTCCCTGGACAGCCTGTTCCAATGCTTGACAAACCTTTTGATGAAGAATTTTTTCCTAATATCCAGTCTAAACCTCCCCTGGTGCAACTTGAGGCCATTTCCTCTTGTTCTATCACTTGTTAATTGGGAGAAGAGACCAGCTCCCAGCTCTCTGCACCCTCCTGTCAGGGAGCTGTAGAGGGCGATGAGGTCTCCTCTGAGCCTCCTCTTCTCCAGGCTAAACAACCCCAGATTTCTCATACTTGTGCTCCAGACACTTCACCAGCTTCATTGCTCTTCTTTGGACATGCTCCAGCCCCTCAATGTCAATGTCTTTCTTGTAGTGAGGGGCCCAAAACTGAACACAGTCATCGAGGGGTGGCCTCACCAGTGCCGAGCCCAGGGCTCAGATCCCTTCCCTGTCCCTGCTGGCCACGCCAGTGCTGACACAAGCCAGGATGCCATTGCCCTCCTTGGCCACCTGGGCACATTGCTGGCTCATAATCAGCTGGCTGTCGACAAACTCCCCCAGATCCTTTTCTGCCAAGCAGCTTTTCAGCCACTCTGCCCCAAGCCTGTAGTGTTGCATGGGGTTGAAATGATGATGAATTATTCCTCTAGGAAAATAAGATGTCAGTACACTGTAATTTTACATTTTCTTAACTTAAAGAAATTTTTGAATGCTGAAATAAAAACAAAACCAAACAAAAATCAGTTCTGTATTTCACCCAGCTCCACTCCATTCATCAACTGCTAAAGAGTGATATGGTGGTATTAACCTCCCCCAACTGATTCAGTTTCTAGGAAATAATGCTAAAAATGTTTAAGATAGGGAAACTCTTTGGATGTGACTCATAGTGAGGATACACAGGTAAATAGCATGCTCCTTTCATGGAGATAAACAAGAAGATCCTGCCCAACCACGTTATCCAAGTGTATAAAACCCTTTTGTGTCCCCATCCCCAGGCTTGACGAGGACCCCAACCGCTTCCCCCAGGTGATTGCTGATGCCAAGTGCCGCCTCTCTGGCTGCGTAAACTCACTGGGGCAGGAGGACCATAGCTTCAACTCCGTCCCCATCCAACAGGAGATCCTCGTCCTCCGGCGGGAGCAGGGGGGCTGCCTGCCCACCTACCGCCTGGAGAAGAAAGTCATCACCGTGGGCTGCACGTGTGCTGCTCCAGTCATCCGCCACCAGTCCTAGGAGGGATTAGTATGAGAGACAACATCAGGAAGAAGAAATGTCTCCTATGAACACCTCTTAGGGGAGACGCCCAACTTGCATTCCTGAAATTCAATATAACATTTCCTTTCCAAATCTGAGCAAATTACCTCCTGAAAGTATTGATTCTTGCTGGTTTTTATTTCTGGGAGCTGGTGATGGAAGGGAAAGAGAAGGATGAAGAAAAAGTTTTGTGCGTGACTCCAAGCAGGGAGAGGGTAAAGCAGTGTTTGGGGGGGGGGGGGGGGGGGGTGCGGTGTTTGTTGTTTTCTTTTTTTTTTTTCTTGTCATTGTGGCTTGTATCAGTTTGGTGAATCAAATGAGTTAGAGTTTCAAAAGTTGTCCTTGGCAGTAAATTTCCCTGATATATACATACCAGCCAGCACTGACACAAAAAATACGTCCTCCTGCACCTTCTCCTTCCCTTCCTCATCCTCTAGCTCCTTTTTGTCCTTCCACCATGCCTGCTCACTAGTGTATTACAGTGTAAATGTGACACAAATGCCCCTAGGCCTGGCTCTTATTGCACTCTAGGGGGGATGCTCCCCTGGGGAGCAGTGGCTGACTTATTTCGGAGCATTTGGGGACAGAATTGAGTCCACTTGCATTGAGTGTTAAACCAGCAGAGAACTAACGAGTGTTTATATTTCTATTTATATCTTCTATTTATGACTGTATTTATGGCTTTGTACGTGCTCAGAGTATAAAAAAAATGGTTGATGTTTATCTGTATTTATTCAATAACTTATCTGCTGAATAAAAAGTGTATTTTATTTAAAAGAATGTTGTTTTATGATAGCTCAGAATGAAAGTAGACACAGAGAATGGGTTTGTGCTGCTGTAGCACTGAGAGATTTCAGCAAAGATCAGGCTTTTTCCGGTGCGGGGATATGAGTAAGAGGGGACACAAGAGAACTTGCAGGCTAAATAGATGAAAAGATGCCAAAAAGGTCTGGAAGTGGTGAAGCGAGGTCATACAGGCAGCACTGGGGGAGTTGGCAATATGGAGCCATGTCCTCTAGATCTTGAGGATGGTCTTTAGGTATGGTGGGAAAAGCAGTGGGAGACATCACATCGCAGGGCTGCAGCTGAGATTTGGGACGGGGGTCTAGCCTTGCTCATGTGAGCTGGAAAAGGCCTGTCCTATCCTCTTCCAGACAAGATGTCATCCTTTATAAGCAACCTTCTCCTCCACTAGCTGAATGGTTGGTTGGCTGAGCAGGAATGCAGGGACATGTGCAAAGATGGTTCCGTCTCACCTCTCTTTAGCCAGCCAAATATTAGGTGTTGGGCTTGAAGTGGTGGATAAGGATCCTTCTGCATCAAGGGAACAAGGAATAAACACCTCCAGGGCAGGACAGCCTGCTGAGCTGAGGTGGCCTAACTTAGGGAAGGAAGAATTGCTCTTTCTCTCCCTTAGTTATACAAGGAGCACAGCCTAGCAAGTCCCACTGCTTATTATTTTATCAGATTGCTGCAGTGTTGCCTTTTTTTTTTTTGACATTATTCATCTTTCATCCAGAGCTGAGCCAGGTTCTCAGATGTCTGACTTTGGTTTCTGCTGGTGGAGGTTTTAAGCCCGTATTTCCTTGTTCACCTGCATTTAAACCAGGGTAAACCCGTGTGCAAGCATTGTTGTATTTCGTTTCAGCCACTTTAAATGGGATCCACCTGGTGCAGGTAAACCCTGGGTTTCCTCCCCTGAGTAGGTCAGACAAGTCGTTGGCTCTCAATGACTCCCTTAGTGCTTGTTTGTTGAGTCAGGTGTATTCCCTGCCCCGCGGGTCACTGGGAGCCAGTTCAACAAGCCCTGGGTAACCAGGCAGGGAAACTGTCTCATTCAGTTACGAGTGTATGTACTCATTTGCGGCAGCAGCTGTTTCGTTATGACCACCAAGCTCTTCATGTGGTGGAGTGCAAACCCATGAAGGCATCATCTGCATGCTCTTGCGTAACACCAGCTCTCCTCTTACAGTAACCGCTGACCAGGAAATCGCACGTTGCACACCCTGGTTCTTACTCCTGACCTATTTCTCTTCCTCTTGATAAACTGACCTTGTGGGGTTGTCCTCACTTGTTTTGCGGGGAGAAAACTAGCCTGTATTTCTCCCTCCAGACATAATTATTTTAGTATTGGGTTCGTGGCAGCTAAACAGATGTAAGCTCCTGTGCTGATGCTGTTAAACACCCATCAGCTTAGCTTAAGAGTTGTTCTAACTGGATGAATTATGAAGTAGCTAATTAAAAAAAATGCAAAAGTAGCTGATTAAGGAAGTCTCACCCACAGGTCATGAGGTTTTGGAGCCAGTGCTATTAAATGCAAACCACACACCTCCCAGCGAGGCATGCGTTTGTATGTGGGGATCGTTTCTAAATAAAACAAGTAACGAGGGTTATTTCCTTCTAATGGCATCATTCTTAGAGTGCAGTTGGTTGTAAACACGAGTCTGATTATTTCTTAGGCTGGCTTTTGCAGTGAGGTAGGTGGTTGGCTTTCCCAGCAGTCTAAGAATATGGCAAACAAATCTATGCTTCTTGTAAAGAGCACAGTCATATCACCACCAAAAGTAAGTACAGCTCACAGCTGAGGACCAGCCTTTGATAAAGGCTTTGCTTGGTTTTCTTCCCCTTGCAGCAATGGATCCAGCCCCTGGATGCCCAGCTGGGCATCTCTGGCTCTCAAATGTAGCTTAGAGCAGTCTTCAGGGACTCAGGTTTTTTACCAGGAGAAGAAGACACAGCTGTAGGTGTAGCAGAAGTCCTTCAACGTCTTCTTGTAACCTGCTGGGCTAAGTAACCTGCAGTCACAGGTTGGTGTCTGAGCCTTGTGGCCTTTCCTATTCCTTTCCTCTTCTGCTTGCCTCTCACTGACCTCCTTGCCCACTCCTCCCCTTGGCTGTGCCTGTTCTGGCAGTTCAAGCGGCGATCCTGTTGTGTAGCAGCTCTCAGGGGATGTCGGAGGCAGCACACTGCAGAGACCCTGCATCAGCGTGGGCTGGGAGGCACAGCAGTGCTGTGAACCCGGGTAGATGCCTCCTCCCAGACCTGTGCTTTTACCTTGGATGTGTTGGCCTGCAGGTGTGAGCCAAGCTTCTTCGGACCCTTGACAACAGGCAGATGCTCCTGGGGGTGTTTAAAGGGTCTACAGACCAGGTCAACCCATTCCACAAAATCATTGCTTTTAAAAGTGCACAGAAATGAAATAAATAAAGGATGCAAAGGTTGCAAACTAAAAGGTTGAAACAACCCAATAACTGTTTGTGTTTGCTAAGCTAGAGGAACAACGTCTTGAAAATCCAGAAGTTGACACAGCTTGTTGAGAGTTAGACCTAACAGACAAAATTTTAAGGGAATGAGGGATTTGCTGGTCAGTCCTGTGGGGTTCTGTGGTTCAGTGCCAACATGATGGGTACAGATGATGGGGTGAGTTTCCATATCGGCTGTGAGTTCTGGTTGTGCTGGGAGATGGCCTGACAGATCAGACCAGAAACCTGTTCCCATGTCCCGTCGCAGGGTAGAACGTGAGACTTGCCTCAATCTTCTCTTTTTGCCTCCTTCCCCTTCTTCCTCTTATTTCTTTGCTCTTTGATACTATTTTTAACCTTGTGCTTAAAAAAAAAATCTAGGTGAGTGGGCCAAATATGCATCTTCTACAGCACTGTTTCAAGGTAGTGACAAAAAAAACCTCCAAATGCATAAAATGTCTGTGATTGCCTGATAACTGCTTGGCAAACTCGGAGCTGTTGGTGGGGATGGGACTGTGTGCTGGTGCTGGCTTTCAGGAACTTAGAAGATGCCAACCAGGCTCAGCACCAGAAACAAACCACGGTTTCCATCTTTGCTACTCACACAACCATTTTCTGTCTTTGCTAATTATTCTCCATACTTCCAGGGCTGGATAGTTGCAGCAGCTTCTTGTCCTCAGCTCTACAGATAAATCCATTTCTGCTTTCTGTGTAACCTTTCTGTTTGTTCATTTATTTTTTCCATCAGAAAACTAGCTCAGTTTTTCCACCTATTTCTGTAACTTCAACAAGAGATTAAATATACGTTTAATGCTCTTTGGGGGGTCATGAACTGAGTAGGCTCTACGCAAAATACTGTTTTCTGGGCATAGCTTTCTATGGGTGAGTTTTAGTGGTTTTACCAGTACAAAGTGTCGTATTTCTGCTTTATCGGCAATCTTAGTAAGCACTATGTGTTTGTATCATGATCAAGGTTCCCTGTTCCAGTAAGCGAACAGAGATGGTTTATCTTCTCTCTAACTTGCCCCTATAATTTTTCGGGTTTACTTTTTATTTCAGACTTCTGAAATCTGTACTCCTGGCCTCTTTCATGTTGTAAGGCTTCCCAGACAGTTGAACCTATATCACCTTTTAAAAGCATCTGGTATCTGTCCAGCTTGCTTTGGTAGCTGGCAATGATGAGCATGGTTATCTGATCATTTGATACACAAATCCAATCTCAAACTTCCCTTTCTGGTGCGTCTTACAGCGTGCCAAGCAATCTGGCTGCTGCTGCTCAGATTTTACGAACTGACATGAAACTGAGATAGGGAGCAGTGCTGGACTGGAAACCTTTGTGTTGAAGATTTTGCAGCAACTCCCAGTCCTCCCCCCTGCAATAATATCGTTAAAGGACATCAAATAAGTGGGGAATTGCATTGAAACTCTCCAAAACAAAAAAGGGCAAAGCTTTACCTGTTGAACCTCAAAGAGCTGTGCAAGAGTGAAAGAAGGATTTGGTCTCCTGGTGTGATCATTGTTGACCTGTAGTCATGAACATTTACCCAGAGAAACAAAGGCACTGATTCAGTGACCTCATGGCAGGGTGCATTGATTTGGAATTATTTTGCTCCTTTCCAGCTGAACACAACAATGCGAAAGAAGACCTCTTAGCTCATGATGCCAGGAGTTACAAGAGAACTTGGGGTAGGAAAGAAAATAGTCCTCAGGCCAAATGAATCTGGGTGATCGCTTCTGCAGGAGCGTGTCCAAGCAGCTGGCAGGGGTGAGCATGAAGTTGCCACGAGGCCAAGTAAAAAAAAAAAATGTTTGTGTCCTAAGGCATGGTTTTAACTGGGTTGGTAAATGGTCCAAGGGAGAATGGTGTTGCTGGAAGCAGGACTGGAGGATCTTTGCAGCCCAACAGCAGAAAACTGTCATCATTTTGGTACTCCAGCTGCATCATCTCTTGCTGACCTGGTTCTGACTTTTTCCACATGGTAGCTCTCTCGCAGCATTGCTAACTACTCTCCATTACTCATGTGACAGCTCCAGCTAACGGCACTACCAGGTAATAAAGGGTGGGACTTACCGTAATTTTAACTGTTAGAAGTTACTTGAGCTGCTGCAGAGAATTTGCCAAAGCTCCTCCTATAGCAGGTGTTAGGACGTTGAGAGATTATCTAATGGACAAGGCAATCATCTCTATTTCAATACTCCTGGACTGATATTTATGTAACTCCTTGAAAATATCAAAGAATGAGTGTTCCTCCATTTTTTATTTTTATTTTTTTTTCAGTCTGTTCCCATGCTTAATATTCTTGGAACAGTCATCTGAGTGAACTTCAGGACCTGCAAAAGACCTTAAGGAAAAATAGCTGTAGACAAGGTAGGGAACAAGCTACATTAAGATCACAAATACTACTAGATACTTATATATGGGTAAAATTATATCAGTGTTTGAAGGTAAATAAAGGTGTGGTCAGGAGCTCACTGTTGTCACTGCAGGTACTGTGATCACTCAGTTAGTTAAGGTTTCCTTGGACCAGCGCATATCTGCTAGGTCAAAGGGTGGTGTGAAACCTATGGCCGTGCTGGGAGTTTAGGTTGCAAGCTGACCCATCTAACTCTTCCTGGAGTAGATTAGGGAGGGTTTAGGCTCACTGGCACAGCTGGAGGGAATAACCCCCAGGAGCCAAAGTTGGGATGATCACATCTCCAGTTGGCATGATCACATCTCCAGTTGGCACAGCTGGATCTGCGGGAGATGCTTTCACCTGAGAGGACTTTGACTCTCATTAGGGACTTGTATCCCTGACGTCTGCATCTCTCTAAATTCTGTATTTGCTGTTGCATTTGCCGATGGCATTTTGCCAGTACCCGAGAAGGGTCACACCTCCTTGAGACCGCAGCACACAGCAAAAAAAATCCGCATCTTTGCAAAGCAGCCTGCCTTTTGAAACATGGAACATTTTCATCTGAGCACTTTTAACCCAAGTATGCTTTAAATAAACCCACCTGCTGTGCTAGACATCCACCTACGCAAGTCCCATCATAACCGTGGCAGAAGTGCTGTGTCAGGGTGCTCTACATTTGAAGCACTAACTGCTGGCGGTGAACGTATTGGAAGGACACGAGCATGGAGAAAATTACGACTGCAGTTAGCGATACGCCGTTAATTGCTTCAATGATCCACCTGATTCACTCATGTACTTTTCCTCATGTGCTCAGGTAGCGACCCTGAACCACAGAAAATGTGTTAAAACGGGTTGGAGTGAAATTCTAGACAATGTCAGACCGAAGTTAAAACTTAGCAGTGGAAACGTACTCGCCATTTTAGGGGAGGGAGTTTATTTCTCCACAGAGAAGCATTCAGAATGTTGTACTGAACCTACCTTTACAAATTCCTTTCCAATCGGATAATCAGGTGGATCACTGGGTAGTTACCCACTGCTTATTTTGTCTGTCTTGAAAGTGAATCTATTGGGTGTCACTTGGTAAATCGTTTTCCTCTGAGTATCTTATTTTCTCTATCGGTAAAATGGTGTTAATGATACAAGCCCTAACTTTTCTATGGGCTTTATGTTCTGCTGCGGCAGAGCTAAATGTTATTAAAAGATTTTTAGGGTTTAGCATCATCTCTTATAGAGTCATAATTGAATTGAGTGATTTCTTGACTTATCAAAAAGGCTTCTTTAGAAAGAAGAATACCACAGAGTTTTTTTGTTTTTTTTTTTTTTTTTTTTTTAATGACAGAAGGATAAATAGATACATTATTACTAAATTTTCCACCAGCATAAATAGAATTATATTAATATAATTCGAATATTAATTATAATAATTATATTATATTAATTATATTAATTTTATTAGACATTTCAAAGTGTAAACTAAAGATGTGTAAACAGTTCCCATTGCTTTTTCAGCCCGGCACATGAAGTTCTCTGGATTCTGAATTGATGGAGTTCAAGATTTTCGGGGAAAGCTTTTTTTTTTTTTTAACTGAGAACTACAAAATTTCTAATATATTCTGCTAGATTTTAGCTAATCTCTATGGCTTGTTTCAGTTTTGCAGAGAGTGAATCAGGCCCCTTCACTTCAGTGTTGTTAGGCAATGCAGTTCTCCTCCGTGGCTCCCTGCTCTTACACTACTGGCTTCCCTTAAGCCTGGTGTCGGATCAAGGGGGTGACACATGTGCAGCCCACAGTGATTTCTTTCTTCTCCAGCCGGTAGGACTGGTGGCAACCTTTCCTCTCCCTCCGGAGGACGAGGATCTCCTGTTTGATGGGGACGGAGTTGAGGCTGTGGTCCAGCTTCCCATCCAAATTCACACACCTGGAGTGGCGGCACTTGGCATCGGCAATCATCTCGGGGAAACGGTTGTGGTCCTCATCGATCCTGTAAGTTGACATGAAAGGAAGTCTTTGAAATGGAAATGCTGCTGCATCTCTGGAGACATGATAGTCTGGATCACTATGGGCTCCCTGCTCCGGAACATGTACCCGCTGTGAGAGTGGCTATGAAGGGACGGTAGGCCCTGGTTTTTAAGAACTAAAGTGTAATAAAGTAAATACTGTGGGTTTTTAATATAAGACAAACACGCTAGGATTGCATGCAACTGCCTTTGCAAAGAACTTGCTTCAGATAGACACTAACTTTGAAAGACGGGTTAGAAATTATTTGAGCTTCCTCACTTATCAGACTGACTGACAGACCTAAGGACCTTCAGCTCCCTCCCAAAATATGAAACGTTCTTAGAGCCTGATGCTGATGTTATTAAACCACCATTGAATATGATGCAAGCCCTCTGAGTTATTTTTGATGAGCCGTTAGGTAAATGATGCTTTTGAAGAGAAAGCTTGCCGAGGTACACAAATAAATTAAACTACAAAAATAATTTGCTTTGCCTTCTGTATGTTGACCTAGACCTTTTTTTTTTTTTTTTTTTTTTTTCCTGTGCTCCATTCTGTATTGGTTATCATTCAAAGAGAATTATATGGACTGTGGATACCCTCATATTTCCAAAAATCTCTCAACAGTGAAGCAATGAAAATAAAGATGTGGGCACAGCCTCGGCAGTATTCTTGACCAGGGCAGCATGAGTATTTCTAGACAATAGGGACAGAGATCATACCTGTAATCCCACGGAGCCAGAGAGCGTCTGCTGACATCAGGACTCACAATGGCATCCTGGTTTGAGTTGCCGATGCTTATGTTGACTCTCACAGTCTGAGGGAATGTTGAGTCTTTTTGGGTCAGACATCCAGCATATGCTTGCTTGAAGAGGCTCCCCGGCTTGAGTCCGGGCTGTATCACCTTCCCGGAGGCAGAACTGCTGGCTGACAGCACGGCCAACAGCATTAAGAGCAGGGATCTGAACTGCAGAGAGTTGGTACATTTAGGATAGGATGCAGGTACAGCTGCTGTAACACAGCATGCCTGACGACTCCTCTGTGCAGCTGGGAAATTCACCCACAGCCAGTTTAGCTGGTAGTTAAAGCCTATACTGCAGGTTGGAGTATTTATGGGAAAATGTGTCATATAACACATCCACTCCTGCCTTCATTAACTAATTCTGACAGTGCTGACCGGTAGGGTACACACTCAGTTGTAATTTGGTGATTAGAAAATGTGAATGCTAGAAAATAATTGAATACAGGAGATAACAGAAAGGATATAATAACAAAAAAAAACACCCCAACACCCTAAGATTGAATTTTCAATGTATTTCTTGACTCGCAGTATGTTGCAGTAGCCTTGTTCACTAATATACCCGTACAATCTCATTGCTGCCCCATGTTGGTGCTATTCAGTAATTTCTTCTTTACTTATTTTCAGTTATTAATGGTTTAAACAAGCATTTATAAGGTGCATCTCCATTCCTGACAGTCATCTATTAGCATTAAATATGCATCTGTCTAACTGGGGGAAAAAAAACAGAAAGCAAGTTCTTACCAGAGAAGCACAAAGGATTGGAGACATTTTCCTCCGTTCTCTTGCTGCAGCTGATGCTTATACTGGGCTCTGTTGAATTGAAGGTGTCTGGGCACATTTGCTGCTGGACTTTTTATAAGGGTTTCTGTGCTGTCCTAGTTAATTTGGAGTAGGTGTTTTTTTTCCCAACCTTAACTGTGGTTTCTGACCATAGCTTAAATTAAAAAGTGTATGTATATATATTCCATTAACGCTGGTGGAAGACAGGATATGGGCTCATCCTTTCTTAGATCTGTAGATGATGTCATTCTTTTAGCCATGTCACTCCAGCAGTAACAAAACTCAATGATGATATTAGAAAACCACCAAAAAAATTGACACGCACTGCAGTAAGCGGGTGCAAAGTACACGATTTTAAAATCGGGACTAGAGCTGCCATCTGGTCAAACCTAAGTCGATGTGCTTCGTGGTCTTGACTTGGGATGCTGTAGGTATCAAACCCATTAATGTCACCGGCACTGCCAGATTGGATCCATTTGCTCCTAGGTCAGTCTGATATCTTTTCATCCTGAACTGGGCAGATGTTGCACAGCTGGCCCCCATCCAATTGCTCTCCAATACTTGCCATGTGCTGCCATTTGTCTTCATGTCGGAAGAGCTAGATCCCTTCTGAAGCTCCTGTTTTTTTCCTGAATCTCCTAGTCTGGATCACACTATTTTTACCTCAGGTGTGATACGTCAGTTTTGATCAGAATGCTTTGTGATAGTGCGTTTCCAAATTCAGCCATTCTCCATCTGGGAAAAAAAACAACCCTGTGAACATTGGTTTTGAGCTTGCCACCTTTCTTTTCACTTCAGGCTCTTGTCTGTGAGACAGGGCTCTGATCCTAGGGAAAAGGGTCTAGGAAGTGTGATGTTTGTAGTAAAATCTTCACTTCCTAAGTTAGGAAGAGGACAGAGGCGTTCAAGAGAAACCTTGAGAAGGCTGTGAGATGGAAAATAACTTCTCTTGTAATCAGGAAAACTGGAAGGAACTGCAGACACCTCCTGCATGGGATATAGGTGATAGCGTGTTGCACTTGAAAATATTTGGAGCTAAAATACCTCGTGTTGTAAAATACCAAAGCATTACAACTCCTTGTGTCCCAGCCCTGTGTCCTGGCTGACAGTGATCAATGATCCCACGTAGCTCCTAATCCCACCCTGCTCTCTCCATCCTTGTAAGACCAATGTACTGCAGCTCTGATGTATCCTGCCATGTTGGTATTTAAACATGCAATATTTAAATCCACGTGTTCAAGTGGACCAACTCAACTTGACACGGTGACAGTCAGGATCCCTTTCCCCCATTCAGGGCTGTTTTTCTAGATTTTTCACTAAGATATGGTAAGGGGCTTGCTGACCTGGAGAGGTTGGACTGCTTCAAGGCTGTGCCCCCTCGTGACTTCGGGTCATTGTTGTTGCTCCGGCTGATAGCAACTGCCTTGAGTTTTGTTTGTTCTTAGGCAGATGTCTTGATGAGCCCTGAAGGCTCATTAAAAGCCCTGGGCTTGACCCTGAAAGAAACCTTGCCTGCAAGGTTTGCACTCACTCCCCTCATCTGCTTTCAGGGATTTAAATCAATAGCTCACTGGTAAATATTTTGGTCATGGGGATTTACGGAATGCTCTGGAACAGGGTGCTTCTGTGGCATCATTCCATATCCTTTGCTGAGAGCTCCGAGCTCTACAGTTACGCCAGTCAGCAGCAAAGCAGGGATGTGAAAGTTTTGGATAAAGCAGATACTGGATTAGGAACTAGAAGCTTAAGGTCTCCTCCCAAGCAAATATCCCAACTGCTAGCTGATGTAGTCTTCTTACTTGTTATCTCCAGCAAATACTTCATGGCATAGCTAATTACACCAACTACATCTCCCAGGGAGACTCTCCACCCAGAGTGCTACAAAACCCAGCACACAGAGGGAGGGTTAGGCTCAAATCTGTCAGGCTGCAGCTTCTCAGGTAATGATGCTGATCCTAATCAACGATGTGATAGAGAATAAACCAGCTACTGCCGTCTTCTCTGGTGGAGTTCTTGAAGAGGAGGTGGGCAATGGACAGACACAAGGGTGTTGATGTTGCTTGTAGGCTGGATTTCAGAGACATTTTTGACAAAGCAGCTTATGTTTTAGAGAGGAGGGGGTGAATGTTGAGTCTACCCTTATCTAACATCTCTTTCTTAGGCAATGACTCTCATCACTTCACTCTGACAATGGGGTTACCAGTAGCTAGAATGTGCACCATAAAGTAATACTCAGTGTAACAGCCTTCATCTACTGATCCATACCTTTTCCCATGTTTAATTTTGGTGATTTTTTTAGATGAAAATGATGCAGATAAGGTGTGTTTTTTACATTTGCTTAGCATTTACTTTTAAGTCCAAATTTTACTCAACTTGTGCCATCAAAAGGAGGATATAAATAAGTGCAGCATTTAATTTGCTGTTTCTGGGCTAGCCATGACCTATATCAGCTTATTTAAAAGGTGCTGATGCCTGAAAATTTAAATGTATAACTCAGTTTCCCTCTTAGAGTTAGAGATGTACAGGTTAAAGGAAATGGTTCCCTCAGAAGGGGTTTTCTCTAATGCCGTTTACTGAAATATCCATTCAAAGTGGGTCAATTAAATTTCCAATTTTAGAAGAAAAAATATTTCAAAAGCCTGCAAGGTAGTGGAAGGTCAGGTTCAAGCAGCCTGACCCTAAATCTAGGCTGGTCTACTCTAAATGTGTCAGTGGTTTGGGTTACCTCAGTACTTGAAGGGTGAATATTTAAGCATTCAAACACAGCTAACGTAGTGCAATATTGCAGTGGTGAAAAAAAACTTTCCATGGTTTATTCTGAGCCATGAACGCATTCGTTTGCAGTTGTCATAGGCAAGATGAGAGGGTCTCAGGAGAAAATATACCTCTTGAAATGCATTCACCGGGTCTGAATTACACAAATGAAACTCTCACATTTCTGGTTCCAAGATTTTTTCCAAGTTCCAAATACTTATCTTCCAATTATTCTTGGTCTGAAGTGAAAACAAAAATTGAAGATG
Source organism: Athene noctua (assembly GCF_965140245.1). Classification (NCBI taxonomy): domain Eukaryota; kingdom Metazoa; phylum Chordata; class Aves; order Strigiformes; family Strigidae; genus Athene; species Athene noctua. Next base: position 5,506,986 of record NC_134037.1, read on the forward strand.
ATTTTTCCCGTGAGATGAGAACTTACCCTATAGGATTTGTGTTATTCTGACACTCAGCACTCTCTTAGCTAGAGATCTGAAAACTGGGACGCTGACAAAAGCTTATTGAAACAACAAAAAGATGCAGATTATCTAAAGCCTTTTGAAATCAAACCTAGCCATTCTCTTGGCTCTGGTGAATGCTTTCTAGAGTTTAAGTTGCTACTTAAGTACTTTACCCAGCTGAGATCCTTCAGGCACCCCAATCTGAGTGTGTTTCTTCCCTCAAAGTCACAGTGTGAGTCAGTGTCAGAGCTCTGGGTTCCTGACAGAACTTGTTGTAAATTAAAAGAGAAATGGCCTATATCTCAAAATACATTATTTTTTTCTCCATTATTTTTTAAAATTTTTTTCCCCAATAATTATCAGTTAAATTTTGCTACTTCTGGAAAATAAGGAGCTTTTATATTTACATGTAGGAAGATATTTACTTATTTTTTCTTGTTAAAGAGAATGCACTTTCTTCCTCTTGAGTATAAAGCCCTATAAATAAGGCAACACTCTTCCTCTTACTCACATGCATTGCATGACCCACTGTGTGTTGCGGAGGCAATTTCTAGGAGATTAATGATTAGACTGAGCCTGAGGCCAGTAGTTATCTGAGAGAAATTCAGAGCTTGATGGGGGCAAGGCTCAGAGCACCCTGTTAAAACACAGAAGTTTAACTTTAGTTTAGTTTAATTTAATCCTGCTCATCCAGAGGTCTCCCCCTTCAAACTGGTTAAATCGCTGCGTCGACCTCCTACCCCTTGATCTTTGTACAGAAGACATGACAGAAAATGTGAAGGAACCTTTTTCTCTATTAAACACCTCTGCTTTTCCTCCCCAACAGCTGCAGTAGAAATTATCATCTCCTAGTGCATGCCTAAATTTTCCGAACATGGCTAAATTGATATCACAGTTTTCATCAGCTGTGGTTGCTGCCAGTGGTTGACATGTCTGTCACATGATTAATGTCTAATAGATAGTAACTGGGGAGTCAACGTAAAGGAAGTAGACCGCTCAATTAATCTTTTTGATTGCTGGTTGGAGGGACAGGGGAAAAAAGAGAGCTTCTAGATAGGTGAGTTGGACTTAGCAAGAAGCAGGAATTTTATGCCTGCTCTGTGGTAATTAATAGATGATTAATGTGTAACTGTGATGTAGTCTGGGTAAGTGGAGAGGGGCTTTAGGACGCCGGGAGGTGGGTGCAGGATATGGCTGCTCAGATTACAGCCAGATCAGGACCAGCAGCAGTATTGCTACTCGTGTTATTGTAGTGCCCAAGGGTTCGTTGTAAAGCTGGGCCAAGTCAGCACCTGACACCTAATGGAAAGGACAATATCTCCTGCCCAACACAAGGTACTTGTGGTACAATGGTCTGCATGTTAAGTTTGAGAAATGCAGAGTGTCTAATGAGAGATCTACCTGAAATCAGATCATCAGAAGTGGTAAAGATCTCCCGTGAGCACCAATGATTTAATGTTTCTCCTAATTTATTTCTTTTTCTGGTTATCAATGATGTTAATAACCAAATCATCAATTAAAGATCTCTGTCAATCCTTTATTTTCATGTCTTCAGAGACATCCTGTGGCAATACATTTCACAGCCAGTTATAAACTGCACAAGAAGAAACTCTTTATGCATAAAACTGGCTCATATTCAAGCTGGTAGAATGCTTTATACAAACAATTAACTAATTCTGAAATTCTCTGTTTGCTGTGTGACCTGCTCGCATCCTGTGTCTCGCCCACACCTTGGCCCCAGCAAATAGCAGGAAGCAGGGGGAGAAGGACTTGGGGTCCCATCTGCTGCCCCACACCCTGCAGCTCCGGCCTGCAGAACTTTTCAAATGTCCATCTGAAGTTTCACTTGTTGCAGTTTCAGACATTTATTTCCCATCCCCGGTGGGTATAGGGACAAGTTGTTCCAGTCGACCTTCCTTCTTGGGTCATGCTTTCAAGATCTTTTCCCATTTTATTTTTTATCTTGCTCTGCTTGGGAGGATCTCCACTTGACCCATCCATCCCTTGCGGAGTGGTGCTCCAAGCTCAAGGCAAATTGTCTGCATAGTGCTTCGATGTCCTCATGCTCACAGACCCTCTGAGTGTCAGGGAACAGGTACATGGCACCTCTTCACAATCGCAGCACTGAGCAACTCTCCTATTTGCACAGAATGGGTGTCAGATGTCCAGTCAGTTTGTGTCCTACCCTTTGGAAAATATTTATTCTTCCCTTTTGGGACCACTGTAATTAAAATTTAGCTGAAATTAAGTAAATTCTGAATGTTTCCAGGAAGTACTTGGTGTATTTGTCCTTATCTCAAAAGTAATTGCTAGCTGCAAATTTGTCAGCCTGTTCACCTCCAATGACACATCTTCTGCAGTAAATTAGGAGTAGCTACACTGGAGCGTTTGGAGTTTCCAAAACTGAAAATCTGCGGCAAACAGGGAGAAAAACATGTTGCAGGCTTGTCTGGAGAACATCTGGGATTCAGTTCTTTGCACTGTCCATTGGGGGAAAAAAGAGATAAATTCTCCTTGTATAGTTTTATCAGTTCCAGCTGTTTAAATTTGCAAATAAAATTTTCTCATACACAGACATACCTTGTGATTTTAAATTTGTCTTCATCCCTGACTTCAACGGGACAACAAAATGAGGAATGCAGCAGTGCGCGAGGTTATCTGTCCAGTTGTGTATACTGTCCTGGGTGATGCAAGAGAGGAGAGATACCAGAATATGGGATGCTGAAATTGGTCACTTCATGCTCTCAAATGCCTCATGAGGATGAAATTTAGCCCTGTAGCTTGGTCCCCAGTGGGATAAAGCTTACTTCTTTGGGAAGGCTTACAGAAAGAATGGTGCCAATGAGAATCTGACCCTGAAATTTCCAACTGTCTCTGGACGGGGACCGAAGGAGAAGGAAGATGGAGGCAGCGTGGTTAAATAGGAGAAGTCTCCCCAAAGCCTCAGTTCTCATCTGCAAGAGGCACTCTTTGCAGCCCTGGGCTGTGATGATGCCCACGAGGTTTGGAATCTGCCCTCTTGAGCTGCTCGGTGGAGGGGAAGGAGTCTTCATCGTGCAGAGCATCACGCAGTACCCATGAAACCAGCTCGTGGTTTCAGTGGTGGTGCAAGGTGACGCTGTAGGAAAGGGGCTCACGTGGAGCACCGAGAGGTGGGCACTATGTGCTGAAACACCAGTGCTTAGCTGGTGGCTGCTGCGCCACTGCTTTCAAACTAAATTAGGTTCAGAAAAGTAGTTTTATTACAAATGCACTCACTGTAGTTATATCCCACGTCTCATACTCAGAGCTGACAGGCAGGTTTGATAAGGCAGGCTGCAGAAATAAAGTCGTTTCCATTTGCCTGCTGAAGGTTAAAATCTGCAAAACTCGGTCATTCGTCACTTTGTTTTAAGAAGTTCTTCTTCTTTTTTTTTTTTTTTTTCAGAGAAATGGCTCCTGGCCACAACATTTTGTGTGCAAGAAAGTGTCAGAATTCAAAAGTATTAGAGAATAAGTGACTCAGAGTGGTTTTGATGGTTGCAAACATGCAATGGGGATCCTACTTTTCAAGCCCTTTCACCTAGCTGGGGTTTGAGTTGACTTTTTTAAAATAAGAAAAGGAAATTCATCATTTTTCCAAACATATGCAAATTCTGACCAAAGTGTAATGCCGTTTCCAGTATTATCCCAGGCAGAGGTTTCAGAGAATAACCGCTATGGAAGGTTTCCTCCTCTGAGAGCATGGCCTTGTAGCGGTGGGGTGGGGGCAATGGGTGGGTGACAGAAACCTGCTGTCCTATTTTCACCTGAATGATGCCTCTTAACTAGACCTGGTCTAGTATCCTGGTTTGCATCAGAAATAGGGTGGCCAGCAGGGAAGGGATCTTACCTCTGTACTCAGCACTGGTGAGGCCGCCCCTCGATGAGTGGGTTCAGTTTTGGGCCCCTCACCCCAAAAAGGCCATTGAATGACTCGAGCGTGGCCAGAGAAGGGCAACGGAGCTGGGGCAGGGTCTGGAGCACAGGTCTGCTGGGGAGCGGCTGGGGGAACTGGGGGGGTTCAGTCTGGAGGAGAGGAGGCTGAGGGGAGACCTCCTGGCCCTCTGCAACTCCCTGCCAGGAGGGTGCAGAGAGGGGGGATGAGTCTCTGGAGCCAAGGCCCCAGCGCCAGGCCCCGAGGGAATGGCCTCAAGCTGCCCAGGGCAGGGTCAGGCTGGCTCTGAGGAAGGATTTCTGTGCAGAAGGGGCTGTTGGGCTTTGGAATGGGCTGCCCAGGGCAGGGGGGAGTCCCCGGGATCCCTGGAGGGGTTGAAGAGTCGGGCTGAGCCAGCGCTGAGGGATCTGGGGGAGTTGGGAACAGTCAGGGGGAGGGTCATGGTTGGGCTGGAGGAGCTGCAAGGGCTTTTCCAACCCAGATGGTTCTGGTCCTTTCTGTGCTGATGCCATGGCTACAAGGGCAAAGCAAATAGGTGTATGCCAGGCAGAGCTCTTGAGTAATTTCTCTGTTGAAGTGGACCATCGCTGCTGCTTTTAACAGCTCTTTAATCTGGGTGAACTGACTGTGCTGAACCCACCTAGGACTATAAGAAGGAATTGTGGTCCTGCCTGTATTTCAACCAATGTGAAAACCTGCATGATCATTTTTTCCTTCTATAACAGCCTCTCCATCAGTGCTGGAGGCCATCGTCCAGTGCTTGTTTGCAGGCCTCGCTCTCTTAATTTTCCACTGCAAAGAGTAAGCAACAGATGACAGCCAACGAGTTAGCTCCAAAATGGGTACAGGGATGAGAAGGGCCAGTATCAAAGCTCAGCAAACCATATGGGTCAGGGGCTCTTCTTTCCTCAGTCTCTCTTGAGCTCAAAGTAGATGGGACCACAAAAACATTCATTGTCCCACATCAGGAGAAAGAAGCAAAGGTCTGTGGGAATGAAGAGTCTGCAGTTCCCAGGATATAACCAATAGTCAGTTCACTGAATCCTGGTTGAGAGAGAGGATGGTTCTGTGAAGATAAAAGTACTGCATTTTGCTCTCTGACTCAGGGAGCCTGAGATTATATGAGCAACCTTTCAGTCCCTTAAAGGACACCATTCCCTGAGCATCTGTGCCTCATGCTCCCACCCACTGCAGGACATGTACACGTCACAGAGTCCCATAGTGACGGTAGCACACAGCATGCGAAAGAGGCAGGTCTTTGAAACTTGTGATTCTTGTAATATTTCTGTGGCCAAACACTCACGCATCCATAAGGGAGCCGTGGGCTTTAAGCAAACAGTATCTCTACCATGCCAACATGAGGAGATATGGACAAAACTTTAACTGACGGTAGTTCATCCAAGCCATATCCACGGCAGATAATCACAAAGAACAGATTAGGTTGTAAATTATTTGCTTGCAAAAAACTTGATCAGATAACTTACTTGTTTCATCAGATAATATCTTCACAAAACATAATTCAAGTAGCTCTGCCAGAGTGGGGTTTTATTTGTAGCTGCAGCTCATAAGGCTCCCAGCCAAGGAGCTGTGTGGCCACAGTTCTCAAGAATATTGTTTACAAACCCTCCTCGTTGCTAATGGCCCAGTCTAATTTGGTAGAAGTTATGAAGCAGTGTACAGACAGAAGTCTCACACGGATGATGGTGGGATTTCAATAACCATATTTTGGTCTTTGCTTCCCTGTTGCTTCTCTGGGAATTAAGAAATGTCTGTTTTCTTCACCACAGAAGCTTTGGGAAGTGATGATAGATTATAGGCAATGGTGGAAATGTTTGGGCAGGACGGTGCATGAGGTCCTCTCACAGGGCACCCTGAACTGACGGTGTAGTACCTGCTCCTTTTTGATTCCAGATGAAAGACAATAGTACCCAAAATATAAAGGCATTTGTTCGTATTTTCACTCCAGCGTTTCTAATAAATTTTTTCCCTCGTGTGCCCAGATTCTAGACATTCACACAGGATTCTGTTCTCCATCCAAAATCAATAAAAGCAGTTTGGTTTGAAACCAATTTTCAAGACAATTACTTGCATCATTTTCAGTTTTGAACTGCTGTCCTTTTTAAAATGGGTTGAATTCTTCTCGTTAAAAATACGTAAGACCTTAAGAGAAATTGGATTCAATATTTAATAAAATACATTTGCAATCAACCTAGTGAGAGTTTTTGATTTAGTCTATGGAGAGAAATAAATAATAAGGACCACAAACTGAAGTAAATAAACCAATATATAGGAAGTCTGAGTGACTAATACCAAACTAGAATCTAAACACACTTTTCAGTTTCATGAACATCATAAGATGAATCTGTGTATTATTTTTCACAGAATCACAGAATGGTTTGGATTGGAAGGGACCTCAAAGACTTCCAACCCCCTGCCACAGGCAGGAACAGCTTCCACTAGCCCAGGTTGTCCAAAGCCCCGTCCAACCTGGCCTTGAACCCTTCCAGGGAGGGGGCAGCCACAGCTTCTCTGGGTAACCTGTGCCAGGGCCTCACCCCCCTCACAGGGAACAATTTCTTCCTTACATCTAATCTAAATTTACCCTTTTTCATTTAAAACTGTTAACCCTTGTCCTGTCACTACACTCCCTGATCCAAGAGTCTCTCCCCATCTTTCCCGCAGCCCCTTTCAGCCCTGGGAGGCCGCTCTAAGATCTCCCCAGAGCCTTCTCTTCTCCAGCTGAACCCCCCAACTCTCTCAGCCTGTCCTCGTAAGGGAGGTGCTCCAGCAACCTGATCATCTTTGTGGCCTCCCCTGGAACCACCCAAGCAGGTCCGTGTCCTTATATTGCTGCCCCCAGAGCTGAAGCACAGCACTGTAGGGGATGTCTCATGTACTTTTACTTTGCATTTGTAAGCTGCAAAAGCAGGTTTGATAGTTCAGGCTGGTTGTGTATTTATTTGGACACAGTTCCATGACACAAAATTACAACATCAGTTTTATTAATCTGTAACTACTCCACAAGTAAGAAAAATTGTGAAATTATCATCTAAGGACTAAACGGGTTATTCACATACCCGTGACCACAATTATCATGATAATAACAGTCCATAAACTATCATCTTTGTGTCCAATCTTCACTTCAGAATATCTACACCCTTTTAAAAGTGGCAATATTTGAAATTAAGTCTCTCCAGGTACACCAAACCAAACCTTGACAGAAGTTAAACATAGGAACAGAGGAAGCTGTTGCATTATTCGGCCTCTTCAGGGATCTGCTTGGTAGAGTACCATGTGAAAAAGCCCTGGGGGGAAGAGGAGCCCAAGAAAACCGATTAATATTTAAGGATCACCTCCTCCAAGCTCAGGAACGATGCATCCTAAGAAACAGGATATCAGGTAAAAATGCCAAGAGGCCTGCATGGATGAACAAGAAACTCTTGGAGAAACTCATACATGAAAGGGAAGCCTACAGAGGCTAGAAGAACAGATAGCCTTGAAGAAATGCAGAGTTGTCCAAGCAGACAGGGATCAGGTTAGGAAGGCCAAAGCCCTGACAGAGCTAAATCTGTCCAGGGACATCAAGGGCAACAAGAAAAGCTTCTACAGGTATGTTGGTGATAAAAGGAAGACTAGGGAAAATGTGGGTTCTCTCTGGAAGGAAACAGGAGACCTGATTACCCTTGACATGGAGGACACTGGAGTACTCAATTATTTCTTTGTCTCAGTCTCCACTGGCAAGTGCTCCAGCCACACCATCCAAGTTGCAGAAGACAAAGGCAGGGACTGGGAGAATGAAGAACCACCCACTGTAGGAGAAGATCAAGTCTGAGACCATTTAAGGAACCTGAAGCTGCACAAGTCCATAGGACCTGATGAGATGCATCTGAAGGTCCTGAGGGAGCTGGCAGATGAAGTGACTAAGCCATTATCCATCATATTTGAGAAGCTGTGGCAGTCCAGTGAAGTTCCCACTGACTGGAAAAGGGGAAATATTACCCCTGTTTTTAAAAAGGGAAAAAAAAGAAGACCTAGGGAACTAGAGGCTAGTCAGTCTCACCCCTGTGCCTGGAAAGATCATGGAGTGGATCCTCCTGGAAACCATGCTAAGGCACGTGGATTATAAGGTGACTGGTAACAACCAACATGGCTTCAGTGAGAGCAAATCATGCCTGATGAATTTTGTGACCTTCTACAATGGGGTTACAGCATTGGTAGATAAGGGAAGAGCAACCGAAGTCATCTACCTCGATTTGAGCAAAGCATTTGACAGTGTCCTGCACAACATTCTTGTTTTTAAGTTGGAGATACATGGATTTGACAGATGGACCACTTGGTGGATGAGGAATTGGCTGGATAGTCACACACAAAGAGTTGCAGTCAACAGCTCCATGTCCAAGTGGAGAGCAGTGATGGGTGCCATTCCTCAGGGGTGTTGGGACCAGCACTGTTTAATATCTTTGTTGGTGACATGGACAGTGGGGTTGAGTGCACTCTCAAAAAGTTTGTTGATGACCCCCAGCTGTGTGGTGTGTTTGACACTCTGCAGGGAAGGGCTGTGCCATCCAGAGGGACCTGGACAGGCTGCAGAGTGGGACTGTGAACCTCATGGAGTTCAAAAAGGCCAAGGGCAAGGTCCTGCCCATGGGTCGGGGCAATCCCAAGCACAAACACAGGCTGGGGGATGAGTGGACTGAGAGCAGCCCCAAGGAGAAGGACTTGGGGGCTTGCTGATGAGAAGCTCAACATGACCTGACAGTGTGTGCTCACAGCCCAGAAAGCCAGCCGTGTGCTGGGCTGCATCCAGAGCAGTGTGGGCAGCAGGGCGAGGGAGGGGATTCTCCCCTTCTACTCTGCTCTTATGAGAACCCATCTGGAGTACTGTGTTCAGCTCTGGGGTCCACAGTATAAGAAAGAGAGAGACTTGTTGGAGTGAGTCCAGAGGAGGCCACGGAGATGCTGGGGGGGCTGGAGCACCCCCTGTGAGGACAGGCTGAGAGAGTTGGGGGGTTCAGCTGGAGAAGAGAAGGCTCCGGGGAGACCTTAGAGCAGCCTCCCAGGGCTGAAAGGGGCTGCGGGAAAGGGGGGAGGGACTCTGGATCAGGGGGTGTAGGGATAGGATGAGGGGTTACAGATGTAAACTGAAAGAGGGGAGATTTAGATTAGATGTAAGGAAGAAGTTCTCCCCTGTGAGGGGGGTGAGGCCCTGGCACAGGCTGCCCAGAGAAGCTGTGGCTGCCCCCTCCCTGGAAGGGTTCAAGGCCAGGTTGGACGGGGCGTTGGGCAACCTGGGCTAGTGGAAGGTGGCCTCGCCCATGGCAGGGGGTGGAACTGGGTGATCTTTAAAGGTTCCTTCCAACACAAACCATTCTGTGGTTCTGTTTCTGTGATTCTATGATTAGAGGAAACAAGCCAAATGAGGTATGAGCAATGAGCTTTTGGAGAAGAGAAAATAAAAGTTATGGATGTTTAGAAGTTGATTTTCTGAGTGCTCTTCACATTACCTGGATAAGCCACACTGTGCTGGGCAACAGGAAGGTTGTATAAATATACAGGATTAGCATGCACAACTATAAGAAAACTTTGACTTTCCTGAAGTAATCAGTTAAGGATTTGCTAAAAGCTCTTCCAAAATAGTAACTGAATTTACTCTCCCTTTTTTAATATCTTTTTTTTTTTTTTTTTTTTTTGGTGACTGTGAAGATGGAAACATTAAAATGAAATGTGCCTACACTTCCACCCAAGGAGAGAAGTCCTCTTGCCTGCAAGCCTGTAAAGAGTCTTTGGCAGTTCCCACCAGCTTGCAAAGCCTGTAAAAAACCTTTGGCACATCCCCGCAAAGATACATCCCCACTGCTTTCACCTCTGCTGCCTGCCCTGATGCTCAAGCAGTCCCTCTGGGCTGGCTCAGGAGATAGGATTTAGCTCTTAGAGCAGCAGAGCAGGAGATGCCAGATATCAGAAGACTTCTGTGGTGCACAAGTGCTGATGACCGATAAGAAACTTATGAGACAAGCGGAAGGAGGCAAGCAGGCAAAGTACCCAAATGTCTCATCATCCCAGTCTGAAGTTTGTTTGCAAAGGATTCAAGCAGGGTTTTACCATATAAAGTTGCATCAGGCAAAGTGAAATATTAGTCAGATGGTGGGGTGATTGCTTGTCTGTCTTATTTTCTTTCATTATTTTACTAAAGGAGGGATTAGCAGAGGCTTTCTGCATGTGCACAGACGACCTTTGTTCCATCAGGGGCGAGAAAGGATGTTTTACACTGGATTAAAAGATCTCATGCCCTGGCAGAAGTTGGACATGGCTGGTGGAAGAGCAAATAAATGGTAATTGGTCAAGAGGTGGGTCTTGGTCCTTCCTTGGTCCTAACTGAGAGAATTATGAGGAGAAGGGGAGAATGTGATACTCTTCCTCCAGGAAAGCAAGCACCAACAGTGGTCCTCCTTGACAATGATACTCAAAAACTTTTAGGTGATAACTATCTGGTTTTGAAAGGCGATTACATCAAGCTTACAAAAGGTTGGACCAAATGATCCTTGAGATCCCTTCCAACCTGGTATTTTATGATTCTATATCTTCTATTTTGAATTTTTCAATGTGAATACATAAATACATATTTATTTCCTCTGAAAAATGGCATTTGGGGATGACTGCAATAATTCCTGAAAACTGACAGCTGTGATAGTTAATGCCCAATAAAAATTATATTTTATTTTATATTCATAAATATTTTTCAAAATATTCTCAAGGTGGATTTGCGCCATGTTTTCATTTATTCTGAACAGGGAGTTTGCCTAATGCACAATTGCTGAAGGCTGTTTCTAAAGTGGTTTGGACTTTAAAGGGTCTTCAGTAAACAAAAATTGGGTCACTTCTGTACTTTCTGAAGACAAAGGAACTTGGTAATTTCTAAGAACTATTTATTTCTTGAATTTACTCATTGTTGCTCCTTGTTATCTCATAATTGTTTGGCTAATAATGTACGATGGAAGAGTGTCTTTTCCCTTATATCAGTGGAAAAAATCCCATTAGCAGTGATGAAGTGAAATGAGACGTGGTGACAGTCAAATCATGTGTATGGCATATATGTGAAAGTGTTGCTGTCTACGGTCCCCTTCATTTCATCTGTGCCAGGACTAAGTATGATGGATGCTCTTGTCTTACAGAGCTCAGCAGAGAAAGAACTGAGATATTGTCACAGAATCACAAAATCGTCTAGGTTGGAAAAGACCTTGAAGATCATCCGGTCCCACCGTTAACCTCACACTGACCGTTCCCAACTCCACCAGATCCCTCAGCACTAAGTCAACCTTACTCTTAAACCCCTCCAGGGATGGGGACTCCCCCCCTGTCCTGGGCAGCCCATTCCAATGCCCAACAGCCCCTTCTGGAAAGAAATGCTTCCTAATATCCAGTCTAAACCTTCCCTGGTCCAATTTGAGGCCATTCCCTCTTGTCCTATCGCGTTTTACTTGGTTAGACTCATCCCCCCTCTCTGCACCCTACAGTCAGAGAGTTGCAGAGGGCCAGGAGGTCTCCCCTCAGCCTCCTCTTCTCCAGACTGAACCCCCCCAGTTCCCCCAGCCGCTCCCCAGCAGACCTGTGCTCCAGACCCTGCCCCAGCTCCGTTGCCCTTCTCTGGCCACGCTCGAGTCATTCAATGGCCTTTTTGGGGTGAGGGGCCCAAAACTGAACCCACTCATCGAGGGGCGGCCTCACCAGTGCCGAGCACAGGGGTAAGATTTTTCCTGCCATGCTTACTCCATGTCAGAGAAAGCCGAACCCCACTCACTTCAATGCTCAATATTATTTATTACTTCCCAAAACTTTTCTTGGGGGTCCAAAATGACTCACAAATTCACTGGAAAGCAAAGCAAAACAAACCAAACTATTTTTCTTTCTTTTTATAAGATAATTTAGCATAGAAAGGAACTGGATGTTTGCTCCTTAGTGAAGCAAGATATTTTGTTCCAGATCATCATAAACCAAAATTATGAACTCTGAGTATTCAGAAAGACCTTTCTTTTTTAATAGTTGTTGCTACTTTTTATTAGTTTTGATTTATGACAGTGGTGGAAGCTCTGGTTTTGCTAACTGCTGAAATGCAGGAGGAACAAGTCGCGTTGGCCCAAGCATGGGCAGGTGCAATGCAGGGATGTGCTGGGACGTGTCATGCCATACCCTGAGGTAGCACTGGGCTGGAAATGGCATTGTGGGGGATGTCTTCAAATCCATGCTATGGCACATGAGAGTCTCAGCTAAGGGAAATTCAGTTAATTTATTATCAAAAAATACCCCCACCCCCCCACCCCCCAACACATTTTTAATTACTGACTTGGGCATTGAGAAACAAAGGAAAACTTAGTAGACCCTTATGGGAAAACCTCCCCTTCCCGCAGGCTCAGCTTCAGCCCAACCCTTCTCCTCCCCCTTCCTCATCTACAGTGTCCTTATTGTCACCACACATTGTGTTCAGTTCTCCCAGTCCCTTTGGCGAGTCCTTCAGGGTTCTGTAGCCCAGTGTGGGTAAACCACGCTGGCAGTCCCACATAGGTACCTGCTCTGCCACAGAGTGTTTCTGAATCAAGATGGATTGACCAAGCTCCTACACATTATCTTGGTTACTCCGGTCAGATGTTTGTAGAGCCCTTGTTGGCTCTATTTGCCCTCAGCTACAGTGGACAGGGTGGCCATGGGGAGCCCCAAAGCATCCTGCCCTTGTTTCTTTCCGTGAGGATTTTCTCCCCTGCTGGTGTTTTCCCTGTTGAAGCTTGAGTTGCTGCTGAGCACTTGACTCCAGTCTGTTGTGTTTCCTTCCCCATTCAACACAGCTCTGCCCCAAAGATGGGTCTGCAGCCTCCACAGATTGGTGCTGGCCCTGAGAGCTGAACGCCAAGGGTTTGCAGATAAAGACAAACTCCTGGAGAACCCCAAAAGGCAGCTCCTTGCACGGCAAGAGGACTTTAGGGTGCAATGGGTGCTGGTTGAACGTGAGTTATCACATGCCTGACATGTCCCTGCTTTGCAGTAGGGTAGGACTCACTCCTCATTGGTGCCTAGGGGATGTCCTGTGTCTCCCATCAAGGGCTTGGTCCATGACTAATGTGAGCTGGAAGGGTCAGAGCAGGGAAGAGCCAACCATCACTGCTGCCTGCCCACCACTGCTGCCACATCATGGCTGGCTCAGCAAGAGGCTGGGAGGCCCATCACCTCCTCTCCATCAGCCATCACAAATGGGTTAGTACCTGCCCTCTTCCTGGGAAGCAGTTCGAATGCAGAGATGCTGTGGTGGTGGATGTGTGTGGACATGGCCAGGTGGGTCCAGCAGGTCTCAGGGGCAGAGAATGGGCCCTGCCATGAGTTAAATTTCTCTGTCTTCTATGTACCGTGCTGGAACTGTTGGATCTTATATTAGGGCTGTTTTTCATTTCAGATGAGACCATATTTCCAGACAACATTTCCTGCCTTGCAAATTACAACTTGAGAAGTTGAAGATTGCATGTCCTAATGCCTGCTTTGCCCACTAGTGTTAGGAGGCTCTGGATATCCACCGCATAACCCAGTGTACCCTACACAACCCAGTGCTGTACCCTGCAGGTGTACCTTGCACAGAGGTGGTCTTACTGCAGGTCAGTGCTGAGGCTGAACAAACCCATGTTGTGTAGAGTAGAGATGCAGGGATATCTGAGATGTTAAAAAAAAAAAAATAAAAAAAATTCCCTTTTGACTCATCTCTGGGAGATGTTTCAAACCAGGAGCAGTTTGCCTGAAGTGCTAAGAAACCTCCAGGGATTTAGGGCTGTGAAATGTGGTATCTCTGCCCGTGCGGTGGTTAAGACCCATGAGCTGTCATTGATGTCCTTGTTCATAATGAATTGTGTATCTGGCATGAGAAGGAAACTTGGGTATCTTGGAACGATTTGTCTTTTGACCTGAATTTACTAAATCTTTTAGATTCAGTAGTGCCAGCAAACCCATGCAGTGTGGACACCCTTTCTTGTCTCTCAGAACCCACCCCCCTAACATGCGACGGGGACTTAAAAGCTGTCATCCTTCACTCTGTCACACACCTATGATCCTGGCAAGACTGTCCCCACGCACTCTCATCCCTTTGGGTCTGAATTTTCCAAACATCATTGGCCATGGAGACATGGCAGAAATTAAGTTGTGCTCCAGTGCATCCCCATGGAGAAAATGCAGGAAGATGTGACACTCCATGGAGCATCACTGCCCTGTAGCAGAGACCCAAGCTGCTTGGACAGACTGATGCCAGTCCTTATTCTGTACAGGCTGCATCCATGCTCTCTCGTCCCCATCCATCCAGCAAAAAATGAGGGCATCATGGAAAATGAACATAATGAACTTAAGTTGCTAGGTATTTGTTCATTTATTTATTGATATATTTGCTTTTTTTTTTTTTTTTTTTTTGGTGGGATGAAGATAGGGAACAACTTGCTGAGGTGGGTGTCTAAATGTTAGACACCTAAATTCATTGCCTGGCTGAGAACGGGTCAGGTCCTGTCAGCAAAGGCTTTTAGAAGTTATTTAGCTGTTTTTCTTCATTTACTGCAGTATGGTGTGGATGGGAAGATTCAGAAGATACCTTGCATGAAGATGTGTGAGATGATGTGTGTGTTGTGGGTTAAGCGGCTATGGGATAACTGATGTGTTGTTTCCTGTAGGTCACAAACCATTACCCTCTACATTATGGTTATTTACATCTCCTTTTTGTATTAAATAAATAATAAAAGACACGTGGACACAGTGTGCTTTCAAAGTTATGTTACCTTTGTTCTTTTTGATTTTTTTTTTTTTTTTTTTTTAATTTTTAAATACGAATTACTTGGACTGGCAGTGCTCAGCAAAAGGGGGTGTGTGGATGCATGTTTGGTAGGGAAGGGAAAAAAAGAACATTGTACGTTAGGGCCCTGTGGACCCACATTGACTTAGAAACCTGCTGAAGGTAGCAGAGCCATCAAGACTTATGTGTGTGACATTTTGGTCCCGTGGCAGTGCTGGAGCAGGCCCGTGCACGTGCCCTTTCAGGGGCAAGCACCCTTGCAGTGTTGTTTGTTAAATAATGGAAACCTATCCCAAACCTTTTCAGGTGGCTCATCCCCTGATGCACCTCTGGAGATGTTCAGAAGGGTAACAGATCCATCCAGGACGAGGGGCTGTTGGGGTTGAGCTGAGGTGCAGGGAGGTACATCTTCCCGGCTTGATGTTTTCAACACTGCTATAGCTGGTTGAAGGGGACCAAACCTCCGAGGAAGATGGGCTTGGTTCCGTTTGACCAGCCAGAGCAGAGCATAGCTCCTGGCCACGTAACTCGCTTGGTTTCACTGCGCCTTACCTGCAAGGGGAATTAGATAGATTAGACAGAGGGAGAGAAGGGTGGTGCAGCACTTAGGACACCAGTTTAGGAGACCTCAACACTTTCCATCTTAGATGACATCTGGTACATCCATTTTGTCTGAGAACTGGTCTGTGCACAGGGTCCGTGTGATGCCTCAGTTCCCGGGTGGCTGTCTGGACTAGGGTGAATTTCTTACTAATGCAGAAGTCAACAGTATTTAAGGATGGGAACAAATCTCAGGAGCCAAATTCTGGGTTCCTGTCTAAATGTTTCATAGAGTCTGGTCTTGTTTTGGATTCTGGTCCCAGCTCATGAGTTGGGAGATTATGAAAGTCTTTTGAAGCTTGGAGGATTGGCATTTGCCCATCCTGAGCCCCAGCAGCCTGTGTCTGAAGAGTTCTCTTCAAACAGCTCCTTTCTTCCTGCTTCTTTCTCTCTTCCTATTTTCCTCTTTTTTTTTTTTTTTTTTTTTTTTTTAAATTTTTAAATAATTAAAAAAAAGCGTGAGGGAGGAAGGAAGGAGAGATGCCTCCTTTGTCAATTGAAGGGAAGTCACCTGCCAGTTGTCAGTCAGGCATCACTTTTCAGAGCTGCCCCGAGCCCCCCAGCTGTACCTGGGAGCCTCAGCAAGGAGACAGCTGCCAGGGACCATGAGCAGCGGGGCATGGGGCAGCTTCCAAAGAAGACAAAAGCAGCATTTTTCCAACCCCATGCATAGGCCCCTTTCCATGAGCATGTGCTTTTTCAGGGACACGATACATTTTTCTCTGAAAAACGTTTCAATTAGGAGGGGAAATTTTCCTCTTCATTTTATTCTCCCTTTGCCCTCTCAGTGCTCAGTGTTGGGAGGAATATTAACTCAAGTAACCTCAGGACTCCTCTACTTGCTTCACACTTACTCTTTGCTTCATCAGGGCTATTCATTAGCAAGAAAAGCATCAACAATATAAACTCTGTATTTCCTCTGGAGACTTCTACCTTGCTGCCAAAAGAACTGCCCAAGCAAGCCTTCGGGTACAACATTCACTTCATGCACTCTCCCATCAGCACTAGGCTGTTGTAAACTTGGTGGAAGTGAGGAAGAATTAGTCCTGTCCTTAAGCTGTTCGATAATTTTCAGTAGTACCTGCCTAGGTGCAGGTACCCAACCAGAGGGTGGAGGGAGGAGCAGAGTTAAAACAGTGGCCTTGACCCCCAGCCAGGCTATAAGTTTTCCTAAACCTTACCCTTATGTCTGCATGAGTAGTCTGCGTTATTTCTTCTCATGTGTCTTTGCAAGTGTGTGCCTGTAACTTAATCCTGGCCCATGCTGTGCAGCAAGAGTTAATGCTGATTGCAGGCTCCCGTGGAACAGGCATATGCCGGCTGGAGACAGCTGCGGAAAGTAAAGGAGGGATGGGATTCCATCCCAGATTTAAAACCCGAATTCATACAGTCAATACCAGGGATAGGTTCAGCTGACCAGTCAGAAGGGTTGGCTTCATTTGCCAGCACATAAGCATCTGGCACCATCTGAGGAGTCATAGGGTGCCTGACACACCCACATCCGACGTGCAGGTATAGCATAGGGCATACCTGAAGAAGAGCTAGAAGCCAGCGGATTATTCTTAGGGTGTCTCCAAAGTTACTAGGAGCATCTTTTTTAGGCAACTATAAATAAAGTCCAGATATCCACAGACTACAGCATGTCTTCAACACCTTAGGGATGAAGAGACCACCAGGTGCGGAAAGGAATTAGTGTGTTTGAGACACAGGCAACAGGTTGATCAGCAAGCCAGTGAGAGAACAGAGGACAAGATTCACATTCCTCCCGGATCTTTCCATTGCGTGCCCTTTTATCTTGCACAGTTATTACAATTAAAGTAAAAAGAATAATTTTCCTCTATTCTGTTTCTCTTCTGAATTAGTTTTCATAACCTTAGAGTTAGATCTGTAGAAGAAGGACAGGATGAAATAATGTTAGACAAGCACCTTCCTGAATTACATCTAGGAGACCACAGGGCTTGGGTCAGATGCAGAAGTCTTGTTTTTGATTCAGACTGAAATTTTGCAAAGCATCTTGGTGACTGGGGAACATAAATGTCATTGGTTTCAAGGTCTATATTGGTATATGAAATAGTGCTGAGGTACAAGCACAGGAACTCAGTGGTTTCTGCTGTGTTTAGCACAGTTGCTGGCACAGTTTTGACCTGTGTCTGCTAGCACTGACCTTAACAGTTCCCAAGCTCATCTTGGGAATTAAGGCAGGGCAAAGACCATTCCCAGAAGGGAGTTTAAAGATGGCAGTGAATTTAAGAGGGTGATGGAGCTGAATAGTCATCTTTTGCCCATTGGTTTGTGGGCAAGAACACAAGACCTGGAACTATTTAGTGAACTAGTAGTGCAGACAGTGAAACTTGGGCTCCTAGATGCTAAAGCCTCTTTGGATTATGAGGCCATGGAATATAAGCTACAGTGATCAAAACTAGCTGGCTCCAGCACTGTCTACAGCAGAGCGTGGCCAGCCTGAACTACACAACTGACTTGGAGGTTGGACAATTGCATGGGCATGAAATTTGCCGAATTCTGAGGTCTATCTGCTGTTAGAACCTTTCATAGCCAGGTTAAAATTAGGTTATGAACATTAATCACTACAGCACAGATATATCCTTAAGCTTCTAACTACTAAGTCAGGTTTGTTGAGGGTATTTTGTGGTGGAATTCCTACAATTTCCCATGAGAAATAAAGGTCTGAAAACCATTCAAAACTTAGACCATAATGCTAACAACAGTCCCCATCACCGCAGAGCTTCAAAAGATTTCCTAAATGCTTTTTTAAAAACACATTAAGACTGATTAAAAACTGCCTAAAGTTTTGAATATTTGACCTACAGTGGAAGAAGGTGATGTATGAGAAAAGATTAGAGCTCTTCAGCTCTGTGGAACAGGGTACTCAGGATATCCTGGAAATATCTAGTCTGTCCTAGATGGGTAAAAACTGTCTTGCAGCTTGAAGAAAAATATGCTGAACTTATTGCTGTGTGGTGTCATTAGAGCAAAGAGTAAAGCAGTGCTCAGAAGAGGAAGGGGTGTTTGTGTATATGGCAAGGCTATCCTAAATTATGATAATACAGATTTAAGGAAAAAAGCTCATCATTTTTCAAAAGGCTGTGTGCCTGCTTTGCTCCATAGCGCCACATTAAATAGGAGGCAACATTCTGCAGCCTGTTCCATCTATTACTGTATTGAGACAGTGTGTTGAATTCATCTTGATCAATCTCCTACAGCAGTTCCTATATCTGCAGCATTCATTTTAATCCCACTAAAGGAGATCTTGTGATGAATTTCTGCGAGTAAAGAGGAGAGTTTCGTGACTGATGGGAGATCTAGATCATAGTCAGTCTTGCCGCCTGCAAGTCGCTCCTACCCAGCGCTGTTTAACTCTTTCTCCACGTCACTAAATCCAAAGCATTTTCTACCAGCTGAGAATGGATGATGATTATTGAGGCTGTCTGGGACGTGGTGATTTTCAGAATGCCGCTGTAAAGCACTTTCAGGACAGCGTAAACCTTACTGTGTTTAGGTGGACCCTGTAGTCTGATAGGTGATTTTTCCAAAGAAAGATACGCAGAATTAATCTTTGTTATCAAATTTGCATGAATTCAGGAGTTTGCAACCTTTTTTAGATTTCCATGGGCACCAAGGGCACTGTAGAGTGACTATAAGTTGCCTGACCATATTTGACAAAGTCAAATTCAAACAAAATGCATTTACAGAAAAGCATTTCACCCCCTGCGGTAGCTGGAAGCAGAGGACAGTGGCGATGTCTCCCTGAAACCACACACTTCCTTACATTCCATAGCAGCCTAATCCATATGGGGATATAAAGAAGCATGTCATCTCATAAGAGAAGTCTGGATCGTGACCTCCGGGCAGCAGGACAGCTGTCCATCCTCCACTCCTGAAGAGGTAGTGTTGCTCCTCAGATTTGTTTCAAGAGCTGGTAGTCTGCTTCCTCCTCGGAAAAGCAGTGGCAGCACAAAAAACCCCTGTAATTTTGCTGGTGCCCTTGGTCAGTTTGGGATGGTTTAGAGATATTTTCATGTGGTTCACGTTTTCCAGTGCTTGCCAGTTACGAGCATTCCTCTGTGTGTCACGGGACAGTTGCTGAAGGCTGGAATGCCATGTGGGTGCATGAAGGTGCATGTTGGGGTATGCCTTGGGCTTGTTTTATAGCCCTGAAATCCTGAAAAACTGGTTTTCTGTAAAAAACAAGTCGCATGAATGAGAGATTATAGATAGAGTTCTTTCCTTCTGCTTTATTATTATTATTATTGGCATGAAGGCAGGTCTTGAGGACCTGGCTGAGAAGAGATGCTGCTCATACATGCACAGGGAGATAGTCCCTGCCCTGGAGAGCTGCCTGGCCAAGTAGACAATGCATTCAAAACCAGATAGCAGCTCGCTGGAGCTTGGTCTGGTTGTTCAGAAAGAAGCTTTTAAGTTGTAGGCTTAGGTCAGAAGGGACATCTGGAGGCCTCTTGCGTATCTCCTGGGTCAAAGCAGGGCCAGCATAGGTCAGGGTGCTCAGCCTTACGTCTAGCTGAGTTTGAATCTCTCCAAGGATGGAGGTGCCTTAGACTCTTTGGTCTCTGCCCCAGAATTTGACCACTCTTTATGGCAAAAACCTGATTGCTCTTGGAATTTCCCGTGATCCAGCTTGTGTTGTGTCCTGGTGCACCTTTGAGAGAAGTCTGTCATGACAGAGAGCTCAGGACACATGAACAGATTTCTGTATTTGATGAAGGAAATGACCAGCAGAAGTGAAACGCAGGGTACCCTGGTGTCCATTCCTATGCTAAGCTCTCGATCTGGGGCTATTGTTCTCTCTCGTCCTTGGTGGGATGGGCATGCTCAGGGATGCTGGACATGTTCAAAGGGAGTTATGACCATGTTTGGGAAACAGCTGGTTGAAAACAATTTGTTCACGAACCAGATTCACAAAACTGATTTATTTCTAAGTGGAAGCATCTCTGAGGATGGGAAAGGGGAGAGTAGCAGCCAGGCTAGTGATATACAAGTAGGCCACACAGGTATGTAGGACAGGAAAAGAAAATAAGCTTATCTCACATGTCTTCTCTTCCAAAAGAGTCAGAAGGCTAAGGGACTATCTTAGCTGATGAAAAGAACTAAAATCAAGGTGGGAATAACCCCAAGCTTTCAAGGAAACACAAAGGCTCTTTGAAGGCAGTCCCTAGTGAGAGGTTGCTGGCAGGTACAGGCTCCAGACTGCAGAGCAGCACTACAGATGCTCCTCAGAGGCTGCAGGTCTCCCTGGAGCACAGACTCTCCCCAGCTTTGCTGTCACTCTCCAGGCATTTTATTGTGTGCCCAAGAAGTTGGGTCAGAGTTTTTGTCCATGCCTACAGGGTTCTCCATGCTTCCTGTGGCAGAGGTGTTCCCCTGCATGATGCTATTCAGAAAATACCTCTTTTACAACTTCCCCCAACGTCTGACATTACTGTTTTTTTCACATCTCCCATGCAAGCACCTTGGTTTTTCTGGCCCTACTTTTTCTCCCTGTCATTTAATCAGCAGATCTCTGTCATCGCATGATGTCTATCTCCAAAAGAGTTTGGGATAGAAGTCCGTGCAATGGCAGTGCGCATCGTAACTCTCACTTTGGGCTGAACGGGTCAGTAACCTACGTTTTTACTTACAACCAGACTCAAAGGACTAGTTTGTGGCTATGACAAGGCAGGGAAGGGGATTCATATGGTCTGTATGTGTCAGTAGAAATAGTGATGTTGACACACACACGGTTGTCCCGTGGTGCATGGGAAGCTCACAGCAGAAGAGTCCTACTTCTGTGCTGAGCCTCAGCTCAGACCCTCCTTCTCTACCTGCCAACAATGGAGAATAACTACAGATATTTGTAACAGAAATTATTTTGCTGGCACTTTGATCAAGCAGTATTTCAAGCCTTGGCTGTCACTACAATTGACAGGAAACACCCTGGGACAGATAATAGCTTTAACCCTTTAAGTAGCAGCAATCCATCAGATTTCTGCAAGCAGAACTGGGAAAATTTGTGGTAATTACAAATACAAACTCATAGTTCATACAACATAAGTAGCTTTTCATTTCCATGGGTTTAGAGGCTGCTGAGTCTAGGAATGGCTCAGATTTATTTCACTTAAAAGCTTTGCGATTCTGATATTATACATGCTGCTCTCAGTAGTGTCGCTCACACAAAAAGACTTATTGCCTGCAGCGAAGAGATGAGTCGCTTTTGGGGGGAGTTGCTTGTTGGTTTTAATGCAAGAAAAAGGCCTTCCTTTGTGATTTCTAGAACAATTCATGTCAGGGATTTTCACATACTCAGTCATTACTTCATTAACGTCAGTAAGATAAAACAAATGAATGTGAATTTTAGAGAAAGATGAGTCATGCCATGACTCAGTAAATGATATTGCTTAAAGGTTCACAGGATCAGGAGCGGTGTCTGCATGTTCATTGTATAGAGATTTTTACACCAAGTGCAATGCAGGTGTTAAAAAGACCCCCAGCAAAACATTCTTGTTTGTTATTTTTTTTTTTTTAAACGTAAGACAGACCAGTATTGTAGGAGTATTTACTACATTTTGAATTGAGATTAAGAACTCAATGTCATATTTACTTCCCAGTTACATGAAAGCTTTCAACTCAGAAGAGATGAGGAAGCTGAGTCTTGCTGATGTCAGGGTAAAACTCCCAGTAGAGCCATGACTCAGCCTGTGGGTCCCACTCTTTTAAGAGCATAAATCTGTTTACATGAATTATCCACAATAATGAATGAATATATGTTTCTTCTTAACCCAGTTAGCCCTCATGTGGATCTCCATGATTTTTATTATTTATGATTATAAGCACTCAGTCAGGTAGAGAGGACCAACCCTACTTCATCTCTGTGCTACATTTGGGGCCACGAACTGGGATAGGGGCTACAGCAACAGATGTGTATTTTAAGGGATTTTCTCCCTTAAGGAAAAAGGGTGCCTTGGCCAATGATACTCAATTTAGGGTTTCAAAATTACTCCCCAGGTCTTTGACCCCAGATTTCTTGCTTCTCATTCCAGTTGCACAAAAGTTTTTGATTACAAACCTGTGTCAGGCAGAGAAACTGAGGCGCAGCAGAGGGAAGTGGACAGATGAAACCAGAATCAGGTCTCCGGAACCCCCACCCATTTTCTATCAGGTACATTGTTGTACCTTCACACACATGGCTATTAAGAGCGACAGAGGAGCACCAAGAGGTGAGATTCACCTCATTTGGTGTTGGACACCCAGAAATTGTGTGTTTAAGCTCACTAGGGGCTGGACTGTTGGCAGCTTTGGCAGGGACATGTACCACCACAGACCGGCAGTGGGAGGCCAGAAGCTTGACCTAGAGGAGACTGAGGGCAGCAGAGAGGAATCTCATTCCTCCAGTAGGAAAAAAATGGAAATTTGCTATCTAGAAAATAGGGAAGGAAATAACAGCATCAACAAAATTTGTGGGTTAATAAAAAGTTCTGCCTAAAGGTGGGGGGACTAAAAAAAAGGATTTTAAAAAAGGATTGAAGAAAAGGGAGGAAAATTCTCAGACAGGAGTAGTAGTCCTTTAGCAAACCTTTTATTTTGGTTCCTGACTTTTGCTAAGCCATCTAAACCCCTGTGTCCTTATAGGAAAGTCTAGCATGCCTCATGCAAGACTAATACTTTCTGAAGGTTTTCCTTGGTTTTCTGAAATGAACTGAAGAGTTCTAGAGGAAAGAAATTTTGCATAGATGCGTTTTCTAGACTTGTTTAATATATATGGAAAAAATATTGTCCTTCAACAAATTGTACGGGATGTTTATAGCCGTTTATTGGCAGCATGTTCTTAAATTTTTCATAGGCCTGTATCAAAGTATCATACAAATTTTGGGACCAGATAGTGGGTTCAGAGTGGTTTGTGTCGAAACAGACTTAGTCACTTGGAAGATCCTTGTTCCCAACCATGTAGGTAGGCAAATATTCCTTATTTATGAACATTATTCTGGTACAGTTTGTGGACTGTGGTTTTAAAATCTTATGCATGTATAAATGGGAATTTATTGATGATGTTAAAAACTAACGTGAGCAAGATTTGTATTAAGTTTAATGATGTTAATGAAGTGAGACCATTGCAGTAAAGGCTCACTAGGTTGGCTTTCCAGATCACACTGTTCAAAGATTTAGAAAACCCAAACCAGGCAGAATGAATAAACATAAATTGGGAAATTATAGCTAAATTACTAGAAGTTAAGGAGTTGAATAGGACAAATTCTTGAGTATAAAAAAAAGATCAACAAGAATGACAATAAAAGCCTGCAATGGAGGAAGCCAATAGGGTATAAACGCATCCATTTAGAGCCAGTATCATTCTTTTTGACTACCCAAGAATATTATATTCATTGGGAACAGCAGATATGCAAACTAAGAGCCAACAGAGCATGCCTTTTGAGCCACTGAGAGTAACCCAATCATCTGAGGCATATCCAGAGCCACATCTGTCCCTGCCTGGCGTGAGGAAAAGAAGGAAAGAATGGGGCAGCTGTCTTCCAAGGGTCACTGAGATTGGGATGGTTTGCCACTGAGGACGAGATGGGAGGTGATACTCCCGAAATGGTCTCTCTAATACGCCTGGCATTCAGGCACTCATTCATCTGGGCTCTTTGTCAAGTTTCTTTTTCCACCCTGGATTGCAAGATGAATGTTTTCCTGGGAGCAGTTGTTACTGGATGGAGGGAGGCTGCTCAGCCTTTCATTTCTCTGTATACACACACTTGCATAGTGAGGTGCATTGATGTGACGGTAGTTCGAAGAAGGGAATGGGTAAATAAGAGTCATCCTGTTGATTTAAAAGGGACACCCCCCCACACTCCCCAAAGGTGCCGTGATTTCTCTCCCTAATCCTTCCAAATGCTCTCCGCAGGAGGGATTTGAGCCCAAATCTTTGCATGGTTGGAATTTACCACTTTATTGTTCCCTTACCTACATCAAAATGTACTTTGCATGAGGCAAAAACTCATGCAGAGCCTTTTCCTGCCTATCGTGAAAATATTCTGTGTGACCTTGGGCAAATCAGTTAGGTTAACATTTTAGCCTTGAGAGGCAAATTAGTTGTCTGAGGGTGTATTTGTGCAACTGGGCTAATTAGTTTCATCAAAACACTGTCCTAACCACAGCCTCCAGGAAGCTAAAAACTCAGCAAAGCAAGTTTGCATCTGTCTGCAAAATACTGTCTATGTCTAGCCAGAGACTATATTTAGGCACTCAGGTTTTGCAGGTGTTTCATAGGCCTGGGTTTTTCAAACTCTGGTGGGGTTCATGAAAGTGTCTTCAGAGCTTGTTGAGTTTGTTCCATACTCTGTGGTAATGAGCTCTCTGCCTGAAGTCAGTGGGAATACGGCCTCAAAGAGCACTTCTGAAACACCCGGTCCTAGTGTGCTGATATTTAATGCCTTGAAAAAGGAAGGCACTAAGCAGAGTATAAAGCTGGAGAAAATAAGAGAGTTGCCCAAGATTATTTGGAAAGGCTGTGTCGGAATAACCAGCAGCCCTGGCAATACGCCTGCCCATCCTACTAGTCTCCTCGCTTAATTTTCTACCACTTTTAACTCAATATTAAAAAATATTCACATTACAGAGCTTTGAGTTATATTTTCTGCTTATCTGGCCTAATATATGATGCTTTTAAACTGACATCTTGTCTCTGGTTTAGTCCCATCGTATTTTATTTAGCCAGTCTAATCCTTTGCACCAGAACAGAATAACTGCCCTAGAGCAAAGCTTGCTCACCAGTATTCCCAGCTTATGGATGGGGAAACTGAGGCACGGAGAATAAATTGTTTGCCTGGGACAAACTGTAGAGCCTATAGTAATGCCCATACAGGTTCAGCATGGCCTTCCTTGCCCTTGTTTCCCATAACATAAATTCAACTGAAGTTAGAGAATTGTGTAATTTAAGATAACTGTCCCTTAAGAAACTGGTAGGATTTTTGCCACTGGCTTGAAAAAGTGGGGAGTGTCCTTTGTCTTCTTTCTGTGTCTAAGACTGTTTAGCTAGAGATTTTTGGGTCACCTTATATCATGAACCCTTCCCTAGCTTGGAGCTCTCTGCTGGAGGCCAGGAGGCCTAATGGGATGCTCTGGGAGTAGGGTGTGAAGGGTACAACCTTGGGGAAGAGGACAGTGCCCTTTTCCTCTCTTTTCTTTTCTAGTTTGTTCTTTCCCATGTGCTCCAAGTGTAGGGAGCTGAGGGGGATGTGCTGAGCCAGGAGGAGGATCAACCCACGCTGGGCTCTTGACAGCTTCCTTCAGTCATGCATTCCCAGTTAAAATAATCAATACTGCTAACAGGCTGGAAATACAAGGAACAGACACCCATGGAGGGCAAGGACCCACAGAGAGGGCTCAGGAGTTTGTCAAGAGGGTCATTGTTGACTTCAGAAGGAGCCAGGGTTGACTCTGCTCTTCACTTAGACTCCTCACTTAAGGGTCTAATGGTAAGGGAGATGAATTTGGACCTATGCCTGTCTGTACCTCTGCTTTCCATCTGTGAAATGGAGGAAACACTTCATTGTCTAATAAGGATTCTGGAGTGGTAAATATATCAACATCAGTGTGTAGATGACACAGTCTAACAGCTGGCTTTGGTAGACAGGGAGGCACTAGTGGAAACGTGCTGGTGACCACTTATTTCAAGGGAAGAATTAAACTCTGAAGGTCACTTCCCCTGGAAGGTGTTAGTCTCACCGGGGCACCCTTTTCAGTCAAAGGAGGCTCCTTGGGAGCGATCTGAGCCTGCAGAGCTTCCCAGGAGATGACACTGTCCCTCCAGCCTATGCTGACTGGCTGAGGTCCTACAGACACTCCTCAGCAGTCCCTGTACCCCCTGTGTCATTGAACGTTTGCCCTGTGAACTGAGAGATGAGGCCAACAGGGCACCAAACACCAAATCTTCCACCAAACCCTTTTTTTGAAGACGTTCCTGAAAATCAAACACGTCCCTTGGTTTTGTCTGTCCGTAGCTATGAGCCTGAACACATGCACTTTGAAGGGATGTTTCAAAGCCATAGCCACGGGCCACATCCAGGCAGTGTGGTCTGGTCCCTGGGAACTTGGTAGTGAGTCTGGGGGCCTGTCTGGACCATGAGAGCACCCACCTCACCACCATTCCCTTTTCCATCCTCAGCATCTCTTGCCCTGCCCAGAGTTCCTTACGTTTCCTTAAGGTGCTTCACACAACCCCGGACGCATGACACTGGCTCTTGCCTGTGCTCTCTAGGCTTGGCCATAAATATCAGCAAGAGCTATTGCATTAAAAAAAAGTAAATCTCAGACATTACCTTCATCAACGAAGCAGCTGGTCTCTTCTTCCTCCTCTCCTGGATCCTCTGTCTCTTCATATCACCCCGGGGGTGTTGTCTGGGCCAGGATCTTCAGTGAGGGGTGTTTTCCTCCTCGTCAAGGTTTCCCCAAGGAAGCAGGAGCTGGTGTGGTCAGAAATGCTGTCCAGCAAGCAGCCTGACTCTGGGGGTGCCAAAGGCTCTCTTAGCAAAGGCTGAGGCTGAAAAAGCACTTGGAGCAGCTTATACTACTGACCCCTCTGTGTGCATTTGTGTATGGGGCAGTGGGCATTTCTCCCTCTTCCTCTATACCACTGCCTCTGTTTTTTCCTTCTCCCTAGTGACAAACATGTTAAATTCCCCTCCCCTCATTCAGTTTTTTACCGTCTGGGCTCATTTCCCCCACCTTGCATTAGCATCCTCTGAACTCCCTTGCTAGGCCTATGGCTAACGGCTTTCCACTGTTCCTCCTGTCTCACCCCACTCAGGACAGACCAGCCTCCTGCAACCCTGGCATCGGGTTGCCCGTTGGCTCTTCACACACATCCTCCCCTCCCTGCCTTGCTCTACCCCTGAGATGCTCCCTTGCCATCCCTGCGTGGTCCCTGCCCTGGCAGGCTGTCACGGTCCCTTTTGTATCGCCTGCCCCCTGGGCCAGCCCACCCCATCACCCCGTCCTCCCAGCTGCCCGTGTCCTTTACAGCCTGCGGCCGTCCCCGTCCCTCCTGTCCACCTCAATCACCCCACTGACAGCGGCACGTTGAGTGACACCACTTCAGCTGTCCTCTGACGGGAGGGCATGGCTTCATTTTATCCCTTTTTCCGATGCCGCAGCTTGGTCCTGTCATAAAAAAACCCAACAAAACCCAAACAACCCACTGAAGATTTCTGAGAATTGAGGCATTTATTGCAGGTACATCAGTTTGATATTTTAACATCCAGAGAGCTGCTGCATGAGGAGGAGGAGGAGGAGCAGGGAGCTGGATCTGGAGCTGGCCTGAAATCCTGACGGGTGTCTTGAGTTAGCAGAGGTGGTCGGCAGGACGGGAGGAGCTGGGATTTTGCAAGCGTTGGGGTCAGACAACAGGAGCTGAGCTCAACCAGCTTCACAGGTCACACTGGTACAGCCAGGAATGCGAATCATGCCCTGGGTCCTCCCCACCCGGATGTCTTTAGAAGTGTGCCATTAACTATAAATGTCTTTTTTTTTTTTTTTTTTTTCTTCTTCATCAGAGCTGTTTGAAAAACAGCATCCCTGGAAGACTGGGAATGAATCCACTTGTATGGGTGGATGTTTGCAGAGAGATTTTTGACCAATCTCTTTTCTGGCAGATAATATTAACGGAGTGTCTGAGTGACTCAGACCTCTTAGGTCCTCATCCCACCCTGGGAGAGGGAAGTGCTCTCAAAATGTTGTTTATGGTTGGGAAACTGAGGCACGGGATGACACGCTCAAGTTCTTGGAAGGAGTTTATGACACAGCAAGTACATAAAAATATCACACCCTTTACGTCCGAGCTAGTTAAGTAAACACGATTGGCACAGTTCCTTGGCGCTGATGCTAAATGGCGCACACTGATGTTATTAAGGTCTTTTAACCTCCAAAACAGGGTCGTGGAACCAGCTGCCTGTCAGGATGTGCCTTACCCCGTTCAAACTCCTGAACCATGCCTGGAAAATGATGGGAGAGATTAAGCGTTTCATCCAAAACCATGCTGAGGATGTTCCTGCAGTGAGGATGATGGAGCTCCTGTACCCAGCAGCACTCTCTGGTCCTGTTTCATTTACTTGTGGGCGTTGCTCTCTCAGTCAGTCTCATTACAGGCTGATTACACCACAGAGACTGCTCCCTGTTTTTTTTTCCCCATCTGACTATTTCTTTTATCTTAGGTGAGTGTTCAAACCTCTGGAAGTGACTGCAGGGTTATATGGTTGCTCTGCTTTTGACATGAAAAAGTTTCTCTGCTAAAAATCCTGAGTGTGTTTCAAAAGTATTTCTTTCCCCACAGAAGAAAAATGACACTAAACATTGATGTTTTGGTAGAAAAGGCGGGGGGGGGGGGGGGAAATGATATGTACTTTTAAAATATATTTTTACTTAGGTCTCATAGGAGTCCAGTAAGGAGCAGAGTGATGGGTTAACTTTTTAGTTTTCTTCTTTAACTCTGAGAAAGTTGAGGGTGTTTCCAAATTCCAACATAAGGTGCGAAAATTAAAAAAAAAAGAAAAAGGAGAAAAAAGTCTGAAGCTAAGATAAGTCACTTAGGGAGACGTATTGTAACTGGCCCTGTCATGTCTGGTACAATCCTGGCCCCTTGCTCCATGGCAAAAACCAATAATATAAATTTTAAAAAAGGATGTAAGCTGTTTTTTTGACTGAATTCACAAACCATATAACTATGCAAATTTGAAAAAAATAATTTTTTCATTAAACATTTTTGTAGCACTCAGAATTTTTTAGGTAGTAGGGAGGAAATGCTTATTTGATGAGCTTGTGGAAGATATTAGTTTGTGAAGGAACATTCTCCCCCCCTTAAGAAATATGAATAAATTACCTAAAGCAGAAAAGATCCTGCCATTCAGGATGGTGCAGAACCTGCAACGTGTTTGTGGTGCTGCTTGTCCGTGATACCGCATGGGTGGCTCTCAGAGTGCTCCCCTATGGGCTTTTGCTCCTCTGAAGCAGAGTTCAAACCTGGGAGGGTGCAGCACACAAACTGGGGGTTATATAACCTCCCTGAACAGCCTTCATAGCTGGCAGGAATTGCAAAACAGGTGGGTGCCCCCCACGCTGTGAGCCAGACCAGCGAGGGTGCTGCGCACACGGTGTCACCCTTGGAGCTTCTGCAAAAGGCATCTGTGGTCAAAGGGGGAAGAAGTAGCATGAAAAGAAATGGGATAATAAATCTGAGCACCTCGTGTTTGCAGCGTAGCTCAGCCCCTGGTGTTGGCTTTCGCATGGACTCGGTACCCTGGGCTGCATAAAAAGCAGCATGACCCAGCAGGTCCAGGTTGGTGATTCCCCCCCTCTACTCCACTCCCGTGAGACACCTCTGCAGTGCTGTGTCCAGCTCTGGGGCCCCCAGCATCAGAAGGACACGGACCTTATGGCCAAGGACTGCTCAAGTGGGTCCAGAGGAGGCCACAAAGATGCTTGGGGGGCTGGAGCACCCCCTGTGAGGACAGGCTGAGAGAGTTGGGGGGTTCAGCTGGAGAAGAGAAGGCTCCGGAGAGACTTCCAGTACTTAAAGGGGGCTACAGGAAAGATGGGGAGGGATTTTTTATAAGGGAGTGCAGTGACAGGACAAGGGGTAATGGTTTTAAGCTGAAAGAGGGGAGATTCAAACTAGATACAAGGAAGAAATTCTCTACAATGCAGGTGGTGAGACACTGGCACAGGTTGCCCAGAGAGGAGGTGGATGCCCCATCCCTGGAAACATTCAAGGCCAGGTTGGACGGGGCTCTGAGCAGCCTGCTGTAGGTGAAGATGTCCCTGCTCACTGCAGGGGGGTTGGACTAGATGGCCTTTAAAGGTTCTTCCAACCCAAACCATTCTGTGATTCTGTGATTCTGCGATTCTATGATCTTTCTGTTTGACTGTAGCTGAAATGTAGCCGTAGTGGTGTTAGTGCTAGGATGTACACAACTTGTTCCCAGGAAGCACAGCTGGAAAAGCAAGATGATCTTAGTAGGGTGCTGGAGACAACGCCACCCTGTCCTCCCTCTCTCCTCAAGTGGTTGGAATGGATGATCTTCAAGGTCTTTTCCAACCTCGACGATTCTGTGATTCTGTGAAGTTGTAGCTGAGTCAGGTTGATGGGAGCATGGGTGCAAGGTCACCATGGAAAGGAAGAAAAAAGGGTGAAAGCAACAACTTATCTTGTGCATGGCAGCAATACAAGGTTGCAAGGAAGAGGGCATGGCAGGGAGAGGAAACCCTCATGCCTCAGTTTACCCACCTGCAAAAGAGGGAGAAAGATACAGTTGACTTGCCATTATCTTCTTGTAGCTTATCCAGGTTCTACATTAATCTTGCCATGGAACGATTACGTTTGTGTGGTTGGAGCTGATGCTCTCCTGTAACAGCCTGGGTAGATGTCTGGCAGATTTTGGATGCAGCCAGCTGAGGCTGAGGGAGGGTTTGGTGTCACTGGAGCATGCCGGTGCTTGCAGGCAGTGCCGGGTTTCACGAGGATGCAGGGATGGCAGCTGAGCGTAAGCTCGGCATGTGACTTCTGTGGCCATGTGGAAGCTGTAAAAAGTGGATGTTTCCTATTTAGAGCTACTGATACACCTTGTAGCAGTATGGGGAGCAGCAGTTTAGCTCAGGGATCCCACATAGCCCCATGGGATTAACCCTATCTGGCCTGGATTTCCTGTAAGGTATCAGCCCCTTCCTTATGTAAGGTGGTTGTCCCTCTAAACCTTGGTGCATTGCACCAGTTGCGGTTGCAAAAAGTGGAAACTTTTAGAGCAAAATGGATGCTCTTCCTTTTTTTTCTTTTTTTTTTTTTTTTTTATTTTTTCCCCTAAAATCCCACTTATTTGAAAGAAACAAGTTGAATACACTGATTTTTTTTTTTTTTTTTTTTTTTTTTTTGTGTCCTAGATAATAACCTATAGGGCATAAACTGCCCAAACAACGTTAACTTAATTTTTATTTTATTTTGTTTCAACACTTAAAGATTCATTGGACTCTGGGTAAAATCAGTCCTCCACAGTGTTCCAGGTTGATTACCATTCATATAATAATAGAGATGATGGATAACTCTAAACCTGCCAGGCAACTGTACTTCTTGTAGCGTTTGAACCACTGTAATATTAACCAATATACTAATTTCTGTGTAAGGTGACCGACCTCAACAGGAATGTGAAAAGCTTAACCATCACTATAGAAAATCGGTTTGTGTAATTAATGCAAAAGAGCTACTAAAACCTCTATGGGAATTGCACCTATTTGTTTCTTTAATGGCCAAACACCTCTTCTGTAGAGTTGTCAGTAGGTAGTTAAATGAACAGACGCTTAGATCCCGAGTGAAAATGTTCTGCCATGTGGTTGTGTTTGACCTGATAAACTGAGCAGAGTCTCACTGAGCTTTCTCCTGCACAGGAGGGGACAGCAGCATCCCTGCTGCCAGTGACTGGATGAGGAGATTGAGGAGGGGGCTCAGCTCCCCTCTGAGCTGTTGCTAGACAGCTAAAACCTGAATCTCCTGGCAATTTAGTATGGTAGTTCTGGTATTCCTGGCTGATACCAACAGGGTAATTCTGCTTTGCCGCTTTGTTTTCTTTGCCATTGTAAACCTGTAATACCTACCATCACTTTATAGCTTGGCTGGTTGGAGGAAAGCAACCAGCAGTGGTTGTTTCCACATGAGCAGTGAAAAAATTGGTTTTTTTCCATCCTGGTCTTCACTAGAAACTGTCATTCTTCAGAATCCCTTCACTGAAGGTCCTTAAAGTGTGAGGTTAATACAGATGCCATTTGTTTTGTACTGACCTAAGTAGCACATGCTCCAGATACCCCTTTGTAACTGGGTGCTGCAGTGCGCCAAAAACCATTGACTTTTCTCATTTTCATCATTGGTGTAAAGTCCTTGCTAGAGTGAGGTAGAGGGAAATTATATTCAGCCACATAAGATTAATTTTTCTGGGTTTGCTTCAATGGTGGAGGTTGATTTTTGTCTCTGTACGTTTCCTGGAGGGATGCTAAGAGGTTGGAGGGGAACAGATCATCTGCCCTTCTGGCTGTGCCTTCATTCACACTGCCTGGGTAAAAGTGGCTAGGAACAAGGAAAGTTGTGGTGCCTCACACCTGCTTGCATATTTGCGGGGGTGGAAAAGAGCAGATGTCCAGAGCTGCCAATTCTGGGAGTCCTGCGGGAATGCAGGGCCTGTGACAGCTGATTGAGCTGGAGAGGGTTTGGGTGGGGGAGCATGCCTGCATGCTGCCTGGGACAGTAGGTGATGGGGCAGGGAGGTGGAAAGTTGGCGCAGACTCCAGAATGAAAAAGGCTGTTTGAACCTGGAATGCTTATGTCCTGGACGTAGAAACTAAGTCCTCTCCCCTTGGGAGACTCCCAGTCTTAGAGTCTCTGCTTGATTTTGAGTGGACTTTCTGGGTTAATTGATGGGAATTGCTGATCTCTTTAGGTGGCCTGATACGGCGACTGCCAACAGGTATCATCAGCCCAGTTCCAGCAATCAGAGCTTCAACTCCAACCGTTCCTTGCACAATTACTAAGAGACAGCAAGCATGGGAGGAGATGGTAATCTGCAGAAAAAGGCCAAGAAGTAGCCTGGTTTGTACCCAATATTCAAAGAATGTCCTAAACAAAGTCTCCTGGACATGTTTGGGTTGGAGGCATCTGAGTAGGGCTCCACTGAATGCAGAGCCCCTAACTCCTCCCAGCAATGCCAGTAACTCATGTAGCAGGCGGTCTCCTGGTTCCTGTATTAGGGGTTTCCCAGTCTAAGGGATCTGGAGTATTATTTCTTGTTTCATCAGGTTGACGTTCCATCATGATGCCTTTTGGCCCACTTAGTTCTTGTGAAATCAAGGTTCAAACGTATGAAGACTACAATGAGCTATGCAAACAGTGTGGTGTTGCCCAGCTGTGGGCACAGATGTGGTAAAGGAACATGACAAAATTCATAATAATGTAGAACATAACGAAGATGTTACCTGCTTTTGGTGTTGGACTAATGAGAGGAAAATTGCTAATGAGACATTCATTGACTTCACAGACTCATTGTCTTAGAATTCAAGTTGTCACTAATCTCCTATTATTTCTGCTGCTATCCTTATCGCTAGATAAGCCCTGAAGACCTTAAGTGAATTACCGAGAGTCCCCTGTCGGTCTGGGACGGATCTACCTGGCCTCCAGGTGGATCCACCTTTTAGGCCACCCAGTCTGAATTAGTGGAATTACCGCTTTTGGTCTCCAGATACTTTCTGAACACTAGGAAGAGAGAAGAGAAATTGCTCAGACCACACAGTAGTAAAGGTGGGTCAGGTAAGACTGCTGGGAAGGCAACAGTCTTCAATTCTTTGCTCGTCTTACCTGATGGAGGTCAGGAGCACCAGGGAGGCTGCCCTGATGCATGGCCAAGGGCTCATTGATGCATCACGACTGCTAGCCTTTGCCCAAGGTAAAAAGACACTGTTCCACTGACCTGCTGAGTTGGACAGCTTGTGACTGTCTTAATTTATTACTTAGAATAGAAGCAGTGGATTCCTGATGACTTCTCCTCTGTACAGGGATATCTTTCTATGCTGGACAACTCCATCTGCCTTCAAGGCAAGAAAAAGGATCCTGGAGGAGCATTGTTGAGTTCTGGCACATTTTTAGATGGAATAAAAGCAGGAATGCCTCAATGTGGTGTTTTGATCTCATCCCACTGTGGTTTTTTACAGCTAAGCACATTAAGGAGGATCTCATCAAGGCCCAATTCTGCGTCAGGCTTTTGGAAAACAGCCTGAAGACCGCCAGGCACACACATGGGTTGCGTCAGCCTGTGCATCTTTGTCTTTCTGAAGCCAGGGTGTGAAATTTAATGCCCTTGAGTGCCAGAGGATGGGAAAATCTACCCAGGTAATTTCAGGGCTTCATCCAGCAGTGAAGAGTTCACCTCACCCTTTTCTCCCTTCCCCATCTTTGCATCTGTGGAAAGCAAGTGGCCAGGGTTCCTCTGGAGACCCTTGGGGCTGCAGATCCCAAACCCAAAACCCCAACCCAGAGTCCCTTGGGGTAGGCAATTAGCAGATTAACAATGTGTGGTGAAAACTCGTCTTGAGATCTAATTGAGATCTAATTTATGAGCTCGGGGTTTAAATGGGGGTAACACCAAACTTTGTGCAGCTTAAATAACTAGAGTCCCCGCCATCAGGGCAGTGATTTGGAGCCCTCGCAGATGCCCTTTGTTGTACCTCCACCCGGGAGCTGGATGCATCGTCCCTGGCCCCCAGCTGTTGCCCTTGAGGTTTACACAGCTGCCGTGGGGAGTGGGGGAGCGAGGGGTGGGGGGCACAGCCTTGCAAGCGCCTTAGTCCCGCAGCGGGGTCAGAGGTGGACACGTTTGGGCTAAAAGAGGAACAGGTGGGTAAAGGGCTGACAGCGGGAACACTGGTACTTTTATTTTTAATGGCCCTCCCCCCTATACACGCATGTATAGTGCTGGAAAACGCATGACATGACTGTCTGAAATGCATCTGACCGGACTGAATTAGCCCCCCTCCCTAAAAATAAGGAGCTTGTCTTGCTTTTGGGGGTTGAATATTCATTCAATTTGCATTTTAATCCACGCAAAACTTCTAAATTAAAGCTTAACTCATCCACTTAAGCGAGCAGGCTGTGATCAATGCTTCCTTCTTCAGTCCACCTGTGTGTTTTTGTCCTCTCTTTTTCTTTTTTTTTTTTTTTTTTTCTTTGTTGTTGGGTCAATGGGTCTGTGCAGCAAAAGGCACAAGGATATCTTGATTAGAGTTGTGTGAATAATCAGTTATTCAGATCTATGGCAGTACTGAAAAGCTGAGGGAAATAATCTTGCTGTGGTTTAACAGAAGTGCTTTTTTTAAAGACTGGGTATGAAATGGTTTCTTGCCGGTTTCAGGAAGTTTATGAAGACCCTGTGAACGTAAGGAGAGAACCAGAAGGAAACGTGAATGAATTTGGTTTGAGTGGGAAAACAAATTAGGAATCATAGCACTAATAATAGCAGGTGTGCTGGGCAATGACCAACCCATCAGGGGGTCAGAACTGAACCCTGAAACATTACTGACGCCTTCATTTAAGAGAAAAGC
Organism: Athene noctua; assembly: GCF_965140245.1. NCBI lineage: Eukaryota > Metazoa > Chordata > Aves > Strigiformes > Strigidae > Athene > Athene noctua. Next base: position 5,542,484 of record NC_134037.1, read on the forward strand.
AATATGCAGTTACCACATCTGTCCCAGAGCCATACTTTTGCCAACAGTCAGGGCAATTTTTTCTTTAGTGTCCCATCCACATAGGCATGTCCCAGTCTGGTGGAACTGAATTTTCCCCTCTGCTTTCAGGGACTTGAATTTCTGCCTGAAGATGGTTATGGGAATGGCCAAGCTGATAGATAAGCAGAGTTTGTTGTGTGGGCAAGCACCTGAAATACATGAGAAAAAGGCTTTGCTCTTGCTGGGTGGAGTGTAAAACTGTTTGCTCACTGTGCAACCGCTGTTGTTGAGCTAATGTGGGGGGCTCTGTGGCTTCCAGTAACTAGAGATAGCTAAGAGCAGTGGAAATACCGCTCCTACCTGCTCATATTAGAGCAGCCAATTAGTGTGTCCCTAAAAACCAAGGTTGATCAAACCTGTGGTGAAACCTATTCTTTGACCTAGGTGATAGAGAGCAGAATTAAGGTTATTTAGGTACCTGCACTGCTTTCTCATAGTCTAACAAGTTTGTTGTTCATCTATGTGACTTCCATGAGTTTGTGATGGTGATGTTTATTCCTGAGAGAAGGACAATATCCCCGAGAAGTGTCTCACTGACTGGTATGCAAACACGAGTCCACCTTAGTAGGGGTCCATCCTGGAGTATGCTGTGTTTGACATCGGATTCATAGATTTAGGACTGAGAGAGAGCCTTAGTGCTCTGCTCAAACCCACTGTGTGATGACAGGCTGTGGAGCTTCACGCAAGGTGAAAGAATGAGACCAAATCCCATCCCAAAGATCTGATGACAGAAAAAGATCTCATTTTCTTTTAAGTGGCTGGCTTTACACATTTTCCTGCATAACTGGGATCACTGGGGTTTTTTCTTCCTTTTTTTTTTTTTTTTTTTTTTTTCCTAAAATCAGGACTGTGGCAGATCTTACATAGAAGCCAATTTGTGCAAATAATAAAAGAAAAAAAAAAAAAAAGAAAAGTGTCACTTGATTCCAGCCCTGAGGAATACAGTGGCAAGCCACCCCCTCGCCTGGAGGTGAAGCAAAGCCCGGGAGCAGCCTGCTGCAGGCTCTTTTCTTTCATGTGACTAATACACACAAATCCCCGGTCCCTGGGGACTCGGGGATCACTGACAGCAGTGGCAGTCTGAGAGAAAGGGGTGAAGGGAGTGAAACTGTGCTCTCCTTTCATTCACCAGTGTCAGCTGTCCCACCTGTTCCCCCTGCTTAGACATGGCTAGCAGGGACGGAGGGGATGGGGCAGTGGCAGCCTTTAAAATGAAAACTCATTGAACAGAAGGAATTTCGTATTAAAATATGAAAAAATGGGCATTCTCCTTGCCTCAAGGGTAGGGATGAGCAGAAGAAAAGACACTGCTGGACACAGCGAGGGGGTTGGTATTTGCCTGAATCACTCCTCTGAGAATTGGGGCCCAGGCCAAGAGCAAGTTTCCTAATGAAAGACTAATGATGGATGAAGCTCAGTAGGTGCAGGGTTGCAGTTTGATTCAGAAACCCAATCCTCTACCAGCTGTTTATTTAAGCAAATGCCATGGCTTCAGTCTGCAGCAGTGCCTGCCTAGACTTCCCTGGGAGATTTCTTCCATCCAAGTGATGACCCCCCTTGATTTGCACGGGCAGTGCTGCCTCTGGGGTCTGCAGTCCAACCTGTGCAGTTCTCTTGTGGGGATGTTATTCTGGAGTTTGCAGAGTCTGTAGTATGAATCTTTTCCCACAGCCATGCGGGATTGTATTTCTTTGCCCCTATTTAGATCGAAATTTTTTTTAGGCTAGACACTATCTGGTATTCTGTGGTTACAGAACATGTAACACAATGGAGCTGTAGGCTTTCTTGGGTGCTATTGTTGGCATGATAAAAAGCCTGGTAACACAGAGACTGAAGGAGTGATGGTCTGTCACACCGAAACAGAGCTCTGCTTGATGGGAAGCCTGAATGAGATGGTGTCTATGAGCAGCCCAGCAGAGGAAAATCTCTGGGAAGACCTCAATACCAGGACGTTTTTTCACAGTACAGATGCAGCTAGTGCTTTATTCGAAGTTGCTTTTTTTTTTTTTTTTTTTTTTTTTTTTTCCCTTTTCCCCTTCTGGCTGTGTTTTTTGATTTATTTGAGGATTTCCATGCCACGATGGGTCTGGGAGCCAGCCTTGACCTTTGTTTTCTCTGACCATCCCAAGTGCAGATCCCACAAGAGCAGGGGAGCATCCAGTACATGCCGGCAAGAAAACCAAAGTTGCAGCAGGCAAATCCCATGCAAGGTGCTGGTTTGTCCTTACCCAGTTGCCCTTTGCATCCCTAGGCTCCAGCATCTGCCACGGGCAGGCGACTGGGTGACTCGCATCCCCTCCGACCACAGGGGACATGAGCTGAAACACACTTAACCTTGAAAACAAAGAAGCCTCAAACCTGTCATTAAAGCAGCTGCACTGGCAATAAATTTAATATTTAAAGAAGTCCATCGCCTGTTTAAAATGCAGTGAGAGTAGCTATGGGAACAACTTCAACAGAGTTTTATCATGCTGAAAAGTGACCCTGTAAAGACACACAGAAAGTCTCCTGGAAGCACCAACATTTTTCCTTTCGAAGGAAAGAGTTGAATTTGTAAATCAGCAAGTCAGGCAGCTCACTTACAGGCTGAAAATATAAGTAGAAGTAGTGGTAACAAAAGGTTTTAACAACTGAAAAAATTAATAATATGAATGTTAAGATTTTGAGGAAACAAAATGCTTTTTTTAGTGCAAAGGAGCAGGAATAAGGGGAAATTTGAAGGTATTGAGGGTACTGCCCGATAAGTACAAAGGATACTTTTTACTTTTCCACTTCTTAGTTGACTTTCAATCCCCTTTTGGAAAATTTTTATGATGTTCCCTAGATCAGCTCACGCAGTATTCATGCTAATATTCTTTGCCTTTATCATGTAAATAATGACAGGCAAGGGAGCAGCTCAGCTGGGGAGATTATGGCCTGGTGCCTAAAACACCCGTTAGAGATAAGGAGATCTGAGTGCTATTCCTGACCTACCATGGGCTCTTTCTCCTCCTGATTTGGGAAATATTCATGAACTAGCTGTATTGGTTTTCTCATACTCAGATTTCTGCGCCAAGGTGTTTAATGAGGAATTGAATGTGGCAAAACCAGACACCGCTTCTGAAATCCCTCTGCTCATCCCTGGCTGACTATTCTTCTTGCCCTACCTGTGAGCATCTAGACATAAGTGATTCATGATTTCACTACACTGAAACTCAGAAGGAAAGATGGGTTTTTTCTGCGTGTTATTTTACAATACAAGATACACCTAAAATCTCAAGCCATCTTATCTCAGGCCTACTCCTGTGGCTAGGACCGTGATGGAAAGTCATGGTTCTCACTATGGTGGGTAGCTCAGCCTGTTCCAACAAACCCAGGACTAAACACAGTGGCTTGGCAAGGGCAGAGATTTAAGGCTGTGATGCTGGTATCATTTGAAGGATGCTCAGGGCTGTAGAAAGTGGGGAGGAAGTAGGTACAGTCCACCGTGCATGGCGGGACTTGATAGCAGCGAGAGGTTTAGCTGGTCTATTGGATCCTGATGACAACTAAAGAAACCCAACCCCTGCGGGCCCCTAGGGGACAACTTTCAGCATGGCTGATAGATGCCAGATCCCCATTTAGCATTGCTGCACTGTCTCAACTCACCTTCCCATGGGTAGCTTCACCCAACTGGATGCTGAGGGCCAAAAGGAGGAAGGCTGGGAAATTATATCAGAGCAGGGTTTCCAAACCCCCTGAGGTTCCCTTGGAAATCCCAGCTCAGCACCCTGCCTGCTGGTCTCTAACAAGCCTCTCAAGAAAAAAAGACATCAAACTCCAGGATTTATTATTAATCAGTCCAGCTTCTTAACACCTTCTCTTGTGACCTTGGTTGCTAGGAAGTTTGTGTCAATACACAAGAAATGAAGTATTAATAGAAAGAAAGAGCAGCTGTAAGAGCTCTGCACAGAGCAGCATGGCCAGTGCAGTGGCTGCCCTTGCAGGACATGCTAGCCTGTAAAGTCTTCCAGGCTACATGTCTACTAGCAAGCCAACCTTGTAGGGCCTCTTTCCTGCTTCTGCAGCCATGTCCGTGCTATTAAACTCAAAAACATCCTCAGAAACTTGGTCACTGATCAGGAGCAGCCTGAGCTGTGCTGGCTGTGCTGAGTCCTGAACCATGGCTGGGAATTATTTGGTCTAACGTAAGCTGCTCTGGGTCAAAATCATGCAGGGGATCGTGTTTGCAAGTTGTTATCCATGGAGGTGCAATGCCCAAGCCCTTGGTCCCTTTATTTCATTCACAGATGAATCCACAAAGTTTGACACACAGGTTGGCCTGTGGGCAGTGATGAAATCGTCTTCAGAGACTTTCCAAGTATTTGCAGAAGCTGTGATTTCATTTCGGCAGGAAGCTGATGGTGTGAGGGGATAACCCATCTCTTGGGCACACATGGTTTGCAGATTGCTTGGGGAGATGACAAATGTGATCGGTGAGGGCTGGAAGAGGACACTTAACTCCTGACAACGCCAAGCTGGAAAGCACAGAGTTTTCTCCAAGACTCGTGTCTGGACTGAGTCCCTAAGTTCAAACAGTTTCATGTTGTTTTTCCCCACTGTGTGTCCAGCATGGCACACCTGGAGGAGAACCTGCTTATCAACAGACATGTCCAAGAGAAATGTGATGCTGCTGTTCCAAACATGAGCCCCATTAGACTTGTTTCCTCTGGGGTGTTTTATGCTGTATTTACAGGTGTTAGGTGCAGGAATTGTGAGTGCAGGCCTCATCCCCGCGTCGTTCCCTCATAATGATGCCTGACTGCGGTGAGGAGCAGGCAGGAAAGGCTGGTGCCCTCGACTTGGGGTGGTGCGTGCACCATCAGGGCTGGGAGGGAGGAGGGGAGCTCCCGAGCAGTTGCAGACAATATTGCTAAACCTCACCTCATCCCACATTATCCTCCCCTCAGCTGTTCAGCTGGGAGATGCCATGTGGTGTTCAACAACTGCCACATTCTTCTCGCGAGGTGGCTGCCGTGTAACAGCTTGGGGGAGCATGAGAGGAGCCCTTGCTTGGCTCCTGCAAAACTCCTCCATCCCAGAAATGCAACAAATCCTGGGGACGCTTAGTGTTTCCCATGCTGGTACCCTTTCAAAGCACCTGCCCTGAAAAAGGCCTCATGGGCACTGCACTGCCACCCCCGTTTTACACGCACATGACTTGAAGATGAAGCTCTTTGGACCAAACCATGCGTTAGTGAGTGAAAGGACTTGGGAATAGGTCCCACATCTCCTTTTCCTCTGCTTTGCCTGTTGATCGTGGCCTTTCCCTCCAGCACAGAGCGTTAACAGAAAGTGGTCCTGGACCTGTGTCAGACAGAGCAGTGACAGCTTGGCCAGTCTTCAGTTGTGTTTCAAGTGGCAGACAAGTCTTCAACGGCTCCATACTTCCACCTAGTGACGAAGAGCTACTTGCTCACACCTCCCGCTTTTCTCTGTGCCCTTTATGGTTGCAACGCAGGAAAGTTTCTCAGATTCTTGATGCTGAGCCTGTCTGTGAGGCTGTTTCTATTCATACGGCTAAAATCTGCAACCTCCAAATGAATAACTGCAGACAAAGAAAAACCAGATGGCCTGGGGTGATATTTTTGAGCAGAACTTTCAGCAGGAAAAAAAATTGCTTGTACACACGTACAAACATGCACTTTATCATCTGCTTTCCTCTCTGGTGGGTAATCATACCGAAACATGGTCATCAGCTAGTAGTGGGAGAGTATTTACACTTCATATAACAAGACTCCTGTGTGACTCAGCCATTCCTCTCCTGATCTGAGTTATAGGCTTGTGTTTCTGGTTATTAAGGACAATGGTCTTCACCAGCTTTTCTCCTTCTTTTCACATTTCAACTCCTCCAAAGGGTTGGTTGCCTATGCAATGTCTTACCTAATCTGCAACTTTTTGCAAAGAACAAACTCCTTGTCCCAGTCAAATCCTTTGGATCTGCACGCCTAGAACATTTTATTGAGAATTTTGTATGTAAAGCACTTCCTTAGGATTCTATCATAAAATGTTATACAGAATGACTAATGGTCTCTGTGATCTAGAGGGTTTGAGTGAGTATGTTAGGAGCAGAAGTGTCAGGACCCTGAGGGCAGCAATAAAACTTAATAGCCCTGATCAGCCTCACCTGGGACCCCCAACCACACCCTGCTCATGGGTCAGGAGCCCTATTTAACCCATTTGGGTTAGGAGTCCTGAGTTATGTTGTAGGAGTACTGGTCTTCAGTCCCATCTTTAGGCCTGCCTTCTAGCTGGATCATGGGCCCATGTTGTAGTTGAGCGTCCAGCCCTGGTTCCTCTTACTCCTGAGTGGGCTCCCCCTGGATCTGGTCCATCTCCTCATTTAGAGTTGTCGGTGGACTCTGTTATCAGCACCTGGCTCTGTTTGCTCTTCCTTCAAGTTATCATCTTTGAACTGTCTTTCCTTGGGCAATACTTTTTTTTTTTTTTTAAATTCCTTTAAGTCTGCTCTTCCTTCTGGCCATGTTTCAAGTGTAATTCCAGCTAATAAGTAAACTGAGTGTAGACTAGTGAGCAGGATAGGGTTAACTTTCATTGGGTTCCTGTAATCATTTGCTATATGTAGCTGAGACACTGAGGCTTAACCTAAGAATGAACCAAACACGATTGGTTCCACTGCTGGGCAGAGCTCCAGAACTTCCACGGAGGTTGATAACCCATGACTTTGTGCTACTGCGTCTCTGAATTGAGGTTGAGGAAGAACAAGCAAGCCTGTTTCACCTCCCTCTGGGGCTGAGGTAAGAGCATGCATACATGCTACTCCTGTTTGACTGGTGTGTGTGGTAACTCATTAAACTGTAGTTGTGCTATGGTGTCTGAGAGGTTCCTCTGAATTTCAGTGGAAACTTCCATGAAGGCATCCACACCAGTGCAGGGCCTCAGTAACCAATCGCGTTTCTGGTGGCTCCATCAAAAACCATCTGGGCTTCAGATAGATGGGTGCAGAGGTGAGAATAGGGGTGATGTTCACGTAGTTGTTCAGCATCCTATACACACTGAGGTGGGTCTTCCATACAGCTGGTGAAGGCACCTGGCTCTCCACGGGGTAAACGATAACTCTGTGTAAGGCCACGGCACTCTTTTCCACCACTGACTGTATAAAGACCTGCAGGGGTATAAGTACTTGAGATGCGGTAGGGGGGTCTGAACACCCTTTGTGCAGAGTTCCTGCCAAATGCAGACGCTCTTGGGAATGCCAGGAAAAAATTGAATTAAGAGTATGCAAGGAAAACCTGACTTTCACTTGCTGTGAAAGTCACTCCTAGATTGGATATTAACGTATTAAGAAACCATTCCGTTGTTTTTTCTGCCAGGTTGTGGGAGAAAAAGAACATAAAATGGATTCACTGTTCTCCTGTTGGAGGATCTAGTCATATACGAATGGAAGAACAATCCCAGGTTATTCTCTTACAGTCATTAAAGACTTGGAACAAAACAGTTAATAGCAACAAGTTGCTTAGGTTAATAATTAAGCGTGCCCAGTGGACAACTCCGAGCTGTCTGTGACAGGCATTGGGACTTTTAAGAAACTAGTCTGGTGGGTTTTAGCACACTGTGACTGTTACCCACACAGGGACTGAGCTGAGTGCCAAATACAACCTCAGACAGAAGTAGAGCTGGCATCAAAGGGGTGGAGCGTTTATGCTGGTGCCAGAGCTTCTGCACTTCGCTCATCGGAGGACTGGAAGAATAAAAAATTGAGTAAGGTAAGTAATACCATAAAAAGTCCTAATAGGAATAATAAAAGTAAATCTAAATGATCCTTTATGTACCTGTTTTAAAATGCAAGGTTCACATGTATCAGGGGTCTAGACTCTGACCCCTATAAACTGCAGTTATATTAAAATGTGCAAGAAATATATGGAGAGTAGTCACAGTAGGTCTTGTGGTACAATAAACAATAGAAACTTAGAAGCTGGCTTTATGGGGACAGTGTGTTTACCATAGTTACCTGGTAACTAAAGCCTCTGCCCAGCTCTCACCTCTAAGAATGTCACTCCTCCGTGACATCTTTTCTAGGGTGCTAACCCCCCACTTCTTCCACCATACAGCCCTGTGTATCTGTCTTTTGTATCCCAGCAGCTCTGAGGAAGCTTTTTGCTTGAGAATTCATGACCATGACATATATATAGTATTTAGATGATCCTAAAATCATGTTTATGGTAATAGCAATAGGGAAGGAAGCACGTGAAAAATAATCCGTTTTGTTATAAGGTTTGCTGTTGCTGGAGAACCAATCAGCAGACTTTGTTTGTGAACACCCGCTATGGATGCATTGCGTTTCACTCTAATTTTGCAAAAATAGTCTCCACTCCTAAGGGAGGCGGAGGTGCTTTAGAGGCTGCACAGTATCTCCTTTAGTGTCTGTGTTAGGCCAGAAGGCGCATCGTCTGGAGATGAGAAGACTTGCTTCCAGAGTGACTTGTTGCACATCACAGAACTGTCTCAGTGAACAGATGTCAATCCTGCTGGATAGATTCAAAGATAAGCACCAAATAACGCCCCAGGCATCAAGGGCTGTTCAGTCCATGGGACCAGCGTAGAGCTAGTGCTGTGTGTAACACCCCTGAATGCTTGCGGTGGGATGTTGGGTCTGCAGAGCTGGTTGCTTTGCTCTGTGGATCTGCTGCTGTTGGGTTGTGCAACACAGGTGGATGTGGCTTTATTCTGGATTTTGTCCTTTTCTGTCGTTATCACCAAATGCTTTGCTGCCTAGTTCTGAGCAGTTATTTCGGTTCTCTATTGGTTCCCTCCCTTTCCCATGAGGTCGGTATATTCCTATCAAAAATAACCCAATTACTAGATCAGTATGGGGAGTCCCTAAGTGCTTGGAGAATACTTCTTCTCCAACTTTTCACCAGCTGCCTTGAAACTCCTTACTGTGTTATCTGGCAAAGGTCTGACAGAAAGAAGCTGGACCAGAGAAGCAAGTTCCCTTTCCTTCCTTTTCCTCCTAAGTAACAAATGTGTGGTTCCCCAACAATATCCAACACCCTTGGACACAAGTTGACCTCATCTTCTAACCAGTGTTCAAGAGCACTTTGTGTCTATAGACCACAGATCCTTTCTCTGCATGTGTCAGCCCTTTTAAAAATGTCTTAAAGCATCAGGTATTCCAAACCACTGTAGCACTAGCGCAGAAAGAACCAGCCCTTTTTGGTTTTTCTTTTTTTTTTTTTTTTTTGTCTCTGAGTAGTGTTGTTTTCTTTAATGTAGCTGTTAATCAATTTAATTGGCTTCATTTTGATGGGTCTTATGGACATTTACAGAAGCTAGCAAAGCAGACAGTGCTATGGACAGTTGATAAGGTTTTTCCAGGTGATCTGACAGGCACTCACCAACATGCAGGAGGGCTGGAGTCGGTGCAGTGTATATAATGAACGAAGGAAGAACACGTAAGGTTTTGCTTTGCCACAGGACGATGGTACCTAGGCCTTAAGAGAGTTGAGGTCTGTTCTTGTCCTTTTTTCAATAACTGACCAATGGAGCAGGAATGTGGAAGGCTGTCTGCCTTCGCATCTTTTATCTCTTCTGAATGAGGAAGATGGATTCTCCCTTTAAGAATTACTGATTATACAGTGCCTCTTATAGTGATTGTGAATTTTGCCCTTTAGGTCTTACCATAAGAACAATCTGAAATCCTAAATTAGCTTCTTGCCATATGATTTTTATCTTTGGGGCTTTTGTCATCTGAGCTGAGTTTTAACAACCAAGAGATGTTCTGGGGGAGGGGAACAGTCCCCTGTGAAAAAGAGGTGTTCCAGTCTCTGTGCTCACCGGTGAGACTTTGAGGTTCTGGCTCATTTAAAAATGTGGTTAAATAAATTGACCCATGGTTATTTCCATACTAGTACAAAGCTCAGGGTGAAGGCAGTAGATGTTGATGGTTTATATTTTTAAATGTTATAACAGTTCCTGGCACGGACTTTACAAAAGCAATGTGTGATCTGCCTGGCTATGATAGCAAGTAAGACCAAGGAACTTTCTAATCTACAAGGACTCAAATGTTTATTTTCTTAAATTATTAGAACAGTTGTTCTTAGATCACAGCTGTTGTGATTAAGTCTACCAATGCTCTTCCAAACCATTTCTAGGCACACCTGAGGAGCCAGCATGAGCCATTCCCAGTTTGGGGCTAGCTGTGTAAGGCTAGAGAGATTAACAGCGTAGTCAGGACCTGCCATTTGGCTTTGGAGCTGGCGAATGACCATGGCGTGATTTAGTTTAATGTAATAAATGCAACAATTTCACACAAAGCAGCACAGAGCTAGGACAGTATAACACCATAGGCTCTAAATCCTGTAACTGCTTTCACCAATTCACCTGTGCTTAAAGATTAATCAGTCAGACTCCTGAAGCACGGCCCCGGTGGGGGAGAGCTCATCCTGAGCTTGGCTGGGAAGTGGTCTGCTCAGAGGGGCATATGTTCTATCTAGGTCTGTTGAGTGGGAGGAGAAAGAGTATGGTTTGCAATATATTGCTCCTTTACCCTGTGTGAGAGGTGAAGCAGTGTTTTCTCTATGGTTCCATGTTGCAGTCTGTCTCATCTGCTATAACACAGACCGTTGCTCCCACAGATTTGCAGTGTGAAGAAAGAACACAGATGGGGGCTGTTTTAGTGTTACAGGGAAGGTCTGAAGGCTCCAAGTCATGATCCTGGAGCCACTCTCCTGAAATCCCCATCTAAAGTTCAAGATGAACCTGTGGAGATCATCCTTTCTGAGTGCTGAGCTGCTGCTCTTTGCAGGTGGGTGACAGAGAGGTGTGGACTCCGACCACACTGGTCATACAATGCCAGCAAAATCCAGTGCCACTGGGTTGGATTCAGACTGACTGAGACATGGAAAAGCATCTCCCAAAGATGTTGAATATTGTAGGGTATTGACTGCAGCATACTGGACATTGTCCATCCTTGTCAGTGGTTTTCATGGCATTATTTCCATACCCAGTGGAGATTTCTGGATTCATTGTTAATTTTCCCTTTTCTACCTGGGTTCATCTCACGCTCGTTGTTTTTCATTCACTTGATGAGAGTCCTATCACCGTATGTTAATATTAATGGTTCATAATGCAAGCGTGTTCGATATTTGGGTGGTCAGTACTGGTGTTCAGTGAGATTGCATTCACGCTCAGCTAATAAGTTGGAAATCTCCTGAAATGCTGAACAGGAAACTGGATATCACTGTAAAAGGACTTCTGGAAAATGCAGATCATTGGCTACCGAAAAAAAAAAATCCATATTGGCTCAAAAAAAAAAAGTAGTCAGCCAGTGGTTCATTTCTATTAGCTTCTGAGGATGAGGGTCTCTAAAATAAATCCTAAATTACCTTAATAATTTGATGCCTTCATGAAAGGCATTGTATAGCAAGCTACAGGTGACAATTTCATGAAGCAAGGTTTCCTTTGCAGGCCTGTTTCTTTCTGAAGGACATTAAGAAAGAGCTGAACAGGCTGTCTTGGAGCCAGAAGAGGATATATTTTGTGGGCAACCCTAAGTTTGGGAGAGTGTACAGAAGTTATCAAACACATTTGTTTGAGAGCTGGAGGAATAAACATGAGGCTTATTGTCTTTGTTTTAATTCTTGAGGAGATTTAAAATTGTTTTTGCAGTGACAGCCACAGGATTGCTCATTAAGCCCCGAGAGGGCAGTGTCGCTGGAGGAACGTGGATTACTATTACCCTGGATGGTGAGTTTTTTATAAAGCACATGTCAAAGTGACAGAGAATCAGCTCCATTGAGATTTGTGACAAACCCCAAGCAACAAATACCTTCCAGGGACCAGGAGGAAATGTGAAATTTAATGCAAATTGAGAAACCACTGATGTCATTTAAAGTGAGCCTGTGGGCAGGGAACCACCTGTGAAGATTGTGAGCGAAGAGAAGGTTGGCTATAAACCTTCTTCATTTGTAGTTGTGTTTGATTATGCTATGAAAGTCAAGCTCGCTAGTTTATGTTCAGGTAAAGCTTGACTTTCTGAAGATTAAAAGTCTTTGATCCTTTGGACAACTTCTTCTAAAGAAATGGGCTAAGCAGATCCAGCTTACAGCACAGGCCAACTTGAGTTCCTGTGAGCAAAACTATGCAAGACATCAGAAACTGTTAAGACCATGTCAAACTACTAATTTTGCAGAGGCATTAAGTATCTGTGGGCATGTGTTTTTTCCAGCGTAGATGGTTAAGGCCATTCAAACTCCCAATAACTGCCAATCTCTGCAGTAGAATATACGTGGGAGAGATAAAATACTGTATTGGAGGAAGAAAAACACCCTACAGTTGCATGGTGGGATGAACTCGATCTTAATACGTGTACTGGTTTGGGCTGGGAGAGAGTTATGTTTCTCTGTAGCAGCTTGTACGGTGTGATGTTTTGCATTTGTGCTGAAATAAGTGTTGGTAACACACAGATGGTTTAGTTCTGAGCAGTGCTTCCATAGAGTCAGGGTCTTTTCTGCTCCTCACACCACCCCACCAGAGAGTGAGTTGGAGGTGCACAAAAGTTTGGGAGGGGACACAGCTGGGACAGCTGACCCTAACTGGCCAAAGGGATGTTCCATACCATATAGTGTCATGCTCAGCAATAAAATTAAGGGAGAAGTTGACGGGGTGGGGCTGCTGCTCAGGGACTAGCTGGGCATTGGTTGGTTGATGATGACCAATTGTTTTAATTTGAATCACTTGTCTTTCTTGGGTTTTATTTGCTTCTCTGTTGGTTTTTTTTTTCCCTCTTTTCCTTAAAGTTGTTGTTGTTTTAATTATTAAACTTTTTATTTCAGCCTATGATTTTCTCACTTTTACACTTCTGATTCTCTCCCCTCATCCCACGGAGTGGGGAGTGAGTGAGCAGCTGTGTGGTGCTTTGTCACCAGCTGGAGTTAAACCATGACAATATGAAATCACACAAACACGGTTTTAAAAAGTCTGATGGAGGGCTCTAAGCATTGCTCCTAAAGAGAAGCTGGGTTGTACATTCAAAAATGTTGGTCATGCGTGACTGCATGTGAGTGATCCTGTCCTCACAGAGCTCTTTTGATTGACTCTGATTACTTAGGCTCAGCATCCCACCAGCTGGAAAGTGTCTCCTCAGCCAGTGCATCCCAGTTGGAGGTGTCCCTGGTGAATCCAGGCCTGCCCAGGTTGCCATGTGATGTCTCTCCTCCGTATTTTGACTTAGCCACTGTAAGATGCAGAACAAGGTATGGTCCATGACTATAGTGTGGGGAGAGACCTTGCCTTTTGTCTGTTAGGATCCTCATTTTCTCTCAGTGTCTGTAAAGGCAGTTTGGGAGTTGGAGGAACTCCTGTGGCTGCTACTGTGGTTGCCCCTGAGCATCTCCTAAGCTGTGTTGCATTTATTCTTGTTTCAACCTAATGAAGCACTAGGCTACTCAGCGTGAGAGTCAGAGTGAGGCTTCCTGGAGAGGCTAGACTCAGATCTTTAAAGATTTGTAGACATTTAATTCTTAGATGCAAAACTCACAAGCAAATCCTGACAGGGATTTTGCCAGCTTTTGGTGTCCTTTACCTGTCCAAGATCATGAGCAGAGCAGAAAACCAGTATGGTTTTAAGCAACAGATGGGCAATCTAAGTTCCCTGTTTTCTATCCTGCCTTAACTTTAAAGAAGGTTGTTTGGCTGGAAGACTAAGGGTGTCTCAGGAGGCTCTAAGAGTGACCCTAATGGGGCTCTTTCATCTCTTGCTGTTATGATTTGGCTGGGAGTTAATTCTGCTGAATGCTCTGTTGAGAAACTGTGTGCATTAAGGATGCAGCATTAATTTAAAAACTAGGATCAAGATGCCCTGTAGATCCAGGCAGCCCTGGGTTATTTTAGTACTAATGAATAACAATTACTGTCTGAGCATGTCTAATGAGCATTTCTGTGTTTTGCATTAACGTACAATTTGGATAGAGTTCTGATGTAGTCCTATCACCTTCTGCACTTAACTGTAATTTCTTGCTGTGTCTCCACATCTCTTTTAAATTGTTTTACGGTTTTTGTTCATACATGTGACGTTTAGGTTCACAGTGTAAATTTGCTTTGCCTGGTTGAAGTCTCAGTAGACCTGCTAAGAATGGAGACCACGTGAAGGACCTGGCATTTCCTAAAAAATAAATTCAATCTGTATAAAAATAATATATTTCTTTCACTAGGCCTTCCCCCCAGGAGGGTTTGTACTATGTGGAGGTGATCTTTAAAGGACATGTGATTAACAACCTGACTAAGGTGGAGAAAGAAAACTCTACTTTCAAGGTAACAACCAAACAACTATAGAAGTGATGTTAAAGAACTCAAGGTATTGAAAGGAGTCAAACTTCAGACAGTATCACAGGAAATATGTTGAAATATAATCTGTAATGTTCTGTACATCTGATGGCATGTCAGAGCAAGAAGTTAGGATGCTCTTTCTGTTCCTTAAGACTAGGTGCATCGAGGTACTTATCAGTTTGGCACTGGATAGATTAGGTGACCCAAAAGGTCCTTCTGAATCAAAAATCTGGATCTAAATTTACCTGTCTCCACACTTAAGCCACACAGTCAGAAGACCATATTTTTAACAGACCCTATGCTCTCTTCTGGTGTTACCCACCAAGCTGCAGGGTGGCAGCTAACAGTCTGCATTGAGATGTAACCATGGTCAAGAACGCTCCCATGGGCAGAGCTGGTTCCAGGAAGGGATGTCCCTTCAGCTCTAGGACAACTCTCCACACCTGTGATGAGCAGGATTTGGAAAGCTCAAACCTCAGTTGTGATTTTTATATCTGTTGCTCAGCTATTGGGAGAGCTTGCTGCCAGTGTTTTCCCTTTGGCTCTCAGTATCAGAGCACGTTGTCTCAGGAGGTTTGGGGCATGGTGGTAATAGACCAGTTCATGGTGATGGTGTCAATATCTCTTGCAGAGCAGAATCCTTACCCATGGCTGTGTGCTTCAGGATGAGGCCTGGTGTGTTTGACAGTCATGTCCCACCTCTGTGCTAACTTTAAGTATCAAGCAAGAAAGCCCAGGCTTTTCAGTAAATTGCACATTAAAGCCGAAGAGTCATTGGGTGGTTCAGCTAGCTTAGAGAGCTGATGAAAAATCACCAGGGGATGCTGTTAATGAGGCACATTCCAAGCTAAATAAAACACAATGTGTCTCTTTGTTTTGGGACTGGGACCTGGGAGCTATGCGTATTAAAAATTAATTTTGCCTCCACATTACATTGAAAAAGCCTGCTGCAGGCAGCAACAAGTCTGAACAGCTCAGAAGACTTGTGTCAGCTAGTGGCCCTAGATTTCATGCTGGCTTTGGCTTCTTTCTGTGCATCAACTCCAGCCCAGGTTATGATGTGATGTTGCCTTTTCTTCTTAGACGTGGCCATCCCTGAAGGGATTTTGTGGCTACTCATTCATATTCAACATGACCATAAGGAGGATGGAAGGAAAAGACTGAGCTTTAAAGGTGAATGGGGTTCAAGGAAAGCTCAGAAAAAACCCCAACATATGCAGTGGTGTCTGATTTGATTCAGCAAATGAGTTGTTTATGCTGTTTATTGGGGTGACAGCAGCATCTGTAAATGCAAGTGAGGACAGGAGAGGGCTCAAAGAGAAGGTGGGGAAGATGAGTGTGTCCAAAACAGGGCAACAAAGCTGGTGAAAGGTCTACAGCTTAAGTCTTACCACTCGCAGCTGAGGGAACTGGGGTCTAGTCTGGAGGAAAGGAGGCTGAGGGAGATCTCATCGCCCTCTACAACTACCTGAAAAGTGGTTGTAGAGATGTAGGGTTTGGTCTCTTCTCCCAAGTAACAAGTGGTAGGATGAAAGGAAATGGCCTCAAGTTGCACCAGGGGAGATTTAGATTGGATATTAGGAAAAATTTCTTCACTGAATGTGTTGTCAAATATTAGAACAGGCTGCTCCGGGGAGTGGTGGAGTCACCATCCTTGGAGGTATTGAAAAGTTGTGTAGATGTGCAGGTTAGGGACATGCTTTAGTGGTGGGTTTGGCAGTGTGAGGTTAATGGTTGGACTCGATCTTTACGGTCTTTTTCAACATAAACAATTCTATGATTCTAAATAGAAGGTTTCAAGTTATTTTATTTACTCATATACTTGTAGTACAGGAGCCTGCCTTCCCTTTTCGTAACTCTCCTTGTGACTTTCCCAACATATCCTGCTCTTATTGCCTGTATGTTCCCACTCACACCAGACCACAGTCTCAGCTACCTCAGCTTGTTCCAAGATGATATGCAGCTAACCCAGCACTGGAAAATATCCAGGGAGACAACTCTTATCCACAGCAAAAATCTTTGGAACACTTCCAAAGGGTTTCCACTGCCTTTTTTATTTCCTTTGGTCCTGGGATCCAGATGCTTGATTTGGGCACACTTTAGCTGCTGAAGCCATCCATTTATTTGTCCTGTTTGGTTTGCCATCTTCCAGGGAGGGACAGGGATATTTGCAGAAAATATTAGTTCCATGTGATTTAATGGCATGTGCAGGACCATGTGTGCCTCTGGCCATTTGACAGATGAGTAGTTCTCCCACACACAGTGCCATTCGAATAGGATTGGTGTCAACCTAGGCAAGAAATATCTAGAGTAATTTTGGTTAAAATAAAAGTCTCACAGATTTGAGTCAGCTGGAGAAAAGGGGTGAAAGGGCTCCTCTACCTGTTAAAAATACAGCCCAAACATGTGCCGGGTCAGGCATCCATGTGTCTCATCTACTTTGGGAGGCTGATGATGACCTTCCTCTACTTGGAAAGAGTCCCTGTGTATTCCCCATCTTCTGAGAGGCTTGCTTCAAAGCACAGCCTCTCTGATCCTTCTTTGACTGTGTTTAAGTCAAAAATACTACCCCATAGTAGATTTCCAGTATTTCCTTGATTTTTCTCTCAGAGGCCAAGGTGGGTTCTTTCCCAAAGATGCCTCTGATGTATTACGCTGCATTAAGGTGGACCAATATAAGCATTTTCTTTGCTACGCTGCTTTAGGATACCCAGAAAGCTTGCTAAAGGCTAGCTGAAGTATTTCACTTCAGTGATACAGAAATAGTTAAGAGTACGCTATTAGGAAGAAAAAATGAAGCCATAATACGAGATAAAACGGAGGTCCTAACTTCAGATAAAGCACGGCTTAGAAATTTTGTGGTATGTTAAACTGTATCTTCTGGAATTGACTCAAGCCAGAGTGGTTGATTTGGGCCCAAAAGGATGTAAAAAGAGCAGTAAGCCATGCTCTGAATGCAGAGAGTGCAAGAAGGGGTTATTTGTACTTACACCCTTCTCAGAGCAGGACCGTACTTCAAACACCAAATCTGAAGTGTGCGTCTCTGAAACGCAGTTGCCAACTGTGTTCTGAGCAACGCGTAATCAGATCTTGGACTGCTGCGAAAACGACTGCCATTTAACTACAAATTTCTCTTTGCAGTTCTCTGCTGCGCAGACACCTGTGGTTTACCAAATTAGTCCTCCATCTGGCATCCCAGGTACGGGACCTTTCTTTAAGCTGGAGCCCTCTTTATTATTTGATGTTCCATACTGTCTTTCTCCTTATGAGGGATTTGTCTTGCTGGGGATTAAAATGGGCACCTCCAGAACTTAATGTACAAGCACATGTTGAACAGGAAAATGGGTCTGCACAAGGGGAGAGAGTCTGGAGCACTGGCTGCAAGAGAAGTGGGTAACGCACAGTGACGAGATTATTTGGTACTTAGCTTCTGCAGCCCAACTCTGCCTGAGTAGACAAATGTTGTTCAGGGGATGGATAGGTCTGATCAGTCCCAACTCTTGAGTAATCCGACCCTATTTAGTAATAGTTTTAAGAAGAATTAGCTATTAGGTGATGGTAGGTTGGACTAGATGATCTTCAAGGTCTTTTCCAACCTTGACTATTCTGTGAGGATTCTCTTTCAGAGAAGAGTGTCACTGTTTTCGGTCTGAACAGTTAACTGGTGTATGGAAGACTCCCCCCCCATTTTGTTCTATTTGGTTTGTATTTGCAGGCTTCTCTAGAGCCTATTTGGTTTGTATTTGCAGGCTTCTTTAGCGAAAATTGAAATACTGATTTCCAAAGTTAAGATTAATCAAAACATTTTGGTCTCTCAAGTGTGCAGAGAGGTACCTGGATGATTAGAGCACATAGATGTTCCTAAACTTAAGTCCATCCATCATTTCCAGTTCGCCTCTAGATTTTCAAGCCTTGTTTTAGGGTGTCTGTATGGAGGTTTCTACTGTTAGCTGGATATTTGACCTCCCAGTGAAGTCGGTGAAGAACATGAGTAACACTAAGTGTCTAGTGCTATTTGAGATATCCTGGAGCATGAAGGACCTGCATGGAGCTGGTAGATGAGACACAGGACCAGGAAAATTCATTCCCTTCTGGAGCCACAATGGGAAGATAGGGTGCCTCAAATTATTTAAGATGCCTTTGTGCGGGCAACTGAACCAAGCTGTGACCCAGTGTGGTCAACAGAGTGCTGGGAGTGATTCAGCTGGCCACATTTATGCTGAGGTCCTTCATTAGACCTTGACCCTGGCTAGTGTACCAATAATGTAATTTTAGTTACCTCATGAGGTTCTACAGTGGAATTTGGTTAGAATGTGGTGTTAACATCAGAGGAGCAAACTGTAATCTTAGTAAAAATGTTAGAGATCTGCTAAAAAATTCAGGAATTAACTGTTTTGTGGCAAACAAAGACGTGTTTTGGGAAAAGTGAATTAAGTGCAAAGTCATCTTCAACTACGGTAGAAGCTGAGAGCAGCCATCAGTGCAGCCAGTTAGGCACATCTCTGCAACATTTGCAAAGACCAAGAATTGCTTTTGTTTGGCTCACAAAATCTGCAAATTCTCTCCTTTTAAAAGACTCCCTTCAATTTCCATTTCCTTTTAAACAGGAAATTTAATAGACATTTATGGGAAGACAATTGCTGGAAGATACGAGACCCTGGACTTCAATGTGGATTATATTGATGGGTAATTATATATAGGCTGCTATCTGACCCAGTCCCTGTAAATTGGCATTTCTTCCATCAGCCTTTGTGACAGCAATAAATTGCAACCAGTTGGCCCAGAATTGCCATTTACTTCCTTTGTGGTTTATTGCAGCTCATGAGTTGGGCTCCAGCAAACTTTGTTAATCTAATTGCAACTGGTCCATTAAGCTAGTTGGTTTGTTTACTGGCAGCACAGTCAATCACAGCTCAGTGTGAATTGTACTGTAATTGCGTCTGGTTGCTGTAGATTTTATTTTGGCTAGCAAATTAAAATTTAACTAATTAAAATAATGTCAGAATCTAAAAGTTAAATAAATTTTCCCTTCCATTTGCATTTTTAGAAAAACGATTAGTTTGAAGCAGATGCTCTGGTGAGTCAGAAGAAAAAAAACAGAAGTGTTTTGAGACAAAAGGCTTTGTTGTTCACTGCTTTAAACCCTCTGGTCACTTCCTTGTTCTTAAAGGTTTAATTTTTATTTTCTGTTGCTCCTATGGTTACATGCAACAGAACAAAGCAGGTAGATTCTACAAATTTACTCCAGGCCAGCAGCACTTTAAGCACAGTGAATCCAATATAAGCATGAATGCTGACCTGCCCTCTGCCATGTATATCCGTATGTGTGGAAGTGTTCTCAGATACTACTGAGTTACGATTTCCTGGCCCTTGTGTTAATGGCCATGAAGAACTAGGTCCAGGTGAGTATTTTAAAGATAAACTATTAACCTATAGTTACTATGCTGGCATTTTAAAGATCATTTCAGGAGCCAGGGAAGGTGTGTCTTCTCGGTAGTTAGAAATTTTAATTGCAGCAACAGATATTTGACCGCGAGATGCTTTATTTCTCAGTCTGAATGGAAATGGCCCTTGATAAGTTATTAAATTCTCTGCTATTGTGAATGAAAGTCCAGTGCAGGTTCCTGCCATACCAGCTGCACCCATTTATCAGCCCGATACTTTTGCTCGCTGGATGCACATTAACAACCTTTGTTGGATATTAATTATTTTACCTGCCTCTAGTGGAACAGTGAAACCTTTGGTCAGTGGGAAGAAAGGTTGGTCTGTCTGACTGCAGGTTGGACGTGCCTGCATGCTCCGTTGCTAAATTACTCATTTACAGCTTAACCTCATTATTACCAAAAAGGAAGTGGCCTCAAAATCTCAGCATACCAGGCAGGCTCACAATGTAGCTTCACATGAAGAGTTTGCCCATTTTTTGTGTGTTACACACCAGGTGGGGACTTAGACTTGACCAGAGCAGTCTTGTCACTGTCACATTGATTCAGGATTTGGAGCAAAAAGAGAATGCTTTTTATACTTTCAAGTGTGTTCTGCACCCTTTTTTTCCCCCATGCTTTGTATGGGATGAAATGGTCAAGTGATGCTGAACCAAACATTTTGCAACACTGAATTTTTCTCTATCCATCCTTAAAAGGAAAGGCATCTCAATATCAGCAAGCTGTATTGATAAAACTCTGTTATTAAAACCACATAAAACCACACTCTGAAGCATGGGTCATAGCAAAGTGTTTGCATTACAGGTTTTAATTACATATTCCTCTTAATTTCCTGTTAATTCTCAAAGACTCATTGCTAACTTTTGCTTATTATGCTACTTAATGTGAATTTATTGCTTTCACCTGATTCTTCCTCTCCAGTGGAAGTTGCCTCTTGCCATATTGGTTCTCTAAGGTGGAGATACTTGAGTATGTTATTAGGAGCTTGGATGATTTCTAGCAGAGATTGTTTGTGATGTTTTTCCTCAGTGAAATAATGAAATAACTGAGCTGCACCTTGAAGCAATATGGCTGGGCAAGCATGATGCTGTACTTGTGCTGCCTGCTGTTTCTTGAAGGTAAAGGTGGGTACAGTCCTCTTGGAGCTCAGACTACCAACCCTTCTCTACAGGCAGGACGTATTGGGTCATTCAGAGCTGGCATGGGTGTCTCAAAGATGGTCCTGCCACAATCTTTACAGAGGTGTGGTTCACACAGTATTTGGGAGTACACTTTGTAGGTGAAGAGATAAGAGATAGAGCTTGTCCAGTTTCCTAGAAGGTTAATAAATGTTACATACAAGTAAGGGGAAATTCCTGACACATTTGAAAATATTGGCTGCTGATTTTAACAGGATCAGGTTTTCATCTGCGAAGCTCTGTCACATCGTATCTCATCTTTCTTGTTTATTTTTTGCCTAGGCCAGCTATCCTTATGGCGGAAGGAGATGGATGGGCCAGTCTCTGCTCTTTTGCTGACAGGACAGCTGGAAGCATGTCAGTTCTTGACTTACCTTTGGTTTGTGTTGGTGCAAGGGCTCAGCACAGCTTGTGCACAAAAAGTTTTCTTGGCTTTTGCAGCTCTTGTGCTTTGACTTAAGATGGAGAGCGATGACGGGGAGTTGACGTATGGTCTGTGACAGGGGTGGGTGAGGGTTGCTGGCTCTTGGTACCTCTAGCCACAACCAGTCAGGGCCAGGGGCTGTTCTCTGCCCCTGTGATGATACGCTATGCCCTGGCCACATCTGTTCTGGTCAACTCTTTAGACTCCAAAACTGAGTAAACATTTTCAAGCTGCCTATTGACCCTGGTCAATGCATTGTTTTCAGTCAAATATAGACACTAATTTGAAATGTGGAAGTTTTAGCTGAACTGAGCCCCGACTGGGCAAGTAGAGATCTAAAAATTTAATAGCACAGGCAGACAGGCTCTGGTGCCTGGGCCCTGGCACTCTTTGTTTATTGGTATTAATGAATCCTTGCCTACTGTAAGTTGCAGGTGACCCTTTAGGTTGCTGGCTCTTGCACCCTGTTGAATTTCAGGAAAAAAAGTCATGGGCTCTGCAGTAGTGTTTCTTTTCAGGAACTGTGCACTTTTCACAGTGCCTGTGAGCCTTGGCAAAGAGGGATGCTGCTTTTAGAGGGAACTGGGGGAAAAAAACCCTGCTTCTGCAGAAGTCAGTGCTAAGGCTCCTGGGATCCTCTGTGGACCCTCTTATTACACTGAAAAATTCCTGCTGGCTCCCAGGAGAGGGACTTAAATGCAAATATGAGTTGCTGGTGGGACTTGTCATTCCATAGCTCCGGAAGATTGACGTAATGCCAGCATACCTGGTTTAATTGCTACATGTTCCTTCTTACAGACTGGGGACACGCAGAGGAGCAAGTAGAGGGGAAACAGTTTTGTCCTCCTATTCACCTTCACCCTGTGCCCAGACTCGCCTCTGCTCAGCTTTTATGTCAAACAGGGATTCTGAAGGTCACCAACAGGATCAACATCTGGGAACAAGGGACAAGGGGTCAAGCTGGAGCACTGTGTGTTGCTGGGGGGCATGCTCCTAAACTGCCGAACTCCTGATCATCAGCGGGAGATGGGTTGTTCCTCTCCATCTTATCTGTTTCTTTCCCTTGTTTCTGAAGGAAGCCAAGCATTACTAGCCCACATGTTTTAGCCCACACCTTTCCTTGGTTAGATGATTCTCACTGTATTTTGTGCTCTTGCCCTTTTTGCTCCCAAGGTTCAGCAAAGTCCTTTGTCTCTCCACAGCTACCCTATTCAGGCAGAAGATGGACTGGGGACCCTGCAGTGCCAGGTGGAAGGGAACCACATAGGTTGGTGAAAAGGGAGAAGAATCATGGGTTTGTGTTATTCCTGCAGCTCCAGCGGATAGAGGGAGGGTGTCAATCACGAGTTCCTGCTCTGTCTTCAAAAGTAGGAATGTGGCTCAGGGCTGAATCCACAAAACCTGCTACAGATCGAGGTTTACCAGTCTTCAACACAGCCACTGCTGTGATTTACATCCTCTGCGCAGCCTTGGAGAAAACAAAGTGTAGTGCTCCAGTGAAACAATGACACGATGTGGACATTGTTGACAGCAACAGTGTGATTTGGTGTCTTTGGTCAGTTTTACTTTAATCCTTCTTGTATGTGATGGACCTTCCCTTTACTGCTTTATTAGAGGAATAAGTTAGGTTGTCCCTTCTATTCATGGTCTCTCTGGTAGCAGGTTGGATCCCTTTAGTTTTTCCTTGCTTCCGAGCATTCTGAAGAAGCTTCTAATTTCTTTTGGAGACTTTGAGCAGCAAGCTTCCTGCTTGGGGAAGATCATCTGTGTTAAATATATAAAATAGAAATTGGTATCTAGCTCTCATATAGACACTGATGGTGCAGTAGAATATCCTGACCTTTTGAGATACCTTGGGGTATCTAGAAGCTCTCCAGTGGGGTGTCAGAGATAATGGAGGTCTTGAAGAAGGTCTGCAACTTCCTAGCATGGCAAGTGAGGCCAGATAGGACCCACAGGGTCTAAGATGACATGAAGCATTTATGTTTAGGCAACCAAATCCTGCTTCTAAGATTCAGCTTGCAGGTTCATGTGTAGCTCTACGTACCTACAGTGTAGTGTCTACTCACGATCTAAGGCTCTGAGTTCCCTGAGCTGATATTTGGCTCAGTTCCTGCACGCACACTCTGCTGAAATCAACACAGTTATACTGTTGTAAAGAAAATCTAAGGAAGAGGAGAATCAGGCCCAGGACACCTGGACAAGGTTTGGTAGGATGCACTCTTCATGGAGCCCTCCACGCTTCTGCTATAAAGCATATTACTTTTCTCTCCTCCAGGGTCCCACAATGTCAGCTTCTCAGTGTTTAACAAAGGAAAGTGAGTAAAAAGAATTTTTTTTTCTCTCTTTTTCCGTGGTTTTGCATGGGGACACAGCTGCATTTGTGTTCAGGATATGTGCATGACTTTTGTACTGAATCCTGTGTTTCGTTGTTTAGAAATAAGGTTTTTCTATTTTGAGATGATGATCATCAGATTTCAGATGAAAAGGGAGAATGTTCTTCCCTCAAAGCATCTTTTTTTTTGGGGGGGTTTCAATACTCTAGCTTCAGTGCCCAAATCATAACTCATCTGTAAAACCTAACTGAATAAAATCCTTTCACCTTGTTTTTGACTCCTCATCCAAATGGGAAAGAATTTAGCCATAAAAGGAGGTGAAAATGGGTTTTTACAGTGCCAAACCCATACTTTATAATAGGACAGTACTTCTAATAGAGAGTTTCAGCCGCATAATGGAGTTTCTTGAATCAGTGCCTCAATGCGCTGGTGGAAGGTGTTGTTGGTCCTTGTAGAAATGTTCCACAATTCCTCTGGAGACCGAGTGCTCCGCTCTACCAAAAGAAGGTCTAATTTAATTTAAATGACCAAGGGTTAATCAGGTGTTTTCTCTCTTGCAGGTCAGCAGTACACAAAAGTGCTTGGCTCATCAGTGCCAAACAGGAGCTTTTCTTGTATCAAACACATTCAGGTATTGCACTGATCCACCTCACTGGCCGCACGGTCCTAGTGTGGTCTTAGAAAAGGTCTCTCACTGTTGTCTTTTCCAAGGACTTAATTTTGTCGTGTTGTCATTTTGGGTGTGCCGTTCCCCTGGTGTGGGCTTGACTGCACGAAAAGCTGCAGATCAAAAATTTCAAGAAGACTTGGTTTATGTGCTAAGGGTGGGAGTCCTGCCATGGGCTATATCCTACAGTGAGTTAGTGTTCCTCTCAGATTTGTTTGAACTTTGTTTAGGATAGCCTAACCTGAGGCAATCAGCCAGAGGACAGCAGTATGGGATGGATTTGGGATGATACTGCTTTTATCATTGTTCCTTTTCCTGTCAGATCATATATAGACTTGAGATGTTGCATCTAGATAAACATTTCCCCCTTAAATCACACTGTATTTGGTAAGGTTGAGATTTTAGAAATGTAGACCTTAGGATGAGATAGATCCCACATCAGCTACAAAGAGGATGTGATGTTCAGTTGCTCCAAGAATTGAGTTCTGGATAAATGGTGAATGGCAGATTACTGCACCATTACTTTAAAAAAAAAAAAAAAAAAATTAAGGTACATTAACATTAATCACTTCCATGTGACATTTCAAGCTATATTGTGGACAGCAGACAATGGGATCCTGAGCATCTGCTCAAGATTATAGTCGTGGGCAAATGTGTCCAAGATTCAGCAAGGCTGGATGCCCAACAACCAAAGCAGAAGTAGGGGACTTGGAACTGCAGAGCACTGGGCAGCACTTGACCTTAGTTGGAGGTTGGGTAAAGCTGAAGGACCACTTGGTTCACCTACACAGATCCCCAGCAAGATTCCATCAAGTTTTTGCCATTAAGTTGGTTGAACTGAATGTATCGAATGCACTAGTTCTTTATGGGCTGTGAGAAGCTTGATTCAAGAGGTAACAAAAGCTTTTTTTTAAAAATAAAAACCCATAGCCAATAAATGTTTTGTATGTTGTTTATAGTATACGGCTTGTTTCACCTATAAATTCAAAACACTGTAAAGGAGGGTAATTTTATGTCCTTATTTACAAGTTGAGGCACAGTAAAATGAAATAACCCTGCATGAAAGTGTCTATTGGCAGAACACCAGCAGAAACAAGATCTGCCAGACTGATCCAGTAGACTGTACTGTGGTAGCCAGCAGTCAATACTGGAAAAGTAAAGTTTAAATACGAGATGTATTAACAACAACAAAAAAATGCAGATAAAGACCAATATCCCTCATCTTTTTTTATCAGTCTTTTTTTTTTTTTTTTTAGAACTGTACAAATACATTTGGGTGGTTAAACTAGGATATCTGATTGCAAAATGAGTAAATGTCATCAAAGAAATAGGTTTCCAGCGTGGAAAGGCATGACTAGAACAGATAAAATACTGAAAGATTCTTGTGGACATGATGTGGACACAGATGTCAGATGTTAGGTTCCCTTCGTTTCTCCCTGAAGCCTAAGAGATGACTGGAAAGTGTGGTAACATCTAAGCCTATAGGCTAAATTGAGAAGAAAGTCAGAGAAGGTCAAAAGGATTAAACCAGTTTTAATTCCAACTTTTTTTTTTCTTTTTTGCAGAGCCCCTCAATAGCAGAGAATATACTGGTTTGCAACCTGAGCATGGCAGATGCAGCCACTGCTAAGTAACAGCCCAAGCATTACAGTGTTTCTCCTGTCACGCGGCCAAATTACCCATGTTGTTCATTCCTGGTGTAATCTCAGCGGCTGCCAAAAACCCTGTGAAGGATCAGTGAGATGCCTGTTTCATTCACAGGAGCCTGCTCTGGCTGGAAACTGTACAAGTGCATTGCTGGCTCTGACAGAAATAGGGTTGGGATTAACCTTTGCAACGCTTGTTTTCAGATCCCCCTTTTCCTTCCTCTGTAGAGATAGTCTCTGTGTTCCCAACTGGTGGGAGTCTTGGAGGAGGCACTGACCTCACCGTCACGGGGGATTTCTTTGAGGAGCCCGTACAGGTCACTGCTGCAGGTAAGTGGAGAAATGTCTGAAATATGCTTTTTTTTTTTTTTTTCAAAACTGGTTATGACCACAAAACCCAACAGATGCTCATGGATACCACTGCAGGAGTTGTAAGACTCACCATCAGGAAGGTCCAGTTATTCTGACTGTGGGTTTGAACTGTTTGGCTTGCTTGATAGCACAAGCCCAGGCTTTTAGCAAAGTGTTGACCCCTTTTGGGAAAAAAAGATGGGTTCATGCTGCAGCTGAGCTGTGTTTACAAGTCTCACACAGAGCATTTGTCTCCTTTTCCTGCTGCCAGGTGTCCCCTGTAAAGTCAAGTATGTCTCTCCCCAAGGAATCAGATGCACCACAGAGCCTGTTGGCAAGGGCAGGAGGCTCGGTGCCCCCCAGCCAGGTACAGTATTTAAATAACGGAAGGTCCAAACAAGAAAACACACGTGGGAATGGAGGGCAGAAATTGTTTGGTGATTAATGCGGTCAAAAAGCAGGGCTTTCCAAAACTGTCTGCTTCAACACCAAGCCAGTTTCTCCTAGGTTTGACAGGGAGGGGGGCGACAAAAATGATCAGAGGGATGGAGTCACCTGCCCTAAGAGGGCAGGCTGAGAGAGTTGGGGGTGTTCAGCTGGAGAAGGCTCCAGGGAGACCTTAGAGCGGCCTCCCAGGACTTACAGGGGGCTTAAAGAAAGACAGGGACAGACTTCTTAGCAGGGCTTGTTGCAATAGGACAGGACATAATGGTTTTAAACTAAAAGAGGATGGATTCAGACTAGATACAAGGAAGAAATATTTTTACAACGAGAGGGTGAGGCTCTGGAACAGGTTACACAGAGTAGTTGCAGCTGCCCCCTCCCTGGAAGGGCTCAAGGCCAGGTTGGACGGGGCTTTGGGCAACCTGGGCTAGTGGAAGGTGTCCCTGCCCATGGCAGGGAGTTGGACTAGATGACCTTTAAAGGTCCCTTCCAACCCAAACCAGTCTGTGATTCTATAGCAAGGAAAGGCAAGGTGGAGAGATCAGGCCACCACTTGCAGCTGGGCAATGATGGTAGGAAGGTCAACCTGGTGTACAGGGCTGTGGAAAATGAGGGGGGGGAAAAGGTATGGGTAATAATTAGAGGAAGAATAGCTGAACTAGAGCTATTGCAGAGGTTACTGCTTAAGTGGAGCATTGCAGTAGGAAATTATTGTGCATAAAATGAGGCCTAGTTTATTTTGACTGTGGGTCATCTAGGCACCGTTTCCTGCAAGAGCAGACGTGTGAGCTTGGTTGGATGCTCTGCTCTCTGCAGACTTTTTGTTCTTTCTGGTGGTGAGTTTCAAGGTAGAACAAATTCCCGGAAGTGAGATCTGTGTTCTGCCTTGGGCTGAAAAAAAGTCCTCCAGACAGATCCAATTTATTCTTAAAATTTTCTGTTCTGGCCTGCCTCCTTACACCCCTGATTCTAGCATGTGCTCTTGGATTTTTCTTGGCTGCTACTGAGAATGCTTTTGTTTTAACTTTCTAGGAAACAGAGGGCTTCTATTTGAAGTCTGGGATGATGCCTCTGATCTGACAGAAGCAGGTCCTGGATATAGATGGCAGTTTGTACCTAATGCCAGTTCCCCAGCAAGATTTCTGTCCAGGACAAAGAAGTCCTTCAGGTACTTAGTGATCTTAAAGAGATGAAGCCATGGCAATCACCTTTAGCAGTGGAAGGTGTAGCAATAATCCCTGACAGCTCTCTATAGCAGAGCCTTACTGCATAGCTCCTGTAAATCAAAGCAACCCTCTGCTCCGAGGTCCTTTTGAAGCTCAAAATATGCAGTGAAGTGTTTTATTTTTCCTCCTTTTCCTTTCACTCAGTATTTCTGCTCTACCTGGCCTAGATGTGCCTGACATACCACAAAAAAATTGCTGTGGAGGTAGAAGGAGCTCCAATTAGAGGCTGTCTTGAGCTGGAGCTCCAGCCAGATGTGGAGGGCCAGACCCTCAGCTGATGTTGGCAGCTGTAGCACTGGTGGAGTTAATAGAAATAAACTGACTTGCCCCAAGCTGCAAAAATCTCTGAACTGTGTTGGTGCCCATTGTCTCATCAGATACACCCTTGAAAAGCTGTTTAAGATGCATGAATGTTTTCATTTTTCTATCACTTCTCTGTTTTTCTGTTGATCTTGTGTGTGGTTTTGAACCTTTTCCTCCCTGTTCAGGGTTATGGCTTTGCTTGAAAAGAAATCAAGAAAAACGTGACCAACAAAACCACACTTATTTTCGGAGCTGATTTTTTTTTCCTTTTTAAAAATGTCTGTAAAGCTTAAATGACATTTAATGTGAAAATGGGTCATTTTGAGGTTCCTTCAGTTTTAAAATCTCTGGTTTGTTATAACTTTTGTACATGTGAAGGTGGGGTGTGGGTCTGGGACTTTTTTGCAGTAACTCTTTTGTATATTACAGATGTTCTGTTTTTACTTAGCTCCAGGCTTCGTGGATTTTTTGTGGCTCCTCAGACCAACAATTACACCTTCTGGATTCAGGCAGATGGTCAGGCAACTCTCTACTTAAGTTTGTCTCAAGATCCAGAACGTAAGGTATTACTCTTGGCAGAGGAAAAATGAGATCAGGATAGGAAAGGGTTTTAACTGAGGACATAACAAGTGGGAATTTCCCTAGTGTGAATTGATTTATTGGCCCTTACTATGAATCTGTTGGAGAGTGAGATCTGTATGACTATATTTGACATTTTACATTGGCCCTATCGGCTGCTCAGCTCAGGAAAATCTCACTCTTGCAACCAGAGTCTTTGAATGCCCATTCCAGATGACCTTTTTGTTAGCTCAGCACATCACCATCACTAACAATCTGTGCAAGGGGACCTGGAGACTTGTTGTCTGACTTCCTCAGTTTACCTCCTTTTTTGCCTGTTGAAATTTTGCCCTCTGAAAGCATTAGTACTTCCTTTTGTAAAGCTGAAAGCGTCTTAGAAATCAAGGTGACCTATTTCTCTGGGCTATTAGCTAGTAACCAAACAGGGCTAGAATATAAAGGATTTCTTACCTATAAAACAAAAGTAGCATTGCTGGTCTTACTAATGATAACATAATACATCTCAGAAGGCTGTAGATATAGTTCTTTCTTTTGTATTTGGCGGATGAGAGATGTAGAACTGAAATTATCCATGAAAAGTCACATGAGGAACTGGTATTAGGGCTAGGGTCAGCCATAAGAATAATCTTTATGGTATTGAACCCAAAACTAAAGCTTTTTAAGATGATCCTTTTTCCTGTATGGTAGGAAGGAATGTGTCAACCATCAACTCACTGCTATCAGTTGCAAGCACAAGTCTGTATTTTTGGAGCTGTGGTATTGGACAAAGTGTCTTTTGGGGCTGGAGAAATGTCTCTAACTGCTTGGTTTGGTTGTTCTGGACACAGGTGAGAGTAGCTTCTCTCCCTGCTGGCAATTTGGAGTGGTCTGAAAACTGGGTGAAGAGCTGGAGTGAGCACTGGCAGCCAAAATCCCAGAAATTTGAACTAATTGCTGGTTCAAGGTACTACCTGGAAGCAGTGCATCATGGAAAGGCACCCAGCAATGGGATGAGAGTTGGAGTCCAGATACATAACACGTGGTTAAATCCCCATGTGGTGAACAACTACTACATTGAGAGACATGAAATTCGGGCTCACGCCTTGCATCTTCCAGAGGTGCAGGTCAGTGCTGTGTGCTTAACCCTGGGAGCTGGATTGATCCTGGTTCACTGGATATAGATGGCAGAAAATCTTAATCATAAAGGCCCTGCCGTGTTAGACGGGAAGGTCTATTCCCACCTCATTTTTAACCTGAGATAGTTGATGAGAATAGCATCAGGGGCTGAAGGCGTTTGTGTTTCTTCCACAGATTGGTAGTCGTATGTAAATCCTGTGGTTGCATTATAACTTGTGTTAAAGTGTAAGCAATGCTGACTCCCTTCAGATGTTATCTCATGAAGGCCTCACCTTGTTAATTAATGTTAATTGATCCAAGTTTGGGATAGTTGGTTTGTTTTTTTTTTTTCCCTCCCCTTAGTGA
This sequence comes from Athene noctua, assembly GCF_965140245.1. Lineage (NCBI taxonomy): Eukaryota > Metazoa > Chordata > Aves > Strigiformes > Strigidae > Athene > Athene noctua. The sequence goes on from NC_134037.1 coordinate 5,572,907, forward strand.
CAGCACACTCAGTGTGTGCTATCTGATCAACCCTACACTGCAAACAGATGATAGAAACTTGCAGCTTGATGAAGGTTGCTCAGGAATAAGGGAACGTTTTCCTGGTGGTTAAACCCCATGGCTGCAGGTCAGGAGCTTTAGGAACCATTTGTGGCTGTCAGTGTCTGCACAGGTCATGCATCCCTTGTGCTGCCTTTAATCATTAGAACAGGAGCCCGAGGCTTGTGTCAGGAGAGACCATGGAGGGCAAGAGCAGTTTAAGAGTAGCTGAAGGGACTCTTGATTGTTACAGAGTCTTCAAAAGGCAAAATGCTGGCTGTAAAATCCTTCTCAGTAGAAGATAATCAGGTTTGAAGTCTGTGTGTCTCATGCAGTTCGTATCTGTGTTCATTTATTTATTCTCTTCTTTGCTTGCCAGATGTTGACTGTGTCTGGTACAGGGTGTTTCAGTATCTCCTGGAGTAACGCGCTGAGCAGGATGATCCCCACAAATGCTACAGCACGCCAGGTAGGCATCATTAAACTCACACACCCAGTCCTCTGCTGAGGTGTAAGCGATGGAGATCTGACAGTTGACAGCAGTTAAACATTTGGCCCAGAAGCTGAGATAAATTTTTACATGATGTAGGAGTGATTTTTTTTGTTACCGGGAGTGTTCCGCAGTGGGATTATTTGGGGGGCTGACTCCCAGGTGTATTCTAAGCCTATCACAGCATCTGATCTTGGCCTGTCTTGTCCGCAGTGAAGTATGTGGTATCCTCAGCTACCAGACCCTTGGACTTCTCCTCTAAGAACAGATGTGTAGTGTCTGGCTCTTTCTTCAGACAGAAGCTCCATTCTGGCTTCTTTAAAATCCCATAGTCTCTTGGTGTGGTAGTTGGTCACTGTTTAAACTACTCTGGGTCGTAACTCCATGATATCACTAGACATTGAGTCAACACAGCTGGTGGAGCCTGGAGGGACATGAAGATGCCCAGGCTGTGATATAGATATAGCTCACGTAAGAAATCTGCACCTTTCTGAGGAGATTGCTGAACACCTAAAGGATGTTTCACACCCCTGAAGGGTATCAGACACGGAATTTTACATTCTGTGTTGAGCTGAATTTTATTCTCTACCATTTGGCCACCTGCTTGTTCAGAGCTGCCTTGCCACCACTCCCTAGCTGATGAAAAATGTAGTGATGTGTGTGTTGAAGCTCTCTGCTGAAATGTTCCAGACACAATTGCACTGTGACTGCTTTTCACTTTCTTAATTTTTTTTAAAGGTGCAAACAGCAATCGAAGAACTTCTGTCAATAGAATGTGACACCGAGCCAACTTCTGCTAAAATCCTTTTACGTGATGGCTTTGAGAAAGAAGGTAGGGGTCTTCTGTCACAAATTAGCAGTATTCACTGTGAGAGTTGATTTCCTTTTATGAAATAAATGTACTTTAAACCTTCAATTACAGTAAATTTACACTTCTAATGGGTTTAGGTACATACATTTCTGTTTCTCAGCTATTCATTATTTTTATGTATTGTGATGGGGGAGTTCATAGAATGAATATTAAACCCAACATGATTAATATAATGAGAGATTCTTTCTGTAATACATTGTATAATTCAGTTGTATTGCAACACTTACCAAAGCAGGTGATATGTTTTGCTTGTTAGAAACGTTAAGAGACGAAAAATGCAAGTCCTAGGGCATGTGAAATTATTCATGTTTCACTATGCCTGCTGGGGAAGCAAATCTGGCATAGCTCATAGCTACAGCTCAGGCTGTGGAAACAGCTGATTCTGACTCTGGAGATCTTCACTTTCAGTGTTTCTTGATGACTGAAAGTGAAACAGTGCAAATTTCTGTGGTATGCTTGACTGGTCAGGGAAGGTGTGAAACATCAGTCACTTTTGTAAAAAAAAATAAATAAATAATTAACGATAATAGTTTTGTAACATTGAAGGTATGGCACACATAAGAAAGCTACTCTAGTAGAAAATAACTCCAGTAACACTGGCCCAAGCTGCCCAGAGAGGAGGTGGATGCCCCATCCCTGGAAACATTCAAGGCCAGGTTGGACGGGGCTCTGAGCAACCTGATGTAGGTGAAGATGTCCCTGCTCACTGCAGGGGGTTGGACTAGATGGACTTTAAAGGTCCCTTCCAACCCAAACCATTCTACAATTCTTTATCCGACAGCAATTATAGTATACTTATTCTATACCAAAAAGTAGGTGATTGTCTAGACACCTCGTATCACGTTCTTGTATTCAGTATGGAGAGCGAGAGAACAGGTCCCAGCCAGTGATATGTCTGGTAAATGATTCCTCCAAGTGCAGGAAAGAAATCAATTAATTGGGGAGGAAGGGAAGCTTCATGCAGAAAAACAAAAATAACAACAGAATATTCTTAACGTGGTCCCAAATCTACAATTCTGCCAACAAAAAAAGAGAAAAACCTGAGCTAAAAGCCAGTGATAATTCAATGCTACAGTGGGAATAAAAATGAATGTGCAACAAATAGTTTTCACTGATGATTGTAAAATGTAGGTAATGTTAAAAGACAGCAGAACAGTGGTGAAATTGTGGTGAAGGGATGCCAGGAAAATAAAAGATCAGCCGCACACATTCAGACCCAGGGTCCATGTAGTCTAGTGTCCTGTCTTCAGCAGAAACCAAAATAGATGCCTAGGGAAGGGTAAAAAATGGATGATTATGTATAAGCATTAATTCTCTCCAAATATGAAGTATTTTCAGTTCAATTTAATTTCCTGAGTGTAATATGTTTTAAAATTTAATTACATTCAGTGTTTCTCCCTTCCCTGTATTTACATAATCGTCCCTTGAACATAGCTAAACTACTACGTTCATAATTTTGTTCTACTGAAGGTTTCAGCAGGTCCAACACTCATGCAAAGAACCACAGCTTCTTCCTTTTGATTTTTTTTTTTTAAATTATTTTAAACTCTGCTATTAATTTCATTTTGCAAGTTTTATTTCTCTTACTGGAAGAAAAAGTGAATTGTCAGTACGTAGTGACAGAAGAAAGTCTTTTTTGTACTAGGAAGAAATCCTAGCAGTTTTTCAGCAGCATGGCTGGTAGACCAATGGAACAAAGATCCCAAAGCAGAAAGTGGATTCACTGTTGCTTTATACATCAAGTTCCAGCTTTGCCTGAGTGTTTTCTGGAAAGGGATTTGGTCAGACATACTCTATATGGCTAAAAGCAGTGTTATTTGCCGTAAGGTTTTATGGTCAGAACAATAATGGTCCCTCCTTCTGTCTCTCAGCAACCTTAAGCTGGGGAACAGTTGTCCTACAGATGTTTATTACTTATGTGGGCAGCAGAATACTTCAGAGTAGGACTGCTTGACAAATTCTGGACACCTGCTTCCTATATTTTCATTAATCTCTTGACCATACTGGTTTCTTCTGATTTATTTTTAAGCCTCTCATCCCCTCTTGTTTTTTTCTTTCAGATATGAAATACATCATTACCACAGGACACGTCGTCAGTAGAATGGAGCCTTTCTGTGGGAGATTCAGTGTTCACAGACCAAGCCAGCTGGTGAAAACTTCCCCATCAACTCTACCAAGATATGATCTTACTGAATACACGCATGTAAGTGGCTGCTCTCGATGAGCAGGTTACACTGGGGACTCAATACTCGGAGCCCAATCAGCAACATAAAATCATCTGGTCTGCTTAGACTTCCTCCAGATCCACAGAGGATCATATCTTTGGACTGTGCTTGTGAACAGAGCAGAGGGTCTTCTGTTGACTGGGTGGATAGTTTGAGATCCCTGAGATGCAGATACTGCTTAGCACATCTGGCTGCTATCTGCTTCTGGGGGTGCAAGACTTGCTGAGGGAAAGGAAAAAGTGGGATAATGTTGGGAAAAGATGGGAGGTGCGGGGATGATTGCTTCTTGATAAAAGAAAAAAAACCCTTGTTAACCAGGGGTCCACTCACTCACTCTTCTGCTCTACACCTATTTTTAATAAGAATAAGGTCTTGATTTCTGTCACCCTTTCCTTGCCACATGGAAGAAGGCAAATAGTTGGGGATTGAAAGGAAGGAGACAGAAGGGAAAGACTCATACCCAAAGCCTCCTGCAGTTCTCCTGGACAACTTCAGTTCCCCTTTACAGACCTGTTCGAGTCTTGTTTCCCCACCTGACACCCATCCCAAAGCTTCTACCTCGCAAATCAGCTCCTCCAGTCGTCTTTTCCTCCCTCCCATATCCTTGAAATCCCCACTGGTACTTCCCAGCTATGTTTTGCCCCCAGATCTCGCTGAAACCTACGGGCTCAGTTTCAGGCTATGTGGTGGCTAGTGCACCATCTCCTCTAGGTATTATTCAAGGCAATTTGGCTTCAATGGGTGGGCTTTATTGCTGACCTTGAGCAAAATATTTCCCTATTAATGTTAAACAAATATCTTCTACAGACATGACTCATAAATTACCTGTTTTGATTTGTGATTTTTTTCCCCATTTTTTGCAGGTATGTTTTGCACATAAAGGCCATATGAGCAATATCTTTCAAATCTTGGTGTCTTATACCAATGTCTCTTTATGTTCAGTGAAGAGGAACCTCACCTGCCTATGGGATTTCAATAAAACTGACTCTAAAAGGTATCCAGACACTTGTAGTTTCCAGAAATTACACTTTCCATTGTAAGAATGTATACTAGGAAATTCTAATTCGTATAGGAACAAATTGTCAGTTGGGGTAAGCTGACACCTGCTCTGTCCCTGCAGAAGCATTCCCAGAGGTGTTTCCATACTTTTTGAGGATTTACTGAGTAAGTTTACATGTTTCTTGTTATATACACTATCTCACCTTAGTAATATACAGATGGAGAGTTTATTCTGTCTCTGGTAAGCATGCCAAAAGGTTTCTGAGGACATTTCCCAGGTTCTTTGGCAAGAGTCAGCAGATTTTCTGCAGTGAGTCAGAGATGAATTATTATTATTATTTTTTTTTAATCCCCAGGAACCTCATGAAATCATCGATACAAAAAGTTTTCAAATTGGTGTAGACTTTAATTTTCTTTATTCACTTAGATTTACATAGGTAGAAAACATTTGGTGTTAGGTGTAAAGCTTGGGGCAAGCAGACTTAAAAAATCAGGAGTCTCTGAAGAGCTTTGGGAGGTAAAGCAGCTTGGGTGTCTGTAAGGCTGTGTGAGGGGTGGGTGCCTGCCTGGAATAAGGGTTTGGGATTAAATTACTACATGGCGGAGAGAGCTGGGAGCCTTCAGCAATCATCTGGTATTCCCAAGGCGTCTGACCTGGGCTGATCCCTGTTGAGGTCACTGATGCTATCGTAGTGTTTTTGCCAAAAAAAGAACAGCAGTAGTCATTCCCGCATCTCACTATTGTGACACAGAGGAGGATACCTAAACAGAGATCTAAAGCTTTATTTCTCACCATGGGGAATGCAACAGAGACAGGTAGAGAGTGATCACAAACCACTGAGCAAGCCTCTTGTGTGTGAGTGATAGCAGCAGTACCTGATGTTACCTGGAAGCTTCAAGCACCTCAAAAGTCAGTTACTGCAACTACCTCGCAGCAAAAGAGAGCTTGCACAACCCTGGTGTCTTCCAGCTGGACATTTACCTGCACTGACCTCTGGAAGGGGTGTGTGAATCGCTCCATGCTTCTCCAGGACCTCCCTGCCCATTCCCCAGTGTTTGTGCATCAGATAGACTTGCTGCGCCCTGTGCTGCAAAAGGAAACCTCTGGGTCATTTTACCTTGATGAAGTTGTCATCGCAGACAGAGCTGTGACTGGTAAAGGAATCTGTTTTTTTCTTTTTATTATTATTATTATTATTATTTTTTTAATAGTACCATCTTTCTAGGATACTCTATTAAAATCTTTAATGATGGGGTTGGTTGAAACTTTTTCAAAGGGGAATGGTATTTCACAACAGGCACAAAAATAATTTGTTTTCTTGAACATTTTTTTTTTGTGAAAGAAATCAGGAAGGAATTGCCGAAATATCAAACATAACTCTCGAACCGTCTTGCCCAGAGAAAAACCAAACAGAACACCCCCAAGCAGATATGTTTCCAGCTGTGAAATGAAAACAACCTAGGCATAGTGATAGCTGTTCTCCTTGCTCTAATGAATGCTTGTGCTCTTGTTCTTTCAGTTTTTCAGAGGGATCCCAAACCACCTTGGCTAGGTGGGAGGATAGTTGAAGCAGTATCTGTGGTGGGGTCTTCTCCCACTTACAACGTGTCCTGGATGGTGTCTGATTGTGGTGCAAGTCTGCCACTTCTCTCTCTAAGGTAGGGACAGTGCGTATATTATCTCAATACCCTGTAAAACCTCTTGCAGTTCTCCCTGACATGTCTGGAGCTCGTTGTCATCTAAGACAGGACACGGGAAGTAGTGAAGAATAAGACTGCAGCTTGGCGATCCCTGTGCTTTCATTGGAGTCTTGTCCTCCAGGCATTTCAAACAGCCTGTGTTCTGACTCTTTAGACTACTGAATCCTGCAAAAGTGTCTGTACTCTGTAGATGGGCTGAAGTTCTAAATTTAAGATATTTAATTTCACTCTTGGCACATGAGTGTTTTGAGCTTTGCTCACCATACAGGATCTTGAACATACACTGTAGACATCTTAGTGAAAGTATCTGATTCTAGTATTGAAGTTCTATTGTATGAGTGGGATTCAGTTGCCAAAGCAGAGGTGCTTAAGATGTTTCAGCTAACCTGGGGTGTGTAAGACATGGGCCACCAAGATCTGGTGTAGGACTAGATAGAGATCTAAGCCCTTCTGGAACAGTGGATGGAGATCTGCCAGAGATGCTCCCAAACACCTTTAATGACACCAATTGCCATGTGTCCATATGTACTGAGATGGTTTCTATTCTGGAAGTCCCAACAATGAAAGAGCCATAGGCTAACCAGATCAGAGAGCGCAAGGGCTATGCTGGCAGAGAGCAAGTCCTTTGAAAGCTGGATTGTATCCAGTTGAGTCAGCAAGGATCTGGTGGGAATAGAGCCAGGCAAGGGAGAAGCTGGAATGATGCATCATCTCCTCTGCGGCAGACAGGTGTTACTTTGGCTCAGTTATTTCACCCAAAGCGATTTGCTCAGGTGTCCACAGGAAACCTCCTTTCAGAAGAAGGTGAACCTCAGTCTGCTGTATCTTAATTTGGTTTCTTACCTTGTGGTCTTTTCTCTTTCAAGCTGAAGTAAAGCAATGTGTCATTAGTTGTGAGTGCTCTAAAGACAGCTAGATTCTCCTTTCAGAGGTGGCTAACAGCTGAAGAAAATTAGGCTGTTTGGTCTGGTTCCCAGAGCAGCCAAGTCCTTGCATTTCCTTGTGAAAACCAAGGTTTGGGTGAATTAATCACATGTTGGGGTTCAGAGACAGAGTCTAAGTCAGCATAAAGGAAAAGACTGATGCAAAAAATGCCTCAGAGAAAGATTTAAGAAGCTCAATCTGTTTAGTTTAATTAAAAAGAAGATTGAGGCAGATTGATCCCAGTACCTCTCACCAGGAAAAAAATAATAAAAAAGTGCTTGGCACTGGTGGGCTTCTGCATCTCACAGAGGAAGATGTAAGAAAACCAGCGTGTGATGCTGAATTCAGGAAGACTGAAAACAGAAATCAGCACACACTTTAAAAATGAGTAGGCTGATCACTGTCTTTGGATATCTTCAAAACAAACCTGGCTCTTTCTCTTAACTGAGCACAAGCTGGGCTGCATTCCGGTACAACTTGCTGCGATCGGGGCAGGGGTCTGAGCTAAAATCTGAGGGACCGGCTGTAGGTCAGACAAGAAGGCTCAGGGATCCTTTTGGTTTTGTGTTCCTGAAATTTGCTCTGCAGAAGGCAGGGGCTGAGGTGTGAGACTTTAGCTGTTACCCACACGCTTAACCGCGTGGTGGCATCATTGTACCACGGAGAGTCTCTTTTCCCTTTGAAAAAAGATAATTTAGAGGCAAGTGAGAAAATACTTTTAAGTTTTAGAAATCGGGCTTTGGGTGAAGTCTAATGTGAAATATCGCTGTAATTCAGAGGAGTTGAGATTTTGATAGACTGGAGTTGACTAAAGGAAAGCTTTTTGTCTTGGTGCTGTAGCTGCTGCCCTGGCTGTCTTTAGTTGGTCCTTTAAAAACACCAGTACTGGGGCAGGACTTGCTTGTGCTTGGTGCTGTATTAACAATTTCTTCTGACATAATTAAAACAAAGACTCCATCATTTTCTGTTGTGTGCCTTGCCCTACATCGTGCAGGTGTAAGTTGGGAGTACTGAATTCTCTTTGAGCTGTGAATACGTTCCCACTAGGTCTTTTCGAGGGTTTTGTTCCCACAGGCATCCCTCTGCTGCTGGTGATGTGGGGGTGTCACGAGTGGGGGCCTGACTGCTAATGCCTTCATGTGAACCCTCTCTGTCACACAGAGGTGCTTTGCTTGGGGAGGGCTCTAAGGAGTATGGCTACCTCTATGTCTCCACGGAGGATGTGAGAGTCAGCCTCACCATTCAGAGACTGCAAAAGTCATCCCCACCTATTGGAGGGACCTTCAGCATCCACTTGGCCAATACAGTGATATCAGGTAAGAGACGGTTCAGGTGCAGGTCCTGGATTTCCTTTGCAGGAAACAAAGTGAAGAAGAGAGAATATTACACCCTGGAAATGCTGAGGGTACAGACTGGCAGGTTAAACAATCTGTTGAGATAGCTGCTAGATCTTTGCATCTGATGTACTTCCAGACATGATTTAAGGATTATAGTCTGGCCAGTGTTTGTTGATGTTGGGAACGGGGTTGTTCCAAAATGCATACAGCCACTGTGAAATATTTGCCTTAATGTTAAAGATCCTCAACCGGGATTTTGCATCCCATGGTTTCATTATGCTGCCATTTCTCCAGCATCTGTCCTTCTGGTCTTGTACGACAAGACTTGTGCGTGTTACCAGGAAATTTGTTCTCTTCTAGGATTACCAGGATTGGTAATAGGCTTGTAGATATCACAAAAGATTTTGTGCGTAGAATTGCTTGCCTTGAATTTAATTACCCTTTATGCGTGCTAGGTTTTCTTGTCTTTGGTTTGAATAATCAGAGAGGCTTAGAATGAAAGTGAGCAGGTTAATCTGAGCAAGACCAATGATAAAGTTCTTAACTGAGGAACCAGTGGCTCAGTTACAAAGTCAAATAACAAAACGAGAAAGCACAGCCTTAGAATATTTCTGAAACAACTCTTTCCTCCGTGTTGTCACTTAAGATTTTTCTACAACAGCTGAAGGCTGTCTCCGTAGTACTTCATTTTGAGCATCATCTTTTAAAAATGTCCTCCATTCCTCTTGCTGTGTTCACAGGTCTTGTGCTTTGCCCTCTTTCTCATTAATTCATTTAGAGAGATTTATTGTATCTGTAGCTTTGAATGGCCATGGGTATTTATGTCAAAAGAAATAAAACATTATTTGCATTTTATCTGGATTGGACTCCACAAAATCTTGATAGGCTGACTCTCTCCACACCTGTCTCACCTAGGACATTTCCAACCTTTGTATTTTGAAGGAAAATGACTTGCACACTGAAATTTCATGTGTGCATATTGTATAAAAGTATTACTTAAACAAAATTTCTGATGGTCCCGATTGCAGGGAAGTTTCTATTTTTTTTTTTTTTTTTAGCAGAAGATCTTCAAAATACATAGAAGGAAGAAATGTTTTATGATGAGGGTGGTGAGGCACTGGCACAGGTTGCCCTGAGAGGAGGTGGATGCCCCATCCTTGGAAACATTTGAGGTCAGGTTGGACGGGGCTCTGAGCAACCTGATGTAGGTGAAGATGTCCCTGCCCCCATGGCAGGAGGATTGGACTAGACAACCTTTAAAAGGTCTCTTCCAACCCAATCTATTCTATGATTCTGTGGTGATTTGGCATTTGGGGTCCTGTAAATTTCCCTCTGCTGCTTTTTGGCAGTTGCAGAGGTTTGAACCACCACAGACTTGCACTAGTAATGAAACGTCTTTCTTTTCTATGTGCTCTCCTAGGGATGATGGTATCCACCGCTTTCTAATGTTTTTTGCAGGTGTTTCAGTGCACATCTCCTCCCACCATCTCCGCAAGCTTTTGCAAGACAACACAGATAACTCTACAGCCCCATACTTCAACACTAGCGACTTCATTGTGACCAAAGACTCAAACTCGTGCTATGAAAGCATCTGGACACTGACTTGGAAAACAAAAACTGGGGACTTGCCCAATGTTATCAATGTACAGTAATTTGCTACTAACATTTACTTTGAACCCTATTCAATGTCTTTGGCCTTGGATGATTCATTCTCCCAGTATTTGTTTTTACAGACATCCATGGGACCTTAAGCTAAATGTCTTCCTATTAGGAATAGCAGTTTAAGCAAATTCCAGATTAGTTCATTAAAAAAGCAATTACAGTTACAGGAGGAGAAATTACATCTTCAGAGTCTGTGCCCCAAAATGAGGAGGCTAGGATGTTATTTCTGGGTTTTGTTGCAGTTCTGCGGAATAAAGGGATTATAATAGCTATGTGAAAGATATTATTATCACATATTTTAGTACCATAACTGAAGCTCAGTACAGGTTTGTGGCATCATTTATGGGCCAAGAAGATCTTTTTCTGACAACTATTCTGTGTGGGTCCATATCTGGTTCTCACAAGTCTCAGATGAAGGTTCAGTTCAAACTCTCCCACCCCAAGATTTAACATTTAAGTTTTGCCTCAAGTAAAAGTGTCTTTTTTTGAATAAGGATTAAGACAGAGCTGCTTCCTTCCCCCAACATATTTCTTTGTATATCCACCTTCTGAAAGTGTAAAATTATCTTCAACAAAGCAATGAGTTCTCATGCTGAAGACATTGTCCTGGATGGTAAAAAAAGCTTGAGCTGAATCTTCAGCTGTAGCACAGGTCCTTGTTCCATGCAAAGTTGTGTTTTTGAGAAGATGTTCAAAGCTGTTTCCATACTTAATTCCAGATGATATTACTATTAGAAGTTTATCTGCAGATCTGGCTCCTGAAACTTTGTCTGTTTCTTGCCTGCAAGGCTGAAGATGGAAATAGGGAGGTCTTGTAAAGTCTTGGGTAATGAAGATTTAGACCCGGAGATAGAAGTCATGGAAGAAACTTGAGAAGAGTTTTCCAGGAGTTATTTGATGCCTTGTAAAGACTTTGTATGAACTCTGGGGGGAACGGTTTTAATTTAAACTCACAGGATGGAAAAGGACAAGGAACTTAAATCCTTTGTTCTTTGCCAGGTCTCTGCTGAAAACCTCACTGGTCTGAAGCCAACAGTTTCTAGTCGTGTGGTTTATGATGGAGGCGTGTTTATTGGGCCGATATTTGGGGACATGCTTGCTACCTTCAACAACAAAACACAGGTGAGAGGTGCTGTCATGCTTTCTATTGATTCACCTGGTTTGTGTAGATCCAGGAGTCTCACAGGTATTCAGGTACTTCTGCCACTAAATCCTTTCAGAAATCTACTGTTCTGTCATTTGTCATAAATCATTCAGATTCTGCTCCCTGGCTTGTGGAGTAGGACTCTTCTCCAAGAGCTAATGCAGGTGGGGAGTGTCATGACCCAGGCTGGAAGCCCAGAGAATCACAATGGCTCTGTGATCCCCTTAGGTTAAATTAAGGTGAAATGACACCAAACAACCAGCTATAATGTTTTACTTGCAGTAGAAAACAATTTAAACTTGGAAAAAGATAATAAGCAATGTGGTCTCCTATAAATTTATAAGAAAGAAAAGAAAGGAAAGGAAAAAAAGAGAAAAAGAGAGTCAAAGAAATCTGGATTCAGTGTTGTCTCAGGTCGGGTAATTTGGGTGGTGGGTGCACCCACAGAAAAATTTTCGGTCACCTTTTAAGTTCATCTTATCAGCTGATTAGCATACTAGAAGAGGAGGGGCAGGTATTCCACAAACTCATTTCCATGAGAGACAAGGAAAAACGTGGAGCATTGGGTTCCAGTTGAGTCGGTGGTTGAACTCACCCTGCCCACCTTTGGTTTTTCCTCGGTTCCCAGTGATTTTTGCTGACTTCATGCTTGCTATAAGTCATCCCAGAAATGATCACCTCTTACAAGTTCGTGTTACCACTTCAATGGCGAAGGAGCAAAGTCATTAACAAGGCAAGCATGGTGTCTGGCTTGCACAATAGAGTCAGTGATCAGTGGCACTTGTGCCTGGGGGGAAACATTTGGTTTCACTCAGTCCAGTTTCCCCCCTTTGAGGCTTATCTAGGGAGTTTGTCAAAGTAACTGCAAGGGAGTGGGAGCTGCACCCTTCCATAGGCTCCCGCTTCCTTGGGTGACATTCCTTAGCCTAATCCAAAGGCCGCAGCTGGTCCTTGAGGCTTTCTGTGTTGACCAATATTTGAGGCATTTCTTCCTTCAGTTCCTCACAGGGAGAATGATCATCATGTGTGATAGAAGACCATTTATTTCTTTTGAGGCTGTGGCTAAGGGCTGACATCATCTCTGGATTCCCACCTTTGTTGGGTCTTATGGTGCTGTCCACCAAACTTGGGACACTCTTCATCTGCAGCATTCCAGCTGTTACCCTGACGAGCAAAATAAATGAGATGGTACCTGTGGCACTAGTCTGTGAATTAGGCAAGTCCCTCAGCCTCTCTGGATCTCAATTCTTCATGTGTGAAAAGGGACCAAGGAGGGTTTCCTGGGTGAATGAGTCTACTGGGTGGACAAATGCACTGCAAACTCTGCTCTCAGATGTTGCAGAGCAGTGTGTGTCGCTGGCTTTGCTTCCAGGGAAGACTGCTGGGTACTGTAGTGATAACAGGATGATGCTGGATGTGCTCAAAGTGCAGCTGTGCAGCACGTGGAGCTAGGTCAGCCTGCTTTTTCAGTCAACCTGTTCTCCAGTTACAAAGACATCGCTGCTTCCAGTGGCTCAACCACCTGTGTTGTCTCTCTCATCCATGGGGCAGACATAAGTTCAAATAGACTAAATGAAATAAGAACAGCAGCAGCAATCGGATTTCCTCTTTGTTTTTGAAGCTTTCTTCTGACTTGCTGCTAGCAACAAGTATAAAAATGTCCCTCTAATTATTGCGTCTCTATTCAAGCAGAGTACCTCTCACCTCTGTGCTCCTTGCATTTCTTGGAGACAGTCTGCTCTTGATTTTTGCAGGCATGGGTATAGCCTCCTGACACACCCTTACTACCTGAGACAGATGAAGAGGACTCTCCTATGTCTTATGCTATGTCAGTTGACTCTTTCAAGATATCAAGATCTCAGATGAGATATCTGTTGATATCTCTTGCTAGATATCAAGGTCACAGCCCAGCTTTCTTGTTTCTGCATGAACAACAAGGGGAAAAAAATAAAACTGAGTGCTGCATGCCAAAAAGACAGATTCTGGCATTCGTTCTATTTAGTCTTACAGGGCAGGGTACTTTCAACATAATAAACTTGTTCCCAAGGCAGGACGGGAATAACTGGGGGTGTATGGCAAGCAGGGTCTTCCATGGATGACTAGAAGAACAGGAGGTGGGAGGAGCTGTGGGTCCCAGCAAGATGGGAGATAGGATTCTGCAGACACAGCTTCCAAAGATGTGCTCTGCTTTGTCTATGACTGAGCCCTAGCAAGCCTTGTGATTAAATTTATAATGAGACTGCAGCAGGCTAAGCAGCTGTCTGACTGTGCTCTGTGCTGGCACAGTCAGAGTGCTCTCAGTAGCTCAGTGTGGCTACTGGCATTGCTCTGCAAGTCTACCAGATAGATGTGACTTTAGAAAACATCTCTGTTACCTTCCCAGCTTCAGGTTAACCTTATTCTCTGTCTCCAGGTGGTGGTGGTGGTGAATGACATCCTTGCAAACTGTTCTGGGTCGTGCTCTTTCCAGTTCAGCCAGGAATTGACACCTGTAGTCAGCTATGTGGAGTATTCATCAGGTAACGGGGCTTTGTGTCTGAACAAAAAGGCAAAAACGCTCTTCAGTGAAAAAAGATCTGCCAGATGCTGACGACTTTGTGTGTGTGTGTATTCTTTTGGAAATTTCTGATTTTGTGGAAACTGCATTTTTTTAGTGGGATACTTCTGATCAGCTCCAGTCTTAAAATAAGTAGCACAGACATGTTTTTACATTGGCAAGAAGATGGTAGAGGCATAAAGGGGAGATAAATGGTGATAAGCTTCATGCTTAAAGTAGAAGGTGGCTCTTGGCTCAAGTTATTTTTAATAAAAATTTAATTTAAAAAGTAATAGCTGAGCAGGAACAGGCAGGAATAGGCATTATGAGGGACAATGAAAGATCATCAGTGGTGTACTTTTTAGGCTGTCCCGATGAAGAAGGTAAAACTGTTGTTTGGAAGTAAATCCTGAGCATTGCTACACCAAAGTTAATGAATCATCTTGTTATTCCTTCAGATGATGGGTCCCAGGCCACAGTAGTTATCAGGGGATCAGGCTTCACTGAGGAGAAGCCAGCCCTGCAGGTAGAGGTGAACAACATGACCTGCTACGTCATAACACTGAATAAAACTGAAGTGGTCTGTGAGATGGAGAGGTTGCCAGCTGGAGTCTACCGGGTGACACTACTGGTGAGACCTTATGGCTTCGCACTCAATGGCAGCACAGGAGAAGGCATCTTCCTAAGAGTTGAGCCAAAGCTGGTAGCTATCGAACCTCCCACGGCTTCAGAGATCGGTAGGTCTGAACAGAAGACCAGCTCTAAGGGGATATCTACTTTCTGCTTCTTGTTTTTCATGGTATGTTTCATTTCTTCTGTACTTTGACTACCAAGGTCTTCATCTGAAACAAATGGCTGGACACACTGTGTGCATCCCAAAGCACTGGGGCAAGTTTCTTACAAAGAGTGACAGTCTTTCCTTGGTTCTTTGTGGAGACAATCAGTTTTCCAACAAGTTTTGTTTGAGAATTGTAAATTGAAGTGCGTGTATATTTATTCCAACAACCCAGAAGGCTATTAGTGTTTCATGGCTCGTCTTCCCATATCCATTTTGACACATAGCTTTGTAGTATTTGGAGCCATCTGGCCTAACTGTGAAATGGCTAAACTTTGATTCATCTCAGTTGAAGTGAATTCATATTGTGAGAGAGAAAATGCAAAACTCGCCTGTGTTTAGATACAAAATTGATAAACCTAGAGAAGCTCAAACTAAATTGAAGCTTCTTCCATTTCTATTACCCATCCTGTCCTTGAAATAGAAGAAGAAATAAAGGGTAATATATTCCATCCTTGAAGACAGGAGCTTGGAAGATTTTCCACAGTACTCTGGGGTCAAAGGACCATTATGACTCTCATCTGTCCTGAGTGTGACACAGATGAGAGGACTTCACCTAGATGTTCCATCAAGGTGCCTAGCCAACTGTAGCTAAGCCAAACCAAAGGGTGTAAAAAGCCACCCTTTCTTTTTTGGGAGAGGGAAGAGTCTCCCCAGCCCAATGAGAAAAGTGGAGAGCACTCCTGACACCCCTGGGTTGTGCAGTAAGGACCAACGGTCTCAGCATACGACTTGTTTTCAAACAAGTATCTAGAAACAACATGATCCAGGTCGACTCTGACAGTAAAAGTCCTACAGATATTGTCTGGAAACCTCCTAGTTTCATTACTGAGGTGCTCTGAGTTCGTGCTGACAAGCGTCACTGAGAGCAGGAGTACTGGCCTGGATTCAGCCACGTGACTTGGAAAAATGCTTGTGCCATGCTTGGTCACCTTGGAGCAGGCAGAAGAAGGGAAGGATGGTCTGTGAACTTCTGTGTGGATAGCCTTGGTATGGTCTTGGGAGAAAGTAGGGTTCCTAAGCTGAAACGCAGGAAGTTATGGCCACCTCTTCACGTTATGTTGGAGTGTATGGCAAGAAAAGTATTCTAAGTCTTTTATCTTTTTTTTTTTTTTTCCCTCCTCTCCAGTGGGAGGGTTATATAGTACATAAGGTTGATACTCACTGCTTTAATTGATAAAAAAAAAAAAACCACAACAAAAAAACCCTAAAAGAAAATAGCCAACAGTGGCAAGGTTTAGTTCTTGGACCTTGTTTCTCATTTCCTTTGCTGACAATCCAGTTCTCCCAATTACAGTAATCTGTCACTCATTAAAAAGAAAGCAAGTATAATGGTATCTTACATTACATATGCTTTGAACATTTATAACTGGAAAGAATTACAGCTTCCATCTGTGTTTTTAATTTCTTCCATTTAAAATACCTCTCTTCAATCTTACCGTAAAGTGCACATATGCAGTATTTCATTGCATATGGATATAAGTGTAGATATCAAAACTTAAAGAGTATCAGTCCTTACACAACACACATGGATTTTGTACTCTAAATCTGAGGCTCCTTATCTGACAACTATCACATTAGACAATTGCCTTCAGTTTTGAGTTCTTGCTGTTTCTGGCTCTCTAACCTTAATATGAGAGGAGAGGAAGCTGGGAAGCATTGTGTATTTTGTTGCATCAGGTCCCTCTTGTCAAAATATCACTGGTCTCAGTGGTGCTGTGCTGGGAGTTCCCTGTCACCTAACTCTATAAGTGTGAGTGCCTTTATACTACCATGCTCCAGGGGATGGAAGGAGCTTGTTGTTAATGCATCTGATTTCTGTTCTTTGTCTGGTTTTGCAGCCAGCCAGAGAAAATCTAGAAGATTAAAATTCTAGACTTCTCTGTTGCTTTAAAGAATTAGCAAGAAATGATGCTTTGAGGAAAATGTACAAGGGACACTCATTGATATATACTGATGGGGTTAAGCCATTGGTGGATAAGGGAAGAGCCGCTGACATCATCTACTTGGACTTGCATAAAGCATTTGACAGTGTTCTGCATGACATTCTTGTCTCTGAATTGGTGGGACATGGATTTCTTTGATAGATCACTTGATATATAAGGAATTGGCTGGAAGGTCGCACTCAAAGTGTTGCGGTCAATAACTCAATGTCCAAGTGGAGAGCAGTGATGAGTGGTGTTCCTCAGGGATCAGCGTTGTGACTGATGCTGTTTAACATCTTTATTGGTGACATGGACAGTGGGATCAAGGCACCCTCAGCAGGTTTGTGGGTGACCCCAAGCTGTGTGGTGTGGTGACAAGCTGGAGGGAAGGGATGTGCCACCCAGAGGGACCTGGACAGGCTGGAGAGGTGGGACTGTGTGAACCCCGTGAAGTTCAACAAGGCCAAGGGCAAGGTCCTGCCCATGGGTCGGGGCAGTCCCAAGCACAAACACAGGCTGTGGATTGGGAGTAGCCCTGTGGAGAAGGACTTTGGGATATTAGTGGATGGAAAACTGACTGTGAGCCAGCAATGTGCACTCACAGCCCAGAGAGCCACCCGTGTGCTGGGCTGCACCCAGAGCAGGGTGGGCAGCAGGGCGAGGGAGGGGATTCTCCTTCTCTACTCTGCTCCCATGAGATCCCACCTTAGAGCGGCCTCCCAGGACTTAAAGGGGCTACAGGAAAGAAGGGGAGAGACCATCAGTGACAGAACAAGGCGTAATGGTTTTAAACTGACAGAGGGTAGATTTAGATTAGATGTAAGGAAGAAATTCTCCCCTGTGAGGGGGGTGAGGCCCTGGCACAGGCTGCCCAGAGAAGCTGTGGCTGCCCCCTCCCTGGAAGGGTTCAAGGCCAGGTTGGACGGGGCTTTGAGAAAGGTGATGTAGTGGAAGGTGTCCCTGGCACTCCTGTGGCAGGGGTGTTGGAACTAGATGATCTTTAAGTTCTCTTCCAACCCAAACCATTCTATGACTTTGCCATAGAAGTTTACTTACATCACACATGAAAAGCATCATGAAACCTCAGTTGGTTTGTGATATAGTTATACTACCATGTACACACAAACACTTCACTAGTAAAGTTCCTATCTGAGCAGTCTGTCTGCCCATTGTCCTAAAACTCTGCAATACTGATAACTACAGTAAATGCCTGTCAGTTTCAAGTAAAATTTCTTTTTAAAAAAATTTGTCTCCGAACCTCATCAAAAAACATTCAGGTTAGAATTGCCACTAATGTCCGTTCCTGTTCTGTTCCATTTCTCTTTGAAATGTCCCTGAATCTTCTAGTCACTTGAAAAAGCAGAGGGGCACTTGACTATTTGCATTGGAACGGGGTGTTACAGAAAGATCACATGCAAGTCTGATTGTGTTGGGTATGATCCTGCATGTGATTGAAGAGGCTCAGCTCAAAGGAGAGCTGAGGTTGCTCAGTGCTTTGCAAAATCAAACCCTCTGTGACTTTCTTCACAACTCAAGCCCTGCCAAGTCCCCTTTCTAACCTAAGTTTCCTAAACACATGCTACAGGCTTTTTTGACAGCAGGGTTCTTGGCAGCTATTTGAACTGTGAAAGCACCTGCTGTGTTAAGCTCATTTTCCATTCTTAGTGCTTCTTCCTTCCTTCCTTATTTTATTCTTGGGCTGGGGATCTTTCTAAGGTTGACATCACAGGCCAGACCTTGCCAGCCTAAATAAGTATGTCATTAAAAAATAAACTGAGAAACAAACCCACTTCTCTTGTATCATGGACAAGAATTCAAATAATAGGCAAGAAAGATCTCTGGTGAAAGAGAGGAAGCTAGGCACAGCAGGGTAGAAGCAGATCATCATCAGATCAACTGGGAGACAGTGTTCCCCTTTATAGTCATCAATTAATAAAGAATCTTTTGCGCATAAAAATATAATTCCACGTCTTGAACCGAACAATAATTGGTTTTGTAGGAGGACTGAGAGTGGCTCTCAGGGGGACCAATCTGGAAGGGGTAAGCTTGGTGTTGTTTGGATCTCAGCCCTGCCCAATTTTGGAGGATGACAGAAATTCAACACGAATTGAATGTAAACTTCCCCCTCGGGTAAGAAACCACATTTGGGGGGGGTGGGGGGGGGGAAGGGAACAGTCAGCAGCCCTTAGCCCCTTATGTTTTCCTGGCCTGAGCTACACTGGCGAAGGGAAACAGTAGCCCATCAGCCAAGTCTTGGCTGTGAGACAATTTTCCATGGACTCCAACTACAGTTTAGACCAACTTAACTGATACGCAGTTTATGAAAAACCAGTGAAACCGTCAGCAGAATATTCAGGTTGCATTAGCTAAGCATCGCATAAACAAAATGGGGCTTTGAATTCCATCAAAATTTCATGTCTCTACTTTCAGTTGTCTGCTAGTCTGTTAAACGTGCCTGGGACAATTGCTCTAGCTCACATTGTTAAATCCTCTTCAGCTCCAAATCTTACACCTAGGCCTCCTCTGGACATTATCTGTGCGTTGTGGAAAAACATGCCTAGGGATTGTTAGCAGCAGTGCTCTTTGCTGTGTGTCAAAATTATACCTAAAATTACGTTAATAGTTTAAGTGTAGGTCTAACTGTCTATGCCTATGAGTTACCACTGTTTAACTTACTAGTATGGATATAGCAAATGAAAATCTATATAGCCTAGCATCATTTTGAGGCTTCTATCTCTCCATAGATGTCCCTCGAAAGTCAACATAACTGTACACATTTAAGTAGAGTTTGGTGTATATACAAATTTTGTCAGTGCCATGTGCCTGACTTAAGTATGGGAGATGCAGGAATATAGGGAATGACTTCTTTATTGGTGCATTCCTATTTCTGACATTTCCTTCATTTCTGTTTTTAGGGCACAGAAGATGCTGCTGTCCATGTGACACTGATTTCTGGGTATCAGTCCACAACAGTAAACAACTTGTTCCAGTATGATCCTTCCTTAAACCCTGCTGTTGTATCACTGAGCAGGAACAGAAGTGGAGTAGCAGGTGAAAAGGCTGCAGACATGTGTTGGGCATCATCTGTAGAAATGCTGTTATTGCTGATGGTGGTGGGGCAGAGAGAACTTAGATTTATGGAGTTTGGTGACCGGATGCTGTTTTTCTGTTGATTTCTTTTAACCTGCATTCCCCATATTTCCTTTTAGTCCCGATCAGACCTCGTTGTTCTATGTTGGTTTTACTTTATCGTATATGAGATAATGAGTTGCTTGCCCTAGGCCAGTATGGATGATGTCCACAGGATGTCATGTGAGGTATAGTGCTCCTTTTGTGTCACATCTCTCTAACTTTGCTCTGAAATGACCTCAACCATTCATTCTTGGTAACAGGTTCAGCCATGACAAGAGGAATGAGCTCTAGAGAGCGTCCTTTCTGTGATCCCAAAGGGCTGATTATAAAATGCATCATGTGCATTATGGCTTCCTGAAAGTGGAAGAGAGGCAACACTTGTCTTGCTAATTCCCATTTCCAAGCCAAACTGTTTCCTCCAGTTTGACCTGGTGATCAGTTACATTAGAATATGAGTGTAGACTTCATGGAATTTGTGGGGACAAAATTCCAAGTATTAAATCTCGTGGGGTGTTGAGCATTCCTGCCTTTTGAAAGTTTTTTTTGGCGTTGTTTATTTTTCCTCATTTCCCTCTCTTTTTTTTTTTTTTTTTTTCTGCACAAGGTTTTGGCTGGTCATTGAGAATAGAAGACATTAATGGTGAACCGTGTCCACTTACAGACAAGTCTTTTAGGAAGAAGGTTTACTACAGTTTTGTATGTTAATTCCAGATTCCTAGTATCTGAGAGAGAGGAAGGAAGATAGGAGGAAGACAAATATTCTTACTTTCCTACACAGATACCCCACTCCCATTTCTCCAAGGATGCAATCATCCGATTTATTTTTTTTCCTTTTTTTTGCAATCTCTCCAGCGCACACCTTAATAAAGCTCCCCCCCAGCTCAGCAGTTTGGCTGGACTTGGCAGGGGTGCAGGGAGTTAGGTGACTGCCAGTGATGAAATGCACTTCTTGCTGCATGCCCGGCGTTTTGGTTCCTCTCCCCAAATGCCCTTGTCATTTTCTATTACTCCAGAATGCATAAATAAGAGAAAACGTCCTTTATCATCTGAATATTATTCAGATACCATAGCACCAAGGGGAGGTTTTTCTAGCTGCGGGCAGTCCAGGTGCAAGGAATTCCTTAATGTTATAACGTCTTGCGAATTGTGGTGTGGCTGAGTTCAATCTCCTGTTCAGAACCTCCACGGCTTTGTATTTTAATATAATTTTCCTCCTATATAATAAAAAGAATAAATAAATTACACTAATGCCTTCCAGGCATCTAGGATTAAGCTGACAATTGACCGAGAGTCCAAAGAGTTCAAGCTATTAATATATTCAACTTTGTAGGCTTTCAAACTTTATTTGACTCTTTGCGCATGCAGAATTGAAAAGTACTGGCTTCAAAATCTACTTGGAGGAACTGGTAGATGAGGGGGAGCTTTGTGCGGATTCATGGAAGGCAGAGACTTCTCCAAAGCTGAGGCTGTGGAGCTGGATGGTTGTGGTGACCACGCCTGCTGTGGAGGAAACACTAAAGCCAAGTGACCCTGGCCTCTGCTTGGAACACAAAATTGCTACTCAGGTCTGAACCTCTAATAAAGATGCATCAACCTATACAAGTTAATTTTCATTAAGACAAGGTGAGAGAGTAAGGCAGGTGAGAGATGCTCCTGCCTACCCCCCTGTGTGGCTGGGATTAACAGTGCCACGTGCTCAACGGAGAAGAGGAATGAGCAAAAGTGCTGTTCTGTGGCAGCTGATCTTTACCAGCCATTCTGAAGCAACTCCGTGGGTAGAAAAATGTTTTGGGCTGTCTGGCTCAGCGGGATGGTAAAGAGATATTAACACCTTTTGCCTAATTAATTTAGGAAAGGGATAGTGGTCTATGGCAGCAGGGAGTTAGACTTGAAGACCCCTTCTCAGCCTGTTTATTCCTGCTTCCGTGCAATTGAAGCCACACCCTTCAGGGGAGACAGGAGAATGAGATTCACCTCCTAAACACATCTCTGACTGTGCTTGCTGTTTAGATGGCTTGCACAGTCGGTGAAGAGAAATAGATGGTTCTGTGTTGGGATTCACCGTAGCTCTTTTGTATGTCGTCCTTACAATAAGATGAATCACGCCGTAAAGGTTCTGTTTCTCCTCACCGAGTACAGATAATAGCTATCTCAGGGAAAATGCCTTTATTTGGACTGATGCATACCACCCCAGTTTTCTAAGCTATTTCAGGAGGAATTTAGGTTATGAAATTCCCTTCTCTACTGCATCGTCCTTTTCTGTTACTGCAGTATGCACAAATAAAGGGAAGTATGCTCTATCATCAGAATATAATTTGGTTGACAACAGATCTTAAACTGGAGAGAGCACTGTGTTTCCTGAAAACAAGGTGTTTTGGAGCTGGGCTGCTTTAGTGTTAATTTTCTACATTAACTAGTACAGGGCTGTGTTTTTGCTTTGTGGTGGAAACAGTGTTAATAATTTGGGGATTTTTTAGTTAATTTTTTCAGCAGTGCTTACACAGAGTCAAGGCCTTTCTGCTTCTCACCCCACCAGCAAGTAGGCTGGGGGAGGTACACAAGAAGTTGGGAGGGGACACAGCCAGGACAGCTGACCCCAGCTGACCAAAGGGATATTGCATACCGTGGGATGTCATGATCAGCACGTAAAGCTGGGGGAAGGGGGGAACATTTAGGGATTTAGGCTTATGGAGTTTGTCTTCCCAAGTAACTGGGACGCATGATGCAGCCCTGCTTTCCTGGAGATGGCTGAACAGCTGCCTGCTGATGGGAAGTGGTAAATGAATTCCTTGTTTTGCTTTGCTTGTGTGCGCAGATTTTAATTATTAAACTGTCTTTATCTCAACCCACAAGTTTTCTCACTTTTACCCCACCCATTCTTTCCCCCATCCCACTGGGAAGGAAAGAGTGAGAGGCTGTGTGGGGCTTGATTGCCAGCTGGAGCATCTGATTTTAGGTACCCAAGGAAATTCTCATATAAGAGTGGGAGGCTCCTGTTAGCTCCGTAGTGCTGAAAAGTGTGGTCTGGATCATTCATCGGGGATTTTTGAAAAATCCCAGAACTCTTCAGCTTCAGTTTGTGAGCCTTAGAAAGACTGGATGTAGTATCTATAGGATAGATGTTTACAGTAAAGGAGCATGGATCCTATCCTGAGTGTGTGCCAGCAGGCTGGGAGGGGCTGTAGATGGCCAGAGCCAAGTTCGCTGTGCTAACGTTTCAAGACAACCTTAGGGGCTGGTGACCTTACCAGGCATGCCAAGGGATGAGTGGGATGGATACAGAACCACTGTGATCTTCTCGTTTTTGTTTTAGGCTGATGGACATGACTGGACCTGTTCTGGCATGATGGCACACCATGCTCTTCCTCAGGCAATGGTTACATGTACTAAAATAACTTGCCAGAAACAATGAAATAGTGTCACTCATTCTCCTCTTTGCAGGGGGTCAGGAGCTTCAGATTGGAATATCCCAGTTTGCCAGCTACCGGGGGTCAGACATCGAGGTCCAAATCGGGGGCCTATGGGCAGGGATCCAGGCGCAGACGGACCGTGGTGTTAATGTGACGCTTCCAGCCTTGGCTGCGGGATGGTACAATGTTTGTGTCACCATCAGTGGCATTCCAGTTGCTTCAAACAGGTGTGTGAATGTGTACTTTCCTTAAGATATAAATTTAATTCTACATCCTATTTGGTATTTTAGGGTTAATCTGAAAAGAAAGGTAAGAGTTTTCACAAATTCTGTACCTAACGGTGAAATCTGCAGTGTGGTATAAAACTATGAATAATTATCAAGGCATTTATTGATCTGTGGAACCCAAGTCAGCAAACTGCTAATGCTAGTCAATTAACTCCCCTTGGATCAGTAGGAGGCAGGAGAGAAACATTTTAGAAAAAACAGTTGATTTGATGAAAAATGCATATTCAGGCAATCAAAGGCATTCAGAGATTCAGGTCAAATGCAGATAAATCCTGCTGTAGGAAAACAGCAGAAGAAAAACACTTTTCATGAGAAAAACAAAAGCTAGTTTGAAAAATAATAAAAAAAAAATGCTTTGTTTGGAGAATTTTTAAATGATGCTATTTCCATCTTTTAAGGTGACACTTCAAGTTCATGCCTAGATAAATGTAGTATACATGAATTAAAATGTGGGGGAAAACCAGCCTGAAAGTGGGATGTAACGATGCGTTCACAAACAACACAGTTTTGGTCCTCAGCCACGCAGCTCTGTTCCATGGCAGCTGCTAGAAATGATCCTGAAACAATGGTGTTGGTGAGACGAGGGCTGCTTTTATTGCTCACGCACCGCCATAAGCTGCTTGTCACATTAATGAGCTTCAGAAGGAGAAAGCCTGCAGTCGGTGGGATGACACACAGGGATTCATCCCATCTGATACAGGAGTCTGTTAGCAGCACTATTGCTTTGTCTCCGGGGATAGAGAGTAGACGGAGATGGATCATCCCAGGAGACAACTCTGATCTCTGGTGGGCTGTATTGCAGGCTTGGAAAGGTCTGCTTCTCTAACGTGTCTTTTTATGGCAGAAGGTGGTTTTGATACTTTCTGCCAATAAAAAGGGGGTGATGATGAAGAAAAAGAAGTGTAGGTGGGACGGAAAAAAGGCTGCACCCTTATCTGAGTGGGCTTCAGGAGGTTATGTCTGGGTTTCCTCTTGCTGCATTTGCCTCTGCTCTCTGGTGGGAGGATGTAAGGGGGGAGGGCAGCTGGCATGTCTCTTCCATGCATGTCCATCTCCGAGCATAGCTATGGTGACATCCGTTCGGCAAAAAAAATGCTCATTCTTGCTTCTTTTGATTGGTAATTCAGTTGCATGTCATGGACTAAATGTGGCCCACCTGATAAGTGTTCTTAACAGATGTAGCTCAAATCATCTGGGGGAAAAAAAAAAATAATGGGGTGGGGATGGTCTTGTCACTGTGTCATTGAACAAAGTGGATGTGCCAGGCAGGTTTTTGTCTTTCCATCCTAGAAGGAGTTGCAAGAACGGCGCCACAGCAGGAGAGAAAAATATATATAAAAATCCCCCAAACCCTTTTCTATGTTGCTTGTGTTTTGCAGGGTTGAGCCGTTAATCCAGTACATCTCGGAGATCTTCAGCGTAGAGCCGTGTTGTGGCTCCTTTCTGGGTAAACAGCTTCGGTACATCTGCAGCCACTTATGGAGGTTAAAGGGATCAAGGGCACAGTTTTCCTGCAGGAATGGAAAGGGCATCCCATTTCACATCAGTTTAAATGAGGGTGTTTT
Organism: Athene noctua; assembly: GCF_965140245.1. Classification (NCBI taxonomy): domain Eukaryota; kingdom Metazoa; phylum Chordata; class Aves; order Strigiformes; family Strigidae; genus Athene; species Athene noctua. Next base: position 5,597,989 of record NC_134037.1, read on the forward strand.
AAATCTATGACCCTTTATTATGCAGGCATCAACTGGCAGACAGCAGCAATCTGGAAATGTGGGATTGTAGTGAGCATCCCTCAATCTGTTTGGCTGGCTCAGGGCTCCCTATGATTGGAATTTGATTTCCCCAAGTGTTTGCTCATGTATCCTTGCATGATCCCATTGGGAAAACAAAGCACGCCCACACCTGACTCATCTGTGCTGTTTCTTTCAGTCATTATGCCTCCATCTTTCAAGGCTTTCTGTGCGAAAGTTAGGTGGAAAGCAGCGTACAACTGTGGTTTGAAGCAAACAATAATTTTAAGTGATCCCAAAGGGGATGTTCATTTTTGTTAAGCTGAAAAGACAAAAAAACCACCCCACCCTTTTTGAATGTTAATTTTAATCAAAAGTGAAATATTTATAAATCCCATTCCAAGCTTTTAAACATTGGAAATAATTTAAGTGTGTTTCAGAGAACAACATCACTGAATTAAAAAGAAAAGTTTTACTTTAAATCTTAAAAAGTGTATTTGGGGTGGTTGATTTATTTTGTCATTTGTCTGGGGGTGGGGGAGTGTTGGATCCCTGTAGTGAATTTTATATGAGCCCTTAGAAATGCTTTTATAGAAGACAGAGAAAGGCTTGTGATGCAACCTCAGCTCCTCCACAGATTTCTCTCCCAGGCTTACAACACATTTAAAGATACAAAACTCAGAGGCTTTGTGGTACGTGATTGGTTCAATAGTTTGTGAAGTGCCCAAACCTTGAAAGATGAATGTATATAAAGTTGGGAGAGCAAAGCCTATCAATTTTGAACATTAAACTACACTAAAAAATAAATAATTACTGCACACTTTGAGGGTAAATTGAAATTTAAATAAGAACGGATTAACTCTTTGGCTGCAGTTTTATGAATGGCCTAAGTTGACTAAGAATCTCATCGCTGCAAAAAGCACTGGTCTTTCCCTACCTTATATCTAGTCTTTTGTTATTTCGAACATTTGTGTGGCCATCTGGATTAAGGATTTGAGCTCACTCAGAAGGAACCCCATTATAAAACAACTTGGTTTTCAGCCAGATCATGGGAAAAGAAAGGCTTAATGGATAAAGAGGTTGAAGCAAGGTAGGGCACTGGGAGTACCAGTACTGTAAATTAAAGGAAGATGGAGAGAGGCTCCAGCTGAGCTCTGGGTTTGGAAGCATGGGATTAGGCTGGGAATGCTGGAGGATTTGCATTTTTATAATTAACACTTCCTAAAATCCAGACTGCTCCTACTTCAGTGCTGCGCTGATTCTCAGCTCCCCGTGAGGCAGTGCAGGTACCACTGCTTTGCAATATTATGTAAATCTAGACATCAGATTCGTGCTTATTCCTGATAATTAGCACTCTTATTGGTAAGGGCAGTAGCAGAAACTCCGAAGGCTCCTTCTTGTGTTGATGTGGAGAGGAAGACTCCGCTGCTGTGTTGCAGAACAAATGCCCGGGATCAGATCAAAGATAGCCCGTCTCCTAGTGTGACCCAAATATAGGAAGATTGTATGAGTGAAGCAGTGTACAATGGTACTTCTCTACAACAGTCTTCCAGCTTCCAACAGTAGACACAAAGACAGCCTCATCTGGAGCTCAGAACTGTGTCTAACTCTTCCTGAATTGTTTTTCTGTATAAATGACCCTATCAGTTCACACCAAGAGTCTGTTTACCCATTTGCTGTCTACTTCTGTGGTCTTAAGTAGATACCCAGGGAATAAAAACTTCCAGGCAACCACAGGGGAAAGCAGACAGCCTGTCTTCCTCTAGCCCGTGCACGGGAAGCCCTGGTCAGAGTTGTCTTTGGCAGTGAAGGGGAAACAACTCTTCTCTTTTTGTTCTACCCATCTTAAATGGTGCGAACTGGGAGCGTATAAGTAGGGGAGAGCTTGAAGCTGGAAGTATTGGATGTATCAGCTTTTCTGGTCAGTGAACTCCTCAAGGGCAAGTGACCATCAGTGCATGGCCAATCTGGCACACTGCCTGAGTGGCCAGGCAGAACTGAAGACTGAAGGACAGTTTGTGGTTCTGTTTTTTTTGTTTGAAAATAGTCCTACCTCGTTCTGCTTCCCTGTATGCAGCAGGACCAAACCATCTCTACCATCTCCGCACCTGCCTGTACAGTCAGTCCCATTCCTTGAGGAGTTCAGTCTCAGGAGGCCTCTCACAGCAGCTTCCTCCAGTTCTGTGGTGGCTTTCCACTGTCATCTACTGCCACAAAGATCCCTGGTTATCTAATACCTTAGCCTCTTGTCCACATAGGATTATCATGATACATGACTGCTATTATCTCTAGCTGTCTCTTTCAAAAAAACCGACTTAATTTCTTCTTCTATTCGGCCTGGCTCAGACTGCCTGCCATACTTATCAGCTTCAGCATGGTTTGTGATTGTTCACAGTCATTAATTCCTTTCCTGTATAATGTGATTCTTCCTTATTTTGTTTTGCTCCTAGGCGGGACACTGCTCACAATCTCTGGCGTGGGCTTTAGCCAAAATCCTGCCCTGGTTTCTGTTTCAATGAACATGCAAACTTGTATGGTTACTCACTCGACAGAAGAGACAGTTTGGTGCCTGACCCCGCCGGCTGCTAATTTGTCTAACGAAGATTCACAAGACGTCTCTGTCAGAGTAAATGTAGTCATCAGCAGCAGGTCACTTCAACATGCTGTCTTTGCAAAAAAGACCACCATCTTTAATTACCAAAGAGATTTGACTCCTCTGGTTACTGTTGTTGAAATGGAAATCACAGATAGCAGCCTGCTCCTGAGCCTGCAGGGGATAAAAATCACTGGATCCGTGGCTAAGCTTGGACAGAGTGAATGTGAACTTGAATTTCAACGTGGCAACAGGTCTGCAATGTTTTATCAGTGCTCTTTTCCACTGAACAGCCTGGAACCTGGGACTTTCCCCATCCAGGTTATCCAGAGACGGCTAGGATATGCTCGTGTGACAGCAAGGCTGCAGGCCCTTACAATAACTCCACGGATAACCTCCATATTCCCATCACGAGGATCAATCTGTGGTGGGATGTTACTCACGGTATCTGGTATTGCTTTAAAATCCAGGAAGAATTTGGTGCAGGTCAGCCTGGAGAGTAATTATTCCTGTGAGATCCAGAACTCTGATAATGATGCCATTAGTTGCATTGTCCTTCCAGGGGCCCATCTTTTGCATCAGCAGTGGTTGGCTGAGGCATCTTGGGCTCTTAATGTCACAGCGACTGTCAATGGGATCAACAGTGTCTGCCTTGGAGACTGTACACTCCACCTTCATGAGCAGTGGACCCCTCTTGTAGATTTGGTGACCTGGGAGATCAATGGGACATTCACCTCTGTGATGATCAAAGGACAGAGGTTGGCAGGGCCAAGTCATAGCCCCGTGGTACACATGGATAACCAGACTGTCTGTAAGGTAACTTTCTGGAACGAGACCAGCATCCAGTGTCAGACAGAGTGCATTGCCCCAGGGGAGCACAACATTTCCATATCCAACAGGAAAAGTGGGCAAGCTTGCTTCAGAGAGGCGTCCAGTGTTCTCACCATCCTGCCCCAGGTGTACCAGTTTTACCCACAGAACTTCAGTACCAATGGTGGAGGCCTGCTCACCTTATCAGGCTCGGCACTGCAAGGAAAGAGAATGACTTCTGTTCTCATTGATCACCACCCTTGCCTCATTCTCAGTGTCACCTGTGTAGCTATCCAGTGCACGGTGCCTCCGGGTGATGGGACTAGGGCTTTGAGCCTAAAAGTAGATGGCGTCTCCTATTATCTTGGAAATATAAGTTATAGTGAGGAGTTTACCCCAGCTTTCCTTTCGCTTGTTGCAACTGGTCTTCTTTTAACGATGACAGTATCACAGGTTGCAGAGTCGGACACCATCTATCTATTTGTTGGAGACTTTGCTTGTAGCGGTGTCGCCATCACTCATTCTACTTTGCAGTGCTCAGCTCCTCAGCTCCCTGCTGGCGAGTACCGTGTGCTGGCCCTGGATGTCCCCAGGGGCTGGGCTTCCTCCAACCTGACCTTCACCTCTCCGCTGATGGTGACAGCTGTGCAGAACAACTGGGGTAAGTCATCAAGGTTGCAGCTCATCCACGGGGTGCACTGTGGTGAGTGGGGTTTTCTGGCATGAAATAAAAAATTATGAATTAAAAAAAAATACCCTTGTTGACAGCTGGTTGTTGGGCTCTGTTTTAAATACCATTTTCTGTCCTTTTCCAAGGTGGCTTGAATGGAGGAGCAGTTTACCTGCGTGGAATTGGGTTTTCCCCAGGGAAGACTTTGGTCACAGTCTGTGGAATCAATTGTGAACTGTTGGGCAACACAACGATGACCGACCTGAGCTGCCTTGCCCCACGCTTACACGGTCAGCTAAGACACAAAACATGGCACTGGGCTAAAAATATCCCCTAAAACCATATCTTGACCCAAAAGTGGGGTAACCCAGGGGAACAGCACAGTAACAACTCTGGAGAAAGGAGAGGAGCCAACATAGCATTGACTTCTGCTTTTTGTGCTCAGTCCAAAGGCAGTTGCTGTAAGGGAGAGTTTTTTTCCATGGGCTTTGGACTAGATCCACCATGCCCCTTTGGTCACACATGCTCTGTGGATCCACATGAGATGTGTAAAATGTCAGCAGCTCCTTGTGGCAGTTGTTCCTTGGGAAAAATGTCTCACATAAATGTGCATGAGGGCTGTAGGGTTGGGTATCCAAGCGCCTCTTGGACATCATGACCAACACTCGGTGTTGGGACCATTTCTGTTCAACATCTTTATTGACGATCTTGATAAGGACATGGAGTGTATTATCAGTAACTTTGCAGATGACACCAAATTAAGCAGGAGTGTTGACCTACTTTGAAGATAGGGAGGCTCTACAGAGAGACTTGGATAGATTGGATTGGTGGGCCAACATTAACGGGATGAGCTTCCACAAGACCAAGAGCCAGGTCCTGCACTTGGGCCACAACAACCCCCTGTATGGCTACAGGCTCGGGGAGGGGTGGCTGGAGCTGTCTGGAAGGATCTGGGGGTTCTCACTGACAAGCAGCTGAACAGGAGCCAGCAGTGTGCCCAGGTGGCCAAGAAAGCCAACGGCCTCCTGGCTTGGATCAGCACTAGTGTGAGCAGCAGGAGCAGGGAGGTGACAGTCCCCCCGTGCTCGGCACTGGTGAGGCCACACCTGGAGGTTGTGTCCAGGTTTGGGCACCTCAATCCCAGAGAGATCTGGAGGGGCTGGAGCGAGGGCAGAGGAGGGCAACGGGGCTGGGGAAGGGCTGGAGAATCAATCCTGTGAGGAGGCAAGGCAGTAGCTGGGAGTGTTCAGTGTGAGGAGGAGGAGGCTGAGGGGAGCCCTCATCCCTCTCTGCAGCTCCTGACAGGACATTGCAGAGAGGCTGGGGCTGGGCTCTGCTCCCAGGGGATCAGGGACAGGACAAGAGGGAACGGCTGGAAACTGCCACAGGGGAGGCTCAGGCTGGGCAGGAGGAGAAAATGTTTCCCAGCAAGAGTGGTCCGAGAGTGGAACAGGCTGCCCAGGGAGGGGGGAGTCCCCATCCCTGGGGGGGTTTCAGGGCCGTTGGGATGAGCTGTGGGGGATGTGGGGTAGGGGAGAACTTTGTAGAGTCGGGCTGAGGGTTGGACTCGATGATCCTGAGAGGCTTTTCCAACCTGAATGATTCTTTGATTCTAACTTAGTGAGTTGAGCTCCCTTAAATGCCTTTTTTTCTGTGCTCCCATACGTTTTGTGTTTTGGCTGCATGGTGGGACAGCTTCAGTGGGGTAAGGAGGTGGGAGGAAAAAGTTGAATGACTGGGAGGGTGAACAAATGATGTACTATGTTCAGTTCATACCTTTGGGAACCTGGAGATAAGGATTTGAATTCACTGAGAGGAAGAGGGGATCACCCCACAGCCAGAGCACCCTCTATAACTGATGAGAGGCAGCAGGGAATGATGGACCTCCAGCTCGATCAAAAAGAGAAATAACCCTGCCTCAATCTTGGAGGAAACTCTTCAAAATAGGCATTTCCTGAGAGAAGGCGTATTTTCTCTCTCCTACTGGCAGCACAGACTCCTAAGATTTACAAAAGGCAGGATTTAAGATTTTTAAATCTCACCCTGAGATATATGCCATTCCCCCAACACTAAGCACAGAGCACCTTCTTCCTTGGTGCTGCAGCATTGCCACACTTGGTAGTGTAACCCTTCAGCCCCTTCATAACTCTGATGCTAGGAAAACATCCTGAGATCTACAGAAATATTTGCTGTCCTGTGGCCATCCAAAAATCCGTTATCCAGGTGACCAAAGACCCATGGCCTCTTATCCTTTGTGAACCTGGAGTAAAGGTGGCAGTGAGAGAGTCCGTCAGGATAAATTGCCAGGGGTTTGCTCAAAGGTGTGTGGAATCTTCATCCTTCAAGACAGTCAGAATTTGATTAGATAAGTTGTGAAAGTTACCTTTTTTTTTTTTTTTGAGAAAAGGTTGGGACAAGAGGCATCCAGGGATCCTCTCCAGCCTCACTTATTCCAAAAGTCTAGATTTGCTCTTGTCATTTTGAATGGTTTCTTTCCTCATCCATGAATAATGCTAAGAGAAATGGAGGGGGGATGGGGGGGGAAAGGGCTTTAAAATCCAACCACAAGCACTCAAAAGGGCACCAACAAGTTGTAAGGGCTCAATTATCTTTGTTTTAAACAAGATCCAGGCAAAACTCACAAAACTGCTTATTTTTTTTTAAACGATAAAAAAGACATCGTGCTGGAGTGCTGAAAAAAAAAATAAAAATCAGAGCACAAAACAGGGAAGTGTGGTTATTGCAGGAATAGTAGCAGAATAAAATGTAATCAAATTGATCCAAACTGTGAAAACATTAATAACTGTGTTCAAAATTCACTGAGCGGTAGGCAGCAGAGGGAGCCTGGGGAAAACCATTTCACAGGCAGGACCAAAATGCTTATTGCTGACACTAGATGTCAGCAAGTGAATGCTGATGGCTGCTCGTTTGCTGGTTGCGTTTCTGGAGAGAAGATGCAAAGGATGTGCTGCTTCACTAACCAAAGGGACACAGGCACTATTGCTTCGAGGCCAGTTACAAGACAATCCCTCTCTCCCCTGCCATGGATTTTGCAGTGTGCAGCCTTGCAAATCTCACCAGTCGAGTTACAAAAATGTTCGTCTGTCAATGGAGTATTTACAAGATTTTTTTTTTTTCATTAAAAAAAAAAAGCACATTCTTTGCAGGCTGCTTAAATTTGTGAGTGTTTGCCAGGCTATTTATAGTGCCTGAGACAAATGTGCTCAGCCTGTGCATATCTACATGCAGCATCAGTGAATCTGTATATAGAGCAAGATGCTTTCTGATAGCATTCCTCCTAATATTAAAGTGATTACACCCCCCCCCCCCACCATTTAGGGCATAAGTGGCTTTATGAAGTGCCGTTAGTCCAGTCTCACCTCGTGCTTTACGTGATGCTGTTTGCCCGGGGAAGCTTGCCACTTGGCACACACACATCCAGTGCTCAGACCTTTCTTTCACAGCCTCATCCATGTGGGAGAGGTGGTGAAGCAACTTCAGGGACGTGGGACCCCAAGCCGTGAAGGAGATGGGAGGGATAGATCGGTGGTGCCCCAGGGCCCCTTCGGTGCAGAGGCTGGTGCAGCCGGGTTGGACGCTTGTCTGACACTTCCCAGCGCTGCTTGTGGACCGGGTGATGAGAAGTGAAGAGTTCAAGCTGCATTTCTACTGTTACAGCATGCTGTGAAGCAGAAACGCCTCCCCGCTGGCACTGCGGGATGTCAGGTGGCAGCTCGCTGCCCTGGGGTTTCAGTGCTAGGTCATGTTGTGTCTGGCCTGTTTAAGATTAGAGGTGTTCACGTGGGAATCCCCAACCGGCCCATCTAGCTTACTCATGTGATCAAATCCACAGGGCAAGGCTCTGCAGGTAGGAAATGTGACTACTTTCCCATTTAACAGGCAGTTTTTGAAGACACGAGGAAACCCCCCCCTCTCAGCAGGATCCATCCATAAGCCTGCCCCATGGGATCTTCCTTCGGAACGGGAGCTGAACGGGGTTGTAGCAAGGTTTTGGTTTGATCTTTGCCAAGAGCTGACCATGTTAAGTATTGAAACATGCTCAATCCAGAGCACAAGGAATAGGAATGTAAGACTCTCTTATGAAAACTGTTGCCTTTTGCAAGCTGCAGAGAAACCAAATCAGAACAGAGCTAAAATTTGAGATTCACCCTTAAAGCTTAAGAAAATTAAGAAAATTAAATTAACAAAACTACAGTCCCTTCAAGAAAAAACAAAACTGAAGCAAAAAACCCCAAACCTCGAAGTCTTTAAAGGTCTGGTGAAGAGATAACTGGCTTGATCCCCAGAACTTTCCCCTTCTCTTGTTCTTGCTTTGTTACTCGTGTCACAGCACTGTTGATGAGTGCAAATACAGCTGTGGACTCTGTACAGCTCAGCTTAAATTTACAGAACCCGTGTTTAATGTCTATGGGATTAAATTGTGCTCCTGTGAAAGGTGGGAAGACTGGCAGGAAGCTTGAGGCAGGTAAAAAAATAACTGAACGTTCCTATTAGATGATATTAGGGTAGGAATCATATGTAAGTTTTGCAGTTAGCCAGTACCTGAGATTGTATGTTTGACATTGGGGTGAGGGTGAAGAAGGGGCTTTCAAAAGGAGGTGAACTGATAAGAAGATCCATCTGGGAAAAATCTGAGTCTGATTTGCCTGGTTGCATCCGTGTGCTTGGAATAACAGGTCTGGCTGTAGGGCTTTGATGTAACAGCTCTTGGGATCTTTGTTAGTGAGTCCTGGACCTACCGTTAGCCAAATTATATTGGTAAAAGTGGATATTTAGGGAAGAGAATTTAGATTAAGGCTAGAAATTAAGTGAGACTGGTTTAAAAGGAGGAGAAACATGGCTTGATGGAGCTCTTGGTATGGGGCCAGATGAGAGAGAGGAATGAAGTTTTGGTTGCAGCAGTGCAGATGAACCAAGGAGAGGCACTGAGCTGGGACCAAGGGAGACTATAGCCAGGGAAATGGGGTGATTTGTATGAGTAAATGCAGAAGATAACGCAGAGGATGTGTTGTGGCAATCGAGACCTTAGCAGAAGCCAGGGCCGCTGCTGTTTATTGTGGAGATCAAACCAAAGGATCCGAATGGTCCCTTCTGTCTTTCAAATCTGGAAGTGAAATTAAGAAAAAGGAAAAAGAAATGCATATTGATTGCACCTCAGGAACGTTCTGTCAGTGAGATCTATCAGGCAGTGAAATAGATGCTTGCAAAGTCACCTCTTGGGACTTCTAAAACTCAGCTGTGCAAAACGATTGTTTCCTAGGGAACAGTTCTTCATTGGTAGAGGTTGGACCTGGTGACGTTAACAGGTCTCTTTTTCCCTCTCACTTTTTTTTTTCTTTTTTAACTTTTGTCTTTTCTGATAAGCACGTTACTGTTATGCTCTGCAGTCCGTTTTGTGAGCAGAGGATAACGGAGGATGTGGGGTTTGGCACCGGGACTCCTTGGGCAGTTGTTCAATCAATCTGCAGCTGCCCATGGAACTCCTGGAGGTTTTAGCCTCATCACATGTCCAACAGTTGTTATTAAACAGTGACCCAGAACAAAGCCCTTGTGCTGAGCATCCCAGGATCCTGGCTTAAGCCAGAGTATCCCTCAAAGACAGGGTTGGGGGCAATCAGTCCCTAACCCATTACCAACATGCAGAGATTTGGCTGCCGTTGTGTCTGATCCCAAAAGAGAAGCCGTAATGGGATGAATGCATTCATCTCGGTGAAGGGATTGTATTACGTGTGATTAGTGGGTTTTATCTTTATAGGAAACATAAAGCATAAAGAAGCTTCATTTTGAGGTTTGAACACTAGCCAATTAAGCAGGGAAAAGAATTCTGTCCCAGACAAGCAGACTATACTTTTAGGACATACTAAGCGTGTTGAAGTCTTTAGTTGGTATTTTCTATTATGTTGTGGTAGGAGATAATGACACTAATAATGCCGAGAGATATTTGCATTTAATGGTCAGGGGAAGGGGGATGAAAGGCCAAGACTTCCTCCTAACTGAGAAAAGTATTAAATCCTTTGGGAAGAGGGAAGAAATCAGAATTCCTCAGAGAAGGAATGAGAATTAGATATCTCCTGGAAGAGTGATATTTCCATCAGACAGACAGGAATTGTAGGGTATGGAGATGAGATGCCTACCTCCTTTCACCTTAGAGGGAGAGAGCAGTCCTAGGTTTGGTTCTGGAGTGTGTACATTAAGCAGCGTTTTCTTGGATTTTGCTTCCATCAGTCTATAACCCTTTGTATCCATGTTCTTTAGCTTAGATTTTATAAATTAACACCTTCGTTTGCCTGGTTTGATTTAAAAATTATTTCAGAATTTGGAAGGATAAAAGGCCTTGTGTTCCTGCAGTCATAATAATATTGAGATGAGGGCAGTGGAGCACGTCGGAAATGCCCAATTTCCACATAACGTTCTGGGGGTATCCCAAAGGTGACGGGCTGTTCTGCTGAGCTCTAAGGGCTGTGCAGGAAATACCTCCCAGCGATCTACTTTAAGAGGCAAGTTATTTGACAGCAGCAAGGTATTGAGGAAAATATTTCACATCCTGAGATTCTGTGGGTCATTTCTAACATTCATCCTAAAATAGGATTCAGCTGTTTTCCACCTAGAAAAACTCTGCCATGTTCTCTTCAAGACCACAAAAGGAAACCAAAGCCTCTTTTAATTAGCTCAGCAACCTGTTGTGTTTTCTTAAACTGTGGAATGTAAATTTAATCTTCCCTTGACCACCCACCTTCAGAGAGTGGCCAAACACTGGAACAGGCTTCCTAGAGAGGTGGTCGATGCCCCAAGACTGTCAGTGTTTAAGAGGCTTTGGACAATGCCTTTGATAAAATAATATACTTCAAGTTTTGGTCAGCCCTGAAGTGGTCAGGCAGTTGGATTAGATGATCTGGGGAGGTCCCTTTCAAGTGAAAATGTTCTAGTGTAGTCTGGTGTCGTCTGACTGTCCACTAGTATTGCTCTGGTTGGTTATTCGTCTAAGGTAGCTCTATGTTCTCCATTACCACATCTGAGCTTATCGCAGCCTTTCGTGTCACTAGTAGAATAAAAGAGTAAAGCAGAAGATGTTATATCCTGTTATAAAAGGGGACTAAATCCTCTTGTCCACAGAAAGTTGTGGGTTTGTGGAAAGGGCAGTGCCATCGCTGCTTGATGTCCTTCATCTTTGCTAGTTTTGAGAAGTCCTCACACTTGACTGGCTAAAAAAAAAAAAGCATACATTAATTTCTTTTGGATACATTCCTGTAATGAATTGGTTCTGCTGCAGGTTGTTGCAAAGGCAAGTTCTTTGTAGTATTTAGTCCTCTTGAATGGTATTAATTGGCCAAAACATATATCTAGTGCCACTTAAAATGCCCTTGGTATGGCAGCCTGGCTTCAAAGAAGACACAAGGCTTCTGTGGGCACTATAGAACAGCAGAGGTGGCTCTGGACATAATTTCTGGACAATAAAAGCAAAATACAGGCATGGTGCCATCATTCCTCTAGTTTTCTCTGTCTGTTACTTGTGTCTCTCACGCTTATATGAAGGTCTTTGAGGCAGGGATTGTGTTTGGCTGTGTTTGAATGGATACTGAGCAAGAGAATTGTCACTGGATTTGGAGAAAGAAAGAGATTAAGCACATTGCAAACTGTGTGAAGTAATGATGTGGGTAACCTTTTTCTTATTCTAAATCCAGAGAAGAAAAATACAGAAAAATTGTGAACTCTCTCTCTGAAGTTCAAAGCATATGAAATGCTAGGTTTTAATATTTCAAAACCACCTTAAACATTAAACAGTTATAAACTTTTCAAAAATGCTCCATATGAAATAATAATTTTTAGCAAAAAGCGTTAAATCTTTTAACACAGGAAATACAGCATTTTTATATTTTTACCATCTCAAAACCCATTTACAGAATTGGTTAGTAGCTAAGACATTCATTGACAATGACACTTTTCCAGCAAACAAGATACCTATTGAACAAACTGGAACTTAAAAAAGCAAACAAACAAAAAAATCCTTTCTTGATAAATTCCCATCGATTGCTTTTCTGATATTTGAGGACCACTCTTGGATACCGCACTGTGGACTGTAATACTCTCCACAGATATTTTCAGGAGCTCATCATCAACTTAATCAAACAACTGCTTGATTAATTCAGGATTAATGACAATTCTCCAAAAGTCTTGACATGTTCAGGGTTTTGAAAGAAACAGTTTTGATCTCCAGCATGGTTTAATGCTTAAAGGAATCCTTTTTTAAATTATTAAACCCAAACATTTCAACTGATCTGAACTTCAGTGACAGTTCATCTTTTTTTTTTTTTTTTTTTAGCATTTTTGTCTGGGTCTAGAATAAGAAAACCTAATTTCCGTTCACACCACTTATTCCTTAAATATGCCTCAAAGCAAAGCAGCTGCTCCCATTACACTTCCTACCACATTCATGGAGTCAAACTTGGACCAAGTCTTTAGTCACACTCAGGTACAAAGCAAGGTGAGAGAACCCACTTCACACAAGTTCCCCAGAAACCCTCCAAGCTGCGACAATGCTTTCACAAAACCTGTTTCTGGATTTTGAAGTTGTGATAGATGTTAAATTGTCACATCTCCCTAGTAAGAGATTTGTGCCTTATGCCTGATCTGTAAACCGTGGTCTATCTTCCCCAGAAGAAATGGTCATGGTCGTATCTTATCACTAATGTCACCTGGGCAGAGCGATTTGATCCCAAAGACCATCCTGATGCTCAGCACACAAAGGAGGTTATATTCTTGCTTACAGAAGCCAAAAGGGGCTGAAGGAGTTGCATGAGGACATACTCATCCTCAAAAAGGATGCACCGAAAGAGAGGTTGAGACATGCGCATCAGGAATCCAGACTGACAACAGTTGGTAGCTAAAATATGCTTAATATCAGTGGTGTGTAAGCTGCTTTGGGTTATCATTTTCCTTTCTTGTCTTTGCAGCTCCTTTGTCCATTCTCTGCGGCCTGACTCATTCTTCTGTTGACTGCCAAGAAGAGAGAGCCACCTTCATTGAATGTGATATCCAAGTCACGGTGGGTTCCCATCACCAGACAGGAGCTGTGTCTTACCTGTATGTCTGTGAGGACAGGCCACCTCAGTGGCACCGGAGGGACATCAACCCACCCCAGAGGCATTTTGCTGGACTCTTTGCCAGGTTAGTGCTGTGTTTCTGTAACAGCTGGGTGGGCCCATCCATGAGTAAGGTTCCCCAGAAGGTATTCCACCTGTTGCAGAATCAGCCCCTGCCAAATGATGGGCTGAAGGAGCAAATTTCTAATTCTTAGGCTGATACCAATGGAGCAATTTAGCCTTGAGACCACTAGAGAGCTCTGCTGGGTTGTGAAATTAATTCCTTGTGTCTATCAAAGCATCTCTAGTCCCCCCTCCTTCCCTCCCATCTTTTTAAAGTGTTTGAGAGACATCAGAAAATCCATCTCGTAAACAGCCTGCTTTGTTCCTTCTTAGGTTTTAATATTTATCTTCTGATCCAAAGCAACATCTGGTGGATGCCAATGGGGAAAAAGATTAGGCATTATGAAAAGCAGAAGTCTTTTTTTTTTTTTTTTTTTTTTTCCCCCTTCCTCTCTCCAAGCAGTTTCATGAGTAAAAACTCACAGAGAAAATTCAGCAGGCTGCGCAATATTTACTCAGCAAGGGTGCTCAGGCACTTACTCAAGGCTCAGGCTTTGCAAATCCAAGGCCAAGTTGCCCAGGAGTATAAATTGGTACCACTGCCTTTAATGGAGCGGTGGGGATTTATACCTGCAGAGCATTTACTTCTAGGAGTAAGAGGGAGGTCTGAATTAAGGAATAAACAGATGAACAAAACTTTCCAGAAGACACTAAACAAATGGAGAATTAGAATATCACTGCAATGTGTTGCTCATGATTCGCTGTACATAGTGAACCCGTTCCCAGGTGATGCACGATGCGACAGTCCAGCTCCTTCAGTAGAGTTGCAGAGATTTGGTCCTCAACTTTATCTGGTCCTTATGTCACAGCTGGTGTTGGGAGTTACCAAAGGGAGTTCTGAATGCTCTGTGTTGAGGGAAGCAAACCAGCTGGCATTTACTGAACAAAGACAGCAAGATACGATTGCACAATTTTTTTTAACGTCTTTTTTTTTGTTTTTGTTTTAAGTTTAATACGGTTACGGTATCTGCCTGTCAGTCTGTCATTTTTCAATTTGACCTGGGTTTCGTAAGGGATGGATGTCTTAAGAATTATTAAATTCTTGTCAGTTTTGAGAAAATCTGTGTTAGGCAGAAAGAAATTATTTTCCTGTTGAGAGGAAGGAAGAATTCTGCCCTGATCTGCTGTTTGCCAGCAAACTGCAGGCCAGAGAGCAGATATGTATGGCTGGACAGCTGATGTGTCCAAAGTCACACTGCGCATCGGTAATGTCCTATAACATCCTAGGAGGTGGGGGGGACAGCTGGGGGAGATGAGAGTAGGGAGACTTAGAAGGTGAAAAAAAAAAAAAAATCTGAAGTGAAACTAATTTAATCAGTTCTATTGCTCCCAGAATGATTTGTTTCAAAACAAGAAACCCTTGTCTTAGCTGAACTTTGCTTTCCTTTTGCCCACACCAGTGTAACCCCAAACCAGGTAACCTACAAACCTGAGAGCAACAGGGCAACCCAACATCTGGCTCTTTGGTTCTTTGTTCCCTGGGTATCAAAACTGTGCTCAGCTTTTTACTGATAAAAAAAAATATGCAGCTGCCATGAGTCTATTCCTATGATTATTTTTCTTCTTGCTCCTTTTCTTGGTTTAGGCTGTTATGGTGAAGGGAAAAGTCATGGAGTCCATTTGCTGATTGCTTCCTTATTGTTTTTCACCGTGGTCTTGTCCAATTTAATTGTGAATGTTCCAGACATAGTGTTTATTATCCTGCAGGGAATCCTATCAGGGAGATATTTCTGACTCAAACCAATCAACCTTTTCTTACCTACAATTTTCCCATACTTCCATCTTCTTCAACCTTTTTTGTTATTGTCATTGTCTTTTCCACCTACTGTGCGCTTAGTTAGAAATGAAAACTTGGGCTGCTGAGGAATTTTCCAGAGTACTGATGGGTTTTTTTTTGGTGAACCTATTTCCAAACTGGTTCTTGCTGAAGGGGAGCAGAGGCAAAGAAGATTGATTGATTTCCAATGAGTTTCCTAATGGGAAAAATCTGGGGAGAAGTAAAGGAAGAGAGTTTAAAGTCATCCAAATTACCTACTTTAGAACTTTTGAAAATATTTTTTCAAATTTCACTTCAGAGAAATGTCTAATTTCAAAATATCGATGGAATTTTTAGCAAAGTGTTAGGAAATTGAAATCTTCAAACTAGAAAATAACTATTTTGGGAATTCTTGAAATAAAGCACATTTATTGCTGCAGTTAATAATAGTAACTAATAATGACAATAATAATAAATATACAGATTTGAGTTCTGTGCAAATGTTCAAGAGTTAAGACACTTGTCCCAGGATGGGGACAAAACTACTGAAATAATTCCTGGCATAACTGCACATTAAATCTCTTGTTTTTTCCTACAAGTGGGCTGAATAGTTTCTCCTAATCTAGGTTGTACTATAGCCTACGCTTTATGAACACATTATGGCGAAAGCATATTCCTTAGAAAAGGTGCAAGTCTTGCCGTTTACAACACTGGTACCAAGATATGTCCCTGAATTCTCTTCTTTTCTTGCATTTCCCTTAAAGACTTCAAATTGCTTTCCAGCATCAAGGTTTTGGGATGCAGTTACTAAAGGACAGGGAGGAGTTGGATCTACCTACAAGCAAAGCTTGTTAACTTTTTGTATAAAGACACAAACGACCACTCAGAAGTCCTTGTATTGACTTCAGTGCCTGGCAAATTGGGCCCATGCCCTGCATCTAACCAACAACAACCCCCTCTTGCCTTTAGAAGAGTTGGTTATTTAAAAGATGCAGCTTTTTCTTGTAGCACAAAAAAGAAGTACTAGGCAGTCTTAAAAGTTAGCCCAGTCCATTGAATTATTTTACAGGACAAGATCAGTTATCGAAGTGTTGCTATCAAAAGCATGTGTCATTCCCTATGGCTGGCTTTTGATTATTGATACAGCGGAGGGAAAGGTTCATTTTAATAGAGAAATAAAAATTCACTGATTCACTGTTAAAAAGGTTCAGCTACTTGCAGAAGATTGGGGATTTTTTTTTTTTTTTTGTAGTTTCTAACGTGGCTGCTTCTTCTAACACGCTAACCCCGAAAAAGGGCAACAAAACAAATACCCCCTGAATGCGCTGTCAGAGCAGCAATTTGTAAAGTAAGCTGCCACATGCAGCATGGTTTGAAAACTTCAGGTTCATCAAATCATCCTGACTGTCACCCTCTCAGCAAAGCTCTGAGCGTTGACTTTCCAATTGGGTCTAGTTTGGTAGAACTTAGGCTCCTAACTTTTGGCAATTCAGCACATCCTATTAGATGGGGCTTTTAGGAACATGAAGGCCTTCTGAAAATCCTGCATCTACCTATCTGATCCTCTTTTTTGTGAACTCTGTCCTTTCTTAGCTACTCAGAAAAGTGATATAATTTCTGAGCTATGTTGATGTTGCTATAACCTATCTCCTTTCTGCTCTCCTTCCTAAAGTACTGATGGCGGGGTGGGGAGAGGAGGAAGAAGGAGCAATGGCTGAGGGAAGAATGAAAAGTGACATTGGCTTATCCTGGCCTGCAGAAGTAAATTGGGAAGTTTTCCCCCTCATTTTGAGGGATGTTGGGTCCTGTAGCTCCCCGTAATGAAATGCTACCAAAATCAGCAGCTGTCGGCCGCAAGACGAAGGAAAAAAATGTTTCTTCCCCACCACCTTTTCTATTACTTTTTCCCCCCTGTGCAAGGGGAGGCTTTAGAGCAAATGTCTGTTAGTATAACTGGCACATATATCGAATCTGCTTAGTCTGGGCTGTTAAGTAAGTTTAATTAATTTACTAAGTTAATGTTCCAATGCTAGCAACAAAGCATCATTGCAATCAGCTGGGTAGCAGGAATTGGAACCCCTAAATGAGCTCATTTTTTCACAGTTGGAATTAGGGACCAGTTAGCCAGTTGTGTGGTTTTTCCAATTTCTCCACTTGCCCTAGGGGAGTTGCAAGTTATTCATTCCCTATTGCTAAGTGTGAGTAAGATGGGGAGGGGGGAGACAGGGACAAACCCTACTCCGTGTAGGAGTCCATCTTTGATCCTAACACTGCTGATTCCCTAGCTGTTGTCTGCAGTTATCTTCCTGCCTTGGTCCTAGAATGGCATTTGTAATAGTTTGGAGAAGCAGAAAGGCATCACTGAGAGATATTTACCGCATGTATTTTCATCCTGAGTGTGTGCAGATAAAGGGGGGAAAAACAAATAAACAATAAAAGAATGGCAACAAAATTACAGAAATTTGCAAAGTTTGACAAATGGTGGCCAGGAGTTGCCACAAGCTAATGGCTTGCAATGATTAATAAGAGTAAAAATAATTGCATTTCATTAAGATTGATGACACCCCATTTAACCTCCCTTCTCGTTTCAGCCCTAAAGTGGAAAGAGATGAAGTTCTCATCTATAATAGCTCCTGTAACATTACCATGGAAACTGAGGCAGAGATGGAGTGTGAGGGAGCTAATCAGCCAATTACCGCCAAGATTACTGAGATATGGAAAAACTGGGGCCAGAACACTCAGGTATAATCAAATCTTTTTTACAGACTGATTCAAACAGCTTAAAATTAAATTTGTAATATTGTGTACATTTAAAGGGGGCAAGAAAAAAAAAAAAAACAATTTAAGCTGAGCAGCAGCAATATATAATATTAAATGCTTTCCAACTTTGAATAGCAGTTCTAATACAGAGCAGCTGAATTAATGGTTAACTATGGTTAATCATGTATTTTATGAGACATAAATGAGCTTTACCTTATTTTCTGGGCAAGGTATATCTTTTTTAACACTTTCTTTTTTATATATATAAATTCAGTCTGTTCTAAAAGTGTTATTTTCTGTTACTTGAGCAGAAATCTTAGCCATGAGCTGCAGAGTTTCAGCTCTTTAGCAGAGACTTAGCATTCAGCATTTGTGCAGTTCTGGTTATACTTGGTTTTTGCTCCTCTTCAGTATCTGAAGTAAAACGGGACAGTCTTCCCAGTGCTATGAGTACAGCAAGGAGACAGACATGTGCAAAGATTTCCTTACAAAATATATGACTCTAACTAACATCATTGTAAGGCTTGATATCTAAAAATGTACATTGCAAACTTAAACCGTCCTTTTGGAGTCCTTCTGGTGTTGCAGAGTTTTTGGGGGTGTTGAACTGAAGACTGGGTTGTGCCACCTGTGAGAAGAAATTCAGAGGGGCTGGATATTTTGGTGAACATCAAATATCCCTTCGTCACCATCCTTTCCTAAGTGAGCAGCTCATGAGAAACGGCAGAGAGGTACCACATACAGGGCAGTACAAGTGGGAAGAGTTACACATCTGACACATGATAAAAAGCAGATCTTGTTTTTAATCTGTTAAAGCAAATTATCGTGCAGTCTTCTTAGTATGGTTGAAACCTAGGAAACGGAAGTTCTTTTGTTCAGGGCTGATGTTAAAGCCAGCATAGTAATTTTTATCTCTGCAATGACATTTCCCCACTCTGCCACCCCACCCCAGAAGTAGCTGCAGTGTCCTGGCAGAGTAATTTTGGTGTGTTTCTAGCATCAGATTCTAGACCTTTTACTAAAAGTCTCTGAATATTTCCCCTGCAAATCTATCTTACACGTGTGTTACTATTGCAGCTGAATATCCCAAAATACGGCTGCTTTCCTTCATTCTGTTAAGGCTGTCTTTGGTCTGTGAAGGAATGTCACATGTAGCCTTTTACCTATTAGCATTTGTTTCCTAGTTAGCCTTGCTAGTTATGCTACCAGAATCATGCTCAGCTAAGGAGAAAACCAAACAAAAAAACCCACACGCTCAAAAAAAAAAAAAAATCAACTTGTCAGCTGCAGGATGCCAGCAAAGGGAAGTGCTTAGGCAAATACCAGATTATATTTTCCTTCCCAAATGTGATAAGGGCATCTCTATCACCTTAAACCTCAGGTTGCAGTGCACTAGAGCTGTTACCTACTGTTGGCTGTGATCGGAAAGCTCAGCTGTGTTACGGGTCCTGTGGTCTCAGTAATGAGACAATGAGAGGTTGTCTTCTGACTCAGGTGGGAGCAAAAATAGGAGGAAGTAGTGAGGTTTGTCCCTGCTATGGTATTTCTGCTCAGCGTGAGGAAAATTGACGAAGTCCTAAGTGTTCTGAATGAATTCGTTCATTCAGGGAGAGCAGGACGCAACCAGAAGGCACTTTTAGATCTGGGATTTGCTGCTGCTTAATGAACCCAGCGGGCATTTGGAATCATTTTATCCCTCTTCCCAAAACTGGCCTGGGTGAGCAGAGGTGGATGGGTGGGGAGTTCAGATAAATGGTTTCAATTTTGGTCCCTTTCTAGCTGACAGCATCCCGTTAAGATTTATGACCTTGTGCAGCATATGCATGCTTCACTGTAGAGGTTTAAATCATGTCATGGGAACTGGCCTTACCTTTCCAGTGGAAATAATGGTCCCCAGGTTCAGTACCAAGCAGTGAAATGCATTAATAGCACCACGTGCCTTAGGATAATGGTGTTATTAACAGGCAGCACAACTCTGTGTACAAGTAATGGGATTGCATCTCTTTATAATGACATCTGGCACTTCTATTGCGCTCTTGTGCAAGGATCTCAAAGCACTTCCTAAAAAACGGGCCTGATCTGTAGCTGTTCTCCACACAGGAACACTGCTCAGTCTTTTGTGTTTTGCCTACTCTTCTGCCAGCAGAGTGATGGCCAGGCAGGCTGATAACTCAGCAGTGTCTTAACACAGCTGGGCTTTGTGGGAGGGTTGGGGCAGTGATGGTTAGATGATGATGGAGGAGGATTAGCTCCAGGATGGTGTTGGAAGTTAAAAGAGGCATTTCAAAAAGGCTGAAAGAGGCTTATATCATCAAGAGCATGGAGTGGGCATTGGCAAGAAGAGGGAACAACCTCTGTTCAGAGCAGAAAATAAACCCTTAAAAGGTTGGGTCTAGGAACTTGAGTCTAAGGGATACAAGCTTTAGACTGAAGTCACTTTTCTTCAGTCTTTATAAGTCACCTAATAGGACCTGTCCGTAATTCTTAAAATAATATGGAAGATATTAATGGAATAGTTGTGATTTGGTTGGTTGGAAATGAGGCGAACGTAGACTGAATGTGACGAGGTTTTGCAGCCCGGGTGGGAGAATGCTGGGCAGAAGGCTCCAGAGATGCCTGGGAAGGAGCGTGGTGGGTGTATGGGAGATGCCAGGTGACACGATATCCCCAATAGCAGGGAACAGAACTCCAGTGAGATGGTGATCTCTTCCAGATCTGTGTTTCTATGACACTTTTAACAGCCCTGTTACTGATAGCTCACAGACATGACCTGGCAACACTGAAGAGAAATCCATGCCTAAGGATCCGGGTGTAGAGCGAGTGGCAGAGGCATGTCCATCAGCTTGATCTACCTTCTTTGACAAGCAGGAGCCTTGCACTGGAAATAGTCCATTTTTCTCCTGCCTGACTCTACAGAAAGGTATCCAGACAATGAATTCACCCTGGATCTGTGTGTCAGCTTTAGTAAAAATTGCATCAAATGGCTATTGTAACTTATCCAGGAATCAGACCTTAGCCATGCTAGTTGAGTTTTAATTAATGATATGTTACCAGACCAAATTCTCAATTTTTCTGGTCACATCCAGAACGTATTATATACTTTACCATGACTTTTCCTCACTGTCTGTTTGAATTGCAAGTGCATGTGTAAACCAAGGACACCAAAATTATCTGAAGAGATTAGCAAACACCACAAATGTTCTTTTTCAATGAGTTAATGAAGTAGTTGTCCTTTGAACTTCTTTTATTGTCTTAGATACACAGAAACTCCAAGTACCAGAAGATCTTTCTACAAACTCCTCACAGGTGCATTCCCCCGCCCGCCTTAATTCCTTTTCCCCCTGATTAATGCTTATGAAGATCTATTTTAATGGAAATTAAAAGCTTAATTCTAGATACCTTAATTTTTGGATGATCTTCGTGTGATGGCTAAGCTTAATTCTGCAAGGAAGATAACTCTTCCACCTCTGATTTCAACATAAGTTTTCTTGAAAATTGGGCTGTAGCTATCATCAAAAAT
Organism: Athene noctua; assembly: GCF_965140245.1. Taxonomy (NCBI): domain Eukaryota; kingdom Metazoa; phylum Chordata; class Aves; order Strigiformes; family Strigidae; genus Athene; species Athene noctua. The sequence continues at coordinate 5,619,340 of NC_134037.1, forward strand.
TAGAAGGTTATTTTTTGAAAATGCTGTCTGTCCTATTCATGTTGTGCATGCTTCTCCCTTGAGTCAGTCACTTGGATGTGCCGTTCACCTTGAACCCCTTTTGGGCAGGTTCTTCAGTCAGGGAAAACAGCTGTATTATCTGGAAGGTGACACAATATCCATCACTCAAGTTTTGTCCCTTCAAATCCGGTCTCCAAGTTGTTGCTTGCACGGTTATAGTCTGAGCTGGGCTCAACTCTGAATTTAGAGGACCTCCAAAATTTCTAGGAGTTTCAGGTTGCTGGCTGGAGATCTCTGAAGCTAAATGGCAGACTTAATGAAATTTGAGTTCACCAGCTTGGCCTTTTCCTGGGGTCTGGTCTGTGCCCAACCATCCCTCAGAGAATAGCTTTTATGGATTTCTTTAGAAAATGATATAGACCCTTGCCTAACTTTCTGTTCGAAGTACTTGCCCCTGTATGACTTAATTAGGTCACATGAAGTAAGCGTCAGGCTCTGCTCCACTGTTGCATTTGGCATCATTAGTGTTTGTAACCTGCTCCATTATTATCCAAGGAAGAGTTGCAGAATTATTTTTATATCGGTATATAACGCAATTTAGCCTACTAAAAGGAGGGGGTGTGTGTGTGGAAATAAAAAGAAAAAAAAAAATACAGCACTGATTGTATATCCCACAGGACTTAATTAGTTCACAGTTTCATGATACACTGGATAATGGGAAGATATGAATTAAATAATAAAAGGGAAAAGAAAAGTTCTAATGCTCACTCAGTACCTGTCCACTTCCACCTTGGCTGCATAATGAGATGTCAGCTACCGTGACACTGATGAGACATGCAAAACACACTGATAACACACGGAAAGGATGCTCCTGGGAAGGTTTGACCAGGCTCGGGTGTCTCCCGAACCCATTATGCTTAGTGAGCCTTCAGATTATTATTCCGGATCACTGGACCAGACCTAATCATCATGCAAGCATGCTGTTTGAGCAGCGTTTCCCTGCCCCGACTCCCCCTCCTCCTCCGGCCCAGATGGGTGATATAATGTTCGTCAGAGGGCAGATGCCATGTATATTAAGTCAGTCGTAGGGAAGCTGAACTGGTATACTAGTGAATTCTCTACAACCCAACCCTCGAGGGGTCCCTATTAAGAAATAGAAGGCTAATAAAAAATAACTTGCTAGATAAAAATGCCATCCTGGATTATGACTCTGCCTGAGTATGCTGTGCTGCTTTTAGTTTGTTTTTAAATAGGGCATTAAGGGAAGGTCTTGAGATTTAAGAAGTAGCTCAGAGTATTGAGGAACTGTGAATTTTTAGCTTGCTGACTGATGCTGGGATAACTGCTTTGTTCACTTCTCAAGACAAAGAAAAGAAAAGAACCCACAAAGCCTATGTCTGAGATATGTAGAGTCACCTAAGAGATCCTTGCTCTTCAATTTCCACTTAATGTAATGAGTACTAGCTCTGCAAATCCCTTGGATTCTTCTGCATATTTTAGTATCACTTCTTTCTTTCTTTCCTTTTTTTTTTTTTTTTTTTTTTTTCCCCCCTCCCCTTATTTTCCCCATTTACCACCACTCTGGATGCCACAGGATTTAAACGTGAGGAAGGAGATGAGCTAATTTTGCCTGTTAGAGATGTTTGGTACTTTTTAAAGGTGGCAACTCCTAGGCAGTTTTCTGGGGAGCATAAAAGGCTCTCAGGAAGCACAGAGCACTCTTGACACAAAAGGCTGTTAGTTTATTTTTTACAGCAGCACGGGTGCTGAATTTCTTGAGCGTGTTGTCCCTCTGTGAGGGTTACAAGTGATGGAGGTGACTCTGCCTTGCAGGGCCAGCAGGCTCTTTGTGGTCTGCACGGTAGGTGTGAGATGATTTTTCACTCTCATTTTAGCACCATCCTCACATTGCACGGACCTTAGATGGGTGCATTTTTGAGGGTGAAGGGCTCATAGTTGGTTGCCTCTTATAAACGTGTGTAGGCTTCCAGTTTGTGGTCAGATATAAGTATCTTTTGTTTAAAAAAAAGAAAAAAAAATCCAGTAACTTCAGTAAAGCACCAGTGCCTAAGGGTGGAGGTGGAATATTGTCTTTCAGACTTTTTTTTTTTTTTTTTTTCTTTGCCTTCTGAGATTGGTACAGCCCTGGCATGCCTTTATTCCTATGCTCTGTCCCTTTGGTGTCCTTTGGCTGTCCACATCCACATCCACCTGCTCCCCTTCTTCTATACTGTCCTTTTTTTTCCTGGAACATCAAAAAGTGCCAGAAAGGGTAAATAACACTCTCTCTGCCTTCTCCAGTGCTCTTCTTTCCCACGAGGAAAACCACTACACCAATTTGAGACTGGTTAAGCAGGATATGGGTGAAACACGTTGCCTGCAAGGATGGATGTATCCTGGTCCGAGTGGGAGCCCACAGATGAGCTCTGGCACCGTAGAGCTGGAGCCATCAGGTTTGTGCTTGCTCCCCCTTGGTGCAAGGGAAGGAGTGCTGCCCACCCTGCGTTTCTGTTCTGTGGAGACAGATGCTGAAAGGTGGCATTTCCTCCTCATCTTTCTTACCTTGGGGCAGAACAGCTTACAGGGGAAGCAAACAGAGCAGGTTCCAGCTTGATACACGTTTTTTTTGTAAGGGTTAATGAAACAGTTCCCCACTTCTCAACCTGAGGGAGAATCATAGTAAAATAGGATATTTCATTCCTGTGTATCCCTTTAGACCCTGTAACCCCCCAGATCCCTTTATTTGGCCTTAGTGATCACATCTCGCAGGGGCTGGGGAATAGTTTTCTCTGTCTACAGGTGATTAGGGGGTGTCCTGACAGAACGTGATGTTATGGTGTCTTTGGCCCTGAGCAGGGCCGCTGGGTGCTCTGGCACTGAAAATAGCCAAAAATAACCATGTCGGACAGGACGGGATGTCAGGAGCAGGACTAGATGAAACTCTCTTAAAATATTGTGTGCATATTTTTCATAAATATTATGAAATTTAATTTAGCAGACCAGCAAGCCCATCCTTGCATCTCCATGCTCCCTATTTCTTAACCTGATAGCTTGGTCACCGGGTTATTTTCAGAAGGGGGTGGGGAATGCAGCAAAATGAACCAAGATTTGCAAGCCTCACAGAAAGGAAATGGAGGAGTCCATAATAATCTAATAAAAATAAAACCACGAGGCCAGTCTTGGGGTGCGGATGCTATCAGAGCAGAGAGAGGTACCATCTGCAAGGTTGTTAAGATGTAGAGAACCAAGATGGCCTCCACAGTAACCACAGGCAATGTGAAGAGATAAATGGTTGACCCGAGCCCGTGTCAGGCTAGGATTGATGCCACTATCAGCCCTAGTGCCTTTGCAATGATTTTTTAAAAAATCTCTGATAGAGTGTGTTATCTAGTTACTGGCACGAGGGCAATGGCCTGGAGGCAGCAAGGAGGAGGGGGGAGGAAGAAGGAGAGGAGGAGAGAGAGAAAGAAAAAAAGGTCATTCCAGGAGGACAATCTCTGTTGGACTAAATGAGAAAATAAGGGCCTTGCTCTGTAAGGGGGAGGTAAATAAATAAATAATTAAAAAAGTGGCTGCTAGGTGTGTGAGAAAAGGATAAGCAAAATTGCTTCCTTTTCTCCACTTTATTTTTTTCTTTCTCCTCTCTCTCTTTTTTTTTTTTTTTTTTTTTTTTCTTTTTTTTTAATGGGCTCGGCCTTCGGCTGCAATGGGAAATTTAGGAGATGTGCTTGTGGTGTGCTTTTTTTCCTTTAACTTTTTGCTTCCTGATTTGACGTTTAACTCTTTCCTCTCCTGCTGTCAGATCAAAAATGAAGGACTGAACTGAAGCGTTTTTTATTTTCCCCAATTTGAACATTTGAACAGCCTCTTGGTTTGTTTTATTTGTTTTGTTTTGCCTTTTTTTGTTTCTTTTTTTGTTTTTTTTCCCCAATCCCACCATCTTTCTAGTGTCTCTGATAATATCGCTTCCTAAATTGCACATGTCTTTTCAGGACGCCCTCTTCTTCCTATCATCACTCATATTGCTGCACTAGAGGTGTGTTGGAAGTTACCCCCAGGATGGGATGCCACTATCCCCAGGATGAGATGCCAGCCCCCTGTAACATACAGCACATCAAAGATTTTCTGCTCACATTTAAACACACCCATGTGAAATCAGAACTGAGCGTGGCTCATTTTAATGAGAACTGTGCTCTTTCTCCCCCCTTCATTTATTCGTTCTCCCCACCCTTAAAGAGAAACACAGATTCAGAGTGAAAAGTGTCATTTTGGAGGCGCTCCTCCAGGGAACAGAAAGCAAATCTTGCCCTTCCCGCACTAAGGGAAGGCTCAAATTAAGGTCAGGAGGGTGCAGGGAAGCCTTCCTGAGGGACTGTGGGCACATTTTCTCTCCACTTGCTCCCAGGCTCTTGCACAGTCTTGCTGCCTCTTTCCTATTTAATTATGACAGAGAATTTAATTGACTCCTTCAGTGTTTAAGGCAGTTTTGGAGGGGGAAGGATCATCTGTGATTGAAGGCATGGTTCTGGTTCTGCGGGACTCACTCTCGATTTGGGGGAAGGGGGTGGGAGTGTTTGATGCTTGGGTCCGTGCTGGGGTGCACATCCTTGGGCTCTGGGTGAAGTCAGAGGGAAGCCTTCTCCATCTCCTCATCTGGAATTCAACTGGAAAAGGGCTGAGCTCCTTGAACACACACATAACCCAGATTTGTTCTTCTGCACTGGAGAGTGGCTTAATGCATCTGAAAATCTTTCCCCTCCTTAGCTGTGATGTGGGCTGAAGATGCTTTCACACTTGTATCACTAACATAGGGCTCCGTGTTACCATCTGACTTTGTGTTGTCCCCCCAATCCCAAACAGAGCAATATTGTGGACTTGATGATCCGCGCAAGAGTTTTCTGTGTGACGGAGACATTGGCTGACTTACAACCACTTCCCAAATATTTCTGGGGCCTGGTTTGGCACCCAGCAAGGACTGGGCATGTGTTCACCCTGTTTTGAAAGCTGGGAGATTTTAGTAGCATGGACTTGGCCAGAGTGGGATCATTGGAGCGGCTTTTGATGTGGTTGGACCATGCATAGAGATGCTGTCTTCGTGCTATTCAAGCACCACCAAAAATATGTGTCCAAGACTGAAGAACTGGGTTTGACCGTGGCGTTGGAGACTGCTCCTGGTCTGAAGCACTGAAATGCCAGATCTGGAGGTAGAGTGTGTTTCCCTTTAGACTCAAGAAATAAGAAGAGCTTATTTTTATTTTATATTATATTTTTTATTTATTTTTATTTTTATTTTTTATTTATTTAATATAATTTTAAAAATTTTATTTTCTATTTTCTACTTTATTTTATATTTATTGTTTATTTTTATGTTTTCTTGGTGCTTTATTTTAGGCACCTAAATCCACGCTAAGGCTCTGATTGACACGTGAATACACAGTTCTGAACAAATTTTAAACCTTCCTTTTGATGACCTCGTTCCCTCATCCACATCAAAATCAATTGGATTTAATCATCCAAAATGCTGAGCCTAACACGTGTGTTGGCGTGTGTAAGGTGTCGTGGTGGCTCCATGTTCCTGCAATTTGCTCCTAATGACTGGTGGTTTATTCACAGACGTTTATGCAGCAGAAAAACTTGCTGCTTTTCTACAAAGCCACAGAGTTCTCAGAGATATTTACTCAGTTGGATAAGCACTGGCAGGATATGGGCCAGTAACTCAGGTGAGCTGGTTATTAACCACGGGTTACAGAGGAGTAGGACCTTCTCTTTCTATCTCGACAATGTTTCTGCTAGTTGTAGGCTATGCCTGCACTCAGCGCAATGCCTCTGTCATTTATGGCATTCGGTGCTGGATTACAGCATTTCTATAGGGATGTAGCTCTAACTAAAGAGCTGAGTTTGGTATGTGGCCTATCCTCCAGCCATGTGTGCAGGATCCGGCTTCCCGTTTAATCCACAGAAGTGAGAAGGAGCCTCGGACAGAGTGTTTGTGTGGGACACTCAGTTGGGTTTTGCTTCATTGAGGAACAAAGTGGGTAATTCCTGAGGATAATAGAAACCTGAAAGGTTTGATCTTGTAGTAAGCTACTGGTAGTGATGGAAAGGCAATAATCTATCTTGATTTCTTCTTTGTGCAACCTTTAGAGTGAGGCTGAGTAGCATTTGTTGTGTTTTTTTTTTTTTAAAAAAAGTTGGTTTTTTTCCTGGTTTTGTTGCTGTTGGTGCTATTGGAAGGTTTTTCATAGACTAGGCAGTGTCAGGTGTACTGTTAAAGGACAAATGAATTGTACTATTTCAGTTCAGAGAGTGTTTATTAAAAAATGTAGAAAATAATTGCTACAGCAGGAGGAAAAACCAGAGTGTTCAAGCACTGTGCCACAATTAATCTACTAGAGCTTTCCTTCTGTCTTTAAGGAAAGGGTTAATTTTATGTGATTGCCAGTAAAAACAAGCTGTTTTCATGATGAGTCTGTAACAGCCGGGTGATAGACTGACTTAACAACTGTTTGCTAAATGCTGGGTATGTTCCCCTGATTGGCAGCTCCGTAAGTGGAAGCCCCTCGTGTCCAATCTGTCCTTGTGAATAGCTGCAGAGCAAAGGACTTCATTAAGGGATCGTAAGGCTACCTCGTAAAAACCAGCAAATAATCACGACAGCGATGGGAAGGAGCAGAGGGGACCGAGCGTTCTGTGGTTCCCATGAAGAAAAGCAGACGTCCCAGGGCAGGGAAGCACCAGGTGATGTGGACGTTATAAACACTTGCCTGTGAACGCTGTGTCTTCTCAATAAAGCGTCAGTTTAGCCTGTCTACAGCTTTAACAAAATATTCCCAGTTAACTTCATGGGTGGTGCGGGGCTGGGAGCTGTTAGCTCATATTCAGTTAAATTTCAAATGTCAGAGCTCATTAGCGGTGATTTTAGCCAAAGACAGTTTGTGAGGAACTCAGTAAATTTTAGTTCCTCAAATAAAATTGAGGAAAGAGATTGCTGTTTTGCTTATTGATTTATTTTCCTGCTTTCACACATCTTCTGTGGGTCTGTGATTCTGACCAAGGGTCAGGCTCAGCTTCACCCACTTAGAGATTAGAGTTCTCCCCCTTTTACACACTCGCTCTTTCAATCTGTAATTCTATTTTATTTGCTTTTTTTTTTTTCTTTCTGCCTTAACTTGGGTTTGGTGAGTGGAAGATTTTTGTTTTCAGCGTTGAGGAGAGCTTTGCCCTGAGCTCACCAGCAAGCCCATGTGGATGTGCACAACGAGGCAGTATGGCTTTAGATGTTCAGACTGACCTATGCAAAGCTGGGTAGAGAGGTTTGTAACAATTCTGGATTAATTGTAGGAATGACTCAGCCAAGGTCTTTCTGTCTATGTTTTCCTGTTCCTGAGACTCAGCTCCTTGTCTTGACTCCCCTTTATGCCGAATGATTTGGTGCAGAAGAAGTCATTGGGCAGTCGGTGTTGGTCTGCAGCATTCTTGGGAGCCCTACTTGGGTCAACACAGGGGTGAGTCAAGGGATGGAGCCACTGGAGATTAAAAAAAATGGTTTTAAAGCTGAGACGGCCCAGGCAACATTCCAGAAATTGAGATTTCCCATGCAGGAAGGACTGCAGTTGCTGGTCACTGGCATGGCTGCAAGCCAAAGTTCATTTTCAGCTCTGGGGGAGGCAGTTGATGGATTGTCAGGTACCTGAGGGATTTGAAGGCAGGTACCATGGACTAACAATTCTGAATAAGTTTCACCAGACGGTGACAGCAAGCAGTGAATAGGGCTTTTTGGGTTTGGACTGAGGCGCTTTCATCCCCTGTGTGTACATCCTCATTTGGGTATGGAGCCCAGTACGGTGCCCATCTCTCCCCAAAATCAAATCTGCCTTTGAAAAATGCTACTAGGGACACATCTGCTTCCTTAAGAATTAAAATACTGGGGCAAGGATGTGCCAGCAATGGTCCTTGGGAAAGGGACCCTGGATTTTATGTCCTGCCAAAAGATTAACAGGAAGACAAGTGTGTGTGTGGGAGGGCAGATAGCGAAAGCCACGGAGAGTACATTATTTCAGGGGATCTGCATTCCCGACAAAGATGAGCTGTTACAGTCCTGCAAGACAGAGGAATGGCTTTATAGTTCAAACAGCAGCAGTTTGTGCTTTCAATCTCAAAGGCCTCTCAGTTCAGAGGGCAGTGTGTTGGTTGAGAGGTTCTCTCTCACGCTAGTCTCTCATCTTGTCGTCTGATTTAAATGAAGTTTGGGCTACAATCTCTTGAAATGACAAGAGTGGTTACTGTCCCATAACATGTGTGATGCGGCTCTTTAGCGGAGGCGTAGTCATTCACGGCATAGCCATTCAGTACAAAGTGCACTAAATTAACTTCAGCTGCCTTCTGGCTTATGTTGCGGTGCTGTCTGCACCCCTGCTGAAATTGCCCCTAGCGTGTGCCACTGTGAGCTCAAACTACCAAAAAAAAAAAAAAAAAAAAAAAATTAAATAGATGGAAGCACTGTTCTACTGAGAATCAGTTCTAATTTTAGCTATATAAAATAAATGTATTAAAGTGTACATATCTGCTGTAGACGTGACTTCACCTGGAAGGCGTCTTGCATCAGGAATGTTCTATGTTTGTGCAGCTCCTTGCACAGTAGGGTCTGAGGCTTTACCTGGATATATTGCAGTTAAAATCGACACCTTTGACTGCAGGGAAATAGCATGGATGTTCCCAGTCTTTTAAATGCTACTTAATGCTCAGGTTCCAATTAGGACTTGGCAAATTCAGCTCAAAGTGACAGTGCAAAGGTAGCCTTTGCTAAGGCGTGACCATCGTAAGCCATCATAACCCAGTGTTACCCTATTGCTTATGTGACCTTTGCTGTAAGAGTCCCATCTTCACCTTTTTACCTTTCTGGCAGATAAGTGTTTTTGATGATGACAATAAAGATACCGCAAAGCACTTTTATTCTTGGTTGCCCCATCTGGGCTGTGCGTTTGATCTGAACGGCCGGCGTTCCAGTCAGATTGCACTATCAGATGGAGCTGGCTCTATTTCCTGCATTATTCTTCCTGGCTGTACCACATTATGCAATTATGTTTGCATTTAAACCTGAGCACTTACCTGTAATGATGCTGTAGTTCAGTACATGATACATTACAGCAGTAGATAATGCATACAGATAGGCTAAGAAAGCATGTTGTTGATGTGCTAAAACTAAACAGGACATTGCGTTTGAAAGCGGACTCTGAAAGCTCGCAGATTCGGCTGAGACGTTTAAAAAGCTTGCATTACTGAAATAACAGCTGTGCAGGGTGAAACCCTCTCCCTGCTGGGCAGGTACAGGATGGAAAAGGCAGTGCAGGCTTCTCCAGTACTGCCCTTCAGTCTCCATCGCCACTTCTGCAGGAGCAGGAGGGTCTCAGCAGCTCCTTGGAGCCCCAAATCCTGCACCCCTGCAGAGCAATGTAAGTGAGGTGCAGTGATGCAGCTTAGAGATCCAACTGTGCCTCTGCTGCTGGCTAAGCCCCTTACTCCTGCGCTACGCCTGCTCTTATCCTCGAGTTACACCCGCTCTCATACCTGCCACGCAGAGGCAGCCTTGGGGACTGATTCTGACCAGCTGGTTGGCATTTCTGTGCTGTTCTGAACACACACTACTGTTTAAGTGAAGTTAGTTGGGTTGTTGTAGGTGGTGCTCACCTTCTCTAACCTCTTTTAGGACTTCACTTCTGACAGATAGAGTGAAGATTCTAGTGACTTCCCTGCCTTTACGCAGGCCATTGCACTGGAGCAAGGGTGCAGATTTCAGAGAGTAATAACTCGACTGTGCTGGTCTACATCAGATCCTACCAGGGAGGCTGAAAAACTGTATGGCCCAAAGAAATTTCTTTGTGTCAGTCCAGTTCCTCTCTGTCAAGGGTGGAATTTACTTCAAAAATACATTTTAAACAGGTGAAAATGATCAGGCAAAATGTTTTGATGAAGCTGCTGCAGTGATTCAGCAGAAACCAAACGCGGTGCAGGCAGCCGTGAGTTTTCCATGCGGGAAAAAGAAGAAATGCGCCTCCTGCTACACAAGGTATCAGCAAGCACATCCGTTTTCCCTTCAATTAAACAAGGATTGCAACCTGTAGTTTTCCTGGAAGGTCCTTCCTTCCATTGTGTAACGGGGATCTGTGGATAGAAGGAGCTATGACTGGATGAGCATCATCCTATTTGTTTGAGAGGACATGCAGGTGATAAGACAACAGTAGCACTTACAAAACCACTTAACTTCCAGTTGGGAGCTGCTTAAAATGTTCTCAGTGGTAATAGATGTTTTAGTGGAGCAGTAGAGTGATGTCAATCAAGTGTTGCTCAAGATATGCCTGACTTAATGAAATAGTGAAAAAAAAAAAAATGCAATAGAAGAATAGAAGAAATGTGTCCAGTTACAGTCACTTAAATGGCCCTGCAGCTTTGGCTGAGGAGATGTGGATGCATACATGGCAGTATCAGTGTTTGTCCTTGGACTGTGTGATTTTGCTGCCTGTAGGCTTTATTTAGGGTCGTTTATTTAGGGTCATTTAGATGCGATGTTGGGGGATGTGGGGTAGGGGAGAACTTTGTAGAGTCGGGCTGAGGGTTGGACTCGATGATCCCGAGGGGCTTTGCCAACCTGAATGATTCTATGATTTTATGTATAGGACATACCAAGTTGTAGCCTACATGCAGCACTTTCCCTCTTCAAAGGAATTTTCAGTCTTTGCCTGGTACTTCAGGTGTGCAGCAGAGATGGTTTGTGCATCACCTCACTTGTATTCCCTACGTCCTCACTGGAGCTGTGTGAAAGTCAGGGGCTGGATCCCACATCAGCGCTCTGACCTCCAGCCCACCCTCGCAGCTGATGTGGGACTCTCACAGGATTTTTTTTTTTTTTTTTCCCTGCCTTATCCAAAAACCCCACCATCATCTGATCTCCACCATCACTGCTGGGGTGGAGCAGCCTCATTCCTCCCGCTCCATTTACTGTAGTGGTCATTCAGAAATCCTTCTTGCTGACACGTAGGCACATAATCTGATTTATTTTCTTGCAGATGGTTGGAAAATAGTTAAGCTAATCTTTGCATTTGCAGTATTTGCTCTCGGATTAAAGTCAATCAAGATTATTCAATTGTGAGACAATATTTGCACAATGCATACTGCAAAGGCCAGCACAGTCATCAGACTTGGTTAGTCTGCTCTGGTAAACAACTTGATGTTACAATTTTCTCATTACCATTAAATTGCCATTTTTAATTTGTCTCAGAAGCCTTCATTCTTTGAGAAATCTCTGGTTTGGAGAGATGTGTAAAATGTGTGTGCCCTTTAACTGCTCTGGAAAGGGAAAACCAGTCGTGTTGTATCTTAACCGGAAGATTGCACTGAATTCCCCAATGTGTTTACAGGCACAGGATTTTCATGGAAGTTGGGCTTGTGATTAAAACTGCACTGCTATAGTTTTCACTGACATAAACTGTTGTTGAATATCAGGCCATAAATGAACATTAGGAAGATTTTTGTGAATTAGCAACAAGATACTACAGAGAAAAATTTCGTTTTGTGAAACACGACTCTTCATGTGCTCCAAGACATTTCCTCTTGCTTCCAGGGTGTTTTCCTTAATATTTGAAGTGGAGAGTTCTGATTCTAGGATCAACCTCCTACCATAACCCTCAAAAGACCCTGAGAGACCCAAGAACAGCACGCTGGGACTCACATGAATGTGGTAAATAGACTTGGACCTTCCCCATGGGTCTCATGGTTTGTTTAATTGTGGAGTGGCTTAATACTGCTCATATCTCCCCGTTACTTGGTATTTTACCTTCGGGTGAGCTTTGTTGCCTATGTATAGGAAGCTGACGTGCTATATCTGGGACATGCACCCCCCGACAACAGCGATGTCTTTTCAGTGCCCTCCCTATGAAAGCACCATTAGATCTAACTAATACTCCATGTCCTTAATTAAATACCTCTGGTGCAAAGAGCCTTACCTTCTGTGCTTGGAAATTGCAGTGATTACTCCCCTGCTGGAAAAGCCTTTTTTTGGCAGTTGCTTTTTGAGTAGTTTTGCTGGTGTAGTTGTTTGGGATTTTTTTTTTTTTTTTTTTTTTTTAACCAGGAATTAAGTTGTTTCTCATGCCATTGTCCAGTTGCAAATTGGCCTGAGACTGACTTGTGCTATGGGCTCTGACCTCCGAAACTGCCCACTCATTTTTTTTCTGGACTAATCATCTAGATGAACTATTTACAGTTGGCTTTTGGGTCTTCTCACTGCTTTTGCGGCTGCCCCTGTCTGAGTAATTAATGACAGCGTGGCTTGTTTATGGTCTTGAGTTACTAATGCTGTTGGCTGCAAATGCATTTTTACCTCTGGGACGTGCCAGTTTCCTGGTTCTAGTCCCACCTCACCAGCCCAGGTCAATTTTTTGTGTGTAAACAGATTTATCCTGTAATAGCTGGAGAGAGACTAGGGTCATTCATCAGTCCCATAGAGAACATGCCCAGCCAGATTCTTTCCTTCTTGTGCCTGCGCAACTCAGCAGAAGTTGGAAGGATTCCTGCAGGACAGCTAAAATAAAATAAATTAAAAAATTTTTAAAAAAGTAACATAAATCCTTTCTCTTTAACACAGGGTACAGGCAATCTCAGAACTAAAGGTGTTCAACAGTTCACCACGTGTCCAGCCACATGCCCAGCCCTGACCCTTGTATTAATGCTTCTGGAGTCATTAATGAAGGAATTGTTGTGTAGCTCTGTTAGGATAATACCATTGCATTTTAAAGCTGGAGTAAAAGAGAAGTTACCTAGTAGCAGATAGTCATAAAAATATCATCTTGGATAGTGTTTCTTGGGTCGTGTTCCAGGCCTGCTCTGTCACAGGCAGTCATGCCAAAGTGTGCCAATTCATAAGGGAGAACCCAGTTTGGTCTTTTACTCCCTCTGGAAAACTGTTACAGACTCAATGCCTCTATAGTCAGAAGCATTCTGCTCATTTCCATCCTTGTTTTTTCCATAGCTACAGTTACTTCCAGTCTTCCTAGGGATAATGCTGCCTTTTGGCATAAATGATTAATTCTTTTCCCATTGTATAGTTCTCTAGATATCTTTCCTTCCTTCTATTTTTTAATGTATATAAGGCTACTTCCTTAGTGATTTGTGACTCGGCCACAACCATTCCTGCCATTTCTTGTATTATTTCTTTCAGAAACTGGAAGAAGGTGGTCCCCTTATCTATCTACCTTTGCTGCCCAGTTTGGTTGCCAGTGTCTGCTCAGTTGGGTTAACCATGGGCGGTCTTTGCCATGACATGAGTTTGAGGGGAACTTCCTTTCATGCCTCTGGATTGTTAATAAAATTCTTCACTGTTTTGGCAAAGCAGTTTGTATCAGCAACTAAAAACTACCACCCTATTGCTCATTGCTAAAGTGGCATCAGGGACTGTCTTAACACTGGCACGCAGAGAAGGAGGGCTTCAGTGGTCAGGTCATGTTATTTTCAGGATCATTATCGCATGGAATTGAACTGGGTGGGAAATGTCTCAAGGTTTGAAGCTGGTGAACTCCTAGGAGTCAAAAAGCTGTCTTTTCTTTGAGGGGAAGGCTGGGAGAAGTAGTTGAAATATGCTCCCCGTTTTGCTATGCTCTCGTTTCGAAGGACTTTCCAAATAAAACCAGATTAAATAGAAATCATAGGGGTGAATGTGGTGCTTTTAGTAAGAGGATGGAAGCAGACTGTCCATCACAAACTTCTCCAGAGGTTCTCCTTTTGTCCCTTTCTACTCCCTCACATCCAACTTAGAAAGCTCCTTGGAAATGCCTCAATCAATGGCAAAGTTAGACTACTGTAATGAAGTACATGTGAATCAAAGGCCTTTAAAGGGTTGCTGATCACATTGTAAGATCTACTAGACTGCTTTAATATTCTGATTTCCAATACAGGCTACTTTAATAGTTGAAGGCAACTTCTTTGAAAATGCAGCATGGGCAAGATAAACCCTGCAAAAACTGGTGACTCTCAGTCTCTGTCTTGTTTGCTTTTCCGTAGTGAAAATTGGCTTTTTTTGGAACAGGAGGGAAATTGCCTAGACTAGAGAATGGTTCACAGCATGCTGGTTTGCAGCTCTTCCCTGCCAGTTGGTGTTTGTTTGCTGTGCCTCTGGAATGAGCATTAGATGGTACCCTCTGTCCTGAGACTGCTTGGGGAAGCCTGGGGAACTTCAGCATTCACTGTTAGCCTTGACCAGCTTCAGTGTGGCCATTCTTTGATTTCATAGCACAGCCAGCTAAAAACCACTCATTTCTGTGTGGAAGTCTAAATCCACATATTTGCCTACAGAATAAGGTGTTGCACTGTACTGTTGGGAGAGAGAATATTTTTTTCTTGCTGTGTATACTTGTTTTGCACGATGTATTTTCTGTCCTCTTCGGGACGATCCTATTCCGTCTTCCTTATGAAGCTGTATATATGCCTTCATTCTCTCTGTTAGCAAAACCCCTTATTGACTGCTGGGAATGAAAAGACAATTGCAAAAGTCCTCTTTTAGTTTTGGTTCATATAGAAAAAAAGGACATTTTTTTTTCTACCCTGAGCGATGAAGTGCATGCAGAAGACTGTTCTTATAACAGCAGGATGAAAGAGTGTCCTATCGTGCTTGTCTCAGGGATGCTGGTTATACAGAGGAAGATCTATCCATGTCAATTACAATTTCTATGACTTTACAGTTGTGGTGAGGATTTTTCTGTTAATTTGGCCAAGGGATAGAGATCCTACAAGCGGGGGAGTCAGGGAATAATGCCAAGAGACAGGTTCAGCTTCTTTGGGCACTGGGCAGCGTTTTCCATGCTAACTTCACCAACTTTAGCACATAACATGCGTTTGCATCCCTTTCAAGTATGTGTAGGAGGGAGGAGCCTGCACCAATTTGTCTGTTTTAATTATAGATGTGCTACCCACCTTCCTAATTGCTCCTTCATTAAGAAGTAGCTTGTTGTTTCTTTTTTCCCTAGGAGCTAAATATAATCAACTTTTGTTTGTTTCTGTAAATATTTTTTTTTTTTTCCCTTGAGGAGATAATTATTTCTATTGTTGCATGAAGATGGTGGCCAATACAGGAGGAATAATTAGAGCAGATGGCTGAAAATACTTCCCTTGTAAAAGACATCTAGTGTAATAAAATACCTCCCCTCCTCTTTTGTCTCCTCCAAATATACATTTTTCTTTCCTTCAGGTGGATGGGGGTTGGGCAAGGGGTGTAAATCTTTTGCTGATGTATTAAACTGAGGAGCTGTCAAGAGTTCGAAGCCTGGAAAGTGAGCTCCCTGTATCCATCACTGAAATTAAAGTGTTTTCAAATGTGGCGTGGAGTCCTGGGTCTACAGCATGGGGAAATATATACTGTACTCCATCACTTAAAATGTTAACCTTGTCTCTCCGTGGTGACTGAGGACAGGAACACTTGCTCTCTGTACTTGCTGGTTAAATGGCAATCTGTCAGCACCGAGGAAAAGGCTACCTTGTGGGTGTCAATCTGCAGCATTTGAAACCTTTGCTTGTTCATGGCTGTGCTCGCCAGGCATCCTTCCTGCTAGAGATCATAGGAAGCAGCTAGGAGAGTTTCTTACACGTGCGAGCAGGTTGTTGTTGGGCAGGAGCAGTAATGGGCTCCGTGTCTTGTCGGATGTGTCTGGGGGAAAGGATAAAACTGGCTGCTGGGGCTGGAGCTGGTGGGAAAAACCCTTCTGACTTCAGGTTTCTCTCTGTGGCCACATCACAGATAACCCTCAGCTGAACCCCGCAGCTCAGGAGAGAGCCTTGGGCACAGCAACAAGCAGAGGCTGTGTTTAACTACACTGCTGGGTCTTGGCTTGGTTTTAAAATTTCTTTTTCTGATCAGAGGATGAGGGCTCTTTGTGTCTGTAAAGATTGTTGCAGTCCTCTTTTTCAGGACTATAAAAAACCCCTCACCTAACCAAACAGATTGTAAAGTTACCAAGAAAGTGAGATCAAACGATCTAGATGTTGTCTAAGCAGGAGTTTTCTTCACCCTCTTTAAAGCCAAAGACTACATCGCATTTTGGGGAAGGGGGAGTAACAAATCACCAGTTCAACATGTGTTGTGTTGGCAGAATGATTGTTATTTACAGAAATTTAGATGAAACATTGAAGGAGTGGTCACTTACAGTCCCTTCCCTTTGTGACTTGTTTGACAGCCTGTGTGGGAATGCAAGTGTATCCCTGTTGCTTATTCATTTGTTGCAGTTGCTGCTGCTGTTTCTGAGCCCTGGTAGTCACAGGCACAAGCTGAGAGCCTGGTACAGAGAGAGCGTGTCCCCAGAGGCTGACATAAAGGCAACCTGAGGCTGGCTGACAACAGCTAAAAACATAAAATGGAAAGAAATCTGTCTGAAAATGGAAAAAGAAGGTACAGCAGAGAGGAAGGGAGTAATGTGCTGAATGACAAGGAGCTTGTGCATCTTTTATTGTATGCTATTAAAACGTTTTATCTTTACATCATTCATTCATTGTTTTGGAGCTCTAATGGGGGAGGAGTTGATACCCCTGCCAGAATTAACCTGTGTTTTACATCAGCTGTGGTGTTGGTACATAAGGTGTGGGCTTGAAATGAGTTGTGCATGACACACACCAAGTGGGTGTCACAGGTGGGAAGATATCACAGGACTCTGCTTGTGTAATTTTCATGTCAGATCCCCTCCCTGGTCCCCGTGCTCTTTGGTACCCCAGGAAGAGCTACTGGCTCCTTAGGGATTCCCAGTGCTTGTGATTTCCCACCCACCTGGGGTTTCTGCACATATTTTTCAGGTTTGGTTCCCTACTGAGTAAGTATCATCTCTTGTACTGGATTCAAAATGTAAAATGTTGCCAGTTTCCTATGGATATGTGATGTGAGGGGACATCCTGCAAAAGTTTGGGTGAGCATTTTAAATGTTCAGTTCACGCTATACTTGTGTCCCTGGGGAAAAATCCAGAAGAGTCTCTTGCCTCAATCTAGCTACTGATTTTCATGCACCTTGCAGGAATACAGCATCTTTGTGGTCCCTCTCCTCCTGTCAAACCAAGTTGAAGCTGGCAGCATCCAAGTGTGAGCACTGACAGTGACACAGATGGATGCAGAGATGTTACGGTCTCATAAGCTCTGTTTCCTCCAAATCATCTTTCTGACTATGTGGTATATGCCGAAGCCAGAGTGGGAAGTTACCACCTCACTGCAGCAGCTGCAGCCAACCAGCTCCAGCTTCACCACTCAGGGCTTGTTTCATGCCAACTCCTCTTTCCCCCATCCTGACTTTCAAGCTCCCTGACATGTGTTGTCCCCTGTGCTGAAGCTGGAAAAAGCACAGGAGGAAAATGCCCGTCGCCAGCCCCTGACATGCAGCTTTCCTTGGCTCTGTGGGTTCCTCCTGGTTCATTCAACAAGCACGCATGGGCTGGGCGCTTAGCCATGACCCTGGTGCTTGCAGCTGCTGTCTCTTCGGTCATACTGAGAAGTGTTTAAATTAAACACCATAGGTCAAATGCTGGATGCCAAGCAGGGAAAAAAATGGAAAAGAGTTTTCCTGTATGAAAAAACAGCGAGGAAGATGTTCTTATCCTGCTCAGCTGCAGGCAGAGGGAAAGGAGCTGGATGATGAAGTTGTTTAGGGTATGGCCAAATAGCCATTTGAAAGATAAGATGGCTGTCTCACTGTCTTTTCTTTGTGTTCTCAAGTGAGTCAGTCCATCCCAGTGGTCATAAGAGCATGCTCAGCCTGCAGGGTGGCAAATTCCCCTTGCTACCATTAGCATGCAGAGAAGGTGATATTTGGTGTCTGTAGGGTCAGTGTGGGCTACAACCCGTCCCATATGGATAACAGGTCAGCTCCTGATGAGGGATCTGCAATTTGTTTATGTGTGTATTAGTCCATGTTGTTTTACTATGGGCTGCTTAATAGGAACGGGACATCGCCATCATCGTTCAGCAAAAGAACTTAAAAAGTCCATTACAGTGCAGATTTCTTCCAGAAAACAGGAATAGGTTAATCATATGAAATTCTCAAGATCCAGGCAAACTGTACTTGTGATTCAAGGCAGTGGGCACCTTCTTTCAGAGATCTTACGGAAGTGCTCTTTCATCTTAGCCAAGGGTGTAGGACTGCAAAAGAAGGTTCACTAAAGAAAATCACCTGCTATCTCATTTCCCTCCATCAGTTCAATATCTTTCTTCAGTTCATACAGAGTTTCTTTCCCTCTAACACCCCTGTACATTATTCTGCGCTGTGGTAATTTAAAGTACTTTCCTCAAGCAAACTCTCTTTTCTTTCTTCAGACAATTTAGATTTATCCTCTCCCTGATAACACAAGGATGCTACAAGTCATTATAAAGAGGTCTTGGTCCTGTGATATTAGTTAGATATTAGTAGGTGTTCATCTGTTTACTTTTTTTTTTTTTTTAAAGAAGGAAAAAAAATATACAAATCAGAAATCACTTGAAAGATGGACATGCAGCTGGTGCACATGGCAGCAGCATAAGCCAGGTATCTTCTCACTGGAAACCTTTAGGTACAGACTGTGTGGAGCAACTGAGAATTTTATAACCTTGGCCAACTCATTTTCTGCCTTTATGCAATCATTCTTGGGCAGTAAACTTTTGAGCAACAAAGTCTTTGTTTAGGTTGATGGTGTAGGAACTGCCTCTTACTGCGGGCACGTCATCTGAATAACAGGGCACTTGGTTTCAGAATATTTGTATCTTTTCTGAGTTAGATTCTCAAGATGGTTAATAGTTCTTAGTTTCCCAGATGGTTTCAACCATTTCTTGTGCCTTATTACCCTTATTGAGCTACTAGCTTTTATGCCAGAGAATATTGGTAGAACTGAATGGGTATGGAGTCTTCTAAGAGGTGACAGCAGAAAGCCGGCAAAAATAAACACTGGTGTTATATAAAGAGAACCTTAAATGAAGAACTAGGATGTTTCCTACTTAGAAAGGGGAACCACCTTAAAAACCACAAAAGTAAAGTTCAGAAGAGGAATTTATCCTTCTTAACTCTTGCAAGACTTCTATCAACGTCTTACTAAGTTTTTGCTGCTAGCAAGAACAACCTGATATATTCCTTATGGCCTTGCTTTCCCATTAAAGTTAATTGGAAGCTTTTAAGTGACTTCGGAGGTTTAGAGTGATGTCAGAGTGACTTTAAGCCATTTAACAAACCTTCTCGACAAAATGTTCTGATGGAACCCCCCATTTCACAACTGCATCATGCAGTGTTTTGCTGGCAGCGTTGGTTGAGTTTGCGCCAGACAGGAATTTATGGAATTTGTAATTTTGTGCTACAGTTGGCTTGATAAACAGTGTATCTGGGAAATGTGTGCCTTTCCATGGACTGTACCCTCCTCTGTCCCCTGCTCTGAGATAAAAAACAAGTTTAATTAGCTCCTTTTTCAGTGGATCTATTGTATAACCTTGTATATTATATAAAATCTGCTTCAAAGTACTATCAGTGAAGAGTAATTCACAGCCTCTCTGGAAAGACTGGATGAAGATATCAATCCTTTCAGCTGGAATTTTGTCCTAAATCTCTGAAATATATATATGTTTGCAAATAATGAAGATTAAATTTATCCTGTTACACTTATCGACCACGGAGAAATTGTACTGTCTGTAACTTGTGTACAGATGTGAAGGCTTTTCTGTAATTCTGTAGTGAAGAAGTGGTTCGCTCCCTCTGACACCAGAGATTTAGCTCCCCAGATGTTTTCACTGTGTGTGTGTTAATGCAATCCCAGGCTTCAGTCTAAATTGAACCAAGTAATTCCCGTTGTGGGGAAATCATAGAACAGGTCAGAGGGTAGAAAACACCAGCATCTGTACCCTACAGACAGGGTGGACATAAACCAGTTGTAACACTTAGCCTGGGAAACAGCACCCATTCCCCGGTGTGAATAATTAGGACAGTAGTGTCCATACAGTTGCTATCTGACTAAGTTCTGTGGGAAATGTATAAAACATCAGGCACATAAAGCTAAAATTGACAGTAGCACAGTTAAAAGAGTAACTGTCATTAACACCAGCAGCATTGACTCACCTAAACCGCAACTCTGGAACAAAAGCTTTAATGCATATGATGTGCTCTGATTAAAAATGGAGGAACTATATTTTGCTTTTGTATTGAGGTTATTCTTTCCACTGATGTTTCGGATTAGCACAACCCAGTGAGAACCACAAATATTTCCATGTCTGGTTTCCCCCACACCCCCACACCCCTCAACTCGGATCATTTCTTGGTAGTTGATGTGCAAGCCTGAAAGAATATGTTACGAATCCCTGCGTCCACACTTGTGCACACATGTCCATGAAAAAATACGCACATATTCCTCAAAAAAACAGTCAAACCTTCACTACAAAGCAAATGCTTAAAGTTTAGAGGTGAGGAGGAACCATGACTCGAAACAGGCAGGCGTCATTTCACCATTGCTCATCATGAGTCAGCCTGTTTGCTGTTTTTAAGTTAGTGCTTTATTTGGAACTGATGTGCAAGCCATCAAAGGAGAGGCAATAATAATAATAATAATAATACTACTGGATAAGCTGAGAAAGCTAAAAAAGGTATTTGAAAGGAGGAATATCTCTCTAAATGCGAATGATTGGCAGTAGAGCTTTTGAAATGCAACGTATAGAGCCTGTAAAGTGAAATATTGCCCTGCTAGCAGGATGTTTTAATTCTAAACTCTTCAGGCTCTTTTTATGACATTTCCAGGATTTAATGTGCAGTTCTGCTTTTTTGGAGGCAGAGAGAGACACACACCAGGAAACCTGCGGATTTTTGTGCAGCCACACCCGCAGCAAGCCCCTGGTTACCCAGACCGGAATGAGACAAGGGGTAACCACTAAATTGTGACAGATATTTCTGAAGGCTGAGAACCTTTCTAACCCCAGCATCCCTCCATCCCCTCGCCCTCCGCAGAGTCCTGCCGGGAAAGCAGCCGGCGTGGCGTTGGCATCTCGGCAAGCTGGCTTCTCGAAGGATGGGAAGGGGCGAGCTTTGAATTTCTCTGGGTCTTATTTTCTTATTCCAGCTTGCCCTGCAGTTCTGTGGCCGGTGGGACGAGGATTCCAACTGGCCTGCTGGCCACCAGCCGCGAGATGGCGATAACGTCACGATAGAAAGCGGCCGGACCCTGCTGCTGGGGACCACCACCGCCACCCTCAACCTGCTGCATCTCAAAGGTCTGCACAAGGCGGGTTCAGTGCTCTTGTTCCTCCAGGGCTGGAGTTTTTCATGGCCGTGCTGTCCCCTTGCCTTGCCCTGCTCCTACATCGAAGGAGACACTCGGTCAGGCAGGAGGAGTCTGCTCTGGGTAGATACAACAGGACGGTGGTGGGGGACGGGGGAAGCGTTTAATTATTATGTATGCAGAAGGCATCGTTTATGCTGTTTGAGGCATAATGACAATATGAGTAGGAAGGCTTTTTTTTTTTTTTTCCCCTCTTTTTCTTTCCTCCAGCTACTGAAAGCGCTGCTATCCTGAGTGGCGTTCAGCGATAATGGCAGAGCTGATAACAATAATCAGCTCTGTTTTGTTTGGCATCTTTGAGGCGAGCGTGTTGCAAAAGCCTTTACAAAATTAATGATGTTACAGAATTACAGGCTACAGCTACCAAATGTAATAAATAATCCAGGATCCTAGAGCACGGCTGGTGGAGAGTAAATAACCAACCAAAATGATGGGGGGAAAACACTGGGTTTGCAGGGCTGATGTACCCTGGGGTAGACTCAGCCTAAGTGTCAGGAGGTATATCTCTGTGGGTGTCCAAGTAAGAATTAAAATTACTTGTAATTCAGTGCCAAAAATATGCCTCCCTGGAAATTAAGCTCTGGTTGTGAAAACTGTTGTGCACATGCTTGGTATTAAGTGAATGAGTTGTGCTGGTGAAATTGCTTGCTCAAAGTTAAGCTTATGTGTAAGCCTGTGCTGAAATGAAGAAAAAAAAAAAATGGAAAGAGAAATTTTTATATGTTTAAGGACCTGGATCATCTTTGCTGAAAAAAATGAATTTATACTAAGAGGATGTTAAAGGTACTAGTTTTTCATGGAAATAATGATGAAAAACATGCACTTGGCAATTACATTTTAATCTAACTTTGAATGATCATTCTAGAAGAAAAACTTTGCAAGTTTATCCCTATTGTGAGAACATTTCCCCAAAAGATGGAACCTTCTCAGTCTAAGTTCAGAGATTTTCAAGTATTGCTACACCAGGCATCATTCCTGTTTAAAAAAAAAAAAAAAAAAATTAATAAAAATTAAGAAAATCAAATAAGAATTTGAGATTTTAAAAATGTAAAATGTTTTAGTACAATTTTCTTCCCTCTTTTCCCCAGTGAAAATCCTAAATCGATGTGATGAAAGATTCTTCTTAACCTCATTGTGATTATGACATACAGTGGAGGAGCTAGGTCAGAACCCCAGATTCCTGAAACTTTTGGCTGCAAATCTGGATGAGGATTTTGAGGCTCAGTTTCTGACTTTGTGAGGAATTGGGTCACAATATTGCAACAGAAACCCTTTGAACTTTGGGTCTACTCAAAGGCACATTTGATCTATGAGTCAGCACTCGTGAAGCAAACGGAGGTTTGATTGAATTTAATGAAGTCTGGAGCTGTATCTTTATGGCTTCGGCTCATCTGACATTCAAATAATTTCTCCCCTTTATCATGTTTTCCAAGAAACTTTGTTTATAATGTAGATTCAGTTAGGAAAGCAGCATTAAAGTATTCTAGGTGCTATTATTTTCTGCATTGCTACATGCCAAACATGGGGAGTAAACCTTTTAGTAGCAGAAACCTACACGGTAATTGTTTATCTGAGCTTCATCTTTGCTGAAGTTTCCTTGTCGCATCCACCCCCA
The DNA here is from genome assembly GCF_965140245.1 of Athene noctua. Classification (NCBI taxonomy): domain Eukaryota; kingdom Metazoa; phylum Chordata; class Aves; order Strigiformes; family Strigidae; genus Athene; species Athene noctua. Next base: position 5,642,255 of record NC_134037.1, read on the forward strand.
CTTACATAGGTGCTGTTAGCTGTTTAGCCTTGGTTAGATTTGGAGTCAAGACATGCTGAGATCTACTCTGATATGAAACTGGGATTTATCTTTCCTAACCTTACTTTTCTTTAAGTTGTCCAGCTCAGGGGAGTTGTTTAGGCTCCTGTATTGATAGAGAGAAACATCACCAAGGACTTGTGTGTCTTAGGTATTACAGCTACGCAGCTTAAGGTGAATCACAGTTTGGTGATCCCCTTAGAGAAGCAACTACTGAGTCTGTGAGCTTGTCAAATAATTGACAACTTTCCCCAGCTGCAAGATGGGCATGACAATAAGCCCCCCCTAACCTGTAGGCAGGTGTAGATCCGTGCTTCAATTGCAGCTTCCTATTCCAGCTGGAGATTTTTTCTTAGTCGAAGCTTGGATCAAACTGTAGTTCTGCTTCCTTTGGCTTTCATGACTCAGCATCAAGCTGTCTGTGCACTCACAAGCTGAAAATATAAGAGACTTTATGGATGAAAAAAATCTGTAATGCTGCTGAGTCTACTCCTCCGTGGATGCTGTACTGCCCATTTTCTGGTGTTGTAGCCAGCAAAGCTGGCACATCCTTATAGGCCCATTTCTTGAAATACCCCTTTTTAGGACACCATGAGGATTTTGAATACTGCCCCCGTGTTGTCTCCTTTTGATGATTTCAACATTGTAGAACTTGTTTAAAAAGTATTATAACAAGGATATCAGCTTCACGTGCAGCTTTAAAGTGACCTTGCTTTGGCTGTATTAACGTATAGCTAAACGGGCATAGTGGTTCTGGTAGTGACCAGACTGTTGGGGCAAAAGATCTGGAGGCTAAAGCAATAGAGAAATAGGATTAGGCAGCCGGGTCCTGCTCACTGCCGTGAGGGCTCAGCACTTTCTGCCTCCTCCTCAACAAGCAGTGGAACATGAACACGTGGATATCGGCAGTGGAAAGTTTAATAGCCAGACTGTGAAACTGCTCAGACAATACTGATTGGGGAAGAGATACAAGATAGGCAGATTGTAGATAACTCTGTATATTCAGGCGATTGCAGTTATTTCTGTAATCCCGACATCACAAGTATGGAAATATTTATGATAACCCAGGACAGATGGAAATTTCCTTTGCACAGAGCTGACACTGGAGTAACTCCTTTGTGTTGGATGGGTTGATACCGCAGACATTTGTTATTGCCTTTGTCTGTATTTTAGTGCTCTAGGGAGGTCTGGAGACCAAAAAGCTGTCTAGTCTTTCAGGAGTACCTCAGGGATGAGTTTTGGGACAATGCTACCACTATACCCTGGTGGAGTTGAAGATCCCCAACTGACCAGTTGCCTTTGCAATGGCAATCTTGAGATGGCCATCCTTGCAAGCTTAAGGGAGAAGATTGCTTTGGTCTAGAAAAGCCTCAAAGTCTCTTGCTACAGCTTTCTGTCCCCTATCATTTGTATCATTGCTGCAGCTTAGCAGTCCCACTGCAACCAGCATGCCAGGTCCCTTTTCCACAGTCAGACTCCAAGTTGAGGGTTTCCAAAAGGTCTGACCTACCTCATCTGTGGTTTCTGCCTCTTAAAAACTGTGCATTCGGTTTCCAAAATATCATGGCTAATCTGGACTTTTCTTTTTTTTTCCAAACCATGAGATCCCAGAAATAAATAAATAAATAAAAGAACGAACAAGCCCTGAGATACTCATGACATCACTTATTGTCTGATTTTGAACCCACATCACAAGAGCAATGATTATCTGTCAAATTTTTGAATTTCTAATGATCCATGCTCAGAACAGACCATGGCTAGAATGGGTCCTGTGAGTAGATCTGTGGAGGAGGGAAATCCAGATACGGATTTTACTTGACTTTTTTCCCTAGGCTTTGAGGCTATTAGCAAAGAGCATCAAATATTAGCTGATACACCTGCATTAGTAGTTGTCAAATAACTAGTACTTCAGTCACTGATGATCAAGACCGGGTCTGAATTTGCTGAAAGAAGGAGAAAGCTTTTTCCTCTGTTTTCCCATCCATGACATCAACTAGTCCTTAAACACATTCTAAAATCCCTTGTCAGTAGGCACGGTTGGAAACTGCTTGTGTTGCGGTGTTTTCCGTGCCATTTTGCTCAACCCATTTGGGATGTGCATTGTGATACTTTTTGCAGGCAGTTTCTAGTTCATATTTTCTTTTTTTAATCAGGCAGAGACATTACAATTAAAATACCGTAAAAGCGATTCTGGCAGTATTGCAATAAGCATGTTTTTTAATTAAAGAAAGAACATGGGATGTACAAATAGTACCAGCTAATGGGAAATTTCATCCAATGTATTTTTTAATTGAGATTTAAAAGGAAGAAAAGTCAGCCCTATTTCTCCCTGTCGCTGTGTGATATTTTCCTACATTGTTACAGTGAGGTGTACCAAGTCTGCAATAATTACAGACTCAGAGCCTTAAAGTCCCAGCTGTTTTCACGGAAAAAAAAAAATGTAAGGCATCAGTATTTTAATTTGTTAGCATACTTTTTTGCAGGAATTCAGTGTTATTCAGTAGGGTGCAACTTGCAGAGCTGGACATTCCTGGAGGAAGGGTTTTAAGGCCTTGAATCTGTAGCAATTTGATTTTTTTCCCAGTTCTTTCCCCAGCTATAAACCCTGGTCCATGTTTGAATATGGGCTGCAGGTTTCTCTTTCCCATCATGTTTCAGATGGGCTTACAGCATGTACATTAGGCTTCCAAGGCTCTCGCTTGCCAATGAAATTGATTTTCTGCAATTTCAGTAGCTCTTGAGACTTCTCTGGGGTGTCTCAGGGTAAGCAGATCAGTGGAAGCTAATCCTGGCTGAGGAACTGCTCACAGCTTCTGCAGAGACCCGACTGAAACCCGAGGCAGCACCATCCCCTTCCTCTGCTCGCTGGCATGGAAGGAGGAGGTATGCCCCTTTCAGGAAAGCAGATTCCACCTCTAAACAAGGCATGTAAAGATCTTCTGAATCGGTCTCAACCCATCCTGGACACTAATAAGGCCCTCATTACCAGCAGCAGCTTTGTACTGTTAGTAGATCTCTCCTCACACGCTTTTATGTGGTACAGTTGTCGTGACCTGTGCAGGCTGGGAACGGAGGTCCAGATCTTAAGATGGATTTTCAATGTAAATAAATACCTTCAAAGACAACAGTCTGTATCATGAGCCCAGAACAACAGAAGAAGTGTACCATGTAACAGGTTTGCACGCAGGTTTCTTAAATTTTGAAGTATCCCCTACTCCTTGTAGGCTCGACAGAGCATGCATTAGAGAGTTTTGCTGTAGAAACAGCCTGTCAGTAACACCAAGGTCCAACCCACTGTGCTAGACACAAGGTGATAAACCCTATCTGTAATATCTTTAAATTCAAATGGCAGAAATCGGCTTGAAATGACCTAACTGCGGGTGGAGGAGCATAGCAAATAGAAACTCTGGTCTAATGGTCACCCAGGCAGGCTCTAGGTGAGCAGAAACATAATCCTGTCCCCCAAAACAGTGCTCCTGTGCCTTCCCCTGTGCACCCCTCCTTGCCAAGGATGGAGCACTTAATGCATGTTTGTCACACGGGGACTTGAAATAACAGCCCAAGGACCTGTTTCTTCATCAGACTTCTATGTGTGGTGTTTACCGTGATGCCTTCACAAGGTTCACCTAGAAGCTTCCTTCGTTAGATCCTAGATGATGTGAAGCCATCTAGGAGTGCCCACACCTCTTCCCCACCAGGTTAGCTCTCCTCTTGCAAATGCGTCAGAGGTATTGCTAAGTATCTCGGAGGCTACCGAAGGAGCTGAAAAAGTAGAAAGACTTCTTCAAAGGAGATATACCTATGGCAGCATCTTCTGGGCTGCCGGTCTGAATTGCCTTTGCTTGTCTAAGGGAAGCGCCCGACCGGCTTACAAGGGAACACGTGCCATCTGAACAGATGGCTGTGAGTGCAGCAAGCCAGAAAACACAGGCTTGTCAGGCTTGGGAGATGATTTCTGTCTGAGAGTACTCAAGCAGCTGCCAGTTCCTCGCCCAGGGACAGATTAAGGCCTCAGTCCAACAAAATGCTGGAATACAAGCTTAACTTTTTAGCATGTTAGTGATGTCCTGGTGGAAATACACAAGCATTTGAATTCACAGCCAGTTTGAGATCTGTACCTGTACGCTGTGAACATGGAGGAACGTACTCAGGGAGGTGGGGAATGCATTTTGGATTCTTGGTTCAGGCAGTCTTTAAGATGGAGCCAATATAACAAACCACTTCACTCCTCTGCATCTTGCTCAGCAGTGGTCCAGCCTACAATCAGTTTTTATGGCTCATCCTAATGTCATGTGAACATGTCAACTGGGTGCAAGTGACAGGTCCATGAAAAAATTGATTGTTCTTAATTAAGGCTCAAAAATTCTATATTCCTCTTCCTGTACACAGGAGGATCTTTGTTTTGTTCGGGTTTGGGTTTTTTTCCTCCTTGGAGGCCCCATCAGGCACACCCTTGGAGCCAGAGGATGAGCAATCAGTGGGCTGCCAACACACTGCAGCCTTGTTGTACAGGATCAGTTGTTTCAGCAAAAATATTCCATCTCTGGCAGTTGCCTCCTCCTGTTTGCCACTCAGGAATGCTTGCCAGGAATACAATTTCTGAGCTTAAGCCTGTCTCATGGGGGATTCTGTGGCTTTGTCATGTGAAACACCGAGTGAGAGGAACTAGTAAGAGCAAGTTGAAGACTGTGGGAATATGAGTTATACATGGCCATGGCATGTCCACAGCACAACCAGAGCAGATCTTCCCTGCATGGTGATGAGACGTTGTTGTCCAGCTGAGGAGATGACCTTTCAATCTGCAAATCCTTTTCCATGCAGAAGAGGATTTTTGTTAGTTGAGGGGCGTGACAGAGTAGTGATATATAAGACAATTCTGCTGATACCTTCCTAACATCTTCTGTTATTGATTATATTTATATATATATATATATAAAATTATCTCTTAAGACCGTCCAGCACCTTTCTTGCAGTTTGCTTGCATTAACGCTTCATTCAGCTTCACATAAAGAAGTAGAATTAAATCTGGCAACAGTCAATTTTATCCCAGCTTCCTAATGAGCTGCTCATTAGAAAAATGAGTATCTTACATTGACAGGGAATGCAAAGTGTGACCTCAAAAGATGATAATAAAAAAACCTCCACGTAAAAGATGCACTTTGGAATGGGGACTTTGCTTCCCTCTGAGTTCAAGGGAAGCTCTCTAGAGTGCTCTAAATCACAACCTAAATGAGAAATATCAACATCCCTTTTATGCATTATGAGAACATCTATGTTAGAAGGATTTTTTTTTTTTTTTAAATTAGGTTTATGAGAAGGGATATAAGCTGCTGTGCCTGAAAGCATGAATCTTCATGACAGAGACAAGGAGAAACTTTCCCCAGCAATCCTCACAGTCCTCTACTCCATCGTTATTTGTTCCTTTTGTTTCAGAAGCGCATGATGTAGCCTCCTTCCTTAGTAACTGTTCTGGATCCCTGGGCTGTGGCATTGCATGAGCTAGTCTGGGACTCCCAACAAGGTCAAGTGCTAATAAATTATCCTTCCAATTCCTTTCCTTTTGAGTGTCCCCTCCACCATTTCCCAAGGACGTCAGAAGACAAACCTTTTTTCACAAAACCAGTTCTGTTGATGGCATGATGGTGCTGTAGTTATTCACACAGCAGATTACAACCCTCATCTTATTATCAGGTTTGTTTTACTTAATATTCCCTTTTTTTTTTCCTTTATTTGGTCTGGCTCTTTCTCCCTTCCTGTGGGACAGATGGAGTTGCCTAGTTTTTCTCTCTCTCTCTCTTTTTTTTTTTTTTGTAAAGACAGATAAAGAAAGATTTCTTTTCTGGGCAGAGAGGTGGAGGCTAATTGCTGGGTTAATTGAGAAGAATGGTGCTTCTGATGTCCTCACAAAGTATCAAATAGCCTCAACATATTTCTCCCCTCTCTCCCTCACTCCACCTAAAGAGACCCATTGAATTTGCACATTACTGTACAGAAGTGGTTATCGGTTTAATTGTATTTATTTTGCTTGGTGGGGAGGCCATCATAACAGTAGTTGATTGATTTTTATAAAATCACCCTCAAGGTCATATGTAGGACTTTGCTTTCCTGTGCAGCCATAACAAACAATTTGAGGGTCACAGCCAAAGGTTCAGTTGAGCAATATTCTTGCTTTCTGCTTTCAGAGGAAAGGTCAAGTGCAATAAAAGAAGGAAGCATAACTTTTATTTTCTTTTTAAAAGAGGGGGAAGACAATCTTGTAAAACAGCAGCTGTATATTTATTCTGACCCAGTGAAAGACACAGAGATACAGAGAGATGAGGATTAGGAGGGACAATATGCAATTTTTGGACATAAGTCTTTGTAAGTTTGGTGAGAGTTTGTTTTACACTTAGACTCGGTAAATAGTTAAATGAATCCCTGCTAATGTTTTCTTTACTTTCCTGTGATGCTGCTCCCCTTTTATTTTCAGCAGTTAAACTTTTCTTTTTACACTTTCTTTTCTCCCAATGACGGAGTGATTTTTGGCTTTGTTCTGGGAGGAGTTCAGAAGCTTTGCAAATAGCCAGGGGACAACGACTGTGGTGTGACCGTGAGTGTAGCTGATATATCTGTTTCCTACAATTACATGTTGGGTCTGACTGCTGCTTCTAAGGGAAAGCCAAAGCATCACGTAAAGCAAATACCTTCTGGTGGTCTTGACCTTGAAAATCTTTGCACCATTGCCAAGTGTGCTTGGGCTGCCGTTACATCTAGGGACAGAGAAACCCAACAACCAGGCAACAACCCCCATCTTGAAGCCCAATTATTATTATCTCTTCACATCCAAATCTTCACCCAGACTGGAGAAACTTTGCTTCTATGCAGGATTTTCCCCAGGAAGGGTCAAACTTTGCAGGCCAGGTGTGGCACAGCCTGCTGCTACCGAAAAGGGCTGGGACTGTTGCTCGTACTTGTACCCACTTCAGAGCAGTCACCAGCATCCAAGTTTATCAGACACCCAGAAATCCACAAAAGATAGGGAAAATCTTTGAATCAACAGAGGAGAAAATCACTCAGGACAACTGACATGGAGTTAGCCTGTTACTGAGTAATGGATTTTAAGAAGAAGAGAGGAAATAAAAGGGAGATGGAGGTCTGGGAGATGGAGGACTTGTCACAGAAGACCGGTCATAGGTAAGGAGGCAGACAGTTATTTTTAGGAGCTATATGAGGGTGAGCTACTCCTGACATGGTAAAGCCACTTTGTGCAGAAAAGTGCACAAGAGACAATGCAGAACGCGTTAGCACCCATCCCCAAAGTATTAAGCTGGTCAAGCTGCCTCTGTTTTTGCAGGAAGAGGGACCCCATTTGAAGTGAAAGCTCTCTTCTTCTCACTTCTTGCTCGTTTTCCAGAGGCAGGTGTCTGTAGTACTGGTAGCAATGTACGACTCCGTTATGTGTTCCATTGTGTCCCAGTACTGCCCATGAAGGGAGGAGGAATGATTATGTGTTACTGTTTTACAAGAGACCCTCTGGGGGCAGGGCAGGAGGAGACAAATCCCAGAGTCTTATGGGAAATAAGTGTCTTTCCATGGCTACCTTGAGATGCATTGGGATGTCTGCAAAAAGAAAACACTTAGGCACCCCATCCCACAGAATCACAGAATCAGCTAGGTTGGAAAGGACCTTGAAGATCATCCAGTCCAACCATTTACCTCACACTGAAGTTCCCAACTACACCAGATCCCTCAGCGCTGGGTCAGCCCGACTCTTCAACCCCTCCAGGGATGGGGACTCCACCACCTCCCTGGGCAGCCCATTCCAACGCCCAACAACCCCTTCTGGAAAGAAATGCTTCCTAATATCTAGTCTAAACCTTCCCTGGCACAACTTAAGGCCATTTCCTCTTGTCCTGTTGCTTACTACTAGGTTAAAGAGACCCATCCCATCCCTGTCGTTCCATGGGGAGGGGAGAAAAGGATTTGTGCAAGGAATTTAGTATTTCTAACGTGTCTTGCAGACAGCTTGAAAATTTTGGATGGACAAAATGTGGCTGAAACTTGGGAAAACTTTTGGGGACATTGTCTGAGGCAGAACTATGATTTTACAATCAAAAAAATAGGACAACTCTGGCTGTCAGCCTTCCTGCTTCAGTGGTACAACGTGGCAGCAATTAGAACACTCATTAAAAATTGTACGGAGAGAAATGGAAACAGAAATGACTATATTTCAGTGGGAACAGAGCATAGGAAGTCAATAAAGACCTTGGGGAAGATGTCTTTTTTTATGTTAGGAATAAAATAAATCTCAGTGATTTATAGTTCCATTTCTAGATTGCGGTGATAAAATTATTAACACTGATGCTATAAGGCAAATGTATTTAATAAATATTTCTGTTCTCAGTGCGGAAAAGAACAGGATGGTAAATTATATTACAAGAGGGATATGGACCAGGAGTCCATTTATTACTGAAGAATGTTAATATATACTGAAGATGTTAAATAAGGAACACACATTCTTACATCAACAGGTCCAGTTTCATTCAAGAGCTTTAAAACTGCTGGTAGAGGCATTCTGTGGTCCACAAATATTAATTTCAGAGTACATGGGAAATTACAGAGGGCTGTAGAAGCACCGCTTCATGAATTGGAGATGATTCCTTGCAGGGAGAGTCTTAAAAACCTTCTCAACCAGTCTGAATGAGGGCTGAGATTTGATTTTACCTGTAAGTACTTTCACGGAAAATGCTGTTTTCTACACCTCTCTGCAGTGCAGTGCGGGAGGATCCAAAGAGAACCACTGTCTGAAAGCTCATTCTTGACAAGTTATGACTGGAAATAAAGCAGAAATTATGAACAGTAAGAGGAATTAGCTGTCAGAAAAGATGATCATAGAAAATGGTAGAGTGGTGTCCCCAAGTCACTTAATTGATTGTTTGCCTTTCCGGAGGGCATGCAGCAGTCAAACACGGATGACTTGACTTCCTCCAGTTTTTCAATAGCATGATGTGCACAGGCCATCAGGCGATGTGATCTAAAGGTCTCTTCAGTCTGCAGATGAAAACCATTTCAAGTATTATCCCGATTTCAGCCTGGCACGTTTTGTATTAAGAACGTTTCACTTTTCTGGAAGTTTGCATCTCAGAATAGAAGTCAGATATATTCTGTTGTTTTGCATGAAACGAGCTGAAATTTGTGCTGTTTTATATTCAGTATAATTTGTAACACTCTATAGCAAGCTTAACAGAAATACTTTTGTATATAGAAGAGTATGTCTAGGGAAAGAGACAATTTACACATAGGGGAGTTGGTGTTTGTGGGAGCACTCCCATGGTTCCCAGTGCTTATAAGCAAGAAAATGTGAGATTTATCTTTTTTGTCTATTAAGCATATTCTGTAAAAACTTAAGTGGAATCCACTCAAATCCTGAAAGAAAATATTTAATGGCTAGTCCTTATTCAAATACTAGCTTTGTTATAAGACTGAGAAACTGCAACTAAGTTATAAGACTTTGTTATAAGACTAAGAAATCAATGAAACAGTGAAAGCCCCTCAATGCAAGAATAAATAAGGAGATCAGGATATGCAGAATGCATTCAGCAGGAGTAGATACAACTGGTTGGGAAAGGCACACGAGTGTTATGCATCTCCCTTATCACGGGGAGCAGCAAGACCTGATCAAAGGTGAGCAATGATGAACGTAGTTTTTAATCTGATTTTTTTATTAAAAAAAACTTCTTCCCTGCTTTTTTGTCTCAATACTGAAACTAAAGCAGAGGTCTGATCTCCCTTATCCTGCTTGCTAAGGATTGGTAGTATCTTGTGGGGAACAAAAGTCAACAGGTGGGTATAAAGGTCACCATTAAAAACTGCTAACACCAGTAGAAAGCTGGCCATGGTATGAGATGGCAAAGTTATTAGATAATTTGCATAAAGCAAAAGTTTGGGAGGGTGACAGATGCTTTGTAAAGACGTCTGGGGTTGCCAGGCTTTGAGGTATCCCCTACTAGCTCTGGGGAAGTGTGGCTTGACCCAGGAAGACCTGTCCTGTGTGCAGAATGGTTAGATATGTGAGAGTCCACTCTGTCCAAATACATTGTAAAGACAGTAACGGTGTCCTTCATAGGGAAGAAAATATAAAAGGAGGTAAAAGAGTGAACCATCCTGAAATGCCAGACTGGGATCGCCAGCTCCCACAAGGCAAGAACAAAGGAGTCTTTTGACAGAACTGAAGAGACTGAGTGGAAACCAAAGGATGGAAATGCCTTTTCGTACTTAGACCAGAGAATTCATTGCTTCAAGGAGTCACTGAGACTATTAGAAAGACTTGAAGGATCAGATCTATATTACTGACAAATCTTATCCAGTTATACTAGTAGATGGTAAAAGGAAAACATTGGCAAGGAGGTGAAACCTTATGCTTTGAGGAGAAGCTAACCTCTAATTAGGGATTAAAATGAGGCTTTCATGGGATGGGGAGATCATCTCACATCCAGCTAAGAAGGAGAAATTTCTTATACTGTATTTGAAAGCATCTGCTTTTGAACAGCAGCTGGAAGAGTATCCAGGATTAAATGAACCGCTGATCTAAATAAGTTGCTGGTTCTTATGTTCCAAAGCTGTTTTGCCCTCACGTCTCCTTGTCACAAGTAGTTTGTAATCTGAAAAGTAACGTACAAATTGAGTCGTAGAAACCCTTTTTAACATTTAGAGAGTGAGTAGGTTAAAACTGGAATTTTTCAAACACAGCTGCCTTGCACTGGAATTAAAGAGATTTCGAGGTGTGCCCAGGCTGAGTGGCCTTGCTCAAGTCTAGAAAGGCAGCCTGTGGTAGAATCAAAAAATGGACTGAATTAATAAAATCTGTAAAGAGCTGGTAAATCCATAGGGAGAAGTACAGGGTAAGGTAGTCATTTTGCAGGACGCAGTAATATATTACCCTTAATCTCATAACTTTATTGCAAGACCATTTGTTTACCTACCTCTTACAATTCCCCTGACTATGAGATAATGGCTGGCTATCAGATCTATGGTTCCATTTTGCTCTTCTGTTGTCTTCAGGTGGCAAACTCTTGTTCATTGGTCCAGGACCTGTAGAACTGCATGCTCATTACATTCTGATATCTGATGGAGGAGAGCTCCAGGTGGGATCCCCTGAGGCCCCTTTCCGTCACAAAGCACACATCTATCTCTATGGAAGCCTCCATTCTCCACCGTTATTTCCATATGGGGTCAAGTTCCTGGCAGTGAGGAACGGGACCCTTTCCATTCATGGTGAGTACATTTTTTCTTCTCTTCAGAAGCAAAGTGCAAATGAATAAAAGAAAACAAAACAAAGCAAAAATTTTTTGGAAAAAACTGGACAACAAAACAACTAAGTACACGGTCAAGTGTAATTACAGTTAAGTATATGTTGAAATCGGGTTTTTGGGTCAGAACTTCATACCTTTGCATTCTCCATCAGACTCTTATTTCTGCAGTATCTTCTGCATGAAAGTTCAGTGTTGTATCTCCATAAAAGCTCCCATAGTGGGAGCTGAGGCATTTTGAAAATCCGGACACCAAGAAGAAGACAGATGGTATCAAATAGTTATGAAACACTGTCAGTCATTTGGGTGCCTAGAAGGAGTTTGAATTTGTGCACGTCTGTCCACAAATGAAAGTCTCTGTTTCTTGGAAATGACCTCAGATCTCTGTGGTGAATCATATGGATTTGCTCTGCTCCTAGAATAGGGTGTCCTCCTCCCCTCATCTCTCTCCATAACAACTGCGTAGTTTCCTACCCAAAGAGGGCGATGGCTCTTGGGCTTTCCAAGAGAGGGAAGTCTGGCGGGTGCATCCCATGGTGAGGCCAACGCAAAGCATGATGCAGTCAGTAACCTGTGCCAGCTGGGGTAGGGATGATACCTCTCAAAACACCAGAAAAGTGCTTCTGGCAGTGTATTTTCCCTTTTTCTCCATCTTTCTATGCTGTGGTGGTATCCCAATGCCAGTGGTCTGTCTCTAACATTAGGAGCACAGCTGGCATCTCTTTGTTTTCCTGGTGGTCCACAGAGCATCACCTGCTCAGCATAAGTTGTTGTCATAAATGACAAGTTCAGGGCTATGCAAAAAAACTGTGGCAGTGCCAAGAATCTCAGTGCTAGACGCCCAGTCCTCTGCTCTAAGCACTGGACCTTTCTCTCAAAGGAAGCTCTGCAGGGCCAGAGCTCGATGTTCATACAAAGTGGGCGAGGGACCTAAAGGACAGAAAGTGGCTGTGGATTTGTAGATGTTGTGGCATAGAAGAATTTAAATACAGAGCTTTCTTTGGAAGGCTATGAAGCATGAAACGGTTGTTTCTTGTGCAGTAGATTGGATATGGAATTCAGGTCCAAACAGCATGAATCAGAATATTAGTGCAATGTATGCATGTCAAGGTCTTAATTAATGGGTTGTTTTTAAAGGCAGTATGTGTCATAGAGGAGAAAAAAAAAAAAAAAAAAAGCCAATATATCTGAATGCCTCATATCCCTCCCTTATGTTCTTGTGTGTCAACCTTCATATTGGTAGGCGTTCATACATTCATATCCTCTAGCAGGGCTTGAACTTACACCCCTCTGGCCTACAGGCAGGAATGTTGCTACCTGAGCATCACTGACAAGTAGGGCTCTCGGTCAAAAATTATGTCAGACGCTGAGGGGTACAGTCTGAGCACAGACAGGGAGGGAGCTGTACGGCTGGGAGGTAATCCTGGCAGTCCACAGGAGCCGAGCAAGGTCAGGAAGGGTCAGTTGCTGGAGTGGAGCCAGTGACCAGATGTTTTTCTGAATCAGGAGAGATCAGCAGAGGCTGGGGAAGGTGCTTCTGGCAGTGAAAAGGGAGGTGGGCTGTACCACTCCCTAACGCCCCGTGCTCTTGATCACTTCATCAAGGCACAGCGAGGCTAATTTAGTGCTTGCAAAAGGTTTTAATAATTTCAGTAAACTGGATTTGCAGAAGGGCAGAGCATTTCTACCCCATTTCCTAGAGGAGCTCTGTGAAGAATCGCTATTAGATCATCCAGGCTGAACTGAGTGTCCGTCACTCACCATTGAGTTTCACACAGTTATCCCAGCCTTGAGTTCAGTAGCTTGCATTAGATTAAAGCATGCCTTCCAGAAAGGCTTGGTCTTTGAGGACATCAAGGGAAATGGAAGCCAGCATTTTCTGTAGAAGCTTGTTCCAGGGGATTAATTTGGTTAATCATCCATTTTTTTTTCTTTTATAAGAAAAGTATTAAAATATCTGATTTGAATTTGCCAGATAACGGCTTTTGCTGCTTTGCTTTCTGTGTCTTCTCATGCTACTTTAAAGTATTCTTCCGTTCTTGGTTTGACCCCTATAAGTCTGGACTTTATCCTTAAATTGTCAGCACTTTATAACAAGAGCTTTGTCTTCTTCATGCTATTTTGTTTTCTAGCAGTGTAGGAAGAGTCAGTAGCATCTCCTTGCAGCTGTGCCTCCTGTGCTGCTTCTCCTTTCCATTCTGAGCCTGTATCATCACCGCCTTGTTGACTCCATCCTCATGGCCAACCCATGAAATTGTAGAGACAAATAGGGCAGAAGTATCTTTTAGTGTTACCTTGGCAATATGATGGAAGGAAGTAAACCAGGGTGTCCATGTCAGCACCCTCAAGGCATTTCTCACTGACATTTCATATGATTTACCCAGCGCTGTAATTCCCAGCAGATTCTTCTTTCCTGAGGGGAAACCAAAAAGGTGATGTCTGCAACTCAAGCATTGGATGGAGATATGTGGAGCGACCCATTAGTGGAAACATCTCTTGGTTTCAATTTTTTATTAATTCTTAGTCAAGAATTCTTATCAATTCAAGAAAACTAGACTAGCTATGAAATCACTTTTAAGCTCTGCACTACGCACAGTCCCAGCGCATGGGATCAAGGTCCATTCAAACCATGTAATCTGCAATTTAACATTGAAGCAGTAGACGCCCACTAGAAAACAAGACCAAAAGGAGTGTGTTCTTTTGCTGGGTTCGTATTGCTTGCATGAAGCAGAAACATGTTGTTCTGTCTCCAATTTAGTACCAGTCTGGCCTGTGGTATAGAACAAATTGCTGAGCATGACAGCCTCTTTCATATATGTATGAAAGAGGCTGACATGCTCAGCAATAGACGTTTGTGAGATGCATATATATATATCTATATATCTATACATGCATATATATGTTATCTCAGATCAAAATCATTAAATAAGCAGACTTCCAAACTCCCAGTTGTCTTGGTGAAGACAGGATGGAGCACAATTTAATTTCTCTTTCAGACTGGGAAGTTTGGGGGATGCTCTGCAGCCATGGTTGAGTTCAGATTGTTTAGTAAGCGCTGTCAGCTCCTCACTTTGATATGTTAATATGACTAAGGGTTTCCCACAATTCCCTTGTGAGTGGCAGTCCTTTGCTCCGGTAGTTGTAGCAGACTGGGAAATTTCACTGTTGCCTTTGGCTTTAGCCAACTCCCCTGCCAGTCAGAGCGTGCCACCCATAAACTGCCTGTCAATCACATGTCAGTTTTAAAGGGGGTTTCAGTCAGCCAGGGCAACTCGACTTTTTGACAATGTAATTATGGCCCTTGCATCCGCAGTAGGGGCCTGAGCGGGGCTGAGAGAATTTTATTGATTGTTCAGAAGGGAAATTTATCACTGTCTCCAGCTCCATTCGTACTTTATTCCCTGAGAAACTCTCCTGACAAGCTTCAGGAGAGAAGTTTAGCATGGTGGCCTTGGCTGTTCTTGCGCCTTTGTCCTTCCCAGGGAAATTGGACCAGAGACACCAGCAGATGCTGAGTGGAGGGTGGGGATGGGGTGCGGGGGCAGCGTAAGTGGAGATGTTGCATCAGTAGCCAGGGACACCTACCCTTTCTTTGTGACAGCCTGGTTTTGTGGTCACAACACTTATTATTGTGGATGGAAAAATTTTAAAGGCCTTTCCCATTGTGTTCCATTTTTAGCTGGCTTGTGTAGATGAGCTCATTATTCCATTGTACCCCTTTGAAACAGGCTGTGCCTCTTCCCAGAAGAAAACCAGGGCTTCTGCTGTGTCACGAGCTGAAACTTTGTCAGTGCCAACACTGCAATGATGTGGGACATGAACATATGATCCTGCTCTCTGCATTTTAACTAATAATGTACACCTCTCCAACTGGAAGGAAGATGCAGTGCTTCAGATTTAATAACATGCTACATTCACTTTGTCCAGACTGTGAAAGGGGTGTGATAAAATTAAAAAAAAAAAATGTCCAGAGAGTTTTGGTTTAATACCATACCTATTTATAATCAGCATAATTAAAACAGAGCTGTCAGTGGTCATTTCAGCCTCCTAAAGTCATGGGTGGTCCTGCTGCAAAGAATGTCCCTGCACTTGCAGTGGGTGCTGACTGTGGAAGATGACACTACAGAGGCAATTCTGCACTTCTTCTATCCCAGACTTCTCTGCAACCAGAACAATCTTATATATTTTCAGGGTTAGTTCAGGAAGAAAGTACTTTTTATCAGTTGAACGAATTATTAATTTTAATAACTTTTAATCAATAATAAAACACAAAATATTTGTGAGTGGTGCATCACGCTCTACAGCGTCTGTGCGTTCCTCAAGAGATCAAACGTTTAATCAAATGCTTCTTGCTTTTCCTCTATTAAGCAGTGTTATGTATTTGTGCTGAGTTTGAGATTAAGAGATCATAGACAACATGAGAGAGTTTGTTCTGCTTTACTTACATATTAAAAACAAAATCTTCCCAGGAGAAAAAAAAAAAAAAAAAAATCTGTAGCAAGGGGATTCAAGATAGGGTGCAGAGATCTGCTAGAGAGAAGATTGTACTTTTTTACCTTACTGAAATCTTCATTTTTCAATACATGTTATTTTCCAATAACTGAAACCATTGATTTGCACACCCCTGTTCCACAGTGATCCTTCTTCCCGTTCTGGGGTCGCTTCCATGGGTTGCTTTTCCTTAGATGCCAGTCATTCTGTGTGGTGCTTGCAGGAGGCTTTTTGCCTTCTGTGACAGCATTTTTCCTTTCAAGACCTTGACTTTAACATGATGCATTAAAGCAGATGGCTCTTGAACAGAAGGCTAAGCTGCCTTGAATCCCCTTGTGTTCACTGGGGGTAAGAAACTGCACTTAGGCACTTCCCATGGAGTAACTAATGTACAATGACTTGTTCCTTCACTTTCTTATTCACAAATATAAGATGACCATTAGATTTTAAAGACCGAGCAGATGGGGGGGAAAAAAAAACAGAAAGCTGGGTTCAGGGAAAGCTGCCGTGTCTTTCACAGCTTTACTTTCTTCCTAACAGAAATGAATCTATCATCATATTTGATTTAAACTTAAATCAGTCGCTCTGGTTTTTGGTGCTGATCTTAATGAGGAAAACATGTGATGTAAAGTTGACTGAAAGATGGGCAATATTATATATAATATATATAGACTATAGCTAATATATTAGTTTGTGTTTCTTGACAGTGGGGAGGTCTGTGGGTTGCTACAAATGTGGAGGCTTTCCGTGGGATGAAATAGTCACCTCTTTTAAACTTTTGAATATTATATTGAAATATCCCTTCCATTTCTGGCCCCAGCTACAACCGGGAGATTGGCTGGAGGAAAAGAAGCAACCACCAACAATATCAGAGTGAATTTCCACCCCAGATGGGAGAAAGCCTGCAAAGTTTGCCAAGCTGAGAAGCCTGGACCCAGATTTGGGTTTTCTTAGGGCTTCAGGCTGAGCCAGGCGGGGACCCTCCATTTGGGCTCATCTTCGCTTTTCCAGCATGTCTAATGCTCTTTCATCGCGTGGCGGGGATGTAGTGAACTGATCTTAGCATTTAAATGGCCGTGCCGCCCTGTGTACCCGCTCCTGCGGGCAGACATTCCCCGTCTCGTTCGGCAGCAGCGCGGGAGATTAACTGGCAATAATGCAAAATGTTAACAGCTGTGTGCAGCTCGCGATGGGATCCCGCGGTAGTTGGCTGCTGCATTTGAAGCTGTTTGTTCCTGGTGTCAGTTAAAAGAGGTTTTCCTGCTTGGCACCTTTGGTTGTGAGCTATTTTCAGGTGCGGAATGTGGGGTTTGTGTCAGGCTCACTGGTTTATGCAAAGGCATTGTAGGAGCTGGGAAAATCTTTCCCCTTCCTGTGCGGACTGATGTGACTTAACGAAGTGACAGGGTAACCTCTGATTAAAGGAAATGTTTGGAAATGTTTGGATTTATGGGACAGGACACAAGGAAGGTACTTCTTCTGTGTTGTAATGTGTCAGAAAAGAGCAACAATGAGAGTTTTCCTAGACCCGTTTAATCACATAGCCCTTCCCACCCTCTATAACACTTGATTTCTTGAAGGTACTGTTTAAAAATACTTTGGTGGAAATGCTTTAAGGTGAAAACTGTAGTTTCACGAAACATTCAGCAGGACTAGGTCACTTTCAAGGATATTTCCTACTGGAGAAAATAAAAATTATTCACTTTGTCTTCTTGTTTGAATGATGTCAGATTCTTTTTCCCCACACAGAGAAGGAGAGGGAGTTTAATTCTATCGTTTTACTTTCATCTGAACTTTCATAGAATTATTTTTAATATTATATGTTTCATATGTTAATATTATATGTTTCATATCAACATTTCTACACTAGTGAAATGCAATGCTTTTACAAAATAAAAATCAAACCCCCTAAACTCCTAAAGTAATTGTTCCAAAAGTAATATTTTTGTGGAATTTTTATTCTGTGGAAGATGTTGAAAGTTTAGCCTCATTTGAATTTGGAGAGAAATCATTACTGGCTAGTTGTAGACTTGGATTTCATCCTCCAGGACGCTCTTATAATGGGGAAGCCTCACCCCTATTTTACATGAGAGGTGGAAGAAGTCAGAGAGATACTGAAGCTGTGTCTACATTGGGCCTTGGGTGAGTGGGCCACCAAGAAGGTTAAAAGCTGATCTTAAAAAGCTGAGCTGCGACTCAGCTTGGTGCATTCACAGTGCTTGGACAAAAAGTAACTGCTAGAAAATTTTGCGTGTCCCCATGTTTCAGTGGCAACCTCAGCCTTGAGCAGTACCCCAATCTCCTTCCCTGGTGGTATGCAGCATCAGAATCTCTCCACAAAGGACCTCTGCCCAGAGCCAAGCTCATGATGAGATGATGGCACAGGATGGCTCTGTGCATAGGGACCCATGTGAGGGGACTGATTAGGTCCAAATTTCCCGTCCTAGTCTGCCCATTGCTTGTGTAAAGCTTGTGCCTGATGCTGTGTTTGATCCCACACAGTGGGGATGTCAGACAAGCCATGGTTTGAGCCCATGCTCAGATTCAATCTAAAATACCCAGTGTGAACCTGAACGCCCAGCACTGAGGCTGCTGCAGCTTGCCAGTGCACCAGTCAAAAAGCTGAAAAGCTCTTGGGTGTCCTAAGGGTTAATAAGCAGTTATAAATTGGAAAGGACCTCTTATTTCACCTCAAGGCACAAATGAAAAGCTTTCTGGCTGGCTGTGGTGGGAAGTAGCAGGAAAGCTGTCTGCATCTCCGCAGGAGCTGCCCACACACAGCAGTCTGTCCTGCAGGATTGTATGGGGGTGGAAAGATCTCCCAGTCTTTCGGAGATGTCCCAGAGACATTCCTGTCTTTCAGAGATGCATAGCAGGAAAAAATCCTGACTCCTCTCCTTGCAAAACGAGCTAAAAACATTGCGCAACTGCTTAGGGAATATACCTAGGGCTGGAATTAACAGAGCGCAAAAATAAACTGGAAAAATTCAAGTCCAGAGGGCTGAGGGCTCACGGTTCAGGTGGATGTTTTTAAATATGTGAAAATGGAGGAAAGCAGCTCTTATTCTTCCTTTTCTGAGTCCCTACGCTTAATAGCCAGTGACTGGACTAGACACTGCAAGAGTGAGGTAGCTGTGACAGATTTTTAAGAAGTCTTCATCAAATCCAAGGTTCATGAGAGAATTTTTCCAGGTCCTTAATTAACGACTATAAGGTCCATTTGACCATGGAGAGCTGTAGCAGCACAGCTCTGTGCTAGCCTGACTGAGGAGGCTTTCTGGAAAATATTTACTATTCCTTTTATTTTAAGGAATTTTATGCATTATAATTTTTATGGTTTCTCTTATTAATTGAAACAGCAGCAGCAGCAAAAAGTATCTGTCCTGGATCTGAAAGTACATTTTAAAAATATCTCTTTTCTAAAGCACCCATTTCCAATGCCTGTATTGCCATTTATCACGTTGACATTTGGAAATTTTAGGAATGGCCAAGCTAGGATTGAGAAGGCAGTGCAATTTGGATAGGGAAAAGGGAATAATAAGGGATTATGACAGTGGAGAGGAAGCTGGATTCCTCAGGCAGTCCGACACCTGAAATGCTGCAGTAAATTGTGTTGTATTATATTACCAGAGACTATATGGTGGTGTGCTTTTTTTTTTTTTTTCCCCCTTTCTTTTATTTTCTTTTATCATAGATATAATCCATTGAATTACATTTTTAACTCTGTCTCTTGCAAAATTATTTTCTTTTTGGGGAATGCTTGTTTCTTTTCGCTTTGTTTGTGGCAATTGAAAGATCTTATTCTAATTTACACTGAAGATTTACAGTGTTGCTGCAACAGATTGACAGACTATCTGCAGTATAATTTGTATAGTCACCTTAAATAGATTGTGTGTCTGAGCCCTGCAGTTCTTGTAAATTCCTTTTGTGGTATAAAGGGATCTCATTACCTCAACTTTAAAGTGCCAATGAACTGTCAAAAAGTGTAAAAGAGCTTTATAGTTTGTCAACACTACAAACAAAGTGTGTGTTCATAACCCAGGTTAATTAATTTGTGGTAAATACCAGCTGAGACGAGATGCAGCAGGATCCTGGCCCTGTGTAGTCAGAGGAGAAAGGTTCAAATCCTGCTGTCCCATGCCAGAAAAGGCAGATTGTTTAAAACACCTAAATAATTTCTGGGAGAAAAGACCATCAGTCCCATAGCATGCTTAGGGCTGGAACCCATCCTCCTAAAACCTATTTAAGGAGTCTAGTTTCTATCAACACTCCCATGCATAAGGCAGACTCTCCAGTTCTGCCTATCTCTGGATGTGCTTCACGCTGGTTGCTGCCAGGCTTAGTTAAGAGGTTCTCTGGTTATCTAAAGTTAGGTGAAAACATATACTTGAAAAAGTCTTGTTTTCAGGTCGGGAGCATCTGTCTTCCATCTGAGCAACGTGTCATCTAGTCACATGAATTCTTAGATCTGGACCATCCCATAGATTTAAGGTGGAGTCCATCTAAATAAATAGAAAAGTGTGAAAGGCAAAAGTTCTCTTCAGAGCAAGCTGGTGGCTAGGGAAATCATTAGGCAGAGAGATCTGGGATTTCAAATGCCTTCTGATTCCCCTGGAGTAAGAGCACAAATATGTCTGTGGATGCAGAGTGCAAGAGAATCAATCAGACACAGAAGAGTGACTGTGCTTAGTATACTCCAGGGAAGGACTGTTGTACCTTGAAGCAGCATGTTCTGGAAACAAACAAACAAAGCTAGAAGATTGTGGCCAGTAACTGAAAATGCTGGGAAAAAAAAAACCCAAAGCACCACAGGACAGCCTTATGGAAGAAGCTGAGTTGGAGAATGAGAAGACCTCAAGACTCTAAGTGTGTCACCATTGGACTGATGTGTTATAAATGTGTGAAAAACTGCTGACCACAAATGATTAGGAGAGGCAAGCACACATTTTGTTTGAATACAGACTGACCCCAAAGTAGCCTGTGGGTTGGGAAGAGAGTTGGAGACGAAGAGGAGAAGCAGAGGTGGAAATTGAGACACTCATGGGGAGAAATATGAATGTGTATATAACTGATGATGTTCAGATGACACAGCACCCAAAATACAGCTTGGCTGGAAGAAAGAAGAGGTATCAGTGGCCTGATCTGAAGTGAAAGAGAAGAAGTCAGGAGTCCAAAGGAGCATTCTCCACAAGGAAAACAGTAGACAGAAAAAGTACAGATTGAGGAAAGACAGGAAAAGGTAGACCATGAGGTGGAACCTGTGCAGCAGAACCTGACAGGAAGAACCCGGGAGCATAAAATGAGACACGGAGGCTGAATCTGTGGATGGAATAAATGAGAGCTTGGGCAAAGCAGGCTGAAGAAAATCACTCTGCCTAAGGTCGCCTGCTGAAGCCACATACCTTCACAAATCAACTGGAGAAGCAGTTGAGCAGTTTCCCCTGCTCATGCCCCATACGTTCCTGAAGCTGTGTGAGGAAGAGATGTAATGGTCTGGGAGATGTGACATCAGACTGAGACACGGAAAGGATGAAGGGAACAGGTTTGAAGGGTTTACAGAAGAAAAGGCAAGGCTGTGAGATTTATGTGTTGACTGGAATCACCCTCTGGGAGAGATTGGAAGAGGTGAAGGACAGGAGATGTAAGAAGCTGAAGAGAAAGAAGCAGTGGATCAGCAGGAATAGAAGTGTGCGGGCAGTGGCTGTTGGAGACTGGAAAAAAGTCTGCAGTTTAATGGATCACTCTCAGTTCAAAGTAGAGTTGTCTGGAAAGTTGTTTCCTGGAGGATGAGAGATTGGTAACACAAAGTAACTGCAATATCAGCATCTCAAGGTCTTCTGACAGAGTTGACTCAGGGGGCTCTGACCTCTTTTGGTTTTGATCTGCTTCTTGGGCCAAGGCAAACTAGTCACTTTTTGGTTTATCTCTTTGACCTGACTCAGTTTCCCCTTTTTGTGAAATGGTACCAGGCCTTCATGTAGATGCAATTCACCCACCTGCCTCTGCAGCTAATATCCGAACAGTGAGCAGTAACTGGAAATGCTAATGAGAGTCTAACTTTTGTTTTTCAGATGTGCTAGATTATTATTCCCAGCTGGAATAAGAGAAATTTTGAGAAACTGGGCTGGCTCAGAGGAAACTTACGTCCCAGTTTTATGCCAGCTACTTGTGTAAACCTAAACAAACCACTTAACCCTTCATCTCCTCTGCACCTTCCTTTGTGTAGAATGAAATTAATAACTTTATTTGTGGAGGCCTCACCCATGTTTGCGTGGAGTGATAGTCCTAGGCTCCTGGGGTCAACGAGTGCTGTGGAAGGACTTGTCTATAACCAGTGGAGATACTTCCATTAGGTCTGGCCCTAGCTATCTGCATGTGTGGAGTATCTAGCATGGTAGACCTTACTTCAATACAAAAAATAGATTGCAAACCATGCACCTCCTTTGGTGACCAGTGTCGATCCAAGTTTCTTTTCTGGTAGAAGCTGGGAGACATTTTAAGGTAGTGGGCAAGAAGTGATTTCTTTTCATAAATGTACAAGGAGTGAGTAAAATGAACACCTGAACACTTCATAACTGTCCAACAGAGACAGTCAGCTGTCAACTCTGACAAACACTTGGAAGAAGTTGTTTTGTCTGAAGCAAAATTTCCCACTGGGATGGGGAATGGGATCTGGAGTGGCCTTTCTCAACTGAGATCGATACCACTGCTTTTTTTCTCTCTGCCCCTCTCCCTTTCTGCTCTGCAGTGCTGGCAGAGAGACTGGACATGTGCTCAGCGTTATAAATGAGGGGGGAGAATCAGTGGTCAGGGGAGCACAGGTCTGTGCATCCGTTCAGACCCAAGGAAACTCATAGCTTTGTGGAGGCAGCCACTAGTCAGAGCAGCTGGAGTTTCCAAGGCTCCTTGGCCACTGAAGTGCTCCTGAGTCACTTTGGGGCAATCTCCTTGCCTGAATTAGGAGACAACTCTCCTGTGCCTGTAGTGGGACAGAGAAACTTCTCCAGAAGGTGATTCAGAGTGTATAGGCTCCCCAAGAGCCTATTTTCCCCATTGACTATAGGACGCATCTCCTAATTAATTAGGTTACAATTGCCTCTCTCTATCCTGTAGTAATTTTTTTTCACCCCCCCCCCCCCCCCCCTATTTCAATATTTCCAATTGTAGCAGTTTCTGCTTTCAAAACCAGGTGATCAAAGATAGCTCTTCAACACCCAGTTTAAATTTTCAACACCCCTTGAGACACCCAAAATACATCTGGAAGAGAAAATATTGTTCCTGTCTTTTGTAATGGGAGGAATGCAAATAATGACCTAATTTATCTAAACATACAACACCCGGTACAATCTACAGGTGTAAGAGCAACAGATTCATCAGATTATTTTGGAGTAATAGTAATTTAATGTGTATGGCTATGCCAAATTAAAGCAAGTCAGTTAAACAACTCACTCACTTGGACTGCTCAGATGTTAAGTGTGTCCTTAAGCACTTTGCCTGATGTAGACAGACTTTACTGTAACCCTGGAGATAAGTATACCCTGACATACCTTGCTGAGTTTGCTGACTTTTGACGTGATTCTGAGACATTTCTGTAAAAGTCAAATTGTCATCGCTGGTCGAACCGCTTAGGACTAGGCAAAATCAGTTGCCTAGTGAAGCCATTATATTTATTTATAGATTTATAAAATGTTTTGTGGTAGGAACTGTGAGAAATTCAATTTATACTATTTTTCTTCTTCTCTACTTGACATAGAAAAAAGCATGGCATTGTATACATCAGAACTGCCTCGTTCTTAATAATTTTGCCAGCTCTATCCAAGACTACATCTTCACATCGTGCTTCAAAAAGGAAGGATAAATCAGGGTCCTGGTGCCAAAATGTTCCCTATGCTATGATTTGTGATTAATTCACTTTGGAATTTGTTTTCACCTCCCTTGAATTGCTGGGTTGCTATTTGACAACATGGTTCTGCGCTGCTCTGTATGTAACGGTGTTTCTGTCAAGTCATTTAGCAAAATGTTCAGTTCTTACTTTGCCCACAATAGCATTTAGAGTCTAAAGGCTCTGTCCTGTCCCTTTAACATGAAGGCACTTCTGCTTTAGATCTCAAGATGTGGTTTTTTCCCAATCTGAGCTTAGTTAATTATTAAAAATGAGTTCAATAATTAAGGAGTTACACAGATTCATCTATTTTTCAGTACTTTTGAGTGTTTCTGCTGGCAGTACTTTTTTGGGCGAAGTAATAATTTAAATATATTGCAGCTGTTGGTCTTTTATATCTTCTACTCTCAAACAAGTCATTTATTTACCTGTTGCACAGTCCAGTCCCACTCACTGAAGGTTATTTTATGAACTCTGCATGTTTCATCTGAAATAGAGTTTGTTTTCAAGGGAAAACAAGAAAGAGGGCTCTGGGCTTCCAAAGGGTGCTCCTGCAGACACACTGCGGAGGCAGAGGTCTTCATTCCAGGGAACCCCCTTTAGGTATTCATGATCTTTGTAGAGAGCACGTTGGTTCTTTGAAGGAGAGAGGCTGGAAAAGACCTCTAGGAGATGAAGGTTGTCTCCTAGCTGGAGATCATTCTCTCCTGAGATGTTCATCAGCATATTTCACCTCCCCATTCAAAAGTTGGGAGTAAGGGTGCCTCTGAAAAGTGGTTTACCCTATCCAAGCAGCCAACCCCAGGTAGGCGAGCAGAGCCCTTGAAACTTCTTAAAAGAGCAGTAGCAATTTGATTTGGCTGTCTGCCGTCTGTTTGGCGGCTCATTTAGCTGAGTGTCAATATAAAGGACCATTTCAGGCATTCTATAGCATCCAAGGTGTCTATGTTGGTCTGGCAGATAGGACACACATATGTTTTTCTGGAACAGCAGCTAGAAGCCAATTGTACATCAAAACCAACATGTTTAGGAACCTGAAACCAACCCACAGTCTCCTAAATAAGTCAAGACCATTGCAGGCACCACTGGTGATAGTGACTATGGGGCTTGGTGAGTGCTGTGCTTTTTTTTCAAGCTATCTTTATTGGATACTGAAGTTGGAGAACACGGGAGTTGCACTTTTTTCTATAGTTGGAACTATGTGAGATAGAGGTCGCAATGTTATACTTACTTTCAAAAAAGTAGCCAGCTGTAAATTTTTTTCTAGAAAGGGGAATGGGTGATTTTAAACACGGATGGGTGATGACTGCTCAAGGAAGAGTGTAGTACATTGGTGTGTGAGTGTATGAGGGGCTTCCACCAAAATCATGGGGTTAGGAATATGTTATAGTTAAGACAAAGAAGCCTCATTTATGGTCCTTCTTTTGTGAACTGACATTATTGCTGACCAAATCCTGTGTGTCACTCGTGCTGCTTAGAGTAGAGAAGAACCTGACTTACAGGTGTTGCTGTATGTGGGAATATAAATGGGAAGCAAGGAAAAAGGAATCTGCTCGAATTTTTTATTTTTTTCCTAACAAAAATATACTAAAAGTATTGGAAATTGGAAGTAGATCTTATACATATAAAGAAATACCCCACCCCACCTAAATCATCAGGAAAAAGGTAAAACAAACTGTAGAATGGAAGACAGAGAGAGTCTGGGAGGACACAGTAAGAAGTCAAAGAATAAAAAGGAGACAAAAACAAGGGCTGTCTGGGTACCTTGACTGCTGCTCTTTTAGAAGAAAAACCAACTTGAGAAGATTTTCCTTAAAATTTTTTTTTTCAGTGCTTGAAAGTGAAAAAAAAAAAAAAAAAGCCTGAAACAAGCCTTTTCCATTAGAGAATATTTGGAATGCAGAACAGTGGTTTGCACCTCTTAATGACAAAAGTCATTGCCCAGCAGTGATTTTATAATGGTTGCTGTAGTGTGAGTGTGACAGATGTACACAATGGGAGTCAGTGGTGTGTCTGGCCACAGATGCACTCAGACACTCACACACTAACACATGGACACAAATCAGTACTATAAACAAAAAAGTCCAGAGCTGGAGAAAAACTGTATGCTGCTCAACATGCAGATGGCTGCTGTCAGTCGTTCTCTTTTATGTGAGTCCTAAAAATTCATGAGATTCACTCAATGAAAGGAGGTAAATCAATAAAGATGATGAGACTGCTGCTAGTGAAAAAATGCACATAGAATGATATCAAGATAGGGTTTTTTTGAGCGGGCTAAAGCTGTGTTGAGCATGAGTCTCACCAGGAAAATCTCTGATGATGTGCTCACGAATGGTGCAAGGTGGGCTTTGGCTATGTCTACGCTAGTAAACAGTACGGGCCAGTAGAAGTAGATCTATAGAGCGAATGATGTAGGGGCTGGGGATGCAGGGTCAACACTCTATGTGTTTTAGGGGCTACTATAGAGTCATTCTAGTCTGGTTCCATTAGTGTCTAAAGAGTATTCTATGTTCTACTGGATTACAGCTTCTGCATTAGTTCCACCTGAAGGAAATCCGTTTGATGCATTTCAATGATATGAACTGAGGCACGGTAAGTGAAGGATGTCTTGGGAGATTTGCTTATCTGTAAGTTGAGAAATTTCAAGCCTGACTGAAGTAAAAATAATCCAGAAGTATCTCAGACAGGTTTAGATGCCCATCATTGACAAACAGAGCAGGAGCTCAAGTTGACAGAGTATAAAGACTTGATTCTTTCTTCTCTGGTTCTTCTGTGAATCCACTGAATTGGAGGTGCTACTTTTTATTTCCATCTTCATTAAGGAAAGAATTGGGACACTGGAGTATAAACAACGAGAAAGTGAAACAAGGTACGGAAAGAGAAAAACTTGCTTAAAATAATTTGAAAATGATTTATTGAATGCAGCCTCTACTCTCAGTGATTTCTGGTGTTATTACTTTTCTATAGCACAACCAGGGAGGACAGTAACTTGCTGTGGGCTACAGGTAAATTATGATCTATTCCAAAGGAAGGAAGGAAAAACATACTAAATGTGGGTGTGTGAGGCACATAGTCTCCCCTGATGGTGTTCGATGTGTTGCATCTCACCGGACCAATTTGTTCCAAAGCCTGCTAGGGAAAACGAAATGTCAAGAATTAAAGCAAACTTCATGAAGTGAAGAAGGAAGGGTGAAATGGCAAGATGTTGCATTGCCAGAGCTGTTGTACACAGACTTGGTAGTATGTCCACTGAAGAGGAGGGAATTTGGGAAACTGCAGTTGTCACCTTGCTATTGCCTTCCAGTGGTGACCTAAGGTTGCTGATGCAGTGGGTTTTTCCTCATCTTGCAGCTGTTCTGACCCATATATTCACACTGCTCCCCACACCTACACCCCATTCCCAGCCCCAGGGATGTTACGTGACCTTCACATCAGCTGTACCTTAAAGTTAAAAATATATTTTCAGGTCTATCCAGATTAAGGTCTCACCAAGGATATTTCAGCAGCGTATTCTGAGATTCAAATTTTATGCAAAAAAAAAAATATCCCCAAAGCTGCATCAATAAAATAGTATGGGATGTTATTTCTGCTTTTGGATTAAAAAAAAAAAAAAAAAAAAAAGAACAAATTATGAAATGTTTAAGCCACTGAACCCAAGATTTCAAAAAAATTACCCCTTATTTCGGATCCTCCACTGGAGACAGTTTTGAGATGACCTCATGTTGCTAGCTGAGCAATCTGTACTCACTCTTAAAAGTTTTTGAAACGGGTGATATTTGTCTTTTCTTATCTCACAGAAATGTTATTAATAGAAGCTTGTATTTTTGTGAATGTAAGTTACTTGTGGGCCTAGATTTGCTGGATGTTCTTTTGGACACTAGACTGGGGAATCTGATAATTCAAAGTACTTTTTTGAACTCAGAGAAGGATGATGGTCCTTGCAGAGAGTGTTCTTCGTTGGTTATAAAGGGTGTTTAAGAACACGCTATTTCTCACGTAAGGATGGCAGTCCTGGGGGAAAGAACCTGAACCTCAGCTCCCACTGCCTGTTGAGCAAACTTCTTTCCAGCAGGTTTTTTTCAGCTTTTTGGGACCAATAAAGACAAAAGATATGAAAGGAAGATGTTGTTTAGAAAGGGCTGCATATCTGATCCAGAGTAGTCTGATTTGCCAGTCAGAGAGGGACCTGGGGGGGTGATTGACAGCCGGCTGAACAGGAGCCAGCAGTGTGCCCAGGGGGCCAAGAAGGCCAATGGCATCCTGGCTTGTGTCAGCACTGGCGTGGCCAGCAGGGACAGGGAAGGGATCTGAGCCCTGGGCTCGGCACTGGGGAGGCCGCCCCTCGATTCCTGGGTTCAGTTTTGGGCCCCTCACTCCAAAAAGGCCATTGAATGACTCGAGCGTGGCCAGAGAAGGGCAACGGAGCTGGGGCAGGGTCTGGAGCACAGGTCTGCTGGGGAGCGGCTGGGGGAACTGGGGGGGTTCAGTCTGGAGAGGAGGAGGCTGAGGGGAGACCTCCTGGCCCTCTGCAACTCCCTGCCAGGAGGGTGCAGAGAGGGGGGATGAGTCTCTTGAACCAAGTGACAAATGGTAGGACAAGAGGGAATGGCCTCAAACTGTACCAGGGAAGGTTTAGACTGGCTATTAGGAAGCATTTCTTTCCAGAAGGGGCTGTTGGGCGTTGGAATGGGCTGCCCAGGGAGGTGGTGGAGTCCCCGTCCCTGGATGTGTTTAAGAGTCGGGTTGACACAGAGCTGAGTGATCTGGTGTCATTGGGAATGGTCAGTGTGAGGTTATTGGTTGGACTGGAAGATCTTCTCCAACCTAGTCAATTCTGTGATTCTGTGATCCAAGAAGATGTGCACAAATAGTCTTTTGTAACATTAATCCCATCTCTCCTACACAGCATCAAGAAGGAATGAATGACTGTAGGATGATCCAAGTGAGGCAGTGTTTTCTAAGCATGCTGCTCCTGGGTTTTTTATGTTGATTGACTTGGTTTTTAAATTTATTTTTTCAGGCTGGATGCCCAAAGTATCTTTAACACGCTTGAAATCATCAGCTCACGTTAATGACACACGATTAGTGCTCCAGGAACCTGTTGATTGGCAACCTGGTGACAAAATTGTGGTGGGGCAGACAGGCCTTGGAGATGGACAGCAGCAAGAAGAAATGGCTGTTATTGAGTCTGTGAACAACACGGAGCTGTACCTTAGATCACCGCTCAGGTATCCTTTCAAGGGCCAAGGGGATTTCTATAGCAGAGAACTAAACCAGAGGAAAATTTGGTCAAAGTGAGGATTTGCTGTTTCCTGTGGGACATAATAACTATATAAATCCCTTTAACAAAGGTGGCCAGAGGTATTTCAGTTCCTCTTAAGCTAGTGGACGTTCCATCCTGAAAGTTTCTGACTATGCTTAAATTCCATATCATAACCATGAACTCAGAAAACCTTTGAAGCAGAAAGCACTGATGGCCAGCACAGTCCAGTGGCATCAGCATAGAGTTGGCAAAGAAATTTACTCCATAGTTAATTTATTGAGAATGTGAATATTTATTTTTTTCACAAAAAGTGGCTGACTTCATTACAAAAAACCCCAAAAAACTTCCCTTCTTGGATGATTTGCTTAAGGTGATTAACACACTCAAAGTGAATTATTTCACTTTGGAAATAATGCTTCCATGTTTCCAGTGAGTAATAGTTTCATTGCCTTATGGTCTCTTTGTCTTCTGTGAGTGGAGATCTTGAACAAACTGTACTTCTTATCATCATCACGTGGAGCGCCAGTGTTGAAATGTGTTATCTATTTGGGAGGCAACCCAACTCCAGTGCCTAGGAAGATTAATGGTATCATTTTGGGAAATATTTGGGGCTTGAGGAAGAAATTACTGATATTTTTCACCAAAATATGTTTTGGGAAGATGGTGGATATTCAATGACTCAAATGTTTAGGTGTAATTATACATAATCTAAGGAAAATTTATGAGCTTGAGAGACAAAAAGATGACAGAAAACATCAGCCAAAGAAAAATATGTCTAGCCCACATATGCAGACACATTGGATATGCCACTGTTCACGATGAGAAGAAAACTGAACCCAGATCTGAATTCGAACAGTTGGAGTCATAAGCTTAGTGTAAACATCATTCTTGCCATCTGGCAGGTGTAGACGCTTTTGTGTCGTTTTTGTGTCTTTCCCTAGGTACTCCCACAGTGTTGGAGATGGATGGGTGAACGGCCAAAGCCTGCCTTTGGGTGCTGTGGTGGCAGTGATTAGCAGAAGGGTGGTTGTTCAAGGAAATGTCACAATGGAGAGGATGTCACACCTTCGACAGTGTGCAAAAGCAGCTGTTACAAGGGGTGAGGAGGGTTTTTCTTATAGAAACATTCTGAGGAGGAAAGTTACTCCATTAAAATCACATTGTGGTATCACTGTGCATTAGTAATCTTTCTTAATAGGATAACTTTGAGACATACCAGTGCCAGGAAAGAGAGTTTATCTTTCCAAATATTGTTTGACATTGAAGTGTGAAGTCTTGGGAGTTGAACTGCATTTCATGGTAATATCTCCAACGTATTATTTTCAAATTGTTGTTTCAAGCCATCTTGGGAAAGACCCTTTAGTTCTGCCTGAGCCTAAGGGTGTAGAAAAGAAAGTATCTTCTGAAAACATGTTTCAGTGTACATAATATATTAAATTTTTAATTGTGTTTACTATTTAGTCAGTTTGAGAAGAAGGAAAAACAAAACAGCCCAATGCAGTTTGTACTCTTTAGTGTAAAATACTGAGATGGTTTTTAGTGTTTAAAGGATACCGAGAAAAAATAATGGGTGATGGTTTCTTGTAGCATATAATAACACTGGCAAAACAATGTTAAGTACCTCAGTTCTCCTTTAGTTTTACCTGTGTGAAACACCATGAAGGTTGACAGGTGGCTTCCTGATTTACACCAGCTGATGAGGAAGCAGAATCAGACACAGTGATTATAATTTGAGGAGAGTTAGGTTATCTGGCAACCCAGGTGTAAGATTTTCTTTAAAAATAAAATGCCTTGGGCTTTCAGACTGTGACACAAGACTTCATTTGATATCCAGCAGCCAACTGCTTCTATTACTCATGGATTTATGGTCCATTTTCTGTGGAACTCATAAATATAGGCTCTGAAATGTTCTAACCATTTGAGGTTTTTATTTGAGTTAAAAGATAGGAGGATTTCACAGAGGAGGCACCAGAAGATGAGTAGGCAGTGGGGTTTTTTGTGGTTAATTTACCTTCTTTAAATGAAAAATGAGCATTACTGAGCATAAGCAGGCAGTGCTGGAATTTGAGATCCCCTCTGCTTGTCCACTGAACAAGCTCAAGTTGCCCATTAGTAGTCTGAATCCCTTCATACCAAAATATCATAAGCACAGACCCATGGAAGGATGTCTTTCATGAACATCAATGCCTTCCCCAACCCTATGGTTTACTTTCCTTGTCTTCAGACTGTGGGTAGTAACAGTTCCCCATCCATCTGCAGGGAGAGTCAGGAGAGCAAGAATTTTAAAGACATTTCAAAATGTTCTCATTTCAGTTTAGTTCAGTACATCCATGCCCAATCCTCTTTTCAAGAACCTCACCCAAGGTAAATCAATGTCTAATCCATCTTTCCTGTGCATAAGACTATTTAAAATTGAACACAGGGAACTTTCCAAGGCATAAAACTACCACAGCTTCCTGCTGGTTTTAATATATGTTCGTCTAAAAGTGTCCAGACTCTTAGGGAAGGAACCATGGGAGTATTTAGAGGGAGGATCAAATATGCTTGCCTGTGGCTATTTGTCTCTGGGCCCATGTTTAAGATTGCTGCTGGAGATGGGGTGTCACTGAGTCAATGTGGTGGGTCTCCTGATGTTGCTCGGGGCACTCTGCGTGTCCCACGGTCACCACGGAGAACTAACACTGACAGCTCCCACCCGGTTGTATTCCAGGTGGCTCCAGGTGTCTGTACAAGCGGAGCGAGAGACAGCTGGGCTCTCGGGACCTGGGGGCCATCGTGGTTGTGGAGGCCTTCCAGGGAGAGGCGAGTTGGCTCCGGGTGGAGGGGGTTGAATTCCACCACATGGGCCAAGCGTTTCGGCAGCACTGCAGCGCCCTGACTGTCACTGGCAATGCATGGATGGAAGGTGAGACAACTGCACTGGAGGTCGGCCCGAACGATGTCAAATGTCCACCTATTCCTCCCCAAAGCTGGGGCATATGTCCTCAAAACCTGCTCAGGTCTTGGGTCGGTTGATAAATTGGATTGGTAAATGTGAGTAAACCTCACTTGTAGTCCAAGCCCAAATGAAACTTGATGGAGTGCTTTAAGCTGCTTTAGTTCCTTTGCATCTCTGGACAGCTTCTCCTAAAATAATATTTTATTTTTATGCCACACGTCTGAGTTGGCATGCTATTCTAGCTCTGGAAATAAATACACTAATATACTGTGAGGTGGCTCAGGGCTGTGCGGTTGCATAGACCAAAATTTAATTCTATCACCTGAAGGTTAAGGAACATATTAAGTTCCTTTGACTTTTTCACTGGTAAGTGCAAAATTCCTCTCTGTGGAAGTGGCAGTGAGGGCTCTGAAAACCGGTGGTGATAGGCACAATTTGGCTGTTTTCAAATAATGTTTTAAGGGTACTGGATGGGACTTTCCCCTCCAGCTAACCCACATTTATGCCTTTCCTATGCCACCTGCATCACTGAGTGATAATCTAGGCTTCCTGGTGGCAAGAGGCAAGCACTGGCCATGATCCTGGAGTACAGTGGGCAGGTCACCATACCTGGGTAAGACAAGTTGTAAAAGATACCTGCCCTGTCCTCACTGTTCTTCTGAAACATTCCTCCTCCCCTTCAGTCCCACTTCAATCACTTAACTGCCTGGGCTCATAACATACTTCACTCTTGGAATCTTACCCCATCCTTTCGCCAGATGTCTTCCTCCTTCCTCACAGTAGAGGACCGCCTCCAGTAACCCATTTCTGCCCTCAGGGCCCCTCTTCCCTCCTGTGCCCGTCTCAGCAATGCCAGCCCGTTGGCCAAGATCTGCCGGGTGAGTGGGCAGCTGCAACCAGGCAGGGTCATGGAAGCCGAAAGGATTAATTGCACAGCATCAAAGGATGAGGAGCTAATACAAGTTTCTCCCAGCCTTCAAGCTGCAGTGTGCTTTTTGCTCACAGCACTCATTTCTTTCCAGACTCTTACATACGCGGCTGTTGTGTTATGGACTCCTTTGGCCGAGGACTCCATCTGACCGGGATCTCAAACCTTAGTGTGGACAACAATGTTTTCTATAACATTTCAGGCCATGGGCTTCTGCTGGGTAAGTGAAGCAAGAAAATAACTATCTTATATGTAATAGCAACGTGTGCCGATTGCCATTTACATGAAAATGCCGTTGGAGGAAAGAATGGCAGATCCTCAACTACACCCTGAGAATCACATCTTCCACATTTTCTGGTATCGGTGAATCTGGAATAAAGCTCCCATGCAACTCCTAGCAGCTGTTTCCATTTGACCATACACTCACTCTATCTTCAGGTCAGTCTCCATTTGATCTGGATCCTTTTTTTTTTTTTTTTTTTTTTTCAGTCTACAAATAGACGGAGTTTTTTTTTTTTTTAGGGGATTGATTTATCTGTCTTCGTAAGAGCACCATTATGCAATATTTAAGACCCCAGTTCAGTGAGGCATTTAAGAGCACACTTACCTTTAACTTCAGTCATTTGACATCGACAATAATGGAGTGAAAGCATATGTTAAAAGTTAAGCAGAGGATTTAGCACCTAAATAAATCGGAGCTTGGAGCAACAAAAATGTTAAACAACAAAATATTTCTCCTAACTAACCATCAGGAGACTGACTTGCAGCATCTTCTGCTGGGATCTCATGTTGCCTGAATACCTAAAGATATAGCTCAATTTTTGTTTTCTGTCAGAGATGGGATAAAAATGACCAATTTTAAGATAAACAGAGGGGAAAAAATAAAAGCCTTCAGTCCCAATCCTGCAGTTCCACACACAGAGCGAGTCCCTGTGATAGGTCCTGTATATAAACATAATGAGGAGTGATAGATTACAATTTAAACAGAGGAGACTGTAAAGTGGGAGTGATTGTGCACAACTTGTACATGGAGAGAGCTGGCTCAGAGAGATGCAACGACTTGCCCGAGGTTTTGCGCAGAGCCCCTGTGGCCGTGGGGAAACAGAACAAGATCTCCAACCTGTCAACATGCCTTGGCTCACTCGTGCTAGGACATGTGTCTGAGTTAAAGGGCTCTGGGCTGCGCTGAATCTTTCCACTGAAGTTTCAGCCTGAATACACCTTATCCCCAAGATGTCTTTAATGGCTTCACTGTCAGCAGCTCCAGAGGGTCTGATGGATGAATTTATATATCATTTTGTTGCCTGTGAAGGAATATTTATTATAGCTGGCTATTTGCAGCTCCAGAATTGGACTCCTTCAGTGATTTCATCTAAAACCCTTATTTTCTGGGGGTTTGCAAGACAGTCATAAAAAGTCGCTCAGGGCTTAAAATTAATTGACACACCAGGTCTCAGCTTGGAAGCCAAGATCTTTTATGCCACCTCGAAAACCTATATGGCTGTCAAAAGGACTGCTTTAGGATCCTGTTCATGCTCTGGTAGTGGCATTGTTTGTAGTAAATACAGCCTGGAAAGGAAATATTTCCTAAATGGATCTTGTTCCGCAAATGGAGGAAGCATCAAGAGCCTGAGAGGAAAGCTAAAAATAATTACTGCCATTCCCAAAACCAAAGCACATCAGTTTTCCTGTGAAGTGGCTTACGTTTGGTGTAGTAATGATTGGGGAAGGGATTTGTATTTGGAACAGAACTTGAGCAGGTATAGTTGAAAATAAGCGTTTGATAAACAAAGCTAAACAGATTTAATTGGCTCCTGGTGTGGGCCAGAGATGTTCCACTTTGTAATCTGCTTCCAAAACACCAGAGCGGTGGGACATATGTTGATGTGTCCTTAGGACTTGACTTGTATGACACCGTCCACTTTTTTCCCTTTGGGTGGCACATTTCTTCATGGTGTAGTTTAAAAGATTTTTTTTTTTTTTTTTTTTCTTCCTACTTCGATACTGTTACCTGATCTGGGGCATCCCATGACTTTGTGTGATCAATTGGTTGATTGATTTTTCCTTTTTCTTCTCATGCTTCATTCCTTAGGGGGGGGCAAAACCACCACTTTTTGCAGAGTTGCACCAGGTGCTTTTATTTAGAAATTGTCTTACCTTTAAGTAGGGCAGTGGGTGGAGACATGGGAGATAAGTAGGACTTTGAATTCTAATACTGCCAGAATCATGCCTGTGTGTGCATAGGTAAGCCGCTTCCCCACTCTGAATCTCTCTTTTTCCAACTGTAAATGTCCTTTATAATATACTTTTTTATTCATTTGTTCCATAAACTTGCAGTACAGCATGGCTGGTGTTATATATAACACCTAGTGCATATTGCATTGAGACTCAAAGTTTTCATTGCCTCTTTGTATAATAGAATATGTATCATAGTATTTCTTTCCCTGTTTGTTTTTATCTCATTAAAGTTTAAGCTCTCAGTGACAGAAACTGGGTTTTATCACATTTACAATGTTGATCAGATCTTGCTTGTGGCCTCCTGACATTTCTGAAGCACACAGTCTTTCCCTTTCCATGCTGTGTGCTGTGTTGAGCAGTCATGGCAGTCTTTGACCGTCTCACAGCCATCTTCTACTGTGTGTTAAACACAGGTTTCTAAGTGTTTTTTAAACAGTGATTTACCCAGAGACAATTAGCAGAAAAAACGAATTCCCAGGTGGGCCATGCCAACAAAGAAGACAGGGCAAACCCCAGCAAGTTCTGTGACTTGCATAATAGAGTTTTCCATCTATATTTACATTTCTGTTATTTATTTTCTTTTTTTTTTTTTCTTTTTATCTTTTTTTCTCTTTATCTCCTTTTTTTTTTTTTAAATTTTATTTTAAAGGAGAAGGACCGGAAGAGGGGAACAGAGTCAGTAACAACATAGTGATTGGCCTTTCTGGAACAGACGGTTTATCAAACATTGAGACACTGTCACCAGCAGGGATCTACATCAGGGCTCCTGTCAACCACATCAAGGTAAGAAGTTCAGGTATAAAATGTAACATTTCCTCTCTAATCAAAGATATCAGAAAGTTATGGAGCTTCATTTGTCTGGGAGATCATATACACAACATCTGCTTCTTGGCTGAGCTGTCAGAAACTGTGGATATTACAAATGTCTATTACAAAATAAATTCTATTAATGGGCAAATTTATTACTGAAAATTTTACTGCACTAGAGTGGAATGAAATATTGCAGTGAGGTCCTTCATCCTGATATACTTTTGAAAATGGTTTTATTTTCTAATACTCATGGATTTAAAAAATGAAAAAAAAGTTTAAGCTCAGTTTCTCTAGAATATTTTCCTACTTCTGCCTTTATAACAAAAATAGTCTTTATTTTAATGGACGGATGACAAACACACTAAAATTCAGCAATATCAAATTCACCTCTGTCTGACAACTTACGTACAGTCCAAGATTTGCATTCCAGGGTGAGAAGGAGAATGTGTTCCCCGTCCTATGAAAATGACATAGATTTTAAAAGAAACGAAGCTTCTCTATTCTAAATTGTGATAAACCATCAAACTCTTAAAAAGCTAACAGGCTAACAACCTTCACATCAAAAAGTTGAGCTCAGTAAAAGTCTCTTTTATTCACTAATTCTCTGATGCTTTCTTTTAGTTCATACTTTTA